>NC_057769.1:13869560-14553636 GCF_010389155.1 Erigeron canadensis | reverse complement strand
CTGCTCTGGAAATTTAATATAGGAAGAAAATCAAGGGATTACCCAAGGCACCAGCCAGAAAGACGAAAGCTGCCAGAGATGCAGATCTTAGCACCTTCATTCCCTTGAACACTTCAGAAAGAATTAACAAAGCAAAAATTCAACAAGCTGCTGAGCAGAGAAAGGTGTCCAGGGAAGTTGATGATATGGTAAGGAAGACTCAGACAAAAGAAAGGTACGAGAATTTATCAAACTTCAGAGCTAATGTCTGACCAATACTGGGTGCTGAGATTCATCTGGCAGAGAACCATGAAAACTTCTCTAAGTTCCATGTTAAACTCTTTAGAGATGGGAACTTTACTGATGAAAGAAAGAATGCATCAATCATGGCTTTTGGGTGGCCAGAACTTAGAGAGATTGGCCTTTCCTATAGAGGTAAAGATGTTTCCCAAGATGTAAAATATTTTATGAAGAGGATTGGCAAGGAATGGACGAGGTAGGAACTGATGGAGATGGAGTTGGGTTTGAGAACTGCTTTATCTGCACCACCATCTCCAGTTGCAAAGAGGAAGGCCACAGAAGAACCATTTGGGCATGTTGAAAAGAGAAGGGCCTAACTCTTTTATCATCTACTTGTACTTGTATTTATTTTGTTATAAAGTTGTAACTTTTCCACCAGTTGATGTCTATAAATATAAATTGCAAGCTTTATTTTTCACAAGTATTTGATCAGATTAAGTCTAGCAAATTAAAATGTAGAAACTGGGAACACTGATGATCTAAAAAGTGGTTCTCCGGTAACTAAAATTTAGACTTAGTCAAAATTTCAAGGATTTCTCAAGCATAAACATGTATAGATAAAAACTTGAAAATCCTTACATAATTTCTAAACAAATAGGGGGAATTCGTTAGGTCCAGATTTACTGGACTCACTCCAGACGAAAAGACTGGAGCCCTCTGAGGATTTGTCTAGAAATTATGAGAAGACCAGCGAACCATTTACTTGTACAGGAATCTGGACTCCACCAAATTGGTTTGTTGGACTTCACTCCAGTCAAGATCTTTTCACTGAAGAACATTCTCACTGAAGTCGAAGACTGAAGTCTGACAAATAGTGGAGTTCACTGGGAGACTTACAAGATCTCCTGACTGGAGTCCTTGACAGTGTTCTAGACCTTACAAGTCTGAACACTGATTACGAGGAATTGACTTTATGCATTTACATGCCTTTACCCGGACAATCCATTTGTCCTTTGTTAAAAGCCTTACACGCGTGTAAAGGTGGTTGGTTAATTAGAAGACAAGTCACTATCAAGTGACTTTATTCTTGTACGTTAACCAATGCATTTAAGGAATTAAAGTAGTTTCCTTAAATGCATGCAACCATATTTGTACGACAAAAAGAATATTATATTTATTCTTTTTGCCTATATATACCAAGTCATTTCCCTCGTCCAAATTACACTTTTGCAATTTGGTGTCTTTGCTTAAATACTCTCGATCTAAACGGTTATACTTCACAACTTTAAGTGTTTCGATTAAAAGAGTTTATTTAGCAAATATTAGATCACTTGTAATTCATAAGGTTGTTTAGATACTTACTTTGTAATATCTTAGTTCCGCAACAACCTTGTATTTTATTTAACATCAATAAATAAAATACACTTGAAAAATTACATTGTGTCTAACTATTTACTTTACTTGTTTATTTACTTACATTGCTTAAGTTACGTATTACTTTATATATATATATATATATTTGCATTTATATTTATTGTAATACTAGTCCAATCTATTGCTTACTTGACTTGTCATATTCTACACTTGTGGGTTAAACAATCGAGTGAGGGACTTCGCAAATAGTTTCATGACTCAACTTACTGTTTTCTTTCTTTTGACAGTAACATAATAATATAAGCTAATCTTTACTTGAACGGATTGGGATCTCATCTAGATGAACTGTTTATAATTAATCTAAAACATACCTTAGGTTATTCTTGATTTAGGAGTTAAAGAGCCCCTGGATTGAGGTAGTTAATTATGAAATTTTTTCTCCTTTATTTCGATAAGAAGCCTGGAATTGATCACCCTATTGTTTTTGTTACTTTGAGCGTGATGTACATCACCCTATTGTATTTGTTTTTCAACCCACTGCAAAATTACTTATGACTCTTACGGTTCCTTCTTTGATGACATTTTCAAAGTCCAGAATTAGCTTATGTTTTATGGAGGCCTGGATCTTAATACCCTAAAAATTCATTTATATATGAAAACTATCATAAGCACACAATATACTGAAAACATAAAAACAATGAATTTGATAAACAATACTTAATAATATAATTAGTCCTATTACTAACATTAATATAACAGAACAAAAGATTTATTGTAGAGCCAATATAAATACATGTTGATTTGTTAATATCAATTTAAGGCTGAACATAACATTAGGATTATTTTTGTAGATCTGTTTCCACCTCAATAGAACCTTAACTCTTATGTTCTATGACTCTTTGCTAGCATCAACATCAACTACATTGTCATAGATGATTTGGTCAGCCATTAGTAAAAAGAGAGTATGACGTAGAGAAGAAAATTTTATTATAAAAGAAAGCAAACAGAAGTAGTTGTGAATCGATTAACATATTCGTTTTTAAATATATAGGGATCAATAAGATGATAAATTAGGGTGTATTAATTACCAATATATTGTAAAATTTTTGAAGATTCTTAAAAAAAGACTGCACTTTGAAAGTAAAAAAGGAGTCCATATTTTTTTAATAAATGTATAATACACGGAAAAATCTTCCCCATTACTAATTACTTAAATTAGTTACACTTTTTCAGGAAAATGGAGCACCATATGATATTGAGGTTACCTTTATATTTGTTTAAATATCTTTGAAGAATATGAAGAATCCCCGTAATTTGATTTGAGTAATTTGATCGACATCTTGATGGATATGATGGATTATTGTTTTTATTACTAAGTGTTTCTAGGGCTAATATTGCTTTCATATTGTTTTCATAAAGTAGGTATATGTTTTACAAATATTTATGACTTGGAAGTTTCTGGAACGTAATATATTTTTAAATATTGTTTACATACATAGTAAGTTTTACAAAGATTGAATGCTGAGAGGGTATTTAATTCATTCAGCGCATGTAACTTAAAAAGTGAATCTACGGACAGAAATCATGTTCCCTTTTCATCCAACGGTTATAACTTAATCAAAAATGAAATTTAGGTGGTTGGTCTATAGTTAGTGGGAGATTCATAGTATCATCTATAGAATAGATGGAAATTTTTATATACATTTTTTACATGTTACACAATTTTACAAACATTTTAATTGGTGATCTATTTTGAGAAGTTAAAGTCAGTTTTACAAACTATAACTAGTTAAACTGTTTGAAAAGCTAATTAGTTTACAAATTCTAACATTTGTGAAGTTTAATACTTTGAAAAGATTCTGAATTTTTCTTTTGTCAAAAACTTTACAAATGTGTGTTAAGTTCTTTTATTCTTCTTTTACTTTAATCTTTGTCTGTTTTGCACTTGTTTTGCCGAAATGGCAGCTGAATGACATTTCATGAAGATTCACAACTATCTAGTAGTTTTGATCTATTGCAAGCGAACAATATCATCAGGTCTTTGAGTTTCGAGAATGATCAAAAGTTTATCATTTATTAACAGCATCTCCGATCATTAATCTGATATACTTAGAAGAATTTTGGAGAACTCCTCGGTGCCACAATAAACCCACCTTATATCACTACAAGGTTTGCCATTCAGAAAAATAGTGTAATGATGATAATTTGAGCTTAAGTGTGTATTTTAGTGTGTGTTAATGGTGGTTGTGTGTGTGAGAAAGTGTGTGTCGATAGAGAGAGAGTAAGGATCAAAGGGAAAGATTTGATAGCATTATGTGTGAAAAGGTTACAATATTAAGCTGTGGAGGGGGTTTATATACCTCTATACAATTTACATTAGGCCTCCTTCCATACTTATGAAAATTACAAACAAGTACAAAATATGATTAAATACAAATCAACTACTACAAATAATATTTCTAACAATCTCCCCCTTATTAGTGATTTGTCAAAATGTATCCGAGAATCAAAAGTCTTTAAGCTCGAGTATTTGGTCTATTCTTGTTTGGATGCCAGAACCAGTTGTCACCTTCTGGTTTAACTTCGGGGACCACCATGTTTGCTTCATAGTCTTTTGGAAGAAGATTATGTGGTCCCAAAACATTACTAGGTTCATACTTGATCCAACATCCTCCTTTTCTTCGAACAACATACTTGGACTTCTTAACATTCTTTGCTTCCTTTATCATTCTGATGCTCTCTCTGAAACCCAGTCTCTTATCAATCTTGTTGATTACCCGATCAAGTTGTGCTTTCTTTTGATCAGATTCTTCATCTTCAGATAAACATATCAGCACATTCTTGCAAAATTCCAAGGTTCCATCAGAGTAAGAAGCAAGGTCACACATTTTAATAAATATCTTCTTCTTTTTGCTGTTAAGAAAAATTACTCCAAGTGTTGGTTTCTCAAGATCATGACCAATATTAAGCTTTTCTATATTATCTGTATAAAGACTTTGATCTGGATAAGGAACATTAATCTTCTTCTTAACCAACTCAAATCCGATCTGAAAATCTTCTAATGATGCATGTTGAACAACACTGGACATGTATCTCTTCACTGTATCAAAAGCAATAAGATCCTCACAATATCTTTGAATGGCATTGACGTAGTGGTTGTAGAGAAAAATTATGTCATCAACAGGCAAAAGTTTGAAGTGAGCTTCATTGAATCTGTAGATCAAGCCTTTTTCCCTCTTTACATGAAAACAAGGTATAGAGATGTGAGTTTTCCTTATCAAAATCACTCTGATAAGCACCACAATCCTGAACTTCCTCTGATCTTCAAGAATATCTGGATTGTAGCTATCTGTAAGTTTAAGGAAAGATCTGTATTCTTCAACTTGCTTTGGATCCTTAAACATATACATAGCAACAAATTATGGTCTTTTTACTTTGACAACCTTAGTAGCTCCGCAGAAGATCGAAAATGCTCTTTCTTCCAAAAATCTTGACTTGATTGCAGATTGCTTTGGCTTAATGCCGAGTGCAACCATTCTTGTTTGATCTCTTAGGAAGTACCCCCTATTCACAAAGTTCCACTATTCTTCAGTCAGTTCTGCAGGGAAGTAGTTAGGAAGTGGTTCTTCTTCAGAAATGATTGCTTCTCTTCACACTTGCTTGAAAGTAGACTTCTTGAAGTCTTGAGAAACAACTTCAGGAGTTTTTCTCAGCTCATCAAATCCTTCAAAATCATTGAAAGAATATTGCTTTGGAGATGACACAGGCGGATTTGTTGACTCTTCGACTTCATTTCTACATGAAGGACCAGTTGTAAAGTAATCAAGGTCATCAAATTCTTCAAACACTGGTTCATCAGTAGTTACTCCATGTCCTTGAGTCTCTACAAATTCAGGCACACTCAAAATAATGTTGTCTTTAATCGCTTCTGCGTCTGCCTGTCCTTCAGCAAATTCAATTAATGCCTTATCCACAATATCTTCATCAATTATCTCTTCATCATCTTCTTCTTCTTCTTCTTCTTCTTCTTCTTCTTCTTCTTATTCTTCTCCTTCTATATCTCCCATACCAAATACTTCTTCTATTCTTCTTCTTATTTCAGCCCTGCTTTCAACATTTTCAACCTCTTCAACATTTAGACCAAGCTCTGTCCACATTTCATCAGACTTAGCTCTACATTCAGCTAATCTATCCAGTTCAGCTTGATGTTCAATCCCTTCTTGAATTCCTTCTTCATTTCCTTCTCCCATTTGTACATCACCACTAGTACCTTCAACTGTTGCCGAAATATTAACATCATTAGCTTCACCATCTCCTTGGTTCACCCCCTCGAGGTGATCATCCGAATGAGGATCGTCTCGTCTTGTAGAAACCGAGGTCGGTCGGCAAGACTCTAGAGCAGTCAACCTCAGCTCAAAAGTAGCAAGTTTAGCATCATATTCTACCTTCTGACTTTGTACTTGCTCTTTCAAAGCTTTGACTTGTCGAACATGCTGAAGTTCTCTATCTCGCAACTCCAAAGCATTCAACACTCCCCTGTCATTCATATTAATCATATCTCCTTCTGACCTCAAGAGTTGCAAAAGATGATTACATGTGTTATCTTTGTCTTGTTGGTGAGAAGTTGATGAAGTTTGTTGGGGTGTTTGTGTTGTTTGACTTGGCGTTGGTATTTGAGGTAATGGTGAAACCAACCCGGAGGTTGTTGGCACACTTGTGGTGTGACCTAAACCAATTGAAAATGTTTCAGGGTTTCCTGCAGATCCTCAGGTTAGACCCTCACCAGCAGTTTCAGATTCAGTGGCTTCGCAACTAGAATCGGGTTGTGTCTTAGACTGTGATAAATCACTTTCCGGGACTTGTTGTTGGGCAACACCACTAACAACACCGGGGTCACTAAGAATGCCCGTTAATACAGTCTCAGGTCGTTCCTGAGAAACAACAGTGTCAACTTGGCGTTCATACTGTCTCTTAGTCTCTATTGGAGAACTGTTGGCTGCGGCTAAAGCTGGCATGATGTTAGCTAAGGCAGGACTTCCAAGCTGTCCTAGAGGGTCACACAAAGTGGGTCCCTCTTTGCTTGTTCCAACATCAGTACGTAAGGCGAGAGGTGTGGCTGGTCCTCTCTAATTTCAACACTCTCATCCTCCAAATGAGGAGAGTGTGGTGAACGTGGTTGTTCCCCGTGCATTTCTGAGGCTAACTCATGTTGTGAGGAGTCAGAATGGCGAGGAGAGTTTTGTGCATGCGAGAATGGGGAGCTCTCGACTTCTATCCTAGGGTTGTCATCCCGGCTAGACTCATTGGTTTCATCTATTGGAGGGCTAACGTTTTCTTTTTGCCCTTGTCCTAGTCCAGACCTCTCAACCTCTCTGGTATTTTCAGCTCCTCCCTCATTCCTGCCTTTTTCCTCCAGCACAACATCATCTCCAGTGCCCTGATCCTCAATATTAACATTAGATATCACACTTTCAATGGTTTGTGTGGTATGTTCATCATCAAAATCTGTCGAGGTACCAAAATTTTCATCAATATCAACTGTACCCGACCCCTCTCTCTGTAAGCTAAAAGATGAAGCAGAATGTTTCTTTTTGTGCTTCTTCTTTGTGATCTTCAACAAACCAGATCTAGATTTAATCTTTCTAGCTCGCATTTTCAATCTTCTGCCAGGAATTAGAGTAGGAATATTTGTTGTTGTTGCAAGAATTGTTGATGATTGAGGTGGAGAAAGAATTGGTGGAATTGGGGAAGAAATAGATGGAAGTGGTGTAGACGGTGTTGATGGAATTGAAGGTGTTGATTGAGATGGTGGTGGTGTTGTTTGAGAAGATGAAATGATAGGTGAGATGGGAGATTCAAGAACATGTTCGTCTTCAAAAGATACCCGTTTAGACTTCCTTCTCTTTGGTTCAATAGTCCCCTCTCCGCTAACCCCTCTTTTTCTTTTAATATTCCTAGGACCCTCACTTGGCGACCTATGCACAGTTTGGGTAGGAGTCTGTCGGCTTTCAGACCCCATTACCGTGTCTATCCACTCTTTATAAGTCCTAAGATGGGGACTATTGGTCGGTACCAAGTTCAACAAAAATGGTGGAATAGGAAAGGGTTTAGCAATCTCACTGCCTGTGCCTCTGATGTTTGACTTGTACATGGCAATGACACATTTGAAGCTGTCGTCCAATTTTGGAATTACATCTGTGGAATCAAGAACATCTTCAATCAGCAACGTGAAGAATCTGATGTAAGGGATGTATCTCTTATCTTGTTTGTCTGTGGCTTTAACAACTTGAGCCATCTTCTCCCAGACAATCTTAGCATAGTCACACTCCACATTGTGAGTGGCTGCATAATGTAATGACAAAGAATGTTTTGTCATAGCATCTATTCCTTTCTAAGAAGGTATCAAGCAGGTACTCAAAACATTATACATTGTATGCCATAAAGTAGCCACATTCATTCTCTTGAAATCTCTCAAAGATGCCAATTCTCCTTCATAGCCCAAGGTTTGAACTGCAGCCAACATATCTTCTACAGATGGCAGTTCTTCATATTCTTCTCGTTCAGGGAATCCCGAGATGGATCTGAACTGTTCTAAGTTAAATTTGCACAGATAATACTTTCCTTCTGATTCTAATGTGTATTGAAAGTAGTCTTCAGATTTCTTTCTCTTATCAGCTTTTGTATATTCAATGGATTCCCATAAATCGAAGACATACTTTTCTGGAACTATAGCACCATTAGTGAGAGCTATATTCAACAGATGATTATTAAGGATCTCAGTTATGATCGGGAATTTAAATGGAAATGGTATATGTAAAGCTTGATTAGCTTGCATCTTCATTGAGGCACCTTCTTCAAACATTGTCATCTTTTTCTAAATTTAAGAAAAGCTGAAAGAAAAACAAATTGACCAACATTTGACCAGAAAAGACTTTAAACACCACACAAAGAAATAAACACATTAGAACAGCTTAGACACATTATTTTCATAAAAACAATGTTTCATACATATATTAAATATAAGACAACGAAGGTAGTACACAAAGGCGTTCAATACCTTGCTTCTCACCCTAATATATATATAAGAAACATGACAATTTATAGAATCACATAGGTATTAAAAGTTGATACCTTGCTGCTTACCCTAATACCAATGAAAACTATAAATGACCATACATAAGACAAAAATAGACAAGTACTTTATCAAAATATACTTGACACATACTAAGTAAAGAAAGATATTAGAAAAACACAAAGTTAAGATTTGATTTCATGTGTTTGCCGAGCTAAGATCTCGGCAAACAACACGTTTTGGAGAAACATGTTGCTCAGAAAAATACTTAATGGAAAAATTGATTTTGAAAACAAATTTTGAGATCTTGTTATATTTGCCGAGCTTAAACCTCGGCACACAGAAGAAATATAAGTTTAAACCATCAGTTTTGCAAAGTGTATGAAGTCTAGTGAATGCCGAGCAATTACTTCGGCAAATAAGCTAATTCAATTTGACTTCATGGAACTTTATGAAAAATCCTTTGATATGAACAAGAATATTGCCAAATGTTAAAGGATCATTTCAAGGAAAAAATTGTTTTCAAGTCATTTCAGAGAAACTTTAACTGTTTGCCGAGCAAAAACCTCTGCAAATAGTATAAATTAAACAAAAACATGACTTAGAAACTTTTTCATGAAAAGTATGAAATGTCGAGCTTGTTGCTCTGCAAATGGTTAACGAAATGAATTTTCATCAAGGTGTATGGTTTGCCGAGCTTAGTGCTCTGCAAATAGGTAAAGTGTGCCTTAGAAAGAAAATGTATTATTTGCCGAGCAAATAGCTCTGCAGATAATAACTTTTAAGACTTAGCCAAAATTTTCAACAAAGACAATGATTTTCATGAAAAACTGAAGTATGCCGAGCTCAGAGCTCTTATTATATAGTTGAAAACACTTGAATGAGTTTTTGTGAAAACAATTGTTTGCCGAGCAAACACCTTAGCATTCCTTATTAAAAGAAAGATATTAACAAGTAAGCCCAGAAAAATATGATGATTTGAAGATGATTATTGACACTTGTGTTGTTTGCCGAGCAAAAACCTCGGCACTTAGAACAAGATTTTCAAACACTTAGAGAAAAATACCCAGTCCTTTGATGATCAAACTCAGAAACCCCAAACAAGCAGATTAAAGCATCAAGATCAAATAACCATCAAATAAACACCCTAATCATGCATTTAAACACATCAAACTATATACCAAATCATCACAGAAATCATATCAAACGTGATCAGTTCATATAGACATTTAATCAAACAGCTTGCATTCAAACTTAAAAATGAGAATATTACCTTAAAATGAATGATTCGATCGATGAAAAACACTGAACTAAACCCAGATAAGATCACAAACACACCCTCTTCTTTGTTTATTACCTGGATGATAATAAGTATTGAGTGAATGATAGATAGGATAATAAGTATTGAGTGAATGATAGATAGGATAATCGGTTTTGAGAGAAAATGAGTCAGCCAAAACTGTTTTAAATTTGAAAAGAAATAAATGAGCCCCGCCCATTTTTGAGATTTCCTTTTAAAATGCAAATCCGGGTCTTGGGCGTGGATCGACCCACGTGACAACCCGTTTTCAGTCTAGTGAGCTTAGCAAGTTGGGCTAACAAAATTTTTAGACTTCACATCATTTTGGACTTAATCAAGAAAAAAAATTTTGGCAAAAAAATAAATAAATAAATTAATTAATTAAAACAAACAAGAATAAAAGTAAAATAAACTGAAAACAAAAAAAAGAAAAAATCTTTTCTAATTTTGTATTTGGTTTTCCAATTTTAAAACAAAAACACAAATAGCAGAAAAATACTAACAAAACATGACAATTAATAACAATCACACATATATTTACATGCATTTGCATACTCCCCCTTGAATTAAGCATATAAGAGAAACAATAGAATAAGATTTACAAACTCCCCCTAAAATCATGCATTCTACCATTTTTCTCCCCCTCAAACATTGCATGTATGAACAAGTAAAACAAATCAATGTTTGAAACAGAAAATGAACATAGAATACATGGCATTAAAGCAATTAAGTTTGTAAATCAAGCATTCCTAACTTTGTTTTTAGGAAATTGAACCTCTGTTCATCCAGTGGTTTAGTGAAAAGGTCTGCCAGCTGGTAGTCAGTGGGGACAAAATAGAGTTTGATGTTGCCTTTCTCAACATGATCTTTAATAAAATGGTACCGAACATCTATGTGCTTGGTTTTTGTTTGCTGAACTGGATTGCAGGATATTGAAATGGCACTCTTAGAGTCACAGTAGATAGGAATTCTTTCAAACTGAAATCCATAATCAGTTAATTGTGTCTTCATCTAAAGAACTTGTGAACAACAGCTAGCTGCAGCAACATATTCAGCTTCTGCAGTAGATGTAGATACACAATTCTGCTTCTTTGAAAACCAACTTACCAACCTATCCCCTAAAAACTGTACACTTCCCGAAGTGCTCTTTCTATCCAACTTACAACCTGCATGGTCAGCATCCGAATATGCAACTAACTGAAAGCTGGTATCCAAAAGGATACCATATACCAAGGTTCACTATGCCTTTAAGGTAACGGAAAATCCACTTGACGGCTTGAAAATGACTTTCTTTGGGATTGGCCTGGTACCTTGCACACATACATGTGGAAAACATAATATCCGGGCAACTTGCAGTCAAATACATGAGTGACCCTATCATACTACGATATTTCTTTTGATCAAAAGATTTACCATTTAAATCAGCATGAATTTTTGTGCGAGGCTCCATGGGTGTTCCAATTGGTTGACAATTTAACATATCAAACTTTTTCAACATGTCAAGAATATATTTATTTTGACAAATAAATATACCATGTGACAACTGTTTGACTTGAAGACCAAGGATAAAGTTTAACTCACCCATCATACTCATTTCAAACTTGTTAATCATTAGTGCAGAAAAATTCTTGCAGTACTTAGGGTTAGTCGACCCAAAAATTATATCGTCAACATAAATCTGGATTAAAATAATGTCACTACCTTGTCGTTTAATGAACAAGGTAGTGTCAATTGAACCTTTGTTGAACCCAGATTTCAAAAGAAAAGCAGTGAGAGCGTCATACCAGGCACGAGGAGCTTGTTTCAAACCATGCAGTGCCTTATCTAACCTGTAGACATAATCTGGATGTGTAGAGTTCACAAAGCCTTCTGGTTGTTCAACATAGACCTCTTCCTTGAGAACTCCGTTCAAAAATGCTGTTTTGACATCCATTTGATATACAATAAAATTTTTGTAAGCATCGTAAGCAAGAATCATACGTATTTCTTCAATTCGTGCAACAGGTGCAAACGTCTCATCATAATCTATGCCATCTTGTTGACAATATCCCTTTGCAACCAAACGTGCTTTGTTTCGTACAACAACTCCGTTTTCATCCATTTGGTTTTAATTGGTTCTTTGTTCTTGTAAGGATTCGGAACCAATCTCCACACTTTAAGCCTCTCAAATTGATTGAGTTCTTCCTGCATAGCTTTCACCCAATTTGGACTTCTGAGTGCCTCATCGACAGTTTTTGATTCAACTATAGTCATGAAGTTCACAAACAGACATTCATTTACGGAAACAGATCTTGTCTGTATTCCTGAGTCTAGATTGCTAATTATCTGAGAAATCGGATGAGATCTAGTCCATTTTGTTGAGTGACGAAGAGGTTTTTGTGGATCATTCAATTCTTCAGTATCAATAAAAGTCAAAGTATGTTGTGCAGTTACATGCTCAAACGAAGTTGTCATTGGTTCAACAAAGTCTTCAAAGGTATAAACTTCAGGATTAGTGTCGGGATTTGTCACTTGAGAACTATGAGTATGTGGACCTTGCAAATCAGAAGTGGTAGTATCTAAAGGAGAATCAGATGATGGAGATGATATATTTGAAGCGAGCGATGGTGATGACTCATCGTATCCATTTGGTGCTGAAGAAGTATTAATGGTACTGGAAACTGTATGTGTATCTAAACCAAGTTCAAACATTCTTGGATGATCATGGTAAAATTCTTCAAACAGAATACCCTAATCCTCTGTGGTCGGAGTACTGAATTGAGATTTGACATTTGAAGCGGTTGTTGTTGCGGAAGCTTGTGGCCGATTAAGTTAGGGTCTTGAACTGTTTTGTTCAAGAACCATTCCAGAGAGTTCATCAAATCGAACATTCATACTCTCAACTATCTTCTTCTTTTAACGATTGTACACACGATATGCAATCGATTCTCTTGAGTAACCAATAAAGTATGCCTCATCACCTTTTGGTTCAAACTTACCCAAATTGTCTCGATCATTGAGAACATAACAAACACATCTAAAAATGTGTAAGAAGTTCACATTGGGTTTTCTTTTATTGATCACCTCATATGGAGTTTTGTCAAATCTCTTGTTGATAATGAACCTGTTTTGAGTAAAACAAGCAGTAGCTATAGCTTCAGCCCAGAGATTTGGAGGTAGCTTTGAGTAGGCAAGCATGTTCTAGCTGCTTCAACAAGAATTCGATTTCGACGTTCAACTACTCCATTTTGTGGAGGTGTTCTTGTGGCAGATAATTGATGAGTAATGCCTAATGACTTAAAGAAAGAATCGATTGTTGAATTCTTGAACTCTGTGCCATTGTCTGAACGAACAATTCGAACTGAGGATTGAAGATTGACTTGGGTTTGCTTGATGAAATCAATAATTTCTTTTGGAGCACCACTTTTGGCATGAAGAAAGAATACCCAAGTGTAACGAGAATAATCATCAACAATTACAAGAATGTATCGCTTTCCATGAATGCTTTTAACTTTCATTGGTCCACACAAATCCATATGCAAAAGATGCAAAGAACCTTCGATACTCAGATGTTTCTTTGGTTTGTGAGATGCCTTCTTCATCTTGCCAATAGCACAAGCCGGACAAACATGTTCACATTCGTACTTGTAATCAGGAAGACCTTAAACAAGTTGTTTATCCACTAAAGCATTGATAGTTTGAAAGTTAAGATGAGACAAACGACGATGCCATAACCACTAATTTTTTGCAGAGGATTTTGAGAGAAGACAAATGTCAGAAGACAGAGTTGGAATAGTATTAAGATCAATGGTGAACAAATTATTGTCCCTTGTTCTAATGAGAATATCTACCCCCTCTGCAATTTGAACTTTGCATTCGTATCTTTTGAAAAGCACTTGAAGATCATTATCACAGAATTGTCCAACACTAAAAAGATTGTGACCTAAGCCTTCAACATAGGAAACTCTCTTGATAGTATTTCCATTCTTGACAATGTCCCCATAACCAAGAATTGGGGCAAAATGATCATTTCCAAATCTGACCGTTCCCATAAACTTCTCAACAAAATTGGTGAGTAATGACTTGTTACCAGTCATATGACGAGAACATCCCGAGTCAACATACCAAACGCAAATTAGATATTCATGCAAAGACAAGTTATAGTGTTAAAGTACCCACATATACTGTGTCCTTGCAGGTGAGAGGGATAAAATGCAAATACACATATACATAATCAAAAACAAACAAGAGCACACAAACATGAATTTATTCAATCACAACAAACAAACACACATAATTGTTCAAATGTCACATACGAATTACAAGTTAAACAAAAACACAGATTAAACACAAGTTTTGGTACAAGCGGGAGTAGTTCTAGATGTATTAGCACTATCTATTGATTTTGATCTACGAACAATCCACACTTGTTTGATTTGAATTGAAATGCCATCAAGCTTGATTTTTCTAGAAGCATGTAAAAATCTATCTTTAGGAATCCATTTACTACTACTAGTTAAGCACACGTCACCTCAAAACTTGAACATTCTTGAAATTAGAAAACAAATTTGTCTTTGTGTTCTTGCCAGGATTCTTCTTGATGGTTTCATTACTCATTTGACCTTTCTTAATATTATTAGGTGACAACCAACCATACTGATCTTTATATTTAGTAACCCCTGAGGTTGTGTCTCTAACTACCTTTAAAGTGGACTTAGAGGTCGTCTGAGACTACCTAGGAATACTAGAGTTTGTTTGAGGCTTCAGTTGTGTGTTACCTAATAATTCATTCTACATCGTTTTTGAAATCTTGTGGAGTTTTACTTCTTTTGGTGACTTAACTTCAGTTTTAACTTTATTTGTTTTTGAGTCACCAGAAGTCTTGAATGCACGAGAAGCTTTTGTGAGCTTTGGTCTTGTCATATTACCTTGTTGGGTATGTAATGAAGAGTATGATTTTGGAATCTTTGTCTCAGCAAATTCAAGTTTGTTTTCCTTTTTCTCAAAGAGTTTTTCAAAGTCAGGATTAAATTTATGATTTCTATTCATAAAATCATTAAACAGCTGAGATTATGTTTCCAATTTCACACTCGATTCAGTCACATTTGTTTGAAATGAACTTTGCTTAAATGAATTTGATGCTTTTTCTTTGTCCAAAAACGATTGAAGTTGCAATTTTGTTAAAGCTAGTTCCACTTTGACTTTATTAAGTTCTTCAGCCACTTTTATTCGTTGATCATTTTCCTTTACAAACTTTTTGATTGCATCATCAAATTTATTCAAGTAAGTTTGAGTTTCTCCTGAAAGCTTGGTAATGGATGTATCAAAATAAATATCATTTGGATTAACAGAAACATCATCATATTCATCTTGACTACATTTAGTTTAGACAAAAACATGCATAACTTCAAGATCAATTTGTACAGATGCATTCAAATTTTCACAAATTGAACAAGTAGACTGATTTGAAGTTTTAATGTTTTCAGAATTGGTTTGCTCAGTTTCATTCACAATTTCACATATAGAGCACCCCGGTTGATCACAAATGAGGGAAGTTGTCTTGGATGGGTTTCTTTTGTTATCACAGTGACTTTGAGTCTTCAAATTTTCTATGAGTGCATTTTTTACATCAAGTGACTTTTTCAAATCATCAATTTCTTTTTCCAAAACACTTTGAGGTATATATGGTCTGATATTTTTAGGTTTTGGAAATGCAATAGAATTATCCAAAGGTTTTTCCTGAAAACACTCAAGAATTGCTGGAACCTCAATCTCATGATTGTCTTTATTGCTTTGACACACAGGACGAGTTAAAAAATCAAATGACTCATCAATTAATTTATAATTGAAGTAAACATTTGGACTCTTCTTTAGAAAACCATCTGCCTCAAATCACCATGACTTGGTCTCACAAATTGATCAGTCATCCCACTTTTCATATGAGATTCTTTATACAAAGAAGGAACCTCTTCTTGTGCTTTGAACAAGTCAACTGGATTGACATAGCCTAACCCTGAGTTGAGTTGAGTTTTTGAATTTCTTGGCCTATTCAAATAGATTTGTTGATAAGTTCGATTAATCTTGTACAACTTTTCTTGATAAAAATCTATTTCAGTTTTGAATTCCTCATTTTTCTTTTCAAGTTGTTGATAAAAGAGAATCTTTTATACAACAATCATATTTTAGGTTAGAAATTTTATCTTCTATTTCTTTCAAACCAGGGGTAGACTCATTCAATTTGACATTTAATGACTTTATATCATCAACCAAAGTGTGAGTTCCCCTACACAAGATGTTAGTCAAAAACAATATCACAAATATATAACAATAATAACAAGTATATCAAGTAACCCGACTGGCAAGTAATTCTAATCTAGATAAAGACTAGTTTAGAATTACGATCCAGATAATGGATATGGACAAGTAAGATAAATAAGAACAAGTGCTTGAAACTATATAAATACTAAATATAATCAAGTATTATGGCAAGGAGTCGAGATGTATTTTTCAATGTATTTTATTTATTTCTATAAACAAAATATAAAGGTTATTGCAGAACAAAGATAATCACAAGTGTGAAAGTATCTAAACAACCTTGAAATACAAATGATCTAAACAACAAGGAAATACTCTTAAGTTTACTTAGAGTATATATCACACATTGCAATGCCAAAGTTCCAAGCATTTTTGCAAGTGTGAGAAGTCTTATATTTATTGGCAAACATGTCTTGACGACATGGCAAATGCCGTACAAATATGGTTGGGTGCATTTATGGATTTGTAGGACAAATCCATGACATGTTTCTTTAAGGTAAAGTATGTAAGTTTCTTTGATATGACTTGACATACTTTATTCCCAACCTTTTACTAAAACTAGCACAATACCAGGTATAAAGTTATTAACCGGGTAAAGGCAGTTAAAGTATTGTAAAAAAGGACTTCCTCGTAATCAATGAAAAAGTGTTGTAAATACTTTTTCACTGAGCGGCTTCAGATCTCCAATCAGATAAAATCTTCTCAGAGCTCTGCTTCTCAAAAGTTTCTCTTCTTCATTCTTCAGTCTTCGACTTCAGAATGAATGTCTTCAGATGTGTTGATCTTGATCTGAGCGAAGCTTCAGAGAACTAATTCTGAGAGACTCCTCAGAATTTATGTACAAGTATCTTCTCTGAACTTCAATATTTCTTAACAAATTATACTTGGTCGATTTTCGACCTAACAAATTCCCCCTATTTGTTCTAAAATATTACATGCATTTTTTGACTTCTATCTATACATGTTTGTAAGTCTAAAAAGCAAGTTTTGTTTAAATTATGTGAAAATTTTCTAAGGACATCTTATAGGTCATTAATGCCTTAGAAATTTAACTTGTGAGTTTTCTAACTTAAACCTATCTACTTGTAATGAAAGACTTGCAACATATAAATAGTACAGAATCTCAGAATTTGTTACAAGTACATAAAAGTTGAAAATAATTACAAGTGCAAGAAAATTATAGAGTAAACTACTTCTTTGGAGCCCTTGAGCCAGAAGGTGCATCAGTAGCTTTCCTCTTCAGAGGGGACTCCTTCTTCCCAAACAATATAGCCTCCATCTCATTTTTAGCCTAAAAATTTTGCTGAATCTTCTTTAAGAATGCTCCTATCAAATGAGACTTTGGCTTTTCCCTCAGAATTGGGATGATCTCTTTATGTTCTAAGATCCCAAACTCGTGCACTGAAACCTGATTGTATTCTGATGGGACCCTTCTTTCCCTTGAAACCACCATATCAAAAAGACTCAATCCATCCTCCTTTGTTATTTCTACATCCGTGATCTTGGCAGGATGAGATCGATGCTTCAGATAATGCTCATACTGAGCTATTTCAGCTTTCTTTTGAGCTGCAGCAGTATCGTCAGGAAATGGCACAAAGGTTGAAAAATTTGCATCACGAGAATGTTTTCTTGAAGTTCTAGGTCCAGTCACTTTGGGCTTTGATGGGGGCTTTGACAACTCTTTCTCAACCTTTAGAACGCCAGCCAGAATTTCCTTCTTCTTTATTTCCATCTCTTTTGTTCTATTTTTCACCAAGTCCCCAATGGACAATTTAAATGTGAGATGGTCCAGCTTTTGTTCCAGAGGTGAGTACTTCATTCCATATTCATGCTCACCCATTTCTTCTAATGCCTTCTGCACTCTTGGATCATTTTAGATTTTCTGATATCTTTCTAGTGACAATCCAAGAGCTGCAGCATCCACATGATCTAGGGTACCCATTGAGGTATGTTGTGCTATTTCTTTTTCTTTATTTTCTCTCCAGATGATGTATTGATTGGAGACTTGCTTCTGTAGAGCCTTCAACTTATTTTTCATCTGCACCAAGATCGTGCAGAGGATACCCATATTCATTAACATTTTCACCAACTAAACCAGAACCCTTAGACCCTTTCTTCTTGGGTTCTTCAACCATCTGAGCTTTTCCTTTGTCTTTCTTTGCAGGTTCAAAAGGTTGTGGTTCAGCTTGTTTCTTCTGCTGCAATTCCCCCTCAGCTTCAGATTGCCTTCCGGTTGCTTCAATTAGTTCTTGCGAACTAGCAATCAAGCCAATAATTCCCCCTTTGGGGACCTCTGCAGGCATCTTCGCATATAAATCGATAGCAGATTGCATGCCTTTAAAAAGTTCCCAACTTTCTTGTGTAATGCTATCAGAAATCCCTTTTGACATGGTAGAAAACTGAGCTCTTCGTCTGAATGAAGAATTCAGGTTCAGCTTCTCATGCTCTAGTAATTCCTTCAGCACCTTTCTATCATCTTCAGAAAAAGATGGGGGAGGAGGAACAACAGCTGCAGGCTCTTTCCTCAGCAATACCAAAATCTCATCCAACTTCTGAGACTGGTTCTTGATAGATTTGTCAAGGATGGACACAGAATTATTCACTTCTTGAACAGCTTTGTCCATCCTTGCATTATCCTTTGATGTCAAGTCATCAACCATCTCCTTAACTTTTTTTTCAAAATTAGATGCAATGGCAGTTGTCAATTGTGCCACCAAATTCTGAGACAACTCCAAGTGCACCTTTTCTATAACATCATCAACCCCTAGCTTCTTAACCAACTCATTCACCTCCTTTGCAACTGCCAAGACTTCTTTCTTCATTAATTCAACACTGGATGTTAGATTGGCAACAACAGAATTCTGCACATCCCTCTTGGTTAGTTTAAAGGCTTCTCTGATGGCTGAGCTAATATTATTACAAGCCATCATCAATTCGTTCAGCTTCCCACTTACTAGCCCCTCATTTCCAGCAACTTTGGTCAACTCAGTTCCAAGGAAGATCTAAGCACCTTTCATATCAGCACTAGAGCTAGTGTTGGCAGTTAGAGATTTTGTCAAGTCCTCAACCCAAGCCCATGTAAAACATTATCAATTTGCATTTCAGTTGGACTATCAAATTCTGTTTCAGAGTCCAACTCCTTCTCAACTTCTTCATCAGAGTCCAACTCCTTTTCAGCTTCTTCATCATAATTAATGGGCTCTGGGACTTGGTGAATCTGAGGGTGAAGATGTTGTAGCTGTGGTTGAAAAGTTGAGGAGGTAATGTAAGCTGGTGTTGAGCCTTCAGGAAACAAAGGATGTTCATGTGAAATAGGTGGTGGGCGGTATGGTTCTTCAACAAGTATATTTGGATTTTCTGGGGTAGGTTGGACGTTTGCGAGGTTGAAGGTTGGATCAGAACCAGGCAAGTGATTCTCCTCCAGTAGGTCCTCGTCAAACTCAAAGTCAGCAAGGGAATCAAGATTCCCCTGAGATAGCTCATCTTAATCCCAGAATGAAGTTGATGCAACATTCTGATCAGATATGCCCAGGTTCAGGTCACTAGTATCTGAACCTGCT
This sequence comes from Erigeron canadensis, assembly GCF_010389155.1. NCBI lineage: Eukaryota > Viridiplantae > Streptophyta > Magnoliopsida > Asterales > Asteraceae > Erigeron > Erigeron canadensis. Next base: position 14,533,817 of record NC_057769.1, on the reverse strand, counting down.
ACTGGTTCAACAACTGCTTCAGAAGCAGACGCATCGTTACCAGTTATAGAGATAGGCTCCGCCGTAGCATCTTTGCCTGCAATAGTCGATACCGGGGTTGCCTCAGTAATTCTTGTGCTATCTCCAAGAATCTCTTCATTGGCCGCAGAAGTTGAAACCTCAGTTTCTCTGGGTATCACCTGAGAAACATCAACAGTTTGTGCAATAGAAGAGTGTAAGATTTTTGAAGTTTCGGGGGGTGCAAGTGCAGACTCAACTTCTATTGTGTGTTGGGCTGACACACTTAAGTTTTCTTCACCATCTCCTCCTACATAAATTTTTGAGATGGTTGCTTGTGGGTTTTCTGTTGGTGCATTTCCGGGTGACAACATCATTATAGAAGTTTATCTTGAGTCATTTGTATATGTAATTAGTTAAACGTTTTATTTTGTATGTAATAAGGTCATAAACGACCAAGTTAATCGAAACGGTAACTAAACCGGTCTTGGAGGTCTAGCTAGACCTCATTGGGCCGAATTGGTTCGGGCTTTGGTCTTGAGAATAAGTTTCGGTCCATATTAGATTAGTATAAAATGGAGATTAAACCTTATGTTTAAAGGGAATCTCCCTAGTTCGTGTTTCGGTATTTTGTGAGCTCGTCTATTAATTGTAATCGTTATTACCGAATTAATACAAGGCTTCGTTATTTCATTCGTGTACTGTTCACTGTTCGTGTATTCGGTTTACCGAATATTGTTGATTGCTAGTGTTCGAGATTTTCCGCACTCAAACATTAGTTATCTAATCTCGTAGATCCGGTGTCTAAGGGACTTTCAATTGGTATTAGAGCTTTGGATCGTGTATTGGTTCGGGGTTAGAATTTCAACAATTGTGAGCCGCTCGTTTAAACTCAAGTTCGACCAAGTTCTAGCTCGACCTTCTTGCCGATCAAGTAAACTTCCTTTCGGTTCCTTGTCCTATAAAAACCAATCGACTCATTTGTAAGGTTTTCGAAGGTTTGGTTTAAGGTAAAAGTTTTGAAACTCTTAGACGCGGTTTTTGAATTCGAATCTTTCTTGAGTTCGGATTTGAAGCTTCGTCTTTCGAATTTTGAACTTACATACTTGAACAATCTTAAGTTCTTACAACGTGTTGACACATCCTTGCGACTTGAACTTTGTGTTTCGGTTTTTGTGGTATGTTCGACAAAGGCCTAGCTAGACCAAGGTCTAGCTCGATCAAGGTCTAGCTCGTACAAGATCTAGCTAGACCAAGGTCTAGTTCGGTTTCATTGGGTAACAAATTTTTTTTCTTTTTCTCAAGTTTAGGTCTGAAATTCTCCGACTATTTTTTGAACTCATAAACTCACTTGAGTTAAGGTTCGAAATGTGTCTTTCGAGTTTTGGACTTGTAGACTTTGAACAATCGTTAGGTTCCGAACTTATCCTTGAACTGAGGAACTTGTAATCTTGGTTAAGCTTAGGTCTAACTTGTTTGAGTTTTGAACTTGAAAACTCATTTGAGTTTTGGTTGAAATTCCGTATTCGAGTTTGGGACTTGTAAGCTTGGTCGAGTTTAGGTTCTTTACTTATCCTTTTGAAACATTGATGGCTCGAGGTCTATCTTCTATAGAAGATTCTGGGAAATCTTAGGGAAAATTCAAGATCAGGCCAAAAAGGTTGTTCAGACAAGGAGTTACTGGGTTACCTCTTGATTACATATGTGAACAACCGTGGGAGGAAGATAAGAATGAGAGATTAGCTGAAACCAAAAACAAACATACTGGTTGTTTTAAGAATTTTGTAGAGAAAATGGGGGGATAAAAATTTATAATCTTCCATGTTTTCTATACAAAATTCTGGTTACTTGAAACAAAGAAGATCATTAAGTTTTGACAGAGTTCAATCATGGTATCTTTCTGGTTTTGAATCCATGTGACATGTGTCTGACCTAATTTTTGGATCAAAGGCGCCTGATTATAAATTAGGTGATTTAGATGAATCAGATGAAGATTGAAGACTAGGGTTGAAAGTCGATTAAACTGTAGATGATCTTTGTTGAGCATGTGTTTGGGATTTTGTCTTAGAGCTTTTGGGATGAAATTAATCATTTGTACTCAAGTAGTTGATGATCAAACCTTAATTTTATGCCAATGATGTAGAGATAATTAATCCGGTAACTAGTGAAAGGGTTGCAGATTAAGTGGTTCTCTATGTATTTTGGAGATGCTTACCTTGAGGGGGAGATTTGGTACAAAAGACGTCAGGTGATTGGTGGATTTGTGAAGTTACAAGACAACGTCAGACACGATTGGTTAAAGACATGGATCTTGTGAGTGTTGCATATCTAAAATTCAAGTTACATAATTTCTTATCTTTGGGGGAGCTGATTAAATTCAATACTGATTGTTGGAGATTCAAATTCTCTGTCATATGTCGGTTAAGCTTGAAGATCAAATGGATTTAGCTATGTTGTCTTGCATGATATTTGTTATTACTTGGGGAATCGATGAAATCTGGATTGCTTGGAAGCAATGATTTATCGATTACTTTGAAGTTATGATGTTTGGCATGATAATATTGCTTAGAGCTTAATTTGGAGAAGGATAATGTTGAGGGGGAGAATTACAATCTGTGTATTCGATTTGTTAGCTGTCAGAAGGATACAGAGATTTTGCAGTTTAAAGATTAGTGTGCAGCGCATGAAGATCAAGTCTTACCAAAAGAAGACCTGATATCATTGGTTAAATGGAAGTCTGTTGATGCAGATTTTTTAACTAATGATTGTCAGAATTGGTGGCAATAGTCAAAGGGTGTCTGTTTGTGCATTTTTGTTACTATTGCTTATGTATTACAACTGAAGACTCTGAAGATCGATGAAAACTTCTAAATGCTGATGTCAAGGGGGAGTCTGTTGGTGCATTTCCGGGTGACAACATCATTATAGAAGTTTATCTTGAGTCATTTGTATATGTAATTAGTTAAACGTTTTATTTTGTATGTAATAAGGTCATAAACGACCAAGTTAATCGAAACGGTAACTAAACCGGTCTTGGAGGTCTAGCTAGACCTCATTGGGCCGAATTGGTTCGGGCTTTGGTCTTGAGAATAAGTTTCGGTCCAGATTAGTATAAATAGGAGATTAAACCTTATGTTTAAAGGGAATCTCCCTAGTTCGTGTTTCGGTATTTTGTGAGCTCGTGTATTAATTGTAATCGTTATTACCGAATTAATACAAGGTTTCGTTATTTCATTCGTGTACTATTCGTTGTTCGTGTATTCGGCTTACCGAATATTGTTGATTGCTAGTGTTCGAGATTTTCCGCACTCAAACATTAGTTATCTAATCTCGTAGATCCGGTGTCTAAGGGACTTTCGTTTTCCCTTTGACTCGATTCTTCTGGTTCCTTTTGGGAGGTACCAAAAGGGTGTGTGTAATCAACACGATTTTATCAACCGAATTCACATCAATAATGGTGTTTGGTTAGTGTGTGTGTTCTTGGTGTTTGTGTGTGTATTGAGAGAGAATTGGAATCAAGAGTGTGATATTCAGGTGTAATGGTATATAGAATGTGTTGTTAATATGTCAAGTTATAATTTCTAAGGAATTGAGGGCTATTTATAGTCTAAACTATCTAACTATGCTAATTAACACTATTAGCCCCTCAACCTTAGAAATTATCAACTCATGACTTAACAACAAGTAAGTCCATAGCTTAAAATACAATGTATCACTATTTTTGGATTTCTAACAGTGTGCTTCGGTGCTAATGTCCTTGGGCTATGAGGACTTCTTAAATTTATGACGTTTTAATAAGTCCTTTGGAGATCCTGAGGGATCTTTTGGAAGATCCTCAGGTTGGTCATCGGATGGGGGATCTTGTGATTGGGAGGTTTAGGTTGTTTTGGGTTTGAACAACCTCAATAATTTGTCACTAGATGCACCGGTGGGTCTCGCATTCTTTTGCGACCCGCCCAGTGATCTTTCTGAGCCAGCTGGTAGTGCTGTGTTAGTTTTAGAAATTACCTGAGCCATGGCGCGGCAGCAGAAAGTTCAGGTTCTGGATCAGATGTAGAAAGCCTTGATAGATCCTTGCAGAACTTTGTGGTTGACTGCTAAGGTACCCCTTTAGAGTAAGCGTCTCCCAGAATATGCATGAAACAGACGCTCAGAAATCTGGGAAATGAGATATGTGGACTTCTTTTTCCTTTTGATTTAGCCATCAGCTGAGAGAAAAGCATCTCAGCATAGTCCACATTTATCCCATTCCATAAATAATAACCCATCTCCACGTGGATCAGTGAGATCTGGTCCAACCCACCATAATTTCCACCTAGGCACTCAACTATGTGAGTCCAGAAAAATCTCCAACAGTTTCTGATGAGCGTCCATTTTGTGATAAAAACCCCTAAAGAAACGCTTCATTTCTATGCTTAAATGAGTTATTATTCTGGAACTATTGGTACTTAATGAATGATGTGATTATGCAGGTTCCCAGAAGATGCGAGAGAGGGTAAATGACATCATGTGACTCAAGAAGGAAGCCTATGAAGTTACAAGACACAAGGAAGTGGTTCGGGAGCCAAACGAAGACATAAGTGCAAGACAACAGCCACCAGCGGTCACTGCCCACCTAACCAGCGCCGTTGGTACTCACCAGCGTCCGATCCTCAACCAACCAGCGCCGCTAGCCCAAGGAAGCCCAGGACCAGCGCGGCTGGTCTGCCCACCAGCACCGCTGGTCGGCCCAGATCTGAAACAGACTTTAACACCTATTTAAGTCGAACTAACCCTCAAAACCCTAAAAGAGAGCCGATTCAGCAGCCCTAGCCGCCCATGAATAACCCTAGATCGAAATTGCAGATTCCAAGAAGGTTTTGGAGCATCTAAACACCTTCCGATCTTCACTCTTGGTCTAGATCTTTCATCTTTATTTACTCTTTGTTATTGAACTGTCTTTTATCTTCTCAGACTTTGTTATACCTTTAATAATGCTAGGCTAGTAGGCTGAATACTTGTTTGGATCAATGTGATCATGTAGACACTTATTGTTTTATTGTGTTTGTTTAGATTCTGTTGGAGTGTGCTTTACTGTTTATCGTAGATCCATGTTTATTAGTAATTCATGTTGCTATTTGTTTTATATCTGAACATATTAGTTTAATTCTAATGGTTGTCTATGATCATGCACTAGGACTAACATGCTAGGACAGAAAACAACTAGTCGGTCTATAACTAGAAGTAAAAAGTGATTCACTTGAAACCGAAGGATCCAGAATCATGAGTAACTAGGATGAATTGAACATGAAGCTTAACAATACCAGACGCGATCCTTTGATTTGGAAACGAGCACTGTGGTCACCGGAGGGAATTATATCTCGTCATGGCTTAAGAGCCAGGTAATTAAAAGATGAATTAGTAACACAAACTTTAGGTCATAATGCTTAAAACAATGAATCTAGCGAGAATTTGTTTTAATGGGTAGTGTGAGTCTAGCGACAGCACTACTAACTAGATAAAGTGAATCTAACGAGAATCTGAACTGTGATTAAGTTTCCAATAGGCTAACTAACCAGTAAGATAGTATTTGGTCGTACCATGAGATCGGAGATGCCAAACAAGTATTTTAATTTAAAAACTGTTATCTGCTTTTTCCAAACTATTTTCAGATTAGCCTCTCGCTGCAAAGCGCGTGGTTAGATTTTATTTATTTTACTGTCAAAAGTATTAGTTTATTAGGAGTTAGTGACAAACCCCCAAATAAACTAGAATTACACGTACTACTAGATTAGGTAACGCAACGCGTCCCTGCGAAGGATCCTGTAACTTACCACTAGGCTATATTGCATTGACCGGGTTCTTTACTCGTTAAAGTGTGTAGATAGTTACTTGTACAACATAAATTTAAAGACAAGAATAAAAAAAACCACCATCAGTTTCTAAACCCCAAAATAAAAATGTGCCCCGAGGTTTTCAAATTACCATCACCATCCACCATGTTATCATGCCCCTTCTCCACCAACACTTCTCTAAAGTTTACACCTTTTAACCTTTTTGCAAAGGCAGCAGGTTCTTGCAAATAATTCAGATGGAGGGCCTCTCTGAATCCATCCAAAGTGATGACACATTTCTTCGTGCCATCTTTGAGAGTGAAGGCAATGGATTTATCATCCTTGCTCACTTCGGCGATGTACCAAAATTCTAAAAGATATCTATGAAAAAGAATCTCTGGGTCTACAGTCAAGGCAAAAGAAAGAGGACATTCCTCAATAAATTTATTAATTCGACCCATGAGAGTTTTCTTTTTGGCATTAAAGGTAGCTTTAAAATTGTTCATGTTGAATCGAATGGCCTTGGCTTCAAACTTCTCTGGCCAATTTGAACTAGCCTTGACTGCAGGCTTTGGAGGATTATATTCAAAAGTAATGAGAGATTTTGCTTGGGATGGTTGTTTTGCCTTTTGATGTGATTTGATGAAGATGAAAAAGAAAGTGTGATTTAGGGTTTGAGATATTTGAAGGAAGAGAGATCGAGAGAGAATGTACGATTGGGGAGTAAATGAAAAATGAAGTAAACGAAGGAATGATTTTGGAAAAGGTATTTATATCTTCAAAAGGAAATACGAAAGGATTTCCAAGGAAAGTAAATAAAAAGAATTTTAAACTTCAACCCAGATAAAATATAATGATATTTTAATAAAAAGTAATTTTGATTGGGTTTGAAATCCGAAATAATTTTGGTTACACGTCCGCATTTAAAGCAATAACGGCCATAACCCACATTTTCCAAAAGTATTCAACCATTTTTAATGCAAAAACAATGATCATTTTTCTTTACGGCGCAACTTGTGTGACACGTCAGCAAAAAAGTATCTTTGTACAGTAAAATCACGTGTCCACTCACCAATGAAGTATCTTTTAAATAATAAAAGGTTTTGAGTGACTTCAGATGTTGACTCAATAAATTTTGAGGATGGTCAGGGAGTGCAATCTGAATCATCTCATTTTAATAAATTCTGAAGTCTCTCAAATTCTGAACCATTTCAGACAGAATATTTTCTGAGGCAAAAATTCCCCCTCAGCGAAAAGTTTCCTTTTCTTGCCAAAATATTTTTTGTCAATTCCCCCTGAGATGCTACACAGGTATTAGCATTCCTAACTCGCTGATAAGATGTTTAAAAGTTTTGACATCCAAAGGTTTTATGAAAACATCAGCTAGTTGTTTATCAGTGGGGATGAAATGAATTTCAATATCACCTTTTATAATATGATCACAAATGAAATGATACTCGAGGTCAATATGCTTGGTTTTGGAGTGCATGACAGGATTATGAGATATTGCGATGGCACTTGTGTTATCACAAAAGATTGGAGTTCTGGTATACTTAACACCATAATCAGTTAATTGGTTCTTCATCCATAAAATCTGAGCACAACAATTTGCTGCAGAAATGTATTCAGCCTCAGCTGTGGATAATGAAACTACAGTCTGCTTCTTGCTCGTCCAGCTAACTAATTTGCCACCAAGGAAATGACAACCACCTGTGGTACTTTTCCTATCTATCTTACAACCTGCATGATCAGAATCCGAATAGCCCATGAGATCTAGACTTGAGCCTTTGGGATACCAAAGACCTAGTCTGGGAACACCTTTAAGGTATTTGAAAAATACTTTTCACAGTATTCTGATGTGCTTCCCTAGGATCAGATTGAAATCTTGCACAAAGGCATGTTGCAAATATTATGTCTGGTCTACTTGCAGTTAAGTACATAAGTGATCCCACCATACCACGATATTTTGTGGGATCAACAAGTTTTCCATTTGGATCTGAGTCCAAAGTTAATGGTACGAAAATTGAAGTATCTTTGGATGAAACAGAATCAAATTGATATTTCTTTATTAAATCTCTGACATATTTTTCTTGATTTATAAAAATACCATCTTTGGTTTGTTTTACTTGAAGACCCAAGAAATATGTCAATTCACCCAGCATACTCATTTCATACTCAGAAGACATGATGTTAGAAAACTTGTCACACAATATTTTATTTGTAGACCCAAACACAATATCATCAACATAAACTTGTACAAGTAAGATATCACCTTTCTCATGCAAGATGAATAAAGTGTTATCTATTGCACCCTGTTTAAAACGATTATCTAAAAGATGTCGAGTTAGAGTATCATACCAGGCTCTAGGTGCTTGTCTCAAACCATATAAAGCTTTGTTCAACCTATACACCCAGTGAGGTTTTTCTTTGCTTTCAAATCCTGGTGGTTGATAAACATACACGACTTCTTCCAATTCTCCATTCAGAAATGCACTTTTAACATCCATCTAATAGACTTTGACATCATGATGAGCTGCAAAAGCTAAGAATATTCTGATAGCTTCTAGTCTAGCAACTGGTGCAAAAGTCTCATCAAAATCAACCCCTTCTTCTTGAGCATAGCCCTTTGCAACTAGTCTTGCCTTGTTTCTAATTACATGCCCATCTTCATCCACTTTGTTTCGAAAGACCCATCTTGTCCCAATTGGTTCTTTCTTCAGATTGCTGGGACATGGAATAAGTTCCCATACATTGTTCCTTTCAAATTGGTTCAGCTCTTCTTGCATGGCTTCAACCCAACTTGGATCTTTCATAGCCTTGTCAATCTTCTTCGGTTCTATCAGTGATAAGAAGCTGACATTTAAGCATTGATCGGTTGTGGCTCTTCTGGTTTGAACCCCTCTACTTAGATCTCCAATCACTTGACCATTTGGATGTGATCGAGTCCACTTAGAGTAATGACCAGGATGCACAATGATATCAGTGCAAGAACTCCTCTGGCTTACTTCAGGAGATGTTTCAGAAAAGACTACTTCAGTCTCATCATTTTCATCATCTTGTAAATCACGATTTGCATCATGAAATTCTTCATTTTGAGGTACTTCAGTGGAGACTGATATCTGAGGAGTAGCAGCACGCACATCTGATCCAATAGTCATTTCAGCATGTAATTTGAAAGTGACTGAAGGATAAAATGGAATGTTGCTTTGCTGAATATTTTCTGGTTCTGAACTGAGATGATCAGAAACACGTTTAGGTGACTGATCAGATTGATCATTATGATCAGAATCACCAAAACTGATAAAACTTTCTATGGGTGGTTCAGAAATTGGTTTATTAAAGATTGCAAAATTTGATTTGCCAAAGGTAACATGAATTGACTCATCAACCTTTTCAAGTCTTTTGTTATAGACTCTAAAGGCTTTGCGAATTGTTGAATATCCTAAGAAGTAACCTTCATCAGCCTTGGCATCAAACTTGCCCAACTTGCTGGAATCATTCAGAATGTACACTGGACATCCAAATAGATGGAAATATCCAATATTAGGATTTCTATTTCTGAGTACTTCATAGGCAGTCTTCTTATGTCTCTTGACATAAATTGATCTGTTTTGAGTGTAGCAAGCAGTAGCAACAGCTTCAGCCCAAGAACATTTTGGAAGACCTGATTCATTCAACATACTTCTGGCAGCTTCTATCAGTGTACGATTCTTTCTTTCTACAACACCATTCTGTTCTGGAGTGTGAGCTAAGGAGAAGTTCTGAGATATGCCAGTGTCAGTGCAGAAGGTTTCCAGTGTGGAATTTCTGAATTCAGTGCCATTGTCAATTCTGAGCTGACGTACTTTTTGCTTATGCTTGAGTTCAATTTGTTTGATGAGGGCAATAATTTCAGCAGCAGCTTTACTTTTGGTTCTGAGGAAGATCACCCAACATTATCTTGAATATTCATCTACTACCACAAGGGTGTATTTCTTCCCAGCTCTTGTCTGCACGTTCACAGGACCAAAGAGATCCATATGAAGCATGTGAAGTGGTTCAGTGATACTGAAATTTTGCTTGGTCTTGAAAGATGCTCTCTTCTTCTTTCCCTTTTCACAACCTAGACATGGCTTGTCTTTGTTGAAAGACATTGGAGATATCCCATCAGCAAGTTGTTTTCTTGACAACTTATTTATATTTTTGAAGTTCAGATGGGATAATCTCTTGTGCCACAACCAGTTTGTGTCCTCATCAGCCTTTGTATAGAAACACTGTTCACTAGGTGAACTTTCCATATCAATGACATAAATCTTGCCTTTCCTTAGTGCAACCAATACTACCTTCCAATCTCTGTTGAATATAGTGCCTTGACATACATCAAATAAAACCTTGAAGCCATCATCACAAAGTTGGCTGACACTGATCAGGTTATATTCCAAACAATTCACATATGCAACTTTTGTAAATTTGACTTGTCCATTGTTCAAGACACCATATCCCTCAGTCTGTCCATTACCATCATTACCAAATGTTATTCAGGGCCCCTCTCGCACCCTATATTCCTCCAGCAGGGTTTTGTTACCAGTCATGGTTCTGCCAGCAGCACTCTCCAGATACCATATATACTTCTTTCGGTCTCCCTGCACATACACAAAGATTAGTTCTTCTTGGGAACCCATCTTTTGATGGGTCCACTGGGCTCTCCCTGAGAAGCCTCAGATTTCATTGGTACATAAGGAACAAAAGGATCAAAGGGGATGTCAGTCATGATCTCAGATGAGATAAAAACTGTTGGTTTGATGGGTTCCTCAACCTTTTTCTTCTCAAATTTTTCTTTGACTTGTTTGATTTTCTTTGAAAAAGGTTTTAGGTTTTGTTTAGGATTCATGGGAGTGCTTTCAACATTTTTTAAGCGTGCATTACAACTCTGCACTTGTCTAGCCAACTTTTGAAATTGACTTTCAATCCTCAACAAAACAGATTCTTCATTAGACACATAAGCCCTACCAGAATCTGAGGTAGAGGGCTCATTAGGGGAGACGTTTTTCTTCTTCTTTTGTTTTTTAGAAACCTTGCATGAAGACTGAGGAGGAGGCTTCTTGGTTTTAGCTTTCTTGTCTGAAGCACTGGTCTGACGTGCTTCAGATTTTCCCTCAGGTTGTTCCTGGGCTTTCTCAGTTACTTCTTTTGTTTTTCCAAGATCTTTAAAAATAATCTATGGTCTCATTTCTTTAGGAAGTGCATCTAATTCAATTATAAAAGATGCAAGATGAAGATCACCAGTGCCATACGCAATTCTTTGATTTTCAAAAGTTTTCTTTATGGCAGCTTCAGGAAAGGGTGATTTCATCCAGGATTTGATTATTTTTTGTTCTTTTTCCAGAATAATCCTTAATTCTTCCTTCTCCAATTCAAGTTTGGAAACCAGAGATTGGTAACTTTTTAAAGCCAATTGAACATCTTTTAGTTCTTTCAGCCTTGCCTGACTGACGTTTAGTTCAGAAGTATTAATTTCAAACATTTTCAGACTTTCTGAACGCACAGTTTCAACATAAGAAATATCGGCCTCAATAAGAACTAAAAGGTCCAATTTTTGTTCTTCATCTTTTTCAAAATCAAAAAGTACTAACCTTCTTCATGATGATATCCACCCATCGACCAGATTCTACATCAGATTTGACAACATGACCTTGATCTTCACGAGCCATGAAACACATGTCCCTTACTTCTTCTTCATCATCAGAAGACACATCAGAATCCTCCCATTTTTCTGAGTTTGCAACCATGCAACTATTCTTGTTGGATTCATCTTGTGCCATGAGTGCAATGTGGGCTTTCAGCTTCTTGTACTTAGCCTTATACCCATCATCAAATTTCTGAAAGATAGAATGGTTAGAGGCAGTTTGTGATGAGGAGGGTTGATTTGATCTGCATTCCTTCATAAAATGTCCTTTCTTTCCACATTTAAAACATTCTAAGTTGGACTTATCAATGGGATTGTTTGAAGAAAATTGTTCGCCATTTCTTTTAGGTTTAAATTTAAAACGATTGAAAGTTTTGGCAATCATTGCAACAAGATCATCATCATCATCCTCATCAGACTCATGTGATGCATAATAAGAAATACCAGTTTTCATTAATTCAGCTACCATCTTCTTTATTGGGTCAGAATGATCACTCTCAGAAGATAGTAGGGCAAAGTCTTGTGGTTCAGAATAATGAACTAAGGCAGAACTGTTAGAGACATGATTTTTGGCATCTTGCTCAGCCACAGCTCTCTCAGCTTTATTTTCCTCAGTATATCTAAAAGCACCATATAAAGAGACAAGAGTGTGGTTGTGAAGGGTTTTACCTTGTCTTAAAACCATGATCAAGTTTTCTCATTTAGAAGGCAGTATGTCACAAAACTTTTCCAACAAAATTTCCTTATCTTTTTCAACATCAAGAGTTTTTAGTTGATTAACCAAAATTGTAAATCTTATGTAAGTTTGAGTTAAAGTTTCATTTGGTAATGCAAAGAAAGCTTCATATTTTTTGTTCAAAGCAACTTTTCTTGTGACAACAGTTTCCTTTGTACCCTCAAACTAAGTCATTAATTCTTCCCACATCAACTTAGAATTATCAAGTAAAACAAGAGTGGGTTTCAAGCTTTCTGGGACAGCAAAAAGAATCATATTTTGCAAGTTAGAATCGAGATCAGCCAATCTATGTTCTTCTTCTGACCAGTGATCCTTTTCCTTGGGTGATAATCTAGGAGTCCCATCGGCATTAAAAACTACAGTCGAGGCATTCATGGGTACATAAGGTCCTTCTAAGAGAATAAAGGTCAAGTGTCTCTCAACCCCAGAAATGTATTTAAGCATGCAAGCCTTCCATGTAATGAAGGTATCACTATCCCCATTGAAATTGGGAATAGGATTGTTTGGAAAGTGTACATGGACGCTAGGTTGAAGTGGTGGTGGTGGTGGTGGATTTGTGTTGACATTAACATTAGGGTTACCATTTGGGTTTTGTTCGGTGCCAGACATCTTGTAGGATCAAACAGGTATATCAACTTAATGAATTAAAAAACCTGGGAGGCTCTGATACCAAATGTGAGTTCCCCTACACAAGATGTTAGTCGAAAACAAGATATCACAAATATAGAACAATAATAACAAGTATATCAAGTAACCCGACTGACAAGTAATTCTAATCTAGATAAAGACTTGTTTAGAATTACGATCCAGATAATGGATATGAACAAGTAAGATAAATAAAAACAAGTGCTTGAAACTATATAAATACTAAATATAAACAAGTATTATGGCAAGGAGTCGAGATGTATTTTTCAATGTTTTTTATTTATTTCTATAAACAAAATACAAAGTTTGTTGCGGAACAAAGATAATCACAAGTGTGAAAGTATCTAAACAACCTTGAAATATAAATGATCTAAACAACAAGGAATTACTCGTAAGTTTACTTAGAGTATATATCACACGTTGCAATGCTAAAGTTCCAAGCATTTTTGCATGTGTGAGAAGTCTTATATTTATACGCAAACATGTCTTGATGACATGGCAAATGCCGTACAAATATGGTTGGGTGCATTTATGGATTTGTAGGAAAAATTCATAACATGTTTCTTTAAGGTAAAGTATGTAAGTTTCTTTAATGTGACTTGACATACTTTATTCCCAACCTTTTACTAAAACTAGCACAATACCAGGTATAAAGTTATTAACCGGGTAAAGGCAGTTAAAATGTTGTAAAAAGAACTTCCTCGTAATCAGTGAAAAAGTGTTGTAAATACTTTTTCACTGAGCGACTTCAGATCTTCAATCAGATAGAATCTTCTCAGAGCTCTGCTTCTCAGAAGTTTCTCTTCTTCAGTCTTCAGTTTTCGACTTCAGTATGAATGTCTTCAGATGTGTTGATCTTGATCTGAGCAAAGCTTCAGAGAACTAATTCTGAGAGACTCCTCAGAATTTCTGTATAAGCATTTTCTCTGAACTTCAATATTTCTGAACAAATTATACTTAGTCGATTTCGACCTAACACAAAGCATTTGCCCGAAGCATCTCATTTGTTTTCTTGACTTCCAATTGTTTCATGATCTTGTTTAATTTAAGAACTTTGGTTTCAAGTTCTTGTTTCTCAAGATGAAGCTTGGAATTTGGAGTAAAAGTAACTACAGCTTTTTAAGATTTCAAATTGTCAAATTCTTTTTGAAGTAGATCAAACTTAACTTGAAAGTTGAGTAAAATTTGGTCTTTTTCTTTCAAATCGTTGTTTATTTTTGAAATCTCTTTGCTTTTCTTTTTGCCTTCTTGAATAGCTGCTTCACTTTTATCCATGTAAAATCCTAAAAGTTTCTTGGGTATTGTGATTACCTCATCATCCCCTTCAGTGGAATCTGCGTCATCATCATCATCAAGCTCCTTTGACTTCTTGATCTTTGTTATGAAGCACACATTTGCTGCAAATTCATCACTCTCATCATCAGTGAGATGAAGCCATTTATCAGCTAGAAGAGAAATCCCACTTTCTTCTTGTTTTACCAACATCATCTTGTATTTGTAGTACTCTGAATTTTTCTGACGAGGTTTAGTGCAATATGTGGCAATATGACCAAGAATCCCACAATTATAACACTTTTTATCCACATTCTTCTTTTCCAAGACTTTCCTTTCAAACTTTTTCTCATTATCAAACTTCTTTTCCCCAACTGACTCCTTGTAGGTCTCAAACTTAGGAACACTTGCATTCTTGGCATATGCGGAAACTAAGGAAGACCGAAGCTGGTTGTTGGTAGGTTTCTTCTTGAAAGCCTTTGTGAAGTAAGCTAATTCTTTGTACATCTCAAGATCCTTTTCATCCAGTTCAGGATCACTTACATTACTTAACTCCGAATCAGTTTCAAGTTCAACTCTACTTTTTCTTGAAACTCTAGAAGACTTCTTTTCAACTACAAGAGCTAGTGGATCAGTATGAACACTTTCATCTTTCATCTTTTGAGTCTTTAGAACTTGATCAGTGTTCAATGTCAATTTTTCAAACAAAGTGTGAATCGTCAAGTTTCCAAAATCTGCTTGTTGGTTTAGCTGAGTCCCATAAACTTGCCACTCCTCTTCAAGATTTTTATGAACTTGATGTTCAACTCCATGTTTGTTCTTTTGACATCATTCTTCCTCAATTCATTGATGATATTGCAAAATTTGATGTAGACATCATTGAGAAGTTCTCCTTTTTGTTGTTTGAAAGTCTCATACATGTTTAAAACAGTTGACAACCTTATGGTGTTAGAAACATCAGAAACTTCCGTTTGTTTTTCAACCTCATCCCAAATATCCTTTCCAGTTTCATATGAATCAACATTGCAATATATATCATTTGGAAGAGCTTGATAAAGATAAGCAATGGACATTTGATCAGCCTCCACACGATTTTTTTGTTCAGCATTCCAGCTTTCTTCCGGTAGAGGTTCATTATTCACTGGATTTTTGGGAATCTCAGGGCCATCTTTCAAAGATTTTCTGATGTTCTTTGCATTCTTTTGTCGATCAATCCAATTCAAAAATCTTTTCTTCCATGGGGGGTAAGATCCTCTAAACAACACAGGAGGTCTTCCATCTGAAACCAAGAGCCAAAGCCTCTCTTGAAGACATTGTAAAAGATTTGTAAAAGAATTGAGAAATTCAGAAAAATTAGAAGATTTTGGAACTGGACTTTTGAAGAATGTCGAGATCAGACCTCGGAAAATAGAACAAGATGTTCTTGACAAATTTTGATTATTGAAGAATGTCGAGCAAATATCTCGGTATACAGACTAAGTATCTTTCCAGTATACTAATCAATGTCAATTTTAACTATATACCGAGCTTATACTTCGGCAAATAGTACAATCACTAACACAGATCACCAATACTTAACCAACGTATTCAACTCCTCTTATTTGCCGAGATGTTATCTCTGCAAACTGAACAAGTCGTTCCAATACTTAACCAAGAATTCAAAGAAGTCAGAACTCAATTATTTTCCGAGTTATTAACTCTGCAAATAAAACAATTTCTCCACCCTTAGTTTAACTTCTGTATACTTGTAATTGCCGAGCAAGGAGCTCTACAAAGAGAACAAATCTAACTCAACCACCTTGGTAAACACTAGAAATCACAAAACGACAAAATAGTAGATTTGCAGTCGTCTTCTTCATCAGAACAACACTTAAATGCCGAGCTCACTGAAAATTTCCATTTTCTTCTTTGGTTTTGAGAATTAAAGCTTCAAATTTGTACCAATATGTTCAGAAAACAAGTGCAAACAAATACTCAAACAAAGTAAAATCGAAAATCAAACAGAATTCAAACCCTCTGATCTATGCGTTTGCCGAGCTTAGATGAAATCGAACCTACTCATGGAATTGAACTCTAATTTTGATACAGAATGATTATTATCAAAATCCTAGACGATCGGTGAACAAATTTTGAAGAAAAACACACTCATTTTGTTGTAATCAAATGCACAGTATTCTCAGCAAATGTATATATGTATGAACAGCTCAAAAACATCAAAATTGAGAACAAATTCGACTTCAATTTTGATTCTGGATCGTTCAGATTGACTGATTTTTCTCTGATACCAAATGTAATGATGATATTTTGAGCTTAAGTGTGTGTTTTAGTGTGTTAATGGTGGTTGTGTGTGTGAGAAAGTGTGTGTCGATAGAGAGAGAGTAAGGATGAAAGGGAAAGCTTTGATAGAATTATGTGTGAAAAGGTTACAATATTAAGCTATGGAGGGAGTTTATATATCTCTATACAATTTACATTAGTCCCCTTCCATACTTATAAAAATTACAAACAAGTACAAAATATGATTAAATACAAATCAACTACTACAAATAATATTTCTAACAAATAGATTCATAGTTACAAATTTGATTGGAATTACAATTGGGAATTGTTGGACAAGAATGTGGAGCTTTAAGCCCTACCAAATATGGACACGAATTGAGGGAAGGTGCATTAAGAAGAACGGGATTCATTGGAAGAACAAACGGAAATATATACATCAGAGTGACTTGATCGGTATGTGGAGATACCTAGCACATGTGATTATGTGTGCTTGGGCAACAAGAAGAGTGGTTTTGATACTCTTAATGTTAAGACTCTGTCTCAAGTTATCTCATTGGTTTTCAAGAAACCTTATAACTTCTTTAAGTTCTTTTTCAACGACATGAGAGATCATATTAAAGCAAACAATAACAAAAGGTTCTTGATGTATCTCTGGTTTATATTTATGATTATCAATGTACATATCCTAACTTCCCTTCAGCTCGCTAGATAGTACAGGTAGCTCCGGTGGGGAATCATATCTTTAAGGGGTTCGGTGTTTATAGAGGCAATCTCCCACCAGCTCAAAGACCACATATCGTCAATTTATATGGATCTATTGTGAATGCAAACTATGCAGCACCTGTGAATGCAGACTATTGATGAATGATTTATTTGTGACTTTTTCCTCGTAAATTTAACACATGTTTGAGGTAGAAATGGACCGTTAGCATGAACTTTTTGGTACTTAATCGCATTTGGATCGTTGATAGATTCATTGACGGAAGCCATACTTAGTTTGAGTTGAATCAAGTTGAGGAAGTCAAGTGTGGAGCTTGGATGAGTTAAGCGTGAATATATGGATGCTAAAAAGAAGACATCTCCAGTGCCGCTGGTCAGGAGAACCAGCGCCGCTAGACCATTCTAGTATACATCCAGCGTCGATGGGAGGTCATCTCCAATGCCACTAGTAAATGCATCTAGCATAGGATTTTTCCTAAAACATATAAATACTCACTTAAAATGTACCCGCCAGAAAGACACACACGCATACAGGTCGAAGGTAGCAGGTAAGAGGTCGAAATTAGGGTTCCCGGAACATTCCAAATCCGATCTAACATCATCAATCATCAAGGAATCCAACCTAGTGATTCAATATCACACAGTTTCTATTCTTCAATCTCTTACAGCTTTCTTTAGATTTTATGTTATTTCATTTTATCAAATTGTTAATGGCTACTCTCTTAATGAGTAGCTAAGTTTTTAAACATTCATTCTGATGATGTAAACATGATTTGATTGTTGTTTATTTTTTTTATTGTTGAACCATTTCTATACTAAATCGCAGATCCATGTTTGTTTCAGTCTAAATATATTATTTGTTTTCATATACAAACGTTTTTAGTGGTTTGTTTAGGGTCATCTGGTCTAGCATCCTTAGAGTCATTGAATCTGTTTGTGAAATGTTAATCCATCTTTAACTAATGTAATCATTTTATCTATAACTAGAAATTTGATGGGAAACTAATAATTAACTCAAATGAGCTTGTGTTTTATTAAACTTTTTTAGTTTATCTGACGAACGAAAATCGGACCGGGTGATTAAAATAATTAGTGTCTAGTGAATTTTACAAGGATCTTGACTTACATAAAAGATTTCAGTCACAGTTACAAGCTCAGTTTTTAAAGCTCAAAGAGTGACCTTAGCAGGAATCTCACTAAAGGGTTTGCCTAGTTGAAAGATAGTGAAGCTAAATAATTTAGTGTATCTAACGGGAATCCGAATGTGAAAAGAGTCGTTCAATGATCATAATCCATAACGCTTTCTGCATGTGAAGTGAAACCAAATGAATGTTAGTTTTAATATCATTGTCTTGTTTTAGCAGTAATGATCTTAGGTTTCTCGCTAGACCAAACGGTTGCAACCTTGCGGTATTACTAGAATTATGTCTTTACTTTTATTTGCATTTTTAAAAAACTAGGAACCCCCAACTTTAGTTTCATTTTAATTAATCTGAATTCCTTTAGTCAGTCCCTACGAACAAACCTAGAACTACCTAGACTATACTATTACTTAGACAGGGTCCACTGCCTAACTATGTGATAATCTTAGACTAGTGACTCCTTGGTTTATAAACTTAAAATTTTGATAAATCACACGCATCAACCGGCACAAGTGAATAATGGTTTTTCCCTTGCGGAAGATGATGGACAACCACCACTAGTCCCTAAGCCAAAACCTCCGGTTGTACCTCCACAACCACAACAACCTCACCTCAATAACAACCGCAAGTAAAAGAGGCCTTACCTAATGCATAGATGGTGCAAGAGTTACTGAAGTTGCTGAGAACATTGATGGTACAACCGCAAGTAAAAGAGGTATGTAGATGATGGTAACATTGATCCTGAAGTTGCTGAGAACATTCTTGTAAGAGAACATAAGCCAGAAGGTGACTTAGCTCAGATTGCAAACTATAATGCTCAAGCTCACAAGCAAGACGATGTTATTGAAGAGATTGATTAGTATGTATGTGAAGAGGGAGCTCCAGTTGATTGAGAATATGGTGTGGGTGATCATGGAGTTGGTGGCGATGAGATAGATGTTGAGTTGAATAGTTCTAGCAAAGATGTCATTGAAGACAAATCAGAGAATGAGAGTGTGATGATGACAGTAACAATCAGGGATGGCAAGGGGTCGGGTATGGTCTAGGTTTCAGTAATCCCGAACCCGATTAAAAATCCCCGTCCCAAACCCGACGGGTCTCCGTTTACTTATTTACCGTCATGTAACGGGTTTCCCCACGGGTAATCGGGTATTCATTAATTTTATTAACCAAGTGTAACGAATAAAATGAGCTCAGTTTCTTCTGTCATGACAACATTAGGACATAATATTTGATGTCTAATATATCTACGGATCTCGCATTGATGAAACAAATAAAAAGAAATACGATTAAAACATATGATATATAGCTAGAGATTTAGACACAAGTTTCTCTATATGAGTCATGACAAATACATATTGCTCAACTCAAGTTTCGAAGTTTAAAGTCCTTGTAAACCACTAGTCAGTATGTAAAACTATGTATATTATGCATGTTATATGATAGCAGTAGGGTTCGGGTATACAGGTTTGGGGCGGGTTTCGGGTATACGGATCGGATATGCGGGTTTTTATCTATCCGGACCCGAACCCGCAAAAAAACTTAAAACAGTCCCCATACCCGGCCCTAAAACCGCAGACCCGGCCCCAAACCCGACCCTAAAATCTCGGATTTCGGTTTTCCCCGTCAGGTACGGGTTCTTTTGCCATCCCTAGTGACAATGATGGCATAGATCCAAAGATAGAACTTGATGGCATAGATATAGTCATCAAAATCAAAAATAAAGGCTCGGGGTTATCAAGATTTTGGTTATGAGCCTGAAGGTGAGTTATGAACACCTTCAAAGCAAAGGAAGAGGTATTGAAGATTTGCTTCAGTTGGTAACTCGAGAGATGCAGAGATAGTTAGACAGTATGAAGGGGAAAAGGTTGCAACTACAACAACAGAGTTAGATGTGAGTGAGGACCGTTGAGAAAACTAAGGTTCATACTACTGCAACCACTTTAAAGACACCAATCAAGGCAACTGATAAGATTCTAGAATAGACAAAAGAGGCAAGTCCAGAGAGACAATCATTGTTTAAGATGCCAATTAACACAGGATAGTTTGAGACAGGGTATAGAGCCAGGTCACAAGATAAAGTGAAAAAGCAGAGACATTGATAGTTCTCCTGGACAAACTATGAGCATCTTAGAGAGTTCAGTAATGATTACAAGTATTGTATCTATCGAGCCTATGACAAGCACCTCATCTGTTTCCACCACTTCTACCTCTATTCCATCAATGTTTAGTTTGGGTGCTTCAAGACCCTTTCATACTATCCAAGCACATCTCATGATTCGATTTTTGTAGATGTTGAGCTGACATAACTTAAGGGAAAGTACAGTATATTGGAAGCTCTTGTAGAGTACCTACTAACAGATATGAAGACTCAAAAGCATGAACATGACAAAGAAATGAACCGATTGAAAAGCATAGTCGGTGAGTTGAGTGTTGAGCTAGAGATGACGTGAAATATCATATTAGGAATTGGTAATGCTTTAATGATTGTTTCCGTTATGTTTTAATGCCATCAGGCGAAAATTTTTTGAAGTCCATATTTTTAAAAGTTGGGTGTGATAACTAACTTTGTTAATGGGCCTATAATATCCGATAGGAAAAGTAAAAAAATGTACGCAAAGCCAAGGAACATTAATAATATATATATATATATATGGGGACAATCAAATAAGAACAGTCCTAACATAAGAACACGGTGAGAACACTTAAAAATCACATTTTGATGCCTTAAAAGTCCATAAAACTAATATAGTGTATAACTAATTATCATTTTAAGTATTTAACAACACATTGGTATGTCAAAATCGAGAAAATCATATTTTTTTTGTTTTGTGCATCCAAAAAATCATTATAAGTGTTTAACAACACATTGGTATGTCAAAATCGAGAAAATCATATTTTTTGTTTTGTGCATCCATCTTGGATACATATTCATCAAAATGATGCATCCAACAAAAAACGTGATTTTTTCGATTTTGACGGATTAATGTGTTGTTAAACACTTAAATAATGATAATTAGTTATGCACTATGTTAGTTTTATGGACTTTTAATGCATCAAAATAATGTTTTTAAGTGTTCTCATCATTCTTATTTTAAGAGTGTTCTCACCGGAGTGTTACCATATATATATATATATATATATATAATGACTATAAATAGAAGCTTCAAATGATATCCATTATTCAAGTTTACAAACCTGTGCAACAAATCGAATTCATAAAATCATATGAAGGTTTATTTTCAAGCATTCTGTCATATGGAAATGAGAGTGTTGATAATATTTTGAAGTGCAGAGTTATATTTTCTCTTCCCTGAAGATCAATGATAGCAGAAAATCTTTGTAGTTTCCATTGGTTGCACCATCAATCCTTTCCGACAACTTGCATTTATAAGTGCGATAGTATTCCTCTTTGATATACTTCATATCAATGTCAGCTCGAGTAACAATCACCCTAGTAAGACCTTCTCTTGTGTTCTCGTCAGCCTCTTTCACCATTGCTGCTTCCATCACCTAACAAACAGTTAAGAAGTTGATCAGTATACATTTATACTATACAATACCAACTTTTACATAATTAATGTGAAATAAAGTTTAATTCACCTTGGAAAAGTAAGCAGGTGGTATACAAAAGCATTCAACTATATCACTCAAGATCAAGGCTGCTTGAAGATCCTGCAACATAAGATATTTATGATCATTAAAACGAGTTAAATATGAACCCAAACTATTTACTGTTATCGTGTCCTTTTGTACTACTCCAAAATTAACTCGAATAGCGGACGAAATCTAAGACTTCGCAAAAATACTTTACCTCATAAAACATGAATCCTAGTAACCCAAGACTTGAATAAGCTTGTTTTATAAGTGGATATTAAGTTAGTTTTTACAATATATCATTTAACTTATCAGTTTGATTGATTATTTTGAAATCATATTTAACTTGTTAGTTTATAACTGGTTTTTATGATTTAAAATAAATTTGGAAAAATAAACATAAAGATATGTGATGCGTTTATATCTCATCAGCTCTACCTCATCACTTTCTAAAACTGATTTATAAACACACTTCAACCAACAACACTTAAATTCCTAATCACTCTATTATCCAACTATTTATCAAATTACAATGAGATGAATGAATGACTTAAATTAGTTGGAGACCGATAACCTTTACTCTTCGCCTCTACTTTCCTAGTTAACTTTTGTCCATGTTGGACACAACTTTCTTTTTCTTGAATAGTTTAATGTATCTCTAAGTGTATATACTAAAAGGGAAACCTTTCAAAATGAGTAAACTTGAACCCTTAAATTAAGCTTGACTTTTAACTAGGGAATTAGATCAAAATACAGATATCATGTATTTATTTTAGAGAACAAATTATGGTTTTAATTTTATTTTAATAAGTCATTAATTATGGAAACTAACTCTTACATTCTATATAATTACAAAAAGTAATTATTTTCATTATATAAATATGATGATAAAAAATTCTTATATTTTATACTATTATTTTTTAAACCGCTCTTTGATTTTTACACGTTTCCTTTTGTTATGTCGTATGTTGTTATCAAATTATGATTTTATATCAAATTTTAATCATCTCAGTAATAAATATGAAAAGGAATAAATAGGTAGAAATTGGTTATAAGTTTTTAGTTTTACATCGTTAGTATCTTATGATATTCAAATAGAAGATATTAATTTTTGTATATGGTTCTTAAAATAATAAAAATATAAATGATTTTAAAAATGACAACATCATCATTTTTATAACATCCTTTATACATGTTTGTTGAATTACGATGTTATACAAATTTAACATGCATGTCAATAAAACTTTCATTTAACTTTATACCATTATTGTACATTATTTTATATGGACCTACTATAGAAACCTCATTTATTAAAGAAACACTATATCATTAATTTTTGGTCAAACTTTTTTTTTCATTTATATTTTCAATGTGCTATTTAAAAAAGTTTATAACAAACATTAACATTAATTACAACATATTAATTCTGCTCAAACATTACATTTAATACATCAAATTAAAATTAATTACATATCTTTATATATATATTAAATAATATTAATAATCCAATTATATAAATTTTATGTTTTTTAATTATTATTATTATTATTTTAAGTCATGTAAAAGATTAATGGATTGATTACAAAGTCAAGGCCAAAGCTTCCCTTTTAAGAGTCTGTCGGTGTGAATATATGGGAGATTAAAATATTTGAAAAAATTAATTATGTTAATAAAAAGAACATGTTATAAGTACTCTCATATGCTAAGATGGGTTAGTTTGTAAATTTTTAATTTTCTATTTCACCTATACAACGTTTAAATTTATATGATCAACTTTGTCCGCATGAAATAGTTTTTATCGATATAACTGATTTGATATTTTAATGTCATTGTATTTGGTATTGTTTTTGAAATATTTATTTTTGATTAGTGTTGCATGTTTGATTTTTACATAAAAGAATATTTAAAAAAAAAGTTTATTAAGAAACATATGTTGTACTTTTTATTTAAAATATTAAAAAAAGTTCATTAAGAAACATATACATTATGTTAATGAAATAAAGTTAAAAATTGGTTAGAAATGAAAAAAAAAATAATAAATGAGGTTTTATTTAGTGAGATATTTAATAATTAGGAAGGAAAAAAAATATTTTGATAAGATAATTAGTTAAACTAATGATTATATAGGTGTGTATCTAGCATATTGGTGAATTTTTAGACACTCTAATTTTATAACAATATATAATAAGGTTTTAGGTAAAATAAAAAGAGTATTAACGTAGAACAAATAAAACAATAGGTTTCTTTCATTGAAAATCACAGTGCATCATGAAAATCATCATGCATCATTTGTCTCGTGAATCTTCATGCATTATTTTAACCATGATCTAAGGGTCAATATATTGTCTTATTTGTTTTATTTAGTACTTCCGCATATAAATTATAACAATTAATACATTGAGATTTGTGTCTTATTAAACACGTTGAGATTTAGAATCTGAACATTGATATATATATATATAATCTTAATCTTAACGTGTCTTATTTAACACGTTAAAATGTGTATAAAAGATATATAATTATTGTACAATATTTTATTTAACATTCGTATATTATGCCACATATAATCAAGTTATCTATATTTCCTATATAAACAAGTTACCCCTCTCCAAATTAAACACTCTACCTTTAAATTTTCTATTTTACCCTTTTAATTTACACTACCTTTAAATTCCCTATTTTACCCTTTTAATATACTCCCTATATAAACAAACTACCCCTCTCCAAACTAAACATTCTACCTTTAAATTCCCTATTTTACCCTTTTAAATTCCCTATTCCCTCTCCAAATTAACCAGCTTTTTTTCCTATGCTCCGCCACATCGCGCAGGTACAAAGCTAGTTTTTTTATAAACACATACTCCCTTCGTCCCAATTTAAATGTCCTATTTTGACTTTCGAAGTCTTTCTTTCGTAACTTTGACCGTAAATTGTTTCGTGTGTGTGAAGCCATAATTGGTGTAAAATATATGAATAGATTGAGCTTTGGATGTATTTTTCATTGATATAACTTTTATTAAGTATTATATTATACAAACAAAAATACTTACGGTCAAAGTTAGAGTAGAAAGACTCAACAAATCAAATGAGGACACTTAAATTGGGACGGAGGGAGTAATTTTTATAATAAAAACAGCCCTGTCATTGTCATTTATTATCAAAACGTGTTTTGTTAACATTAATAATCATGTGGATAGCACGTCTTATTTGGTCCCTACTAATTTATGATCTCGGATTCTTATCAAATTTTAAAGCACGTTCTTAGAACTTTGAACAATTCAAGAACACGTACCCATACTTTGATGAATTTGTAGATCAAGATAAAATTGATTACCTTAAGATAAAAACCTATAACCTATGTAGTAATCTATTTTTTATTAATTTTTTTTTTTTTTGGTTAGTAGATGATGATATGCATGAGCATTGTTGCATTAGTATTTAGTTTCATATAAGTAAATCGAGGCCTCGAAGCCCCAAAACCTTTATGTAGTAAATACCGTCAAATCAAGAGTCTCTATATTGTTTAATTTATCAGAAGGGTTACCTCATAGACAGAGCTGCCACTGATTTCTTTGTAATACTTGAACAATGAATTGATATGTAGTTTGCTTCTGGTCGCTAATATAGTGACAACATCATCATCCAAGAGAGGGTTCTTTTTGTTGGCGTTTTTCAAAGCATTCAAGAAAGTTTTGGCTTCAACTTTTGCAACTTCTTCATTCACTTTTGGACCTTCGTAACGATAGGCACTAACCAGTGCTACCAAAAGCTGTTTAACAATACATACGACTACCATTTTAATACCATATATATACAAGATATATAGAATGAAAGAATTGGCAAGAGATAGTATCACTGTCAATTACATGTATTGTTTAGCAATATAGCTAATGCGTAGCAACTAGCAAGATTTTACTATTTGCATTTACTCGACTAATTATTTATCTATTGCGTTTAATTAGTATTCAAAATTGGGATAAGTATCTTCTAATGTAACAAACTTTGAACGAATGTCTATAGTAGGAAATAACTAAAGTTGTGTGTATTGTATGTAAACAACTCGAAAATAATGTTTATTGTATGTAAGAAAATGTATTCAACCAATTAAAATCAGACAAGTGGCACCTTTATATGGTTGTCACGTATGTTTTCTTACATACAATAAACATTTTTTAAAGTTGTTTACATACAATACACAAAACTTTAGTTATTTCCCTACTATAGACATTCGTCCAATGTTTGTTACATTCTAGGATACTTATCCTTTCAAAATTAAGTTTTTCAAAAGTAGTTACCGAGTACCGACCTTGCGTTCATCTGTAGTGACATAAGAAGCAACATCTTCTTCAATGGAACGTTCAAAGAGGGAGTGATAAGCTCGTCTTGCACCAAGTAGCTCTTCTGAAGATCTTGTGCATGCGATCTCTACGATGACGTTATACGATTTCGGCCCATCTAACAGTGCATCATTCATCAACCGAGCATCCCTTTCCCATGGGTGCATTGTCCACAATACCACTGCATTCTGAAAAACAAAAAAAATCCATATATAACAGGATAAGTAATCTCATACCCATTATTTGTTCATTACACATGATATATTAATCCATCAATTAGATAATTAATTTATTGACATTTGTTACTAAATCTATTTGACAGTTGCACACAAGATGTATACTATATACTTACTTTAAAGCGCAAAAAGTTAGTATTTAATTGCTTAATTTGATGTTGCACCAATTTCTCGAAACAACGATCATCCTCGCCAAAGAAACGTGGAGTCCCTAATCTGAATGATTTTAGCTCATCTTTATCCCACTTCCCCAATATTGATATCAGTGACTTCTCATCGATTCCAAGTCCTACAAATTGCAACAAACTAGCTTAATAATTAATTTGTAATTTGCGGCCTCCTCATATATGTTTCTAATGTTCTCACAACCAACATATAAATTAATGGATCGAAGAGTGAAATCATATCGTTAATAATCATGATTAACTTGTATTATATTTATGGGAACTAATATTAACTTGAACCACGTACGTACGACTTTCTTAAAACAATATGAAATTTGACTGAATTTATTAAATTTATTATTAAGTCTATTAAAAAGTTATCTAGTAATTTCTTTAATTTACTATGAAATTATTAATAATAATAATAACATGGAGTAATAATAATAACAATAATAATAAACTATTAGAGGATAGTGAATTAATTAAAATAAAGGGGACCTGAGAAGGCTTTGTTGACAGTTACAACTTCTTCAGGAAAAGCCATTTCTGACACACACACAATATATGTGACGAGGAGGACAATGAGGCAAGCTCGCTAGTTAACTGGCTATTTATATGCATTTTTCAATCATTCAATACTTATGACTTGCGATTTTCTGTAGTTTTTTATTCAATATACAGTAGTATAAAAGCAAAAATATAAATCCTACCTAAGACGAGATATGGATCTTTTATACGTTTTTCTAGATGTATAATTTATATATGTATTTGTACAGCTGGCCAGTTTTAATAGATTATTATTTATCCGATTAGGTAGACGGTTGACCAATCAACATTTTTAAGCTATAAATTTATTATATAGGCTAGAGATAAACTTCAAATAAACATACCAATATAGATAACAAATATCTAAAATCATTTAATTAAATGTTAACATGTAAATAATAAAAAAAAACTTTAACAATAAGTCGGTATTCGACATTAGGAGACACCTCACCATATAATGATAAAGTCCTGTACGTAGTCTAAGTTACGAGATATAAACTATGAACCGTTACACGTAATTCAAAAGAAAACCCTCAGGACATATCACTCTCGAAAGTCGAACACATGACCTAAGGTATCCAGCCAATTGGTCTAGCCTTCATTGTTCAAGATTAATTAGTCCACTAAGCAGCCCACAATAACATTTTTTGTTAAACAATATTTGAAAGTGTGTTACCTCCATTGATATATGTTTAGATCCAATATGCACTTAAATGTTTTTAGGTGGAGGCTCAACCCTCTCATCTCCCTTAAACTATCTAATTAAATTATTCCACCTCATTTCAATTCTTCAACCTTTTTTTAGTGGCAACCATTACTCTTAATTTTTTCTTCACATTTTAATAATTCATCCTTAACATTTATAAATTTTACATAACTAACCCTTTTTTAATTTATATGTTTTATTAATAACAAAACACATTACATGTTGGAAAAAAAACTCATGCTAAAATTTCACTTTGCTAAAAAAAATAAGAAGCTAAAAGGTTAGAGAAAAAAAACAATATAAACATACACAACAGTTAAAAAAATAATAAATAATAAATAAAAGAAAGAGTTTGGTAGATTTGTCACTTTATACCCCTGGCGTGTCTAAGTGTATACTCAAATGACAATTTGAAATAATTAAGGGTGTTCACGGTTCAAGAACCGGACTGAACCGGACTTGTACAAGACCGAACCGAGGACCGTTTGTTCAGAAATTTAAAACCGAGGACCGGACCGATGTCTTCGGTTCGGTCCATGCTCAGTTTATATTCGGTTTTCGGGTCTAAAAGGTTGGACCGAGGACCAAGTGTTGAGCTTTATTTTTAGTCATGTTTGTTTGATTTCAGCCATACTTTTTGAGTTTTTGTTGTTCATGAATAATAATGCAAGCAAGTTGCTTATCTAGAAATATTTATATGAGATATATCATACATATATGTTTTTGAGTTTTAATAAGAAGTCAAGAATCCAAGCCATATAGCAAAATGCCCAATGTACTAGTGTACTAATGCAGATTGCAGTGAATCAAGTATGCAACACGAAAATATGGACAATGACTTTTGGAGTTTTGATATAATATTAATACATTACAAGCTTCTACAAGTTGGACCACTTGTACCAAAATCCATACAAGTCCATTTTAAACTTTAACTTTAGATCAAACCAACAATTTCTATATAATTTGATACAATCATACACAGTACAGTTCAGAGCTGAGTACCTGCGTGGCTGCGTCTCTGACCTGAGTACAAGCTAACATTTATGCATTCATAATTTGCATTCACAATAACAAAAAATGCTTCAAAAAATAAGATTAAGCTCAATAGTACAGAAAGTGTCAATCTTAGTAGCAAATAAAGTCTCAAAAACACCAAATAATAAGAAAAATACTTGTCACAATTAAAAAGTCTCAAAATCCCTGCTTAAACTTATATTGAATATTTGAAAATTTGAATTATAGGCAACATATACCTCGGTTCGGTCCAAACCGAAGGTTTTCTCGGTTTAACAGGGACCGAACCGAGAACCGAATGACATGAAATTAAGGAACCGTGGACTGGACCGATGATCTCGGTTCTACTCGGTTTCGGTCCAAAATCGGTCCGGTTTCTCGGTTTTCTCGGTTTGGACCATAATATGAACGGCCCTAGAAATAATTACACTTTCACCCCTTTCTCCTTCAACCCTGCGAGCTAAGTTCTCGTTGCGATCTCGCTCACATGGCAGCTGAAACCCTCTCCAGCTCGCGAGCCCTCCTCCATCTCGCCCTCCACTCCTTCCCCCTTAGGATACGAAACAATTGAAAACTTAATCACCAATTATCGTTAGTTTAAATGATTAAGATGGATTACCTAATAACTTTAATAATTAAAAATGATGTGTTTAGGATAACAAAAAATTAAGATTTCAATTCATGTTAAATTTATAAGTTTTTACCACCTAAATTGGATTTCCTCATGATTAAAATACCAATGAAGAAACACATGGACTACGGAGCGTAGTTTTCAATCGTCATCATTCTGGAAATTTCTCTTCATATATATTACAAATCGTTATTTATGATTGCTAACATGCATAAGAAAAGAATAAAGAAAAGGAGTAATAAAGATAAATCGTGACAGGTATCAAACTTACCAATTAAAATATAACAACAAATAAAACGTGCAACTTGAGGTCAAACGATTTTTATTTTTTTATTTTTAATCAAAATTATGAGCTGTTAATAATTAATTTTATACAAATAAATAATTACATATTTTAAACTTCATACTTAAAAAAAAATAAGGATTTCTATTTCCCTCAAACAACTCAACTAAAAGCTCTTTATAGAGTTTGAAACAATATTTATATTCCACAATTGTTGTGACAACCTCAACACAACAACAAAGAAGTAAAGAAGGACATCAATGGCTACTTTGCGAATACCACAACAAGTTCCTTCTCCCACTCAAGACTCTGAGACCCTCAACAAAGCTTTCAAAGGTACATTGTTTATTATTCTTTCATTTTTGTTTAATTATATCAACCATATTTATATGAGGTTTGCAAAGAAAATGTATATGTAAGGTTTGTAACAACATAAAGTGATCACGTACGGTGGGTAATTCAGGATGGGGAACGGATGAGAAGAGTGTGATTCAAGTATTGGGTCATAGGAATGCAACCCAGATAAGGGATATTAGAGACACTTACCAACAACTATACAATCAATCTCTTATTGATTCTCTTCATTCTGAGCTTTCTGGTGATTTTCGGGTACGTACCCTTTTCATCCAACTTATACTACTATTATTTGTACGTTGCATACTCTATTCCATATCCATCATATGAAAAAAAAAAAAAAAAAGTAATGCTGGGAACCCTAGCCTCGCTACCACAATTGGATACCCATCGACCCATCCCGTATGAGCCCTATGATGCCGGTAAAATACCTCCATCTATTATGGACTAATGAATATATAGAATGTGTTAATTAGTTTGAAGTTTGTATTAAAAGTTATGGCATATTATACTTGAAATGAATCCATTACCTTGTAAAATGATTCATATGTTCATTCTCTTCTAGCTTTATGTCAAATGTCCTGTGAAATATATAGTCTTTAGAAATTAGATAATTTAAGTTTCAGAGAATTACTCTGTACATGTTAGTTTAATTATATATGTGTGTGTGTATGTAGAGATAATAGATTAATAGCTACATAATTAGAAGAATGAAGCAATTTGATTATTGACCTTAATCGTCTTCGTTCCGGCAAAGGATTTAGCTTTTGCTTCTTATCATATTGTGTAAAAGGCCAGCTACAGCAACTGCGAGATATGTTGAAATGAAAATCCATTTCGAAATATAGTGGAAATAAAGAAGTTGACTTTTGGTTCATATGAACTAACCTTATCTATACATAATTCCTTCTCCATTCAACTCTCTATGCACTACTTTTACTTCACATACTTATTTCCTGAAATCCCCAAAATTACCCATAAAAAAAAACCCCACAATTACCTAAAATCTCCATTATGATATTCAACGCCAAATTTATTGCTGAAGGTATTACTACAGTTAAGAAAAAAAACATCTTAATTATCATAGATTATATCACAAAATGTTTAAACAATAATTACCTTTTTTTATTTGTATTAAATTTTAATCTTTGACTATTTATTTTTTTAATTGTTCTGACCTTCTCCCCTACAATTGTATGTTTCATACAATTGTAAGTGGTTATTTTTCATGGTTAGTTTTTGCACTTTATTATTATTTCTTGCAACTAATCCATGACTTATTTTTAGAATAATGGATATGGTTAGATGTTGTATTAACGCATTTCATGAAAGTAACCTGAACGCTATAAACCGTTACAGCATCCGGCGCGTTATAGATCATCGTCGATGCAACACGCGAAATATTAAAGCAAACTACCCTTCCCCCATTCAACTTTCTACCTTTGAATTGTGTAATTTACCCTTCTAAATTACACTACCTTCACATACCTTATCACTGAAATTTTGAAATTACCTCCTTAAAAAAAACCCACAATTACCTAAAACCTCATTGTGATAAAAACTCCATTCTACTATAAAATTATTACTAAAGGTATTGCTACGGATATGAAAAAAAAAAACATCTTGATTGCCATAGATTATGTCAAGAAATGTTTAAATAATAATTACCATTTTATAACTCACGAAATTATTAACCAGTTATATATGTCATTTTTTATATTCGTACTAAATTTTAATCTTTGACTATTTATTTTTTTAATTTCCTGACCTCCTCCACTACAATTGTATGTTTCATACAGTTATAAGACTTTATTTTTCATGGTTAGTTTTTTGCCCTTTATTATTTTGTGCAATTAATCCGTGATTTATTTTTAGAATAATGAATTCGGTTAGGTGTTGCATTAACGAATCTCATGAAAATAACTTGAACACTATAAACCGTTACAGAATCTGTAGCGTGTGAGCACCAATCTAATGATCATTGATGAGTTTCCATCAAAAAGATTACACAATAAACTAGGCTAGTACGTATTAAAATATCTCAATATATAATCTACATTTCTTGATGCCAAAAATTAACAACTTTTTTTAGATGCGAGAATTTTGCACTGTCTTCGTTCTAAATTTTAGCCGGGAACGGTAAACTTAAGA
Organism: Erigeron canadensis; assembly: GCF_010389155.1. Classification (NCBI taxonomy): domain Eukaryota; kingdom Viridiplantae; phylum Streptophyta; class Magnoliopsida; order Asterales; family Asteraceae; genus Erigeron; species Erigeron canadensis. The sequence goes on along the minus strand of NC_057769.1, from coordinate 14,501,528 downwards.
AAACAAGCTCACCACACCTTTTTATGTTAGTATTTCAGAAAATGATTGTGTATTTCTAAATTACACCATCAAAAACTATCTAATTAAATGATAATCGGTAAATATAAATATTATTATTGTTGGGACACAATGTAATATTTTAAATTTTTAAATCGTGTGTTTTAATTTCTTTTGTCTGAAACGATATTAATGAACATAAGAAGTACCCATAAACATAAAAAGTTAAAGGGTTCATTTAGCTAGTCTTTTTAATTTATATATCAATTAAATATTGTACAAACTTATTGAATATTATAAATTTTTGATATTTTTTCTATTCAAAAATCAACTAAATTAACTATAAACTTTTATATATCCACAGTAACAGTCGATAACTTAAAAATTAATAATAGTGGTTATCACCATTGTATCGTACAGGTATAGTGATAGTTACATATAATAGGCCTAATTATTTCTATTCATTTTATTTTATGCATTTATTTTCTTGCAACAATCAACAAGATATGCGTGTACCGGGAGGTTGGGTAGTCGCATAAATTTAATAAACTATAATATATTAAAATTAACTCTAAATTTCATAATAAATGACAATCATGCAAATTTCATGTTCCAGCTAATCGAACCTCAGCATCAATATTAATATATATATATATATATTAACTAGTGTTCAGATAGTCTCAAGCTATATAAAACTTATCATAATTGTGAAACAAAAAGTGTATGACCAATATCACAACTTAATGAATACGAAAGCTAACGAGGAAACACATAAAAATTAACTCCATATAAATATTAATTCCAGTTTACTTTTTTTTTTTCAACTTTAGTTAAATAAAAAGAGAAACAAATAATGTATGACCAATATCACAACTTAATCAATACGAAACTTAAAGAAGAAACATATGAAAATTAACTCCATATAAATATTTATTCTAGTTTACCCTTTTTTTTCAACTTTAGATAAATAAAAAGAGAAACAAAAAAGATTTCTATTTCTCTGCCTCTGCTGTCGCCGGTCATATATTTGATTCCTTCACCGCCGCCGCCGATTCCTCCGTCTCCGATAATATGATAATTTTGTTCTAATTATTGGTTAAGGTTGAATTGAACTAGTTAAGTTTTTGTTGACTTAATACATTAGTTGTGTTAAATCCTAAACATAACGTGGATCAAATGGTTTTATCTAAAGATATTATTTAAAATTGATATCATGTTTTTCATAAGATCCGAAGTATATCTAGCATACACAAACTAATATAATGAATTGTTCCACCATGCTTAAATAATCATACTAAAACATTCAACATCATCTCAATATGTAGCATCTTCCCCTGATAGAATAACATCGGCTAAAAAATTACACTATTAATGAGTTAGTTTAAAACAGATTCAAAATAATCATAGTCGATATATTAAAATAATCATAATCTTACTCATAGCAAAATTTAACTTTTTATCTAAAATCTTATAGAAAGATATAATCGTAAATTTTAAGTATACACCATTAATGAGCTACTTTCAAAACGATATCAAAATAATCAAAATCAATATATTAAAATAATCAGGATCCTACTCATACCAAATTTAGCTTTTATATCTAAAAGGTTATAGAAAGATATAATCATAAATTCTAAGAGTTAATATAGGTTACAAATACAAAATTTGATATATAATATTTAGATTAGTTAAGTCATATATCACAACTTAATCAATACGAAAGCTAAATAAGAAACATACGGAAATTAACTCCATATAAAAATTGATTTCAGTTTACCCTTTTTTTTAACTTTAGTTAAATAAAAAAATTACAGTTTCTTATATTCTACAAGTGTAAACTATATATAATTTGAAAAATACATACCAATTCATCAACAAAGACCATCTCGAACGTTTTGATTTTTCTTCGGGTTGTTCCACTCCGAAACAGTCCATACATGCACAACACGAAGTCATAAATGAGGGTTAACATGTGTTGGCTTAAGATCTTCAAGATGAACTAATGTGGTTATATTTTTTGTTGTTAAAGAAAAAGTCATAACGAACCTCAAACTAAATTAAAAGAAATAATAATAAAATAACATAAGAATTCAATATTAAAAAATAATAATAAACAGAAAAGTGTAAATTAATTATTTTTAAGTGTAAATTGGTGATGTAAATCAAAAAGTATAATTAATTATTTTTAAATTGGGTTAAAGTGCAAATTGGTGATGGAAAATCAAAAAGTGTAAGTTAATTATTTTTAAATTAGGTTAAAGTGTAAATTGGTGATGGAAAACCAAAAAGTGTAAATTACGAGTAATTGTTTTAGATTGGGGTTAAAGTGTAAATTGGTGATGAAAAACCAAAAAGTGTAAATAATTTAAATTAATATTAATAAAAGTAGAAGATTAATAAGGATTGAGGATTAAGATAAAGGAGGGGGACTAGGGGTGCCAAGTGTACCCCCAACCCCACTTTTAGTTATATTATAGATAGATATATATAAACTTTCTGAAAATCCGATGGGGTGGGGTTTATTCCCGTTAGGACTTAGGACTAAAGGGGTGTAAATGAGTCAATCCTGCTCGCGAATTATTCGATTCGGAAAAAGCTCGTTTCGAGCCGAGCCTAAACGAGCTCGAGTTGAATTCGAACTTAATTATTGACTCGTTTACTAATCGAGCTCGAGCTCGAACTTCAAATACATAACTCGAATAAGCTCGCGAGCCTAAACGAGCTTTCATATATAATATAATAATATATATGCATATTAGACTAACGATCTTTTTTCACGAACTTTTGATAACCGAGCTTAGTTAACTTACCGAACTCGAGCACGAGCTCGAACTTGTAGAGTTTTTTTGACAAGCGAGTCGAGCTCGAGCTTTTTTAAAACATTGCGAGCCGAGCTCGAGCATAAACAATAAGGTTCGATCGAGCTCGAGCCCGAGCTTCTAAAACGAATTCGAGCTCGAGCTTGCCAGTATTGGAGCTCGTTTACACCCCTAGGACTAACTATGAAGTAGTCATTCAAATCTTATTGTTATACTAATTAATCACTCTATAATTTAATCACACATATATCTTATAATATGTAAAAAGTAAAATTATAGAAAGGAGCATCACTAGCAGATTACCGTTAGCTTCAGAGAGAAAACTTTTTAGATTTAAGATCGAGAGATCTCGGTTTAATTTCTCTATTTAGTTTTGGCTTCATCTTACGGTCGAAAATATTTTTTTATAGGTAAAGCCCTAAGTTAAAGGTCCTTAAGCAACCTATCTACCTTTAGGTAAAGATAAAGCTGTTTATGTCATACCCCCCATACGGATACCTCACTTTTGCTGAAAATGGGTACCGTTGTTGTTGTCGTCACATGTAAAATTATAGAAAAATATTTCTAAAATTTACATTTAATGGCCATATAATAAGCTAATTAGCCAAAAGTATGTCTAAACAGTAGCTAGTATATAGGAGATTATCTAAAAAAATTGAGTCATATATGATATATGAACTCTATTTCATGGCAAATAAAATACATGGTAAACTTATCGTAGAAATTTATTCATTGACAGAATGCAGTCATACAGTGGACATACGATCCTGCAGAAAGGGACGCAAGGCTAGCATATAAGGCATTGAAATCGAACAATAAAGGTGTCAATGAACTACAAGTAATAGTTGAAATCTTGTGTGCATATTCTCCTCATCATCTGTTGGCTGTAAGAAAGTCTTATTGTTCCCTCTTTCAATGCTCACTTGAAGAAGACATAATTGCCAATGCCCCATCATCTGTTAAAAAGGTAGTCCCCTTTTGTTTTTAGTTTGTTCTCATGTTTTGTAAAAGTGATTATTTGGATTTTCCACCCATTAATTTATTAAGAAATGGATCCATTTGGGTATTGTTTTATCTCAAAAAGTAACTAAATTGTTTCTTCTTGAAATGGGTTGAATGGTTCAAGAGGATCGAATGTCACTGAAAGACTATTTTTAACGCATTTAACTAGGGGTGTTCTTTGGATAATTTCTCGGATTTTGGATTATTTGGATTCGGATAACAATGACACCTTAACTAACAAGTGTTTTTAAGCCATTCCGATCCAACCCAATTTGACTGTAACAGAAATAACCCATTGCAACCCAAACCAATCACTTTAAGTTGAAAAAATGCTGGTTTCAAGAAATTTTTTGATTAGTGCAGATTCTAGTTGGCTTGGCAAGTTCCTTCAGGTTTGATGGGGCTGTTGTTGATCTGAATGTAGCAGACGATGAAGCCTCTAAGTTACAAGAAGCCATTGCATCAAAACAATTGGATGAAGATGCTGTTGTATGGATACTTAGTACCAGAAATGTGTTCCAACTCAAAGCAACTTTTGATTCCTACCATAAAAAATATGGAACTTTCATTTACGAGGTCAATCACATTTAGTTTGACGCATATATCTCAGAGTATAATCTTTTTCGTATAGTAATGTAGTCAGTGGTGGAGCTACATTGAGGCAAAGGTTGGGCACGGCCAACCAACGAAACATAAATTACTCTTCGGCCCTCTATACGTAAATTCCTGGCTACGCCAGCAGTAGTTTACAAATGTTTTCCTCCAGCCAAACTAATCATTTGTACTCTGGAATTTGTAGTCAAATGTTACTTATTGATCTTAAAAGTTAAAGGGTGGATTCTTTTATTTACTTTGGAATGATTGTTTCGACAGGATATCAACGAATGTGGGGATGAAGTGTTGGAATCTCTTTTGAAAATTCTGATTAGATGCATTGTTTCCCCTGAGAAACATTTTGCTGAGGTAATTTGGTACATTATAAAGCTCATCCTCTTAGTGTCATTGCTAAATCTAAATCAACTTCTTTAATTCTTTTTACTGCTTGTCTAATGACTAGGTGATCAGAGCTTCGGTTAAAGGTTGGGGAACCGATGAAGATTCACTAACAAGAGCAATTGTAAGCCGTGCTGAAATAGATCTGATGAAAGTGAGAGGAATCTATTTTGAGACGTACCAAACAAGCCTTGACAACGCAGTTAAAGATGATACTTCAGGAGATTATCGGGCCTTTTTGGTGGCACTTTTGGGAGAATAATCTCTATTCTGTTGTAACTAAAAGTGACTATTTGATTTAGTTTGGATTATTGTTCGAATATTTGTTGAATGGTGTGTGCTGTTTTTGTATTGTGTATTAGTAATGATAGATCTTCCTAATATACTAGTCTAATTATCCTCTTAACTATAAAATCAATCCATATGGATAACAAGTCCTTTATTTTCCAGAGCAAACTTTTCTTGTTTCTATTTAAGCTGTCATCAACACCATTTACATTTCATTTACAATTTGTGTAATTAAGAAGTAGAAGTATGATAATTTTCTTTTAAAAAAAAGCATTATATATGGGTTAATTGGGTTGACCTAAATCATAAAAAGTTATACTGGTAACGCAAACCGATTAAGTTTTGTGTTATTCGGGTAAACCCAAATAACAACTTGTATACACCAACCTGTTCAAGTCGGGCTAGGTTATTTCCAATACCCCTAATGAGCATTAGAAAAACATTATTTAGTGCAAAACTTATCTTTTATAGTTTTATTACCATTTGTGAGTCTCTTGTATTAGACTTGTACTTATAATTAAAGCAATATATCAAACACAAAATGAGTTTGCTTCTTTGTTCAACAAGCACAACACGAGTTTAGCAATAGGCATAAACCCATTGATGGTATGATATGATAGAGGTTGGTGTTGAGGGGATTGTTAAATCTACAACACCATTCTCACTGCTAACAATAATAAGTTTCAACATTTGCTTTTTTAAAATATACCTCTATCTATTCTATATATACCTAAAATAACTATAATACTTTTTCTTTCTCCTCAAATATTAATCAATCATTTTTTTTCTCTCTCCTCCATAAATCATTTATTCCTACAATTCATTCAAAATCTTTTATCTCAAAAACCGTACATCGATAAATTATAAAAGTTATATGGGTGTTGTTAAAATTTCATGCTCTTTCATTATAGATGTCATTCGATATATTTTCGACAAATTTTTAAATCCGAGGGTAAAGCTCGGTCGGCTAAAGCATTTGGCTATCACACTCCATACCTCCTATGACCTATCATACTCTATGACCTATTACCGCCACTATCTCGCTGTCGCAACGCGCGGATACTTTGTCTCGCACTTTAAGAACATGCATAAAGAGATTAATTAAACTATATGCTAAGAATTTAATAAGTATATAATAAATTAAGTAATCTAGTTTTTACGTTATAATGATGTCATATATTATTTAGGGAAAAAAGAAATAAAAATTTTAAAAAAATTTAGAATTGCCAAGTAAGATAATTAGACAAAATGATGATATAAACACAATTTTTTTTATTATATATAGAGATTGTATTTTTTTTTTAAGAACACCTTGTTTCAATTGTACTATTATTATTTATTCATAAGGAGATAACATTTGTACCATTTGTTTTTATTAATCTACCAAAGTTATGCATGAATTACTTGTACTATATGTTATAAAGTTTGTACAGTTCGGTAATTTATCAAAATATTTGGTACGGATATCAATTTCCTTATTCATAAGGTTGTATTAGTAATTTTGGTATTCAGGTATCCTTAAAGAATATCAAACATACTATCTTCCTTCAGATTCAATATTTATGGAAAGCTAGATTTTATAATCATCCAACACTAAATAAATTTGTGTTATGAAACGAAACCATAGGGTTTTAATAAAAGCTTTATTTTTATTGACTGAGTAAATATTATGATTTTAATGAGTCGGATAATTGAGTTTTAAACAACTATAAACTAACTCCTAACCCAAATAGAGTAAATTTTTGGTTATTTGAGTTTAGGTTATGGTGACTAAAATAAAATAGAACTGTATACTAAAGACAATTGATACATTTTTGGAAAAAAAATAATATATTACTCTATACATAATAATGTACTAGATTTTAGACTCGTGTCCGATACTGGACACGGGGTTTATGATATTATCGATATTAGATCTTGATACATTTAATTCATAAAAGCTTATAATTTTGAAAATATACGGTTCTAAGTGTTATACTTTGCAAGTAGTAGTTTAATAACCACAGGTTCGTCACTGTCATTATTTAGCTGAGACATATTGATGAAATTGTTTGTTGTAGTCATTACAAAAGGCACATGCAACAATAATTTCATTATTATATAATTGTTTGAAACCCATTGTACTCATAATGTGGTATTATTATGAAAGATAATTAAGAATTAAATTATAAACATACTTGTGATCTTGTACTTGACGTTCAAGTATATGTGTTTAATCATGATGCAGCCGATAACATGAATATGTTTAGTTTTAATCACTGTCCTATGATAATTAGATAACCATTAGGATTGTTTTCATATTCTTTGATAACAAATAGGACTTTTGATTTGAGTGACAATTGTAACTTCAAAAAATTAAATATAAATACTTTTTGTAACGTTTTTAAAAAATTTAAGAAAAACCTTCTCAAGTTGATGACTAAAAATAAATATAAATTAAGTATTTAGGGTTAAAAAGTATAAATTGTTGTTGGAAAACAAAAAAATGTAAATTAATGAGACTTTTTCAACAAATAAATATAAATACTAATATAATAATATATTTGGATAATGATTAGTATGATTTTTAATTTATAGTTAATCTAAATGATGACATAAGCGAGAGTCAATTTGATGAAATTGAACGATTTGATTGTTAATATGTCATTAGTTCAACTGTCTTATAGTATATATTTTAAAAAACTATTTACATCTATATTAAAACAAATTTTTTTCATACACATTTATTAATTATATAGTATTTAATGGTGTTTGTTCATTTACATCCTTAATTTTTCATGGATCTCAAGGGCTTAATCTTAGCCCTTGGATCATTCCCATTAATGGTTGAGATTAATATTTACCGCTAATTAAAAATAAAACACGGAGGGGTATATTAGTAATTTACACTAAAACAAGAACCCTATCTTCCATTTCTCTTCTTCTCTTTTCTCCTGATCAAAAAACACACACACACAAACACACACTCGTTCCTTCTCTTCTCCTCCTTGGACGGTGACCACCACTACAATCTGGATCTTCATCTCAAACCACTAGCAACAACAATAAATGGAAGATGATGTTTTAGATATTATTAGAGTGATATTTTATGTAGTTTATGTTTTTATATAAAAAATGGATAAACAAACCATTTTTATCAATGATTTGTAGTTTTTTTTCTTTTATTTTTGTTTTTTCAAATGATAAGAAGTTGTATCGTTGGTTGTTGTTGTTTAAACTTTTTATAAATAATATTGCCCACAAAGTGTTTGATGAAATGTCTAAACCAAAGTATATGTGTTAAATCATATTTGATTATATACGTATTTACTGATTGTATATAGATTTATTCTAATTTTTGAATTTGTTAAATTTGTGTTTTGTAATTTAATCACTATATATTTGTGAAGTGTTAATAGTTAATTCAACTTTCCTAACTCTGAATGTAGTATTTGTTGTAAACAATGTATATAATAGAATGAATATATAGTCATTTAGTAAATAAGCTACTGAAAATCCTAATTGATTTTACCTATACAGTGTGTAAATCATAAATGATTTTGTGTAGCACATTGAGAAAAAGCAAAATGAGTTTCATAAAAAGAAACCTATTCAAAATCAAAAATGATTTTATGCATACATTAGGAAAAAACTATACAAAATCATATATGATTTATGATTTTGTGTAGCACATTGAGTCAAAACCATAATGAGTTCCATAAAAAAAAACCTGTTTAAAATCATATATGATTTTAAACATACAGTGTGAAATACCGATACAAAATCATATTTGATTTTATTAATATATTTAGATAAGACAAATGAGTTCGGTATCATTAAACATATTCATAATCATATATGATTTTACGCATACATTGTTAAGTAAATATACAAAATCATAAATGATTTTGTATAAGACAATGAGACAAAGCGAATGACTTCCATACAAAGAAACCTATTCAAAATCAAAATTGATTTTACGCATACATAGTGGTATCACATTAAAAATCATATATGATTTTGTATATGCTTCTGTACAAATAAACTTATTCAAAAATCAAAATTGACTTTAAGCATACACTATGAAAAATTTATTCAAAATCATATATGATTTTACGTATAAATTTGAGACAACGCAAATGAGTTCTATACAAATAAATATATTTAAAATCAATTTTTGTAACACCCGTCATTTTAAAATCTGGATTTTCAAAAACTTTTGCCTAACGGCGTTTAGAAATGCGGAAAACAGAATCCTTAAACATAATTTACCCTTAATGGATAGTTCATTTCTGGAAGTGGTGTTACAACATTCATATCATTAAAATAGTATAAGATAATCCAGATTTGGCACCAATATAAACGCCAATATAAACAATACATAAGTCATATTATAAGTAGCCAATCATCATTAAGGCTAACATAAATGACTAAACGGGAAAACTAAATGTCTTATTCATAGCAACTATCCGGCTCACCAAGCTAAGTGTTTCACTAGCTCAACCTGCTTAACCTGAGGGAACAACGTTTTTCAAAGGAGCAAGTGTTAGCTTTAAAAGCTAAGTAAGATAACATGAGTTTATGAAAACATTGCCAATTCATTTTATATTAACAAAAACATTTCATAGTTGTTAATATCACATAACCATTGCAACACTTTAAGATCACCACATTACTATGGTGTCTTTTACAACATAATTTAGCAATAGCATATCATCATCATTATAGTAACATGCATAAATTATCACATTAGGATCCATCGTAGTCCTAAATGTGCCTAACCTCATGAAGCTTTACTTTCGTCTTTTTTTTCTTTTCTTTACTTTCTTTATTTCTTTACTTTTCTTTTGCCTAGATGTAGGCTATGTGACATGAGCCACACATACTTAGCGATGTGGGGTTGTGTGTAGGCGGTCATAAGACCTTACATGGGGACCTCACACCCAACTTGATGGGTAAACCTTTCGGTGGTCCATCGTCATCGTTAAGGAAAGACAAAGTCGATCCAACTGAGTATACCGTTTGAACTTTGCGCGTGTAGTGGTTAGTTACTCCACCCGGATACACTCAAACATAACTATGCCACGGGGAGGTGTCTAGATTCCCACACCACATGACCACATACACACTAGCTCCGAAGAACTAGCATGGGTTAAGCTTAACACAAGACTTTACATATGCTCGAGACTTCTTTATTATATTAGCTTAGGCTACACTTTCACCTAAACTAATCACATGGTATCTTTCTTTTCTTTATATTAGCTTAGGCTACACTTTCACCTAAACTAATCACATTCATCTTTCTTTACTTTAGGGCCCTTAATCATGCACGTGTAATGGCAAACCTATAGAAGTCTAGTGATTAGGTGTTCAAGCCATGTAATCAATCATACGACATATATGCATCAACTTATCATCATCACATATTAACATCACATCGTCATATCACTTTATTTTCATATCAACGTATCATTTATATCAACATACCGTCATAACATAATATCATATCATCATGTCATATAAGCATCATATCATCTTAAAGTGATAGTAACATATCGTCATATAATTTCATAAGCATAACATCATAGCAATGCGTCATCATATCATCAATTGCATTATAGCATCATACGTTTATATCATCATAGCATCTTATCGTATTATCAACATATACATTTCAACTTATCATTTACCTTATTTTGTCATAACATCATTTCATAACATAAACATATAATCATTTCATCATAGCATACGTAACCTTACCATTCATCATCAATGGTAGCATAATCATTCCCATAGAAACCTCCCATACATTCCCGCATACATATAAACATACAAACATTCATTTGGGGAATTTAACTTATGAAAACTATGTTTTGTTGTCCCTCATGTGATAAAAGATGTTATCTTACCTTAAAAGAATTCAAAAACAACCAATTAACAAGTTACGGTACTTGAAAAGTATTCCCGGGTACCTAAAACAAATATAAGATCAACCTATAAGCTACAACAAAGCATAAGCGCTAAACAAAGAAATTTCAGCATGTTTCCAGCTTTAAGCAATTCACTTGCCAATGACTTTTAGCAATCAAGAAGTCCAGATACAACAAAAATCAGTTCTGAACATTTGCAGGGCACTCAAAGAACTTTTTGAAAATGTAAGCTTTGACTCTTGAAGAGCTTTATTGAATGAGTTATGATTTTTACAAAACAGACCTGCATCATTCGTCCTAAATCTGACCAGTTTTGGAAATCAACCTTTCTTACCTATTTCTAGGCAAAACCAGAAAAAACTTAGTTCATATAAAATTTAGAGGATACATAGACCTTTTCAAAAATATAAGATTTGTCTTCTAAGTCATTCAGATAATTTTTCTATGATTTTTGAAAGATGACAGAAATTTCAGTCTTAAAGAACCCTTTGTTTTGAAAACTATTTCGACCATCAAACAACATAGCAAACCTTCACGACCTATAGAACGTGGATACACCTGAAATATGACTCAATTGATGACTTGATGTTATCGGTTGATCCACAAATCGCTTACACATAATATGGATCCGATTATACGTTCAAAAACTATCAGTTATGATTTCAAAACGTAATCTATTCATAATCAAACCTCAAGACCATAATCTACAACTTGACATCAATACAAGATCCGGAAATCATGATGAAATTGAAAGATATATTACCTTTATGTCATAATAAGAAGGATAATCAAAAGAATGATTAGTGATGACCTAAAACCAAAGTCAACTAAATTCCAGCCCACTGTGCCAGCCCTATAACTCGACTTCTGGACCTCAATGGACAAATTCAACGGTTGAAAATCTTCACCTATATGTCAGAAAGCTACAGTCCAAAAATCAAGATGATCCGACGGTTCAATCTCCGGTGATCGGATGTTTTCTAGGCTATGGTATGTAAAAACGGGATTTCTTGATCTTTTCGTTTCGAACTCATCTCTAACCCTCACGACCTCAAACTTTGTAGATCAGTTACAGACATCATTGAAAACTTAATTAACACCATGAAACCATCAATTGATCATTGGATTACTCTAGGGATGATTGAGGGATCAAAACCTAAGAGAAATCACCACCGAATTGCTTATGAATCACATAGGAACAAAAGAGAGGCTAGGGTTTTGTGTGTGAAACTTTTTAAGGGTTTAGATCTGATCATATGACCTAGTGCACGAAATTGAGGTCCTATATATAGTGGAACAACTTTGAAAACTTAACATCTAAGCCCTTGCACTTCCTTATAACTCGTTTCTTGACCTAATTGTTCGTTTAACGCATACGAGAACACTTAACGACTTTTTAATCCTATCGAAAACCTTTTATGCTTTATCATTTAGCATTAATTATTATTTTCATCACTTTAATCATATTGCACACTCACACATTAATCTCACGTCTCATACATTAAACGCATAAGCATTTAATCACGTAATCCAATAAAGACTTATTAAAGTCTTGACTTGAACATATTTAATGAAATTAATCATTAACACATAGGCACATCCATCCTATATAATGACCGTAGTCATTATCACATTATCATTTAAACACATAAACCTAACGGAAGACAAACGTTGACTAAACGACTTAGTCATTGTTCAACATAAAAAGTTTGGGATGTTATAATTTTGATTTTATGCATAAAGTGTGAAAAACTTATACAAAATCATAGTATATGATTTTAGGCATACATTGTCAAGAAATTATGATTTTGTGTAGCACATTGAGTCAAACTAAATAGCTTCCTTAAAAAGAAATTTATTCCATATCATTTATGATTTTACTCATAAAGTTTGAAAACCTAATCAAAATCAACTATTCAATATCAAAAATGATTTTACGCATACATTGGGGAATAACTATACAAAATCATATATGATTTTGTATGATTTTGTATAGCACATTGAGACAAAACAAAATGAGTTACATACCAAGAAACCCATTTAAAATCAAAAATGATTTTAAACATACAGTGTGAAGGCCCCCGTGATCATATCCCCCCCCCCTCGGATTAGCTTTTAGACCCTAAGGGTTTAGAGTTTAGGGTTTTAGAATGCAAGTTTTATAAAATGTATGCATAAAATCAAAAATGATTTTGCATTGGTTTTTAACATTATACATGTGAAATCAACTTTGATTAGCAATTAAACTTTAGTTTAGTTTAAGCTAACCCTAAGACTTCAATACCAAAACTAAAGCACGGCCGCAGGCCCCCGTGATCACACCTACCCACCGGATTAGCTTTTAGCCCTCAAGGGTTTATAGTTTAGGGTTTTAGAATGCCATTTTTCTAAAATGTATGCATAAAATCAAAAATAATTTTGCATTGATTTTAAGGTTTAGATTTTGCAAGGTTTTTACATTATTGTAGCTTAGGGTTTACATCCGTCCCTAAACCCTTAAGTGTACCGTATACATCCGTCCCCCTCTTGTAGGTTTTAGCACTTTAGGGTTTAGCATTTTAGGGTTTAGATTTTGCAGGGTTTAATTGTAGCTTAGGGTTTAGGGTATGAAGTTGTAAGGTCGGCTAACCCTACAACTTCAAACCCTAAACCCTTAAGCATATCGTATACATCCATCCCACTCCTGTAGGCTTTAGCATTTTAGGGTTTAGCATTTTAGGGTTTAGATTTTGCAGGGTTTTTACATTGTAGCTTAGAGTTTAGGGTTTGAAGTTGTAGGGTAAATCAAAATTGATTTTACGCATACAGTGTGAAAACCTATACAAAATCAACTATTCAAAATCCTAATTGATTTAACTCATACTAGTATGAAAAACCTATACAAAATGAACTATTCAAAATCAATTTTGATTTTATGCATACAGTATGAAAAACATATACAAAATCAACTATTGAAAATCATAATTGATTTTACGCATACATTGTGAAAAACCTATACAAAATCATATTTCATTTTGTAAATTACATTGAGACAAAGGAAATGAGTTCCATACAAATAAACCTATTCAAAATCAAAAATGATTTTACGCATACAGTGTGAAAAACCTATACAAAATCATATGTGATTTTAGGGTTTTAGAATGCAACTTTTTTAAAATGTATGCATAAAATCAAATATGATTTTACATTGCTTTTTAACATTATACATGTGAAATCAACTTTGATACAACTTCAAACCCTAAACCCTAGAGTGGAAACCCTCATCCTTTTTAGCATTTTAGGGTTTAGCATTTAGAGTTTAGATTTTAGAGTTTAGGGTTTAGATTTTAGGGTTTTAGAATATCGCTTTCTCTTAGGATTAGTAATTAAGCATATTGTGTGAAAAAGGTATAAAAAATCGTATTTCATTTTACGCATATATTTGGAAAATTAAATTTGGGTCCATATCAAGAAACCTATACGAAATCACATTTGATTTTATACATACATTCAAAAAAAACAAGTGGAGTCTATATTGAGAATGTATAGAAAATCATATTTGATTTTAAGCATAATATGTCAAAAAAGTATACAAAATCATATTTGATTTTGAGAATAATATATTAAAAAAATACAAGTGGAGTCTATATGTAGAAACATCTACAAAATCATATTTGATTTTATGCATACTGTGTGAAAATGATATACAAAATCATAATTGATTTTACGTATACATTGTGAAAAACCTATACAAAATCATATTTGATTTTGTAAAGTACATTGAGACAAAGGAAAATGAGTTCCATACAACTAAACCTATTCAAAATAAAAAATGATTTGATGCATACAGTATGAAAAACCCTAAACCCATGTAATTTCTTGGTATGTAACTCATTTTGTTTTGTCTCAATGTGCTATACAAAATCATAGCTTTCCCCAATGTATGCGTAAAATCATTTTTGATTATGAATAATTGATTTTGAATAGGTTTTCAGACTTTATGAGTAAAATCAAAAATGATTTTGAATAAATTTCTTTTTAAGGAATGCATTTGGTTTGACTCAATGTGCTACACAAAATCATATATGATTTTGTATATTTTCTTGATAATGTATGCGTAAAATCATATATGATTTTGTATAAGTTTTCACACTGTATGCATATAATCAAAATTGATTTTAAATAGGTTTATTTGTATAGAACTCATTTGCCTTTTCTCAAATTTATACGTAAAATCATATATGATTTTGAATAAATTTTTCATAGTGTATACTTAAAATCAATTTTGATTTTGAATAAGTTTATTTGTACAGAAGAATATATATACAAAATCATATATGATTTTGAATGATTTTAAATATGTTTAATGATACCGAACTCAATTTTTTTTGTCTAGATGTATGAATAAAATCAAATATGATTTTGTATAGGGTTTTGGCACTCTGTGGGTAAAATCATTTTTGATTTTAAATTGTTTTCTTTGTATGGAACTCATTTGGTTTTGTCTCAATGTGTTATAAAAAATCATATATGATTTTGTATAGGTTTTCCCCAATGTATGCGTAAAATCATTTTTGATTTTGAATAGTTAATTTTGAATAGGTTTTTCACAATGTATGCGTAAAATCATTTTTGATTTTGAATAGTTCATTATAAATAAGATTTTCACACTGTACGAGTAAAATCAAATATGAATCTAGGCATAAGAACACAAGAAACTAAAACCTCAATACAAAATCAAACTTGATTGTACAAAACAAAGTTACAAAACACAAATCTATAGAATCTATATACAAAATCAAATATGATTTTACACATACAGTTACAAAAGCAAAAATCTATATCATCTCTATACATAATCAAATATGATGATGAACATAAAAGTAAACAATAATAGATAGCAAATTGAATTTGGTGTTACTCATACATTTCTACAAAACAAATGGAGTTTATATCTACAAACCTATACACCAAAAATTTTAATTCCGAATCATAAAGTTGATTAAATCATATTATCAAACATTGATTTAGACATTTCATCAAACAACTTATGCGATACTCACTCAAATGTGACTTGATATTAAATCATATATAAGAAACTTTGGTTTAGACATTTCATCAAACACCTTGTATGTAATATTGTACCAAACAACAAAGTCAATTGAATAACTAATAAAATTTAACAAGTTCAAATGTTATAATAGATCTAATCACATATTATCAAATTACATTTGAATATTTAGAATTTGCACAACAAAAAGTCATCTTCAAGATTAATTGATGATGAATGATGGAGATGACGACGATAGAGGCACCGTTGATTGTACCATATCGACTGAAACGCGATGGTGACCTGATCAGGACGGTAGAGGTAGTGGTGGTGGTGCTACTAGTGTGGGGGGGGGGGTTGTGGGGAGAGAGAGAGAGAGAGAGATATGTGTGTGTTTGTATGTGTATATGTGTTTGAAACTGGAAACAAATAATAAAGGTGTTAAATAATGTGTAAAATTACCAAAGTACTCCTCTGCGTGTTTTTTTTCTTTTCTTAAGGGAACCATCGATCTGTTTTGATTTAAGGGCTGAGATTTAGCCCTTGGATCTCACCAAATTTGTAGGTTTTGCATGAATACAACTCGGTATTTAATAATCATCCAGTTACATAAAGCATTAATTTGTAACATAAAAACTAACATACCGTATATAGTATTTGACAAATATTGATCGAACAAGTGAATTTGTTTCTTGGTGAGTATCATAGCTATGACATAAAATCTTTGGTATTTTATTATTATCTAAAATAAAAGTAATAAAATACGTAAAAGAAATTAACTATACTTGTACAAGATGCATTTCAATTTTTTTTTTTTCCGAACGACATTTAAAATTTTATTAAAGATACAAGTAAGAAGCTAGCAAATAAGATACGATCTAATAAACAAAAAAGTCTATATACATATAAATTGATTAATAAAAATATGTTTTTTTAGAGAGATATCAAATGAGAAGGTTGATTAAAAACAAAAAATAAAATGTTGATATTTAATTTTTATTTCTGTTTGTTTTATTATTTCTAATGCAAATCCATTAAAAAAATCAAAATAATAAAATAAATCGTTATACATATGTAAGTTTTTATGCATTACACATAAATACACATGTGTAAGTAAAATACAAAAAGTAATTTGAAACAAAACTTATATATAACAAACCCATAAATAATTTTAATAAATGTCATTAAAAACCATAAATAAATTTTAAATTTGAAGTAAAATAATTTTTATAAATTTGATAGCATCATCACTTTTAATAACCTTTTATCTACATTAGTCAACTTTTGATATCATGAAACAATAATATGTCATTAACTTATATGTCCATCCCGTATATTAGGCGATATTATAATCTAGTAAAATAAATAATTTTAGGTAATTTTTTCTCGCGTTTCAAACAAAGGTTAAATTACTAATAATCATATTTTTTATGAAAATTTTTAAAAGAGAATTCGTGTATTTAACACGATATAAATTTAAGTTTAAAACTATTTATAAATTGTTAGTTTTAGTAATTAAGGTTTTTAAACAATGGTTGGAGATATATTTTTTAAAAAAGAAGATATAAATGCTTCATGGTGCTATAAATAAAACGTTTCTTTCATGGTGCTATAAATAAAATATTTCCTTATTTTCTTTTACGAGAGCAAGTACCTGCGCGTTGCGGTGATGAGATGGTGGGATGATAGGTCATGGAGTGTGATAGCCAAATGTCTTAGTTGTACGGGCTCTGCCATCGGATTTAAAAATTCGTCGAAAGTTATCTTTAATTAAAAAGTATATCGAATGTTATCTTTAATTAAAGAGCATGAAATTTTAAGAACACCCATATAATTTTTATAATTTATCGATGTACGGTTTTTGAGATAAAATATTTTGAATGAATTGGAGAGAGAGAAAACAAATTATAGGTTGAAATTTGAGAAGAGAGAAATGGTGATAAGTAAATGTATAATTTATATATGGGCATTTTAAAAAAAGTAAATGTTGAACCTTGTAAACAGGAGATCTGCTTTATAATATAGTATATATGTATATAGATATAGATATAGATATAGATATAGATAGTTAGAGACGATAATAATATATGTGTGGTCTGTATTAATTTAGACAGGGAATACTAAGTGAGAAATATAAAAGAAATTCTTATCTACAATGCAAGGAAAATAAACATCATAAAAATGGAATGTTGTTACAGTCCATCATCGTTGTCTTGTTTCAAGTTTCAGGTAAAGCCCCAACCACCATTTTTCATATCTATACATATTTATACTGTATTTTATTGCATGCAAACTGTTGTTACCTAGTTAGATTACAATTTATGTGCCCAATAGTTAGAGAATACCTTTGGCAGCACTCCCACATAGACATAGTTTAAGTGTGTACTGTCTTTACCTCTTTCCATTGAAGCTCCTGAGTTTAGGCTTTCAAAAAACACCCCATGATCCCGATAACCAATCCCGCGTAAACTTTTCAATCGGTAACGTAGATTTAAATTAATGTCTACGGGCCGTACAGTTTACAAGATACTAATAAATATAAGATTAAATCACAAGATATAGAAAATATAGAGTTTTATAGATGCTGCGGCCTTGTGGGTGGGCCATGGCCAACCGTGGCCTCCTTGTGGCTCTGCCGCTGTCTTCAATTCTCATCTCTTAGTATTACCACCAGCATACATCTCATAACAAAGTTTTTATATTTAAGTTAATGGGATGACAAGGCCACTTAACCTCTACTACATATAAATGATGCATATTGTTGGAATATTTGTGAGATTAAATCCCGTGCGCAAACGCGGATAACCCTTGTTGTATTTGTATACCGTAAGGCTATTAACAGACCCGTAGAAACTAGAAACAAATATAAACTCAGCACAGGCTACACACAAACCTCACAAACCTTTATAGTTTATTCGACTAAAACTATAAAAAAAACCTCATGAAGACTTCGAACAAGAGAAACGAAAAAGAGATGTGCACAAGTTTGATTTGACGAATATAACTCTTTATTCACAGGTGTATATTTCCAACAAGATTTTACCTATGATAATGCTAGAAATTGTCATGATCCGAGGTGCTGTCACATAATTGAATCAGAAAAACTAGTGTTTAGATGTTGTTGCTATAATAATATCTCTGCTGACCTCTGTCCGTGTTCTTAGATCAACGTATCGGTATAGCCCATAATAAGTGTTTTTAGTCATGGAACTATAACAGTTGTTAAAAGTGGTGATTTGCAGAGTCTTTCAGCTTCTGGGAGTACAAGATTTTCTCCTACTAGGTTGTCATCATCAGCTGGACTTTCTAATCCATTTCTTAAAGCAAATGGCAGAATTAAGTCCATCACTCGACAGCAACATTCTTATGATTTGAGGCGGACTGTCGTCTATTCAGAATCTAGAAATCAGGGTTGGGACTTTGGCAGATTTGTCAAGACATTGTACTTCTTTAACGGACCTCCATCACCTTTTAAGGTCGACCTTGTTCTTCCCCTTCACCTTTAGTTAATTCGCTAATTATGTCCATAAGAACTGGATTATTGCATTCCTACGATTCTAATAAAAGGATTTAGTAGCTTATATCCATTTATAATTCATTTTAGGTAATTTATCAGCCACTTTAGCACAATTTCTTTCTTACTATAACTTTTAAGATGTCTCATTTGAGATAAAAGTAAACCTAAAGCAACCCATCTGTACTCTAACAGCTAGAAACTGCAACCTTACTTTCCACATTTTCATATTCTTATGCTTCTTGGGCAGATCTTTGAAAGCCTAATTGCAAATCTGGCTGGTCCTTCATCGAGTGAATCTGAAGTGTCTATGGATTCATCTGGAGTAATTTTAGTTGTTGGAGCCACCGGTGGTGTTGGGAGAAGAGTAGTGGATGTCTTGCAAAAGAAAGGGTTGCCTGTTAGAGTATTGGTACATTGCTTATATATATCATCGTACTTTGATCATGTTTCTTTTTCTGTTATGAATCTGTTTGAACTCATATCTTGTCTCTTGTAGGTCAGGAATGAAGAGAAAGGAAGGAAAATGCTAGGTCCAAATATTGACTTGGTCAGTTCTAATCTTTTCGAATGGTTTTACTAGATATCTCTCAGAGGGTTTTCCTTGTATTATTCATGAATTGTATAGATTTAAAATAAAATCAAGAATTAAATAATTAAAAACCTATATCAGCAGTTGTTTTCAACAAAATACCATTTGGTACACACAAGGACTTTCATATATGCACACCTAGAATGACACATTATTAAACTAAAACCAGTTGTAAGGTGTTTTGCCTACAGATAATTGGAAGTTACAATAGTAGGGACTTGAAAACAAGTTTAGGGACTTTAATAGACATAAAAGTTTATTGAGTTTATATGACATTCCACCTATATTCTTCAATTACAATTATTCAGGTTGTGGGGGATATCACAAAAGTGAGCACTCTACTTCCTGATTACTTCAAAGGAGTGAAGAAAGTTATTAGTGCGTTTTCAGTGATCGTGGGACCAAAAGAAGGAGATACTCCTGACCGGGCCAAATACAGTCAAGTAATTGCAGACATCTGCTTATGTTCATATTAAATTTTGGTTTCTGTTTCACACTAATGACTAGAAATGTTACGTACTTACGTTGCAGGGGATCAAATTCTTTGAACCAGAGGTGAAGAACCCACAACAAATATCTGGACTTGCATTTCCCTTTTCATTTGGGAGGTTGATTTGTACATTCATTTGAGCTGATATTCTCTCATTGATGCAAACAGATTAAGGGTGATTCACCTGAACTTGTGGAGTATATCGGAATGCAAAATTTGTTAAAGGCGTTAAAGGAAAGTGTTGGACTCAAAACTGGAAAATTAGTCTTCGGATTTGAAGGTAAACTCCATTACATTTTAGTAGAGGTAGCAATTTTACCTTCCATTTATAGGTAAAGTGCTCATGTTGGTTTTAAAAAAGAAAATAAGCAAAACGAAAATGGGTAGAAAACCTCAGTAGGTCAAACAGGGGGCAATAGTCCCCCAAAATATATTGACATTTAAAAATTTAACCACAGAAAAATACAAATAGTGTGCGCAACATGACCTGATTCACCCGTTATAAACATTACCCATTCTGACCTGTTATCCAACCCACCCATTTCAGCACCTAGATATTTAGAGATGCATATGGAGTTCTAATTATCAGCTTGTCTATTAATTCCTCTTAAAAAAGTCACAAATAGAGTGTTTTAGTGCAGTCAAATACAGTTGTGTAAATTGACAGTACTTCGATGAATCTTGTGAACTGAATATGCTAGTTTGCTGGGATAATTTGAACCCGAGAATAGGTAAGTTTGGCTTTAAAATTTGGCAAAAACATAAGCTGAAAAATAGATTGCAAATAGTTAGGGTCATCTGATATTCTGAGTTAGATTCTGAGAATGAATATTTATTAGGACCGAGGAAGTATTACTTATTTCATATGAGATTTGTGTCATCCTAAAATATTTGTACTACTTTAGGACAGTGCATCATAAGTAAGTATTTGACCTGGAGAATCAACAGCAATCTATAGTTACGAAGGAAATCGAGTAACCAGGATCATTTGTTTGTTTGTTTGTTTGTTTTTTCAGATGGTTCATCTAGAGACCTGCCTTGGGGTGCCTTAGATGATGTTGTGATGGGAGGAGTTAGTGAAAGTTCATTCCAAATACTCCCCAATGGTAGTGAAACTGGTGGACCTACAGGTCTTTTTAAAGGTTGGTTAAAAGTCATTTTTTTGTGAACTTAAACTCAAACTGCTAGATTTTACTCCCTCTATCCTAATTAGTGTTCACTCTGAAAAATTCATAGTTCTCGAAAAAAAATGTTTGGTGGGCCTTACATGTGCGTTAATGGGTCAAAAAATATGGTTAAGACTTTAGACATATGACAAAAACAAAGGTATATATGATAAGAGAAAAAAGTAGATTTCATGTAAACATTAACTGTATTAGGTCCATTTCTAGGTCTACGTATGATTACATGGAAAGAAATTTATAATCGTTACTTAAATAATAGCTTGTTAATGGTTTTCCCTTACTTTTTGCACACCCTTCTAAGAATATAAATTTGTGAATTGGGTATTAACAGTATGATCGCAAGATGCATATGTTACCTTTGAGGGTGAACACTTACTTTGGGACAAACTAAAATAGAAAATTGGACATTTAATAGGGACGGAGAGAGTGGGTCATCTTATTTCTTAATTGATATTTTTAACTATTACACTTGTGCGAAATTGCTTAAAGCACAAGGATAGTGCTTTCTTATTAACTGTTTTGTATTTTATGCACACAATGATAATGATAATTGCATGAAATGGTAATCAGCGTTGGTTTAATTTGTATTTTGGGTACTCAACTATGTTCATCAAATCATTAAACTTAAAAAAATTCTCTATTTAATATAATAGTTCAGGTCACTTGTTCTAATTTCTAAAGCTGATGTGGAAGATGACATGTCAGTCCCATTGTTGTGTTAGAGACTTAGAGTCTCCAGGTGGTGTTGATAACTACGTATCGTTATTATGTTTAAGGGTTATGCACCTGAAAACAAAATCGCTTAGGTAAATAAGATACTTTAATGAACTTGGTTACTTATTGTGCGTTTAATCCTAAAGGTATTTATGTGTTTGGAAGTTGGAACACATCAACTACGATTGTTTAATAAAGCTAGTCACTCTTTCTTCATCTAACCACCTGGCGTATGCGTGTGCAGGTGTTGTTTCCACTGCTAACAATGGGGGTTTTACCAGCATCAGAACAAAGGTGAAATTTTCCCACATCATATATGAAATAATTCTATGAGGGTTTGTCTTGACCAGATATTTGTTGTTTGCAATCTTTCTAGAATTTTGACGTTGCAGAAAATTTGTCTGCATATGATGGTTTGGAGTTACGTCTTAAGGGTGATGGCCGTCGTTATAAGCTTATTGTTCGCACTAGCCGTGATTGGGATACTGTGGGTTATACCATAGGTCTTGACACCATTAAAGACCAATGGCAATCAGTAAGTGACAGATGATTCCATAGTTCTCTTGATTTAAATTCAAGAAGGAAGTTTGAATTTGCATTTTGGAATTTATGATCTTATTCTTTTCTAATCATCTGATTGCTTAGGTCAAGTTGTGATTAGCAGTTTCATACTAGCTGCAACAAAACTATAAATCTTAGTATAGACTAAATTTCCAAATATATATTTTTTTTATCTAATCTGAGAGATTTGTACTCCCATTCTATAAGGCCTCTCATATTATCAGGAAATAGTCTTGTTTATTAACCACATCTATTCATTCCTTTGAATAATGAAATGCACATCCAGTTGGCCCACTAAATTCTTTATCACATAGTCAATTGCTTTGTTTCGATTTATGTACATTTACTTAATTATTATATCTTAGTATCATAAAGATTTTTATTAAAACTTTATCCTTTTATGCACTTACATGTTACTTTTTAAACACTCTTTATAAGACGTTTTTTTAAGAAGGGGTCTATGTTGAAGCAGTTTCCCTCTACCTTTAAAAGGGTATGACTGTATACATGCTACCTCCCTCATACACTGCATTTTTTTTGGGATTGGTTAATGTCGCTGTAATTAGCCAACTAAATTTTCTGTTAGCCAAACTAGAAAACCTCAAGTTTAATGTTCTGTTTCGTAATTAATCTTGATTATATTTAAATACTTACACTCGTACTATGATGCATCAGGTAAAATTGCCATTTTCTTCGCTAAGACCGATATTCCGGGCTAAAACAGTAGCAGATGCCCAACCGTTTGATCCAAGTCAGATCATATCATTACAGGCATGCTTCCTAACTATTTCCACACTTCCGTTTAACATATTCTTAATATTCTTCTATATAATTACAATATCTGCAGCTAATGTTCAGTAAGTTTGAATACGATGGGAAACTGAACCCGACTTTTGTAGAAGGTCCCTTTGAGCTTCCAGTTTCAAGCATACGTGCGTATATTGCAGAACCTATCACTCCAAGGTTTGATTTACTGCCTTCTGTTTAAGTAGAAAATTAATGATGGGATGACATGCTTTATTTGGTGTCAATGATTGCGCAGATTTGTGCACGTTGGATCTGCTGGGGTTACTAGACCTGAAAGACCTGGACTTGATCTAAGTAAACAACCACCTGCAGTCAGATTAAACAAAGAACTGGGATCCATACTAACATTCAAACTTAAGGTTCTATTCATACTACATTTATGCCTACTGTTTGACGAAAAGAAAAATATTTTTGCTATTTAACTACGGTCATTCAATTGTTTCCAACTTCAGGTTAAATCGATCATAACTCCCGACATTTTATTTGACAAAATATACAGAAAAAACAATTTTAGATGGCATATTGTTAGCTATATTAAACTGTAATTGTGTTCTTTCGGGACAGGGTGAGGATCTGATTAGGGAAAGTGGGATTCCATTTACAATAGTGAGGCCTTGCGCGCTAACCGAGGAACCTGCAGGAGCAGAACTTATATTTGATCAAGGAGACAATATCACAGTATAATTCTATAACCTGTACTTACAACGCTTCAGGTTTTGAGATTTTTGTTGGTTGGGGAAGGGGTTGGGGGCTTTTAGCTTGCTTCTTGATTGTAGCGATCCCCTTCTTCAGTTCTTGACTCGTACCTGAAGCTAAGCTGGACTCAAGGTTATGATGGTGATTCTTGTGTTGGGCAGCTGTTTTTAGTTTATGATGCATAACGGGTAATAATTATGTGGCATGTTGAAACAGGTTGGGTTGGCTCAATACAGTACACTTCCTTCCCAAATTATGTATATATTAGATTTATTATGATTATAGCATTTTGAACATAATCTGTTTTTTTTTTTTTTAATTAAATCATTCACGAAGTTTTATGCGCTTTACACATTGGTGAAATTTCAACATGTTCGGCCAGTTTGACTATTTTATCTTACTCATTTGATCCGTCATAGATAAAGCACAACTTGATTGTAAATTGGTAGAAATGGCCACCTCTATTCTTCTCCCAACTTCTGCTTTCTAGGGTGATTCCGCTGAAGAGTCCCTGCTTGTAACTTTAACTGACCCGGATTAATATATGTGTGATGCAGGGAAAGATATCAAGAGAAGAGGTTGCTAAAATTTGTGTTGCTGCTCTAGAAAGCCCGTATGCATGTGACAAGACCTTTGAGGTTATATACCTATTTGACTTTTATGGTCAATCATGTCCTTTTTCATGTCAAATATTGAAATGACTTTTTCGGTTTTGAAAGAACAGATAATTTACTTGCTGGGCCGGTTTTCAATTCAAGACTTTCTCAGTTTTCAATTCAAGACTTTCTTCCTTAGACTATAGTCAAAATATAATAATATATCATAATAAATGATTCCTTAAATTGGCTGCAGGTGAAATGTGTGGTACCATTTAGCGAGCAATACACAGTAGATCCTGAAAACCCGCCACCTGAGAAAGACTATGATGTATACTTCAAGTCCTTAAAAGATGGCATTACTGGTAAAGAAATGTTGGAGAAAACTCCCGTCACTGTCTAACCAAACTGTCAACCATTGAAAATGACTTGTAATTCTTCTTCTCTCTTTTTTTTTTTTAATGTAAATATCAAACAGGTGGGTGTTTCATGTTTGTTTGATTTTTCATGTTTGCAGTAGCTGACGAATGTCATCACAGTAAACTGTTGCGTGTGAAGCAGATTGGCATTGCCACTTCTATAATATAAAGTGTATTGGGCATACAAACATAGCTTAAAGATAGAAACCAATAGCAAAACCATAGTGGGATTATACAGTGAATCTTTATGTTACCATGTTAATTTCATTGAGTGAAAAGCTTGAGTTATATCATATGATGCTTTGACCCTTAAAATTGTATGCGTGATGAAGTTTACAAATGTGAACAACTTCATACTGTCAACTTCAGATAGGTTTCCAATCCGAATGAAGGCAAAGGTAAAGTATTCTTTAAAAATTGAAATGATTGAATTCGAACTTTCTTGAGGGTTTAAATGGGGATTTGCTTGCTGAAGGGCTCTATTGCAAGACCGGGTTAAAACAATATTGTTTAGCCCAAAATTTTGCCAAAACTATTCCAGTGACTCCCCTTATGGTGAACAAAAATATGAACCCTAAAACAAATAACATGGGTCTTTTGTATTGTATCGAACCCCCCACACGGTAGCAATCCAACTAAAATTTTGATTACCAAAACTCCTGACATTCGTGATAAATTCATATTTTAAAAAAGAAATATTACTATAGAATTTGATACGATTTTTGTTCCTGTTTTTTCTCATTCATTTGCTACAAACTCATTTAAAAATAACTATAACTATAGTATTGATACAATTCTCGTTCTCCTTTCTTCTCATCCATTTGCTACTAACTCGTCATTTAAACATCGCGCTATTCAATTTTTATTATTTAGATTCTTTTAAACTACACCAATCCCTAAGATACAACTTAAGACTTCAAAAATCCCTCAATAATCCATCACATAATTATGGATAGTAAACTCCAATGTTTTAAACACCGGTATTTTGGTCGTACCGGTTCGGTATGTTGTACCGGTATACCAGTCAGTACGTACCGACACGGTAATTTATTTATTTTTTTATTTTTTTAATAAATATCTGACAAAACTTGTTACAATTTAATGAAAATAGTCAAAATACAAGATCAAAATACTCAAAAATAATATCAAATAGGTATTTCATAACAAAATATAAGTTTTAAAGTTTACAAATAACAAAAAATAACATTAAAATATCATAAAATAATTTTGAAAAAAATTCAAAAATAAAAAATATCAAAATTCCGGTATTATCATTCTGGTAATACCGGAAAATACCAAAAATACCGAAAATATAGGCCGATATTGAATAGTGAAAATACCGGATAAAATACCGGAATAGTTGTACCGGGGTACCACTCGATATCTGATATTCCGAGTAATACCAATCGACAGGTATATACCAGTATTTAAAACACTACTAAACTCAAACAAAAATAGACCACCAACCCCATCATCAATACTCAATTAATTATATCAAATAGCAATTCAATACCATCAATTTATCACCTTCAATTTTATCTAATGCATTAATTAAATAAATATTACTCGTACATCATTAATTCTTTAGAATGTATAAAACCTATAAAGAATCAGAATTTTAATGTGGTTATATTTAGAGGGTGTTTGGGATTACGTTATTAAGTGATTATCTGATTATTACGTTTGTAAAACGCAGTTTTGGAGAAGCATGTAGCTACATGCTTTTTCAAAACGCAGTTTTCAAAATGCATAATCTATTTTGAAAACGCAGATTTTGTTTAAGAATCGCAATACCAAACACCCCCTTAATACATGGGTTTTGCTAAACAAAGTCCTAAGGGCTTTCGTTAAGGTGCATTAATTAGTTGTATACTTACCATAAAATTCAGGTAGCCAACATTTAATATGAAAATGTACAACCTTTTTTTGCATGTTAAGTGAAGCCCTAAGGGCTTCTTTTAGCATTTTCCTTAATAAATTAAATGAAAATATTTATTTTGAAATAACTCATTGACTAAGGTAAAGGGGTACTAGGACTCCTTACTCTAGACCTACCCATTCTCGAGTTTGAATCTCATGCTTTCAGGAACGAGGCGTTTGTTACTTGTGGCACGCCCTAAAAGGTACCGGAACGCCGGCTACACCGCCCCGAGGGGCGTTCCAGGGCAAAAACAGCTCCCCCTCGTTCGAAATGGAACGGATGAAAATTTGAAGGTTTCTAGGCAACTAGCCGTTGCCAACGTCTCTTTTCCTTCCTTTTTTTTAATTCATTTATTCCATATATATATATATATACATACTACACACATTTTATACATCAAACACATATAAACACATATACAAACACACTTATATACATATATACATATGGATAATTTCATTTTTTCGTCAGATTCGTCATTAAGTGATGTGTCTTATGGGTCCGACGATTATGATGATGCCGTCGAGTGTGCGGTTGCTATGTCCGTTAATCTAGCGATGCGAGCCGCGGTTAGAGATGGCGAAGCCGAACCGCGACAATGATTTCGGAGGCGCGTCACGCTTGTACGTAACCGTGCAGAGGCGCAAGAACGGTTGATGCGTGACTACTTTGTTGACGAACCAACTTACAACCCGAGAATTTTTAGGCGTTGTTTTGGTATGCAAAAGGGGTTGTTTTTGAGGATTTGTGGTGATTTGGAGAGGGAGTATAGGTATTTTCAGCAAAGATATGACGGTGCCGGGAAACTTGGTTTTAGTGCAATTCAAAAGTGTACGTCTGCGATTCGACAACTTGCTTACGGTGTTAACAACGACTGACTTGACGAATACTTGCATTTGTCGGAGAGGACTTCGAGGGAGTCACTTCAACATTTTTGTTCAGGTTTTGTTTTTTATATACGTAATTTATATATATAGTTTATATACATAGTTTATATATTACATACATTTATATATATAGTTTATATATTACGTAATTTATATTTATATTGTTTATATTTTACATACATTTATATATATAGTTTATATATTACGTATATTTATATATGTAGTTTATATATTTATAGGTATAGTTAACTTGTATGGACCTACGTATCTACGAAGACCGACTTGGGCTGATATTGAGTGCATATACAGTGTCCATGAACATGTTCATGGTTTTCCCGGCATGTTAGGTAGTATAGATTGCATGCATTAGGCGTGGGAGATGTACCCCAATGCATGGCGAGGTACTCACACACGTGGTGATGTTGGACTCCGTCGATGATACTTCAGGCTGTTGCCTCTTCCGATTTATGGATATGGAATGCTTATTTCGGATAGCAGGGGTCGAATAATGACATAAATGTGTTTGAGTCCTCTCCTATTCTTGAAGAGATCGTTAATGGTTTGGCGCCATCAGGTTTTTATTATACATGTTAGTAGAAACTTATATTAATTTTTGTTGTGTTACTAATATTTTTTGAATTTACTTTGTAGCTTGT
Organism: Erigeron canadensis; assembly: GCF_010389155.1. Taxonomy (NCBI): domain Eukaryota; kingdom Viridiplantae; phylum Streptophyta; class Magnoliopsida; order Asterales; family Asteraceae; genus Erigeron; species Erigeron canadensis. Next base: position 14,472,454 of record NC_057769.1, on the reverse strand, counting down.
TTTTATGCACATGACAACTACTATGCGAGGAGCTACTATTTGGGTCATGACATATACCCAGAATATGCCACATTTGTGAAGACTTTTACTGACCGGGTGGATGAGAAGTGTAACAACCGTCACCCGAGCGTCCGTCTGACTATACTTTTCCGTTCGAATAAGGTCAGTTTCCGTCAAACCTAAGTCTAAAGACGTGAGATTCTATGGATTACATTATGATTAAGACATGTAATATCTATTGTATACTAGTGTTCTAGACTTTTCAAGACCTGGTGTGAATGTTTGAGGAAGACGAGGTGTCTAATAGAAATGCCTAAATAAAGATTTTAAATACTTTCGTGGGTCAAATATGGTCATGTGACTAGTCTTATTGTTCGTAATTCAAAATTATATCATAAAATATGGTTAAATTATTTCTATGACTTTCGGTGTTCGTCCGGTAAGCGAAAAGGACTAAAACTGTCAGGCGTTCCGTTAGTCTGACGAACCCCCCCCCCCTTCCTTGGCCATGCCTATAAATACAAGACAAGCCTTTTGCTCTCATTTTCCTTGTTTTGGTCGTTCACCTAGCCACACACACACTCAAGGCTTTCTTTCAAATTCTATCTTGCAAAAATCGCTTGATTTCGGTTCTAAACGCTTGCAAATCAATCAAGGCTTCAATCCCCAATCAAGAAACAAGTAAATATTATCATTTTCTACATCAAAACTTGTGTAAGTTCTGTTCTTAATCTATTCAAGTCGTTTTATATGTATATGTATATGTTTTCTTTTCGGTTCTTATCAAAAGTTAAGCGAATCATGTCTTTGATTTTTGATTGTGCAATTTCGGTTACAATTGTGTGTAAGAAACAAATTGAACCTTGATTAAGGCTTTGATTTGATACATTATGCACTTTTGTAATTTGGATCTTGTGCAACTGCAAAAATTGAAAATATCCTTCACTTGGTTAAAAGACTCTAAAACTAGTCGATTTCACATCCAAGATGAAGATTGTGCAATTGTCAGACACATGATGTATGAAATCGGTCGAACTTCACCCTTTTTGTACTGATTTGTGACACTTTTGAGCAATCAAGACTCATGGATATGGATTGGCTAGCCTTAGATCTCGTTATTTTAACAAAATCGCATCAAATCGTTCGTTTTTGCACAAATCGCGTTTGAATCCGAATCCGGACAGGCTTAGCTCGACCTAGGCTGGTCTAAGCTCGACCTCTAATGGTCTAGCTCGACCTCCATGGGTTTTTGTCGCTTAAACGACTCGTAAAGCTCCTAGTTGACTCCAAATGACTTGTTTTAACTCTCGAACCCTTAAGTCCTGGGAAGAACTCATTTTTACCTCTGTCCAGGTCTAACTAGACCTGTCATGGTCGAGTTTGACCACTTCCCAACTCATATAATCGAATTCTTTAGCCTTTCGTGTCCGTACGCGCTTAATCGGTTCTTAAACTTGACTAGTTTTCTCAAAAGATGTAGTTTTGGTCCAATTGACTAACTTATGATTAAATGGTTCTAAAATGACATTTTTGGGCTGTACATGGTCAAGTTCAACCACTAGGTTGAGCTCAACCTCTATTCATTTCGGTTTCGTAAACTTTTCGGTTAAAACCTCCGGTTTCGTCTAGTTTTGGTTAAGTTCGAGTGAAACTTATTTTGGGCTATAAAATGATTTCAAATTAGGTTTTATTGATAAAATAATGTATTTTGAACTTAAAGGACATTGGTGTCAAAGCCAGACTTCTTTTCGGTTAATACGAGTCTCGTCACTTTTGATAAACGTCGTTTTAAAAGTTAAATAAAGACATATGGACTGAAAGACATTTCTAATAGGCTAAGACTTAATACCAAAGACTTTCACTGTGACTTGTCATGTATTATTGATAGGTGTTGATTGTCGTGGACTTTGATTGTGCTTGTCGTGCTCGTTCGTTAAACTATCATGACACTTTTCAGGTGAGTTTCGTAGCCCCTCTTTTTACAAGTTTTGGGGTGGAAAGTATACTTATTTTCAAACAGTTTTGTCGGTTTCTGTTTTATGTTCAATATTGAGCCTGTGCGTATAGAGTTACTTGTGCCATTTGACATGCTTTGATCTTGTTGTATGTGTGTGATTATGTGTTTGTTTGTTGTGCTTTGGACGTGCTTATTGTGTGTGTTGAGACTTGAGACTTTGGACTAAGGCAGGTACCGTAAGGCCGGACTTTGAGACATTAAGACTTTGGACTTATTATGGCGTAACTCTGCTCGTTATATATTGAACTATTACTGGTTTAGACTTAAAATAATCGACAAAAGACTTATTCTTTGACTAGACTTTTGACTAAAACCTACGAACTCACCAACCTTTGTGTTGACACGTTTTAGTATACTTTTCAGGTACTCAGGCTAATCAGGGATAAGGACTGCTATGCCAAGCTGGACTTCGGAGATTAGTACTCCTTAATAATTGTCAGACTTTAAGGCTACATGCCTTGGTTTATTGCTTTATGGACTTGATTATAATAAGCTATTTTAGCACTGTTATCACTTTGAACTTATGTTTTTGGGAATATATTTATTATATTCTATTTCATTTAACAGTATCTATGTAATTCCATGTCGTGCTGTACTTTTCATGACACCTCATGTTTCCGCCAACGGTGGAGTGTTACAAGAAGAGAATATTGTTTAAGAAGAAGCAAGAGGCGGCACGAAAAGATATTGAAAGAGCATTCGGTGTGCTAAAGAAGCGGTGGAAGGTTCTTAAGAATCCGGCATGATATTGGGACAGGGAGAGGATGCGAGACGTGGTATATGCTTGTGTCATTTTGCATAACATCATTTTGGAGGACAAGGACAAGGCTACTTGCCAAGACTTTGATGAGGAGGATCTCACTCTAGTTCCGGGATATTCGTATACGCAAACTCCCATGGAACAACGTCTCCAAAATCTACGTGCGGTGAAGAATTGAGAGACTCACAACATGCTAACGGCGGACTTCGAGCCCGTTGTCGATCCGTTTGCAGACTTTGGTGATTACGTTAGTTCCGATGACGAGTAGTTTTATGTTTACGTATTAGTATTTTGTATGTCTTAAAACTTTTATTTGATGTGTAGTTTGTATTTGTTTTTAAGAATTATGTAAGAATATTATGTTTAGTAGTATGTTATTAATAAATAAATAAAAATACTTACTAAAATAACACAAACTAAACAAATAAATAATAATAATAATAAAAGGAACAAGAGTTAGGATGAACCCCTCACTCCAAGGGGAACCCCCCAAAATCAAGGGAACTCCACATGTCACAAAAAGAAGCAAAATGAGGGGTTCTAAGAACCCCTTGCTCCCACTAGCCTCATAGCAATAGAAGTTAGGAAAGCCCCTACATGCACAATTGGGCTTAAAACAAACAAGTCTTTGAACCTTCCCTTCTTAAAACATAACAAAATATATGCACCACAAAACATACATACTTATACTAGACTGGTGCACGTGCGGTGATGAACGGTGTTGATGGTGTTGATGACGGCGGTGCAAGCAGTGGTCTTAGGGTGGAGATGGAAGGTGGTGGTGGAAAGGTCGGGTGTGTTATGATTAGTCAGAAATGGGGGAAAGATTCATTTTTAAGTAAGGGTATTTTTGAAAGGAAAAAAATGCTTAATATCTTAATCCCTATTCTCTTTATAAGGGATTATAGATATAGATTATGGATATAAATAGTACATTGAAAAGAATGCTTATACAAAAATAAACGTTTATCGCAACAAAACATATGCACTACAAACTGAAAAAGTTATATTGAAAACTTAAGTAAAATAAACTAATTTGTATCACAACACCCTGGACCAAATGTTCATCTCCCTTTGTTTCGAATAAAATTGCAGTATCAATGAAAATCACTTCTCAAGAAAATATTAAACATTAGATCAAAGATTCAATTATTCAACAAAAGCATATATTATAAAAAGAGTTTCTAATGAACAGTTTATATATTTTAAATGGGTCCTTTAAAGGAAAGCAACCATCTAAGTTCCATGTTAGGCATGGGCGGCGCGTCCCAAACAAGTGCAACATATTTATTCTCAACACGCCCATCTAATGCCTTAATCGTCAAGTTGTATTTAATTCCAGAAACCGCTTGAATTTCTCCTTTAACGACTTTTTCAAACTTAAGACTTATATGTTCCTCTTGATTGTGCATCTCTACAGCAAACTTTCCGACGTCGATGATAAACGGATTGTTTACATCAGGAATAGGCTTCCAACCAACAGAAAGGGGTCCACGGGCTAATGCTGTCACAGAATTATAGGAAAAGAAGAAAATTAAGATGATGAAGAAATGATGCATTTTGGAAGAAGGATTCATGTGAAATTAAACACAAAAATAAACTAACGTAGAGTCAAAGAGTTAGAAACGGGTGGGTGGGTGGGTGGTTGATTTTCTATGGCATTTATATATAGGAAGTCGAGGAGCTGCCCATTCCAATTTAAGAACAATGCAATTTTTCAAAATATAAATGGTGTATTTTTAATTTTTTCTAAGTAAGAAAAAAACAAGTAAATAATAAATACAAATATTACATTCCTTCTCATAAGTTTATTTTTTGAAAGTCATTGAAACATTAAGTTTAAGATAGATCTTTCCAATGAGAGAATAAAAAACTTGAGTTTTTTTAACTTTTAATAAAAAGAATGAAAAAAGGTTAAAAAAAAAACTTTTTTCTGTTTAGGTATGTAAATATGTAGTACATCAATAGTGTAATTGTTTGTGAAATTCTATTTTCTTTCAAATTATATATATATCACAAACAAGTAATTAAAATAATCGTAATAGTGATGCAGGAAAAATACATATACAAGCTAATTATTTCTTAAAAAGAATGATATTTTGGGTTTCTTAAATTATGATTGAATATATTTTCATTTAATAAAGCTTGTTCGACACGTGTAGCTTTTATTTATTAAAAAAATGGTATTTATTAAACATCGCGATACTTAATTTTTTTTTTAGAATGACAATCTATTCTACCCTTATACTTAAAATACACCAATGTTTAAGATGCAACTTAAAGCTTTTGAAAAATCCTTTAATAATCTACCCACATAAAAATAGATAGTGGACTCGACCCAAATAGACCACCAATCCCATCATCAACACTCAATTAATTCTATCGAATATCATTTCAATACCATCAATTAATCACCTGCGTTTTTAATGTCATGCATTAATTAAATAAATATTATATCATTAATATATTACCATTATAAAATCGACATGGGTTTACGGATGATGATTTACTAGGCATGAGTTTTATGTGGTGTGTGCTTTGAGTACCGAAAACAGTATAAGGGACCAAAGGGTTCCCACCCATTTTTTTTTGGGTCTTGCTAAACAAAGCCCTAAAAGCTTTCGTTGAGGTGCATTAAATAGTTGTACACTTACCATAAAAATTAGGGACTGGACTTTTAATATGAAAACGTACAACCTTTTTTATGCATGTTAAATAAAGTCCTAAGAGCTTTATTTAATATTTTTTTTTATCATCAATTTATCACTTCCAATTTTAATGTCATGCATTGGTTAAATAAATATTACATCATTAATTGATTACCATTTATAAAACATGCACCGTTAAAGAATTAAAATTTTAATATGGTCATAATTAATACATTAAGGGAAATGATTCCTACACAACATAATTTTACCATACATAACAATATATGCATTAAAATGTAGTACACTACATCTGTCTGAATCTTATAACAACTAGATATTAGGTAGCACTCCTTACTCTAGACCTACCTATTCTTTCGAGTTTGAATCTTATAACAACTAGATTATGTTGTTCCGCGTAATATGCGGGTAAATATATTTTTATACTTATATATATCTAAAATACTATTTTCTTAATTAATAATACGTTAACAAATTAAAATATTCAACTTTACTTTATTAACATTTTTTTTATCTTGATAATTTCACAAATACTTATTGTGTTGCTCATTAAGTCTTACTGAATAAATAATTTATTCAATGCAATTTTCATGTCATATCATAAAAAATATCACAGATGACACATTCTTTAGATGGTGTCAAGGCATATAACCTTCTAAACCGAGTTGCGAGATTGCAACCATCAATCCAATGATCATTCCAAAATCTTGTCTTATTTTCACTCCCAACTGTTCTTTCATAACATATTAAGAGGGCTAGCAATCGAGTGTGCCTCAGAGAATGAGGAACATATATTTTCCCATATATTATTACCATTTATTTTACACAGGAACACAGACTCGGAACCATGAATGATATTGATTATTTTAAACCTAACGTAATTCAAATTTTGAACCACATGTCATATCAATACTAAATTAAGAGTATCCAGACCACTAAAACCTAAACCACCTACTTTTTTACCTAACAATTGTCTTTCAGTAGATCCATTACATTTCATTTTTCGAGTTCGACCCCCTCTCCCTCCCTTACCTCTTCCACCAAAAAAATGAAGTTGTGATCTTTATCAATTGAAATAGAGAAAAATAATATATCCTAAATACTTTGAATTGTCAAGTTAGAATTTATCATAGACGACGCATTAGCATTGAATTTAGATTTTATTATATAATAACTTTACAAAATTTATGAAATATAACCATGGATGGAGTCCTCACTCCAATTTAGTAAATCTTGTCTTATTTTCACTCCTAACTGTTCTTTAATAACATTTTAAGGGGGCTAGCAATCGAGTGTGACTCAGAGAATGAGGAACATATATTTTTCCATTTATTATTACCATTTGTTTACACAGGAACGCAAACTCAGAACCATGAATCACATTGATGATTTTAAACCTAACGTAATTCAGACTTTGAGCCACATTTCATATCCATTTGTACACATCAATGCTAAATTAAAGAGTATCCAGACCACCAAAACCTAAACCACCCACTTTTTTACCTGACAATTGCCTTCTAGTAGATCCATTACATTTCACTTTCCGAGTTCGACCCCCCTGCTCCCTTACCCCTTCCACCATATAAATGAAGTTGTGATCTTTATCAATATATCCTAAATACTTTGAATTACTGAGTTAGAATCTATCATAGACAACGCATTAGTATTGAGTTTAGATTTTTTTCTAGAATAACTTTGCAAAATTTATGAAATATAACCATGAATGGAGTCCTCACTCCAATTTGGTGAATCTTGTCTTATTGTCACTCCCAACTGTTCTTTAATAACACCTTAATTAAGGTGGTTAGCAATCAAGTGTGCCTCAGAGAATGAGGAACATATATTTGCCTATATATTATTACCATTTGTTTTACACAAGAATGCAGACTCAGAACCATGAATCACATTGATGATTTTAAACCTAACGTAATTCGGATTTTGAACCACATGCCATATCTATTTGTACATATCAATGCTAAATTAAGAGTATCTAGACCACCAAAACCTAAGCCACCCACTTTTTTAGAATCCATCATAGACAACGCATTAGTACCGAGTTTAGAATCCATCATAGACAACACATTAGTATTGAGTTTAAATTTTATTCTATAATAACTTTGCAAAATATATGAAATATAACTATGGATGGAGTCCCCACTCCAATTTTGGTACAATGTAAACTTTTTTAAGGTATTTTTGTAATTTTGTTTCTATAAAATATTAATAAATAAAGAATACATACAAACATTGATTTTATTGTCATAGGCCTCTTCTTTGAAAATAAATCACTTGGTTGGAAACATTATTTTTGAGATAAACCCGTCTATTGGTAGAGTAAAAATTTTAAGTTGTTTTTATTTTTAATAGAATAGAAAAAAAAAGGGTTGGAAAAAGGGTATTTTCTTTGTTTCGGTAAATATACAGTAAATTGATAATATAGTTGTATGTAAAAACGTTATATTTGTTTTTAAATTATTATAGTAATCACAATAGTCATGCATATTTAGAAGCTAAATTAAATGTAAAGGGGGATCTTTCTGTATAGTTATAAAAAATATAAGTATTAATATTGTTATTTAATAAAGATTAAATAATTAAATTTGATCTAATGGTTTAAAATCAAAGATAGAATCCATTAAAGGGTTCTTGTATTATTAGGTAAAAAATGTAAATTTGTGATGAAAAATCAAAATGTGTAAATTAAATATAAAGGGAGATTTTTTTGTATAGTTATAAAAAGTATTAGTATTAATATTGTTATTTATTAAAGATGAAATAATTAAATTTTATCTAATAATTTTAAATTAAAAATGAAATTCATTCAAAAATTCTTATCTAAATTAAAAATGAAATTCATCCAAAAATTCTTATTTGTTTAAGAATGAATTTAACATCTTAGATCAGTAGATAGATAGGAAGTTAGAAACGTCCCTACATGCACAATTGGGCTTAAACCAAACAAGTCCGTTAAAATAACGCTTATACAAAAATAAACGTTTATCGCAACAAAACATACACCACAAACTAAAAAAGTTATATTGAAAACTTAAATAGGATAAACTAATTAGTATCACAACACCCTGGAGTCCTGGACCAAATGTTCATCTCCCTTTTTTTCAATTAAAATTGCTTTATCAATGTAAATCACTTTTCAAGAAAATATTAAACATTATAACAAAGATCAATTATTCATTAAAAGCATATATTATAAAAAAAAAGTTTCTAATGAATAGTTTATATATTAAAAATGGGTCCTTTAAAGGAAACCAACTTTCTAAATTTCATCCAAGGCTTGTCCCAAACAAGTGCAACATATTTATTCTCAACACGCCCATCTAATGCCTTAATCGTTAAGCTGTATTGCGTTCCAGAAACCACTTGAGTTTCTCCTTTAACGACATTTTCAAACTTAAGAGATGTATGCCCCCCTTTATTGTGCGCGTCTACAGCAAACTTTCCGATGTCGATGATCAACGGGTCGTTTACATCATGAATAGGCTTCCAACCTCCAGAAAGGGGTCCATGGGCTAATGCTCTCAAAGAATTAAAGGAAAAAAAGAAATATAAGATGATGAAGAAATAGTGCATTTTGGAAGGAGGGTTCATGTGAAATTAAATACAAAAATAAACTAAGGTATAGTCAAAGAGTTAGAAATGAGTGGGTGGGTGGTTGGTTGGTTTTCTATGACATATATAGGAAGCCGGGAAGAGTATTTCAGCCCGTTTTTTTTTAATTAATAGACTTACTAATTAAGAACTTAATATATTCAGTTAAATTTCATGTTTTTTTTACATAATAAACAAAAATAATCGTTAGTTACCTAATTTTTACTTAGTATATTGAGACATTATTTATACATTCAGTTACTTAATAGATTCAGCAGTTAATCACTAAAAAAAAGAACGGTTATGAAAGTCAAACACCTAGCTATTTATTATTGTTATACATTTTAGAGAAATGCTAAATACAGCCATAAGGGCTATATTTAACGTGCATAAAAAATCTTGTATTTTTTATATTTAAAAGTCCGCCCCTGATTTTCATGGTAAATGTACAAACAATTTATGCACTTTAAACACAGCCTTAAGAGCTGTATTTAGCAAACCCTACATTTTATCACAACTATGTAAGAACTACATATAACGTATAACGTTTATTATATATGGTAATATGCAAAACAATAACATTTTTTTTGAAACATCATAAATTAAAAATTAAAATTACTATATTACTATAATAAAAATAATGAATAAACGTATATACCCAAGAAAAAAATGAATGACAATGATATATCTATATAATCATTCAAAAAGTAGTAATCTAAGCTTTTTAAAGACATCTTCAAAACTAAACCTATACTAAAAAGTTGCCACATAGGATTTTACCTACATGGCATCTCTATGATTTTTTTACAATATTTATATATCTTTAATCAAATTAAATATTAAATACAAGAATAACTTATTACTTTAAAGTTAAATACAGTAAATATTAAATAAGTAAATGAAACTATATAATACAAAACTAACAATGGAAATCCTGTTAATTTAAAAAAAAAAAAAGCATCGTACGTGTATGGGGAAAAAATGCAATCTTGGAAGTTATATCATGAAATCTCAAGATTATAGAGAATTATATATTTCAAGTTTTAGTAGTTGATATTGTTTACAAATTGCATTAATATAAAAACTATATATTTGTTTCTCGAATTTTTATATATTATTTTGAATGCTACAAGAACGAGCAACACCCCATGGAATTGTAGCAAAAATATTTAAGATCAATCTAAACCAACAATTTGAAACTCTTTCGTGACATAGTTTTATTATACATTATAAATATAATTGCATAACCATAAAATATAATTGCATAACCACAAGTTTATTGAGTATGTTGCCTTTTGTTGATAATATTATTGATCTTTTACATTATGAGTAACGAGTGAGAATGACTTGATATGATTTGAAATTTCATAAAATATAATTGCATAACTATAAGTTTATTGAGTATGTTGCCTTTTGTTGATAATATTATTGATCTTTTACATAATGAGTAACGAGTGAGAATGACTTGATATGATTTGAAACTTTTTGTTAACTAGCTTTATCACTATTTGTGATTTGCAAGTGATAGTTGTTTACCAATCCTAAGATGGAGCCACAAAGAAAAAAAATCGGAATACAAGTGATTGTCGTTAATGTTTTTTTTTTTTTTTTTATCTTATGAATTGCGTATAATTTAGAAATATCTACCAAATGGTTATGTATAATATGGTGATATAACAATAAAAACAACAAAACATCATGAACCAATCATGAATGCATGTATATCTGAACTTTTATTTTTAAGTATTTTTGGACACTAATTATAACAGCTCGCGCATCGCACGGGTAAAATACCTAGGATTAAAAAAGTAAGAATTCTGGTCTTCTAAAGCCTTCTTTCAACTTAATGCTAGCTTTAAAAATTGCACATAGGATTTTGTCTTATGTGGCATCTTCATAATTTTTTTACTATGTTTATCTTAAATTAAATACATTACTAAATTTTAAATATATAGAAACTATATACATACAATATTTAAAAAATAAGTTACGTACGTAAATAAAAAAAGAAGTACCCTCTGTATGAACATTATCATCCCTTAACTCAACCGTAGAAACCCTGTTTAGGTTTCACCTATTAGTATTGGTATTTTATACATTTATACCATCTTTTTATGGTTTATAATTTAATACTCATGAATATGTTTATTAATTAAGTTTGTGATAATACATCAATTTTAAATTACCACATAGGATTTCATCCTATTTGGCATCTCCATACATTTTTCATAATATTTATCTTATGATATTTCTTCTCAAACCAATATAATTTATTTTATTAAATATAATATAAAAATATTAAATCAAAACTATATACATAAGATATAAAAAAAAACTCATATTAAATCAAGAATAAAAAGTCGTCCAACACAATTGTGTTGTTTCTCTCCTTCGTTCTCTTGGCGGAAACACATAAAATAAAGTAATCAAATTGGTTGTTATTCTAACCATAAAACAAAGTCTATAATATAATGATAATAACAAAATTACTTGAGTTTTACAAATGGGTTTGGATTAACGGAGATAAAATACCTTATTTCTTAATTGTATTTAGGATTATTAAAGGTGTGTAATCACCAAAGTAGGTTAAGTGACTACGATATCGATTGTGATGTCAGAAAAGATAAAAGGTGATCAGAATGTTCCAGGAATTAACTATAAAGACATGAACTATAACATAATTGATTTCCATAATATAAACCTGTAGATTAACTATTTACTAATGCATAAAATAACTTTTTTAACTAGCCACGCATCGCGCGGGGTAAAATACCTAGTTATTAATATAAATAACATCACTTCGAAAAAAATATATAACTTGTTAATAATATAATGTGTAGCGATAATAATTAAGATGGTGCATATCACCAATAATAAAAACAACGATAAAACAAAAACTGAAATTAAAAAAAAAAAGAAAAGAAAACAGACTAGTCAAACAGCTCACATTAAAGTCGTATTAGTAAAATATTTTTATAATAAAACTAACAATATATTGTAGTTTTTATACGTCTTGAAATCTAGCCATAAATTAAAACATGATTGTAGCATTCTTTAATTAATATGTGGCGCTATGTTAATGCGACAAGTGTCTTTTTAGTTATATACATTAACAAAATTCCTGTTTAATAAAACTTTTTAATCTTCTATATCCTATTTAAACTAGGATTCCTATAAGATAACAAATTTATTGTTTAAACTAAGGGGCGTTTCCTAAAATTTCATAAGTTTTCTTTTTGTATTTAATAAAGTGCCTACGTAATTAATTCAGAACATATCATAATATCTATCTATGTCACTATGCTATACATATAATTGTTATCGATACATATAAAATATTACATATAATTTTATATAATTTAAATAATATTTAAGATATATGATTTTTATTAACATGGATTAATAGGACCTATATTTTTTGAACTACGTATCGATCAATGGGTTTTATAATCATGTTTTTGTATATTTGTAAATTATTATTATTATTATTTTTATTATAATTATATTATTTTAACTCATTGATTTTGGGTTTAAAGAATTACTCATTGTTAACTAGAATGTTGCTTCTCATATTTTGAACGGTTTTTTAATTTATGAAAGTTTAGGTGATATGTTTAATTTGGCTAAAAATATATGATCAGATTTATTAAATTTAATTTGAGGATTTATATTTCGTATTTTGTTTTTCCTGATTAAATGTTATAAGTAATTTTTAAATTTATGTTGCATGAATGTTTAAACTTGCATTTTATATCCATCAAATAGATATATAATTTTTAATATAAGAAAATGAAATATATATTTAAATATTATTAGTCAGACTGTGCATCACGCACGAATATTAGTACTAGTTTCTATATAAAACGAGTTAGCAGCGGCAGCTTGTTGCACGTTTGGCTTGTATTTTTATGTAAAATTTTTAAGTGGAATAGTAGTTATTGATTTTAAAAACTAAAATTAATAATAAATATAGTATTATAATAGTAAATATTCTATAATAAAATTTATAACTCCATGTTAGAAGCAAACGAAAAAAATAAATGTCCGATTTATTGGGCTTGAAGTACAACCTTGCTGTTGGACTCAAGGTGATGCATGGAAGATTTGAAGATGACAAACAAATACAGGAAGAAACAGTTAAGTCTTTTGGTTTTGGAGTTGAATCAGCTTAAACATCTTTATTGTAAATATCAAAAGATGGTTTTCTTCAAGCTACATGAATACAAAAGATTTGCACTTTGTCTGAAGTTGAAGATAAAAACTAAGGATCAAAAGTCAAGCTGATGGATGGAAGTCAACATGTTTCTTACAGTCATCTTGGAAAAGGCAGAGACAATTAATCGTTAAGAAAGGTCATGGCTGCAAAAAGTGGCAACGACAATTAATAAAGATGGAATACAAATACACATATATGAATATATATATATATATATATATATATATTAATGAAAAAAAAAAGAAGTAATAGGAAGAGGACAGAGGAAGGAAATAATGAAGGAAAAAGTAGTATACAATCTATTAGAAAACATAACATCCCAAACACAAAGAAAACGATTAGTCCGCGGAGTCCGTACACTTCCCGTCAGAGCTGCAAATAAGAGGAATAGCAGGATGGTACTCCCATACTGGCTTTAACTTGGCCAAATATAGAATAGGCTTGGGTAGGATACGGCTCCGGATGGCGGGCCTATATAGGTATTTCAAAAAGACAGGATCACACTTTATAGGCACCTTCGTGTAAAGTACCACGAGCCTCCACTTTCATATTGGGAACAACCCGATACGTCGGATCAATAATAGACGAATCCATGTAAAAGAATCTAGGCTTCCAATCCTTGACGGACTCTTTCACACCGTAAATGCATTATGGTAACCCACAACCAGGCCTCTTCTCTATTGTATACCAATCTCCGGTACTACCAAACCGAAAGAACTTGCGAAAGAACCCAACAGTACGCTCCCTATCACGAGCCCTACATGATGCTTCAAACATGGTAATACGTAAGGCCCCAAAGGGAGTAATCTGGGATATGTGACACCTAAAGTGTTTCAACACACTCAAGAAGAAATCGGTAAAGGGAAGACACACGTTTCCCAACTCAAACATGCCAAAATAAAGTCCAATTTTACCGGCCTGAACCGCCTTAATAGTTTTTTCGATGGTCGCTGCAAACACCATACCCAGGGGGAAACCTAACACTAATAAAAGTTCTAAGAGATCTTGGTACAAAACTAGATATGTAGATCCCTCCTATTACCCACATTCATATATATATATATATATATATATATAAAAGAGTAGAAGAACACAACTGGGAAAGATTGAGCTAAAAGGTTCCGACGACTACGGATCTAAAAAAAAAAGAGGGGAAGAGATGTAAAGAGGATTTTGGAAAACAATAAAACAAATGGACAAATGACCCTATAAATATAGGGGAGAAAAAACGGATGAGATGCGCATCTCATCCGTTTTGTACCAAACATATTGATATTAGAGGTCATTTTTTACGTCACTGTGCTCAGAAGAAGTTAATTAATTTGGAAAAGGTTACATCGGATTACAACTTAGCTAACATATATACTAAAGCATTAGATAAGTCTCGTTTTGAAACACTAATTCTTCTTAATGGTATGAAGAATGCCGAATAGATCTCTCAAAGAACTTCATTTTTATTTGTATTTTTATTTTTGCAAGAGTCTTAGTTTTAAGTTGTAAATAGCTAGAGTCATAAAAATTACAAAAAGAGTTGTCTAGTTTAAGTTTGTATATAGTTAGTGTCAGAAAATTAAAAAAAAATAGAAAAATAAAAAAAATATAAAAAAAATCGAAAACAAAAGAAATAGATGAAGACAGATAAGTTGATGCATTCAGAAGACTAGATGTGACGATATTTTTAGCGTTTAAGCCTGCTTAATTGTAATATAACTGCTCAATTCAATGATTGCAATTTAGGATGTATCAGTAGGCACAAAGTACCAAGGTTTCCTTAAATCTGAATTTATATTTATACAATGTTTTTGTAGGAAACATATTCAGATATATGGCTGAGAATGCTTGATTTTCATAAATGAATTGATCTAGTCCTTAAATTCTATGAAAGATCTAGCATTATTATAGGATAAATTCAGTATATATGCAAAAACCTCTAGAAACCATGAGCATGAAAGTATAATGTGATATTGTTTTTCTGTTTATGCAAATGAAATGAAAGTAATTAAGGGGCTAATGTGGTCTTTGAGATTCGGACAAGTATGTTCTTGGGGTGTCTTTGTATACCTAGCCTACTTAAAGCTTCCAACTTGGGATAGGTTGTCAGAAAGTTCGCTACATGGGTCTCATAGAAAATCACGGGTTCCTTATATATAATAAAATGCAAAAGCAAATAAAGTTAAATCACAAGATATTAAATGTTATAATCTAAAAAGTGTCTCATGGTTTGTTCAATGAAGTTTTTGAATATATATTGAATATGTGTTATCTTAGTGCTTGTGTCGATTATGGAAGTATATCTGAATGTAGGTCACATAAGTCCGCAAACTAAAGTGTGGCATGAGTAACATACTAGGTTACAAGGTGACTATCCTTGGCTCAAGTAATACGAAAGTGCCACATCTAAAGGAAGCTGTACCGAGTAAGAGGACCAACATACCGGTAATCGTTGTTTGGTCACTGTTCATAACTAATAATAAGAGAATTATTTCTCACCCACAGGCTTATGTAATTGCTAAACTAATCTAATCAGCAAAAAACTTAAATCTTTTAAATAAAAAATTCTATAGTTGTAGTTCTAGATTTAAAGTTTTTATTTAATTTTTATCTTTATTTTTGTTCTATCATTTAAATCTTTTTATTGTAGTGTCAGTCAGTTGTGTCAAAAGGGTTCTTATTGCACGAGAGATTTGTTTAGCATCTGATGATTACATTGTCGGTTATATGGTGCTTAATTGGATTATACAAGACTTTGTTGCTTGAAGTATCTTGTTAAAAGAAGATTTTATAATACGGACATTAATTTGTTTAAGTTTAGAAAATGATTTTTTTTTTTGTTCTTGGAGAAGTCAAAAATTTTGAGATTTCCAATAAAAATTTCGAAAGTTGTTCTATGCTTGACAGTGATAATGACTCTACCTTATATCTTTCATTAGATTGTTGGTTATTAAGACTGTTGAAGTATGTTTTGGTAGTTGTTTTTAGATTCTTAGTTGAATTTTTTATGCGTTAATCAGTTTGTTGAGTGTGCAGATTAAGCTTTAGATGGAATTTAATTGTTACCAAGAAAGCTTTTTCGTTTTATGTCACTTGATATTAAGTGATGGATTTTGAGCTGAAGATATGATATAATGAACAAGAAAAAGGGAAAAGAGTTTGTGTATTTTTGATTTTATTTTCGTGATTCTTGCATAATTTGTGATTTTTATACAAGCTTGTGTAGATCTTACACCTTTTGTGTGTTCTTACAGATTTTGGCTCGAATGGTTTTAGTTGAATACAATTAAATTGAGTGATTAATTGTTTTGGATGTATTAAGTTAAGAGATAAATAATATTCAATTTTTGATATTTTTATTTGATAACTTTCATATATAGTAGGGGTGCACAACCATAACTTCTTGTGTTTAACCGTCTTGAGAGATTCAGAAAATTCTTAGCTCATAGGGGAGATGAGGATGATCCGAGTTGCAAAAGTGATTAATGCTTAAGGTTTGGAATGATAACGATCCAGCTCATGATTCCGTTGCAGCCCGATACATTGGTGAGCTATAGAATTTGTCCAAGTTGTTGCTTTTGCTCAAGGGGAGTCAGAGAAGGCTAGATCGAGTACAGTGACTCCTAGTACTTATGAGGCAGATGGATTCTCAAGATCCCAATCTTAAGACAGTTTATAGTTATTGGTGCTGATGCGTAACTTGAAGTAACTTTAGAGGTGATTAATGCTTTTAGCAAGTTTTTTTTATATAGCGTGCAGATCACCGTTTTGATCTATAGTGAATGAGATCCGAGATATGTGAAAAGTTGGATTCTGTTGTGACAAAGTGTTAGGATATTGCTTGTGACGTACACGATCAAGAGATAAAAATATTCATGCTTAATATTTTTATTTGATGACTATGTACAAGTGAGAGATTCGTGGAGAAGTGCAATATACTACAATCTGGTTTATCTAGTATACTTGTAGATTTCCATTAATCATTATGTTACAATTTTTTGAATCTGATCAAACTTTTGAAGTGTACAGGTTCAACAAGTGTGCAGGACCAACGTGTATGTAGTACCATTGAGGTTGTTTGTTCAGGTAACCCCGACCATCAGGTCAGAATAGTTAAGGGGAGTCTGTTAATGCAGGTTCATTTTAACGTGAGATATCTGATATAGATCCGATATCATTAGTTAAGGGGGAGTCTCTTACTGCAGGTTTTTTATAACTAATGAATATCGAAGCTTAACAGAATAGATTGCAATGGTCAAGGGGGAGTCTGTTAGTTCATGTTTTGTGTCCGTCGCAATGCAATTCTGGGGATTGAGTTAGATGGTCACCAAGTTAATGTGAACTTAAATAAATGATTATCAGTTATATTATGGTTAGACTTTACATGAGTTGATAGAGTCTAATGGTGCAGAGAGTTTAAGGTGTAGAGAATTTAAGCAGAGAATTTATATTGTCACAAAGAGTTTATGAAGCAAAGAGTTTAATATGACTAAATTGTTTCACAGAGAGTTTAGTTAATGGCCGAAATTTATAACTAAAATTGCACAGAGTTTAGCAAGTATATGAAGTACAGAATTTGTGTCATGCTAACTAAATTCTACGAATGGACAGAGAGTTTATGAGTGGGCTCAATATGGGTTGTGTAAATGTTTAGCCCATCATAGTACATAATTTGTTATGACTATATAAACAGATAACCCTAAACAATGAGGAAGGTTTTTCGGTCATACAATACACAGTCGAGAGTTTTGAGCAGAGAACTGATTTCATTGTGTGTGTTCTATTGATTATTCTAGCCTAGAAACAAAGTGCATCTTGCAGATTGTTTGGAGGCTATTCGTTTGTGTTATTGCGTATTGATAATATTGATTAAACAAATATAATCAAAGTTATCTTGAGAGGATTTCGCACTCTCAACATAACCATACAATCTCGTTAATGATCTATACGTTATCGGGACTCTCAACTAGCAATGCTAAGCTGGGGGGCTTGATGATATACCCTCCCTTAAGCCGGCTTAAGGTTAATATCCATTAACTTGGCCGGAACCTAATTCACCAAATAGGTTTAGGAATAATATACATTGAAATGACCAGAGCCTATTTCACCAAATAAGCTTAAGGGTAACATCCACTTATTGGGTCGGAGCCTATTTCACCAATTAGGGCCCGAACACACCGCCAGAGGTACGCCAAAATGCTTAACAAGCCCACGGATTCACCAAGACATCTGTACTATGAATGACGTATGCTTGGAGGCAAGACGTATGCTTGGAGGCAAAACTCAGACCTTTTGTCTTCACTCGACAATAAGACGAAGTTTGTTAAACCATAAGCCACACCGAATAACGGCCTCTGACTAACAAACGTCATGCTAAAGGGGACCAATTTCTCGATCCTTCCTTTAGGCCCTATAAATATTCCCAACTTATATTCTAAAGAGATTAATGAAAAACACACATAAACACCTCTCAAATACACTTGGTGACATGAAGCAACTGTGACACTTCACACCAAATGGGAATCGCCAACAAGTCTAAACATTTTATCTTCATTTCCAATACGAAATTAACCCACGGTAATTTAAGGATAACTTTACCCTTAAACATCACTCAGCTTCTGTAACAGTTTCTAAAGGATTTTTGCAAGCAAAACTTAAGGTTTTTCAAACTAAAAGGGGTGATGATTTTGCTCAAAACCTTACTTTGATTCCATACCTTCAACTCTTCAAGTCTTTTTGTGTTTAATTTGAATTATGATCATAAACTGGCATTGTTATTGTTATAGTGCTTGTCAACTCTTTTTACAAAAATACACATGAAAGCTTATAAAAACATTTTTATTTTCGTTAAACCTTGTTTATATATATGAGGTTAACATGTTGGAATTATCTTAAATTTCAGGGTACTAAAGTTGCTAGCACGCTCCTAATGAGAAACATTATGAAATCACACTCATGCTTGTGACTTCGAATGTCACGGTGTCATCGTGGAACTTCCCAGTGAAATGCACTTATAGTTTCAGTATTTAATATCATAGTAGAACTATGGGCTTCAATGATTATTGTATCTAAGTGGGTCGTTATATGGGATGTAATATTCTAACACCTTGTTAGTTGTTATTAGTGAAAGCATTTTTTTCCCCCAAAAATAAAAGATAAATATAAAGCATTTTTTAGAAGTATCGACGTTTCAAAAGACTCTGAAATAAGTGATGATACGATGGTTTGGTTTCTCAAGGTAATTGTTTCAAATTAAGAACATTCTACTTTCTTTGAAAATATCCCCTACCAATCCCCTAATTAGTACATGATGACATTTGCAATCAACTCGTTCTCTTTTCTTATCTCTATCATTTAATTTAATTTTGCTTTGCGAGTTTTGTTAAACACTATTATTGTTAAAACAATATAAAAGGACGAAATGCAAATGGATTTTCTTAATAATACTAGTAAATTATAACGTAGGATACAACCTTTTTACTATTTTGACATATTACATTACAATAAAATTAATAATAATGAGATGATGTCTTGTGATAATAATAGATAAATGAACTGATGTCTAGTAATGAGACGTATACCCCGTACGGGGTGTGTTTTTTCTTTTCCTACCATTCATTTTTCCACTAACAGAAAAAAAATGTAGTGTCTGATGTCATGGGTCAAAGACACTCATTCTACAACGAGATCGGTTGATGTTTCACGCTGCTACTGTACTCACCTTTTCTGGAGCAGTAGCATCAGTGAGCTCACGACCACTTGTTTCAAATGGAAAAAGTAGCACACAAACACCTGAAACAAAAATAACAAACTCGAAAAGTAGGATCGCTGAAGTCTGATGACATCCATGTATTAAACCAACTGCTACCAGAGGACAGATCATTCCACCTATTCGTCCCACCGAGCTGCCCACACCGACACCTGTTGTTCTCACCGATGTTGGATATATCTGCAACAAATGCAGTTACGAACTTATGAGTTGAATGTTCTACTTCAAGACTAAGTTATATGTACGTTAGATGTGGCAACTGGAAGGGTCAGATGAGTTGAGTATTGGGTTTGGGTTGAAACAGGAATTTTCATACACGGTAACCAGATATGAGTTTTCTCCAAGATAATTGAACTTATGTAAAATTACAAAAAGATATATTTACTATTAAAAAAGAAAAGAGTTCGGGATTCAGACAACTATTTTCTATTAATGCATAAGACCTCCAAAAGTGTTCTATTAGAAAGTTGCATAGTAATAATTGAAAACGGGGACAAAAAGGTTATTTGGTCAACGCATCCAAAAAATAATCCATATTCAAAAAAAAAAGATTTCACGTTTAAAAACTTGCCTCGGGGGCGTAGATGTAAACCACCGTGAAGGTAGTGGTGATGCATATCCGAGCCATAAACAGAAGACCAGTGGTCACAGCTTGAGGTTGATGGAATACCAAAGGCAGCAAGAAAATACAGCAGAGGAAGAACATTGTTGACATTGAGCGCTTACGACCAAGCTTATCGATTGTAAATGCTGATATTAGAAGTCCCGGGAACTCTTGAAGCAAATCAAAGGTAAATGTACTCAGCCATCTTCCACAATACAAGCACATATTAAACTGTAACAACATTTCCATGATCAACATGGTATATAAAACTAGAGGAGGCAACTTATACCCATTAAGGTTACTTGTCCACGATTAAATTTATTTCAAACACTAGAAATAAATATTAGTCATGGTATGTTAAGTAATTTGTGCACAAATCACTTCCCTTTACTTATATATGGGTGGACTAAGGGTATTGTATTTCTAGAGAGTAAAACTAGAATTTTTCTTGAAACAATTCAAGTCGTGAAAGTTTCCTAAAGTACATTTATATAACCTAAAACCACCTAAATTAAACTTATTCAAAAAATTAGACTAGTATTGAAACAAATGTAGCTTTGTGTATTCGACACACTAACTGTTTATGTAACATTTATAAAAATTTAGACAATCTTATTAGGTTCAACCCAAACCGGCATTCCACCCAAAATTGCTATTGTGACCCAAACCCGTTTGCCAAACCTCGGGCCTGCTTTCCCACTTCTTATAAAACGAAATCGAAGAAATGCGTAAGCATACCAGCAAAACTAGTGATGAAAACATCTTTATAGCTAACTTCCTCATGTTGAGGTTGATATTCAGTTGGCCCACAAGTATTACGCCCATTATGCAACTCTGTAGTAAGAAGAACCAGGCCGTAATACGAGAAAGCATTCCCAAAGAAAACCACCCATAAAAGTAGGGTCGGCTTGATTAATTCAGGTGAAAAGAGCAGAGCAAAGGTCGAGGCATCTTTTTTACTATGGTCAGTGATTTCAGGCCTTTCATCAGTGAATTTATTTTGGGGGAGTAGATGTGCATCTTCTGATTCAGTTGATTTTTCATTTAACTCGATTTCGTGATCAGAAACAAGAATGCCAGGTGGAAGTGGCTGCCCGTTAGTTTTGGCAACTTTTTCTAAGATTATAAACGCTTCAGTTGTCCTTCCTTTTAAGCATAAATATCTTGGAGATTCAGGGACTGCCCGATAGAAAAGAAGCAACAATAATGAAGGAAGAGATGAGAATGCAAGTAACCATCTCCATCCCAATGTTGGCATCACAAACTACAACAGAACAGAGAATATATCAGATAAGACTAAAATAAGAATTATGTCGGCATAAAGTTACAGGCGGCAATTTAACCCACTTACATGCAATGATGCAAATAGGTTGGTTCGAAATGTATAGGATATATTAGGGTCAAATAGGATCTATAAACATTATATGGGTTTAACGGGTCAAAGGTCCCTAAACATGACGTCCTATATTGCAATGTCATTTTGTTTGAAAGTATAACATTATAATTTCATTACAAAAAAAAATTTAAAAAATTCAGTACAAAGTAATTCAAATATATAAACCCTGAAAAGTGTTGCAAGTAGACCCAGCCCTGATCTGTCTGTACATAAAAGCTATCCATTTTATAACTGAAACATACCCATGCCACCGAAGCCTCAAAAATAGTTCCGACAGTCCAAAAAGCAGAAAATACGACCATCCAGGTGCCTCTGCTAGGAGCAGGGATGAACTCTAGAAACCAAGAAGAGAGTACAGGCCCACCTCCCAGACCAATGCCAACAAGACAGCGAAGAATAAGTAGAAAATAATAGTTGGGGGCTAAAGCACTAAGAAAACCAGCAGTGGAAGTAACTGTTGCAGTAATAAGGAATCCTTTCCTGTATAAAAAAGAGAACCAGGATATCAGTAATATATACATATACTAATGTCATTTTTCCCTACATATATATAATATATATATATATATTGAGTAAAGCTAAATTTGGTAAATTATAGCGGTGTATTCTCAAGAATATTTTGATGGTTGCCAATGATGTTAGAACAAAATTAAGATAACTAATGCTCTTATAAAAGTAACCTAATGGATTCAATGTGATAATTATAGGTGGGCAGGTGGCAAATTGGGTAAGGCATCTAAACAGTAAGTTTTTAGTGAGTCAAAACTGTTCATTTTGGGTTAATCCATAACACTTCCTTGTTCACCTTTATATTTTTTTCATAAACAATAATTCATTAAGTATGATTGCAAACTAATGTTAATGGCTGAATAAAGCATATTTGGAGGGTCCAAAAATTAGAATCACACTATAGTAAAGGCGTAAAGCTGTCATCCAGTTGACCTTTTTCATTCTAAAGTAATATTTTTGTTTGGCCCATTTGGTAAAATAAACATATTGACCTTTTCATAGATAAGTATATTGGTAAAAATTTCTAACTCCATGGATACATTAAGAGTTAGGCGCAATTAGGATATAGTATAATGAATGGAATAATGGATAGAGATTATACCGCCTTCCATGTTTATCCGAAACAACACCCCACGAATAAGCTCCAACTAACATGCCAGCAAAGACCACACTGGTTATCATGCTCTCTTCATGAGAGGAAAGATTCCATGCAGCCTGAACTGCTGGTCCCACAAAAGAAAGAAGCATCATCTCCATGGCTTCTGAAATCCAACCCATCCCTGCATACGCAAGGACAAGAATTTGGAATTTCCCAAAGCCAACAGTTGTAAGTGCATCATCCACCGTGTAGGTTCGGCTCTCATCACTCATCTACTCAACCATTATAACATATAATTTGAATCCATAAGTTAACAATGTATCTAAGAGAAACAAATCCATGATTTGATGTAATAAATCAATAATTTAACATGTACGTAAATGTAAAACCATATATATATCAGGAAGAAAAGTGGAAACAAAGCAACTAATTTACCAGTTTAAATTTAAAAATTAGATTAAATTAAAGTGCCATCAAGTCACAAAATTTACTGAACAGTACTTCTAAAGGAAAAATGAAACAATGATGAGCATAAATTCATAGTTTGAATGATCGAAGCTTTAATTTAATAAAGATTGTAAATGATTAAAGACATTTAAGATATGACTGACTAAGAGCAGGTCAGAATTGATAAAATGTGATATATATATATATACTGAACAAATACAAATGTTACAGGAAACCAAAATAGAGGATAATAAAAATAATAATAAACGGTAGATTGATAGGAACCGTAATAAAAATAATAATAATAATAACAATCATTTATGATATGAACCTAAGCTTTTCAGTGCATATAAAGGCATGATCAAGGAAACACATGTCCAGAGCTTAAAAAACACACAAGTATTATTCAGCATGAGTTATTTTATGTTTGTTACATGATTATATATCCCCAATTTGTCATATTTCACGTTATTATAATCTAAAAAAGATGCAAATATTACAAAAAAAAAAAAAAAAAAAAAAAAAAAAAGGGAATAGAAGATATGCGATAGTATGCTAATTTGGATAAACAATAACATGAGGCTGTTAAGGACACGATTGAATGTTAAATGATATTTGCAGATATTTCTTTGATTTACTAAAATGGGAACCAACTATTAAAATATTTTCGATTCTGTTCACATGTTTGCCTCTAACTACGATTTGTGAAATAAATAGCAACAGATGCATTTTGTTACCACATTAGAACTTGGAGTCCTTTTAAGAATTTGAGTGGAAGAAAAGCTGATATTCTTTCTCATAGTGCAGACTGAATGTACGAACTTATGCGAAAAACATGGGAACACTTGGTATGCCCTGGTCCAAATAGGCCCATCCCAGAGACAAATAAGAATATCACAAGACTTCGCCGTAAGCTTTCAATATCGACATGTTGCAACCTTTTAGTTGAGCCATTGTACCATGCAATGCCAAATTCAACATTTTAGCATCCAACTTGTAAGATGACAAAAATGATGTGGAAGTAACAAACTTTACAACTTGTATACTCTTAACTTTCAACATAAGCGAATCCAAAATTTTCTACTAAGGGTATTCCCCGCTATAACAAATTGCCATTTATTCTATCTCTTATAAAGTGTACACTACCATATATATATATATAATATACATATATACAATATATTCCATGTTATGCTAATGCGCACCTAATCTTTAATGTAGGTCCAGCCACGTCACTACAACATCAAAACATAGATTGAATGTTTTCTTCTTTTTCGGGGTGTTTGACTTGGCTTATTTTGAAGGTTCTAGGGTTAGGTTTATCTTTGATAAGCTCATTTTTTATGTTTACTTTTGGGCTTATAAGCATATCATGACTTAAAATTAAATGATAAGCTTATAAGCCAAATAATGAGCTTATCAAAGATCGGCCAAACGCAAAGCTATACACATGTAGAACAAGGACCAACTAATTGCTTCATGATCAAACTCTGCACCTCACGTCAAATCATTCTTAACTAACTATATAAGTTAATGATAATAATAAATATAAGAATAAATCATGTCGAAGATGCATAATTTATACAACTACGATAACCTGATACTTGTCTTAACAATCAAAAGACATTATTATATTTTCTTGCATAATTCATGATGAATGCGCAAAATATGGGGTGTTTTTATAACATTTATTTCTCAAATTACAAAATCCGAACTAAACACAAAAAATAACAGAATGCTGATTTAGGGGAATTTATTGTACTGCGAAAGAAATGGGTTTCCAAGTAGAATACATTGGAATTATATAAAACCCCAAATCTTAATCAAGAAACGCATACATATACATATTTATTATTATTATAATCGTATATATAATTAGGGAATAATTGATAAATTATGAGTATTAGTAAAACAAAAAGATGAAAGATTTACATAAGAATCTGAACCTTGGAGAGGAGAGGAGAGGAGAGCAGAACAGGATATTATCAACCAAGAAAATGTAGATCGAATGTTGTTGTTCTTTCTTGGATTTGTTTTGACTTTTTTTGAAGACCTTCCTTCCATGAATGTTGCGACCATCTAGGAAATCTATACTTTTCTTATACGACTAGTTTTTTTTTTTTTTTTTTTTTTTTATCTTCTTTCTAAGGGAAAATTGAGTATCTTAAGGAAAAAAATTTTAAAAAATAATTTTTTAATATTTTGAATAAATGTTTAGATACTATATTTTTTTAAGCTTTAAAAAAAATGATATGTGAAGGTTTATTTAACTTAAATGTCTAACAGTTTTATATTCCTTTTTCATTATTTAATTTATATTTTTTATTTTCATCTTTACTTTTACAAGCATAGTAGCTCTACAATACGACGGTTGTGGCGTCAATGGATGGCGGTGGTGGTGATAACGGTGTGATTATTCATGTAATGGTCAATTCTTTTTTAGTCATTAAATGCTGAATGTATTAAGTTGTTGAATGTATAAATAATATATGTATGTATTAAGTAAAAAAAAATAGGTAATTGACGATTATTTTTGTTTATTAAATTAAAAAACGAACATGAAATTTGACTGAATGCATTAAGTTTTTAAGTATTAAGTCTATTAAATAAAAAAAACGAGGCAATTGATGCGAAGAAAGTAGTGTGTTATTTTAAGGGTTAAAAGATATATATGTTATAAATAATTTCAATAAGAATGTTATAAGTATATTAAATAAAAATATTTAATTTAATGAACAAATGAGAGATGTAGTTTATATTTATGGTATATCTTGTGTATAAATTGAACATGTGTTGAAAGTTAAGGATATTTTAGGTTTTTAAAGATAAAAAATTGAAAAAAAGAAATAGTTTGTTTTTATAAAAGAATATTTTATATAAGACAAATTATCTTATCATTTTTCAACTTTCAGCCGCTTAAAATTTCTACCCACCTTTCTCCTTTATTTACTAACTAGTCTTCAGGCTCATCCGATAGATGGATAGTCTCACTATATATATATATATATATATATATTTAAATAATAAATAACGTGAAAAACAACAAAACAAATTTAAAAGAATAAACTTTTTTGTAGTAGAAGAATAAACCATAATAAAACTAAATGAAATGAAATGAAATGAAAAATAACAATAATATAACAACTGAATAGCAAATAATAAACCAACACAAACCAAATACCAAAAATAAAATTAAACTGATTTAAGAAAAATTGTATGTGATTTTTTTTTGAGAAATTTACTAAACTTGATTTGTTTATTAAAGATATGAAGGAGAGAATTAATATGAATGATAATGATTAATAAAAAATTTAGGTTGTATATATAATAACTTTAATAACTTTTTAATAAGAGTAATTGGATGGTAATTGTATATCTATTTATTGGGAGAGTTTTAAGGATATTATATGTTTTTAAATTTTAAAAAGATATGTTTTGATAGAAAAAAGGTTTATGATAAAGTTATAAATATAATTATTTATTTAATATTTAAATAAGAAATTAAAAAAAAAACTAGGAAAGGGGGAGAGCTCTAAAGTAATTAGGAAAGAGTTTTAAGCATAAAAAGAGCTTTAAGGGGTGCCAAGTGTACCCCCAACTTCCTATTTTAGTAATAATATAGATTTAAATATCTCTACCTAAATTATAAGGAAAAATTCATAAAAAAGTAACATTTTTAAACCGATTTCCTATTAAAAGGAAACTATTTAATTTTCGTTTATTTAAAGGATCACATTTTCAAAAATTTCACTATAAAGAGAACGTTGTTAGTTTTTTAACGTTAATCTTTCGTTAAGTGTCACGTCGCCACTGTCACGTCATCAAAATTGTTTACATGGCCTTAAAATTTGACTGAAAATATATATATATGTGTGTGTGTGTGTGTGTTTTTTTTTATACACAGACACATTCAAATTGTGAAATTTTTAGTCAAAACTTTCTTTATACACAAAAAAAAAGAAAAAAACACACACACATATAATTTACAAAACACAAAAACACATTCAAAATTACCCGTTATACACAAAAACATATATATATATATATATATATTTTCAGTCAAAATCAGAGGCCACGTAAGCAATTTTGATGACATGGTAGTGGTGACGTAACACTTAACGGAGGACTAACGTTAAAAACTAATAATGTTCCCTTTTATTGCGAAATTTTTAGAGATGACATCCTTTAAATAGACGAAACTAAATAAGTTCACTTTCATAGGAATATGTGTAAAGATGTTACTTTTTTATGGATATTTTTCCTAATTATATATCCCCACCTAATATAACTATAAGGCTATGATACTCCTAATGAAATTACTTACAACAATTATCCCGCAACTCTTAAAATAACTACACCACCCTATTTAAATCAATTACATTTACATTAATAACCATGAGGCCGTCATCCACCATCATTGCTACTGCATTGCACGGGTACTCGTCTAGCCATCTAGTTTAAGGAAAAGCAAACTATATATCCTACCGAAAAACCGTCTAACCAACACAAACACAAAATATCCAAAAATAAAAATTGAATACCAAGAAGGTTCCATAAGTGGTAAAACACCCTTATATTTGGAGACATAAGTTAAGAGTTCTATCCTCATGTCTTGCAAAGTTGTGTGCCCTTTTTGGTGAAAATAGTATAATGTTAAATGGGAGTTACAATAACGGCTGCAAATCAAGTCCTTTTCTCTAACAGGAAGTTAGGTCCTTTTTTAGTGAAAATAGTCCCTCTCGTTTAATACTCTTGCAATAGTACGAGCACTAATGGTCATTAAATTTTGTTTGGGTGCTAAATGGGAGTTACAATAACGGTTACAAATCAGGTAAAAACAAAAAAAAACAAATCAAGTCTTTTCTCTAATAGGAAATTAGGTCCCTTTTTGTATCGAGTGTTAACGATCGTTAGATGCTATTTGAGTGTCCAACGAGCTGCTGCTCAGGTCCATTTTTTCTAAAAGGCGTTATACTATATAGTATTTGTGTCAGATTGGTATTGGACTATTTTCTATCTGTCACCAAAATTTACAAAAGGGCGTGAGCTTGTATTTCTTTTTCGTTTTTACTTTTGCCTTATACTTTTAGCTAAAGTATTTGTTCTTTCAGTCGTTTTATTGGTTGATTTACAACTTGTTATACAAAGTTTATATGATATATGCATTCATTTGTCTTTTATTTTCTATAATGATTTATATGGTACTTTTCAATTTTTTATTTTTTTCCTGGTTTCAAATGTAATAGTATAACTAGCTATTAAGTGACGAAACGAGTTGTAATGAAGTGCAAGGGCCTAGATGTAAAGTTTTGATAGTTGTTCCACTACATATAGGACCCTATGCACGACCATACAGCTGAGAAATCAGATCTAATCCCTAAAAAAATCTTACTGATGTGTTCATGATTATACATATTTCCACATCGCGAATAATCCATTTTTAGAGTTAATTATGAGTTAAATGCACCAACATTCGATACTTTCACAGTGTTTGTATGATTTCAGGTTCCAGGAGTGCATATTGGTTAGAAATGGGTTTTAGACGACTTCTGGATTCATATAGAAGGTTCGAGGATGAGTTCGTGCGAAGAACGAGTGAAAAATACAAATTTGGTGATTTCTGAAGCCATATGCGACGCACAAAATGAGAGAATTCGAGACAGAAGCTACTGGACAGTTCTATGCGGCGCATGGGAGAACCATGCGGCGCATATCGGGCACCCAAAATTCAGTAAACTTAATCTATGTGGCGCATGGATATTCCATGCGGCGCATGTTAAGTCGGTAGATTTGGAACTTTCCTAAACCCTATAAATAGAAGACCAAAACCCCACCATTCAACATCTTATCACATTTTTACGAAAATAGGGTTATTTTAGAGGGTTTTGCAACAACTTTCACGTCCTCAAAGGCTAAGGAGTTGTTTGTGAGATCCAAGACTTTCGATTACGTTTTCTTTGCTTTCTAGTTAGATCAAACACATTGGTACACTATGTTTCTCTTTTCAATTACTTTTTGTGTTCTGTTTTTTACTATGAGTAGCTAAATATTTCATCATCTACTGAGATGAAGTGATATTATTGAATGATGCCTGCATGATTTATAACATTCAAGACGATTTGATTTAACGTTATGTCGTGATCTTAGCTTATTAATTCTTTACCGTTTATCTTTTAATTTCGGGTAGATCTTGCTAAAATCTCAGTGGTAACATGGGTTGGGTAAGAGATATTTCAATTGCTTAGGTATAAGTAATTGCTTTTATGACGGGTACGGTAAAAAGAAATCAATCAGTAATAAGAATTAACGGGTTAATGGTTAGGTATAATCAATAGGCATAATTGTTATCTTAATAATCAAAACAATTAGTTAAGTAGAGAAGTTATAAGAGGCGTCTCAGGGTACCGGTCTTAAGTAATGGATCTAGTTGATTAAGGGGATTAGATAAAGTAACAAACTTGACGGGTACGGAGTGAGTCTTTGTTTGATTCTCGATTATAAGTCATCATATTTGAATTGGTCTTTCAATTAAAGTGCAACCTGAATTTGGTATATCATGGAGTCGAAGTAGATGACCTTTTAATATTGTTGTTTCTAATAAATCTTCTAAAGTTTATTTAGTTTTCATTTTAGTTTCCTTTTAAAAATCAACTAACGAGGGTTATAAAACCTATAAGCATTTTGAACTACTTAAAACTCACTTATTTCTTATACATTCCCTGTGGTTCAACCTGGACTTACCTTTGAACTATATTGCAAACAAACGGGTACACTGCCCGAGAGTGTGTAGTAGTCGGTTAATCGGTATTTCTTGTTTATAAATTTTAAAACTAGATTTCACACATCAAAGTTTTTGGCGCCGCTGTCGGGGATTGTTTTTAGGATTGTAGTTTGAGATTTTGTAGGTCGATCCTTTCTTGTATTTATTTACAAGGAAGTTACTTGTCTTTATTAGGTTAGCGTAATTTAGTGATATATTTTTATTTAGTTTAATTTAGTTTCTATCAGAATAGTTTCCTTTTTCTTCCATCGGTGCTTTTCACGGGTTGTGCTAATGTTGTTTTGAAGGATTAGCATCACCAATGACATATCAATACTATGTATCCGCAGGAAGAATATTCGGACGAGCTTTGGAGCTTTAAACAGTTAGTGATGAAACATATGAGGAAGCTTGGTTAAGGATAAGACGAATGGTTGAAAACTTTGGAATGTATGCACTTACCATTCGTCAACTTGTTTCGTTATATTGTCAAGGGTTGGACGACGAAACAAGGGATATACTTGGTGACGAATTTGTCTCGATGAATCTGGATGAAATATTTGACTACATGGAAGAACACGCTCAACCGGATGAATGGGTGACTTTGCCCAAAATTAAGGCAATATGGCGAGATTATGAGGATTCGGAAGAGAGTGAAATATGGAAAAGTCATCAAATGTCAGATTTTGAACCGCACGAGTTGTCACCGATTAAGGATGAAAATGAAGAAGATGTGGCAGATTTGGAAGTTAATACTACATGTTCAGAAGAGGAAAGAGATATTGTTGATGATGTTTCATATCTCACTAACTCTGTTTTGCAGGATGGGGAGCTTGGTTCTGAGATGCACAAGCTATTTAAACAAATATTTTATTTATTAATGTTAAATAAAATAAATAAACAAGTATTTAAATGGTGAGACAATATAATTTTCAAGTGTATTTTATTCATTGATGTTAAATAAAATACAAGGTTGTTGCGGAACTTAGATAATACAAAAGTAAGTATCTAAATAACCTATGAATTACACGTGATCTATATTTACTAAATAAACTCCTTTGATCAAAATACTTAAAGTTGTGAAGTATAACTGTTAACATCGAGAGTATTTAGACAAATGCACCAAATCGCAAAAGTGTATTTTGGACGAGGGAAATGACTTGGTATTTATAGGAAAAAAGAATTAATATTAAACTCTTTTTGCCATACAAATATGGTTACATGCATTTAAGGAAACAACTTTAATTCCATAAATGCATTGGTTAAAGTACAAGGATAAAGTCACATTGATAGTGACTTGTCATCTTTTTAACCAACCAACTTTACATGCGTGTAAGAACTTTTAACAAAAGACAATTGTGTCATAACACGATTTCTCGCCTGAATTCGAGCTTAACAATGGTGGATTTGTGTAGTGTGTGTGTTCTTGGTGTAAGTGTGTGTGTTGAGAGAGAAAGTGTGTATGTTGAAAGTCTGATTTGATTAAATGTGAAAATGGAATGGGAAAAGGTTGTGATTATCTAAGGTATGAGGGTATTTATACCTAAATACACAAATATGCTAATTATCACAATTAGCCCCTCAACCTTAGTAATCATTCACTTATGACCTAACTACAAGTAAGTCCACTAATTTAAATTACAATTTATCACTATTTTTGAATTTCCAACATTCTCCCCCTTAGTGATATATTATGAATGAAGTACGTGTTATGTTGTCTTGTAGGAATGAATTTGATGAGCCCGATGGAGCAGACAATTGGTGTGATGAATCAAGTCTTCAAAGCTTTCTCATTGTCTTTGGAGAACTTGTTTCATTCTTGGTCTTGGACTTCTTGAAGTTAAATCATGTGTTGATTCTCAATGTTATTTTTGAACAGAGAATGAAGAGTGCGTGTGTGTCTTGAATCTTTGGAGATTGTTGAATCATGAATCAGAGTTGTCTTTTGAGGTGCTGAAGGTATGAATTTGGCTTTGATTCATCAATCTTCAATTCTTGAGTGAAATACAACTTCTTTGAATGAATATGTACTCCCCCTTGATATATTAATTGTAGCTTCTTGATAACATGTTGTTGAATGACTTGAATATCTTGAATGAAGTATGTTGATGAAGACTCTTTTGAAACTTTACATTCTTTGATTTGAATCTTCTAATCAATCTTTCAACTTTTTAAGCTTCGAACTTTGTCACTACAACTTGAATACTTTGGAGAGTAAACATATGAATGTCGTTTGGATAAGTGTCTTATGAAGTAATCATGCTCCCCTTAATTCATGAATATAAACATTTTTGGAGCATCTTTGGACTCTTGTAATATCTTGAGTGGATATCCTTTCATCTTCGGTCTCATTCTTATCTTTGAAACATAAGTCAAGATCTCAATCAACTAAGATCTAGTGAAAATCTGAGCTCAATTGACTTTTGAAACAAACAAACACTTTTGATCTTGTACTAAAACCATTTATAGTGCAAAAAGTGAATGTCGTTGCTTCTCCACTGCTGCCACGAACAATTCACTTTTCTTCAACGCACACTTTTCTCCTTGCTATCCTTATCAATCATTCTTATTTCTTCCTTAATCAATCGTAATATTTTCTCCCCCTCATAATTACAAAGTTGGGAACCAATGTCATTATGCAAACATTGATTGATATAATGATAAAAAAAATAGCATGATCTAAAACTATATTTTGTGTACATTGAGAAACTAAACCGGATAGGAATGATCCGTTAACATGTTCAAAAATCGAAAGGATTAATGAAATGACCAATATAAATGTATAACATTTTCGGATTTCCTACGTGTCATTGAGATATGCACAAAGCAAGACTCTAACATAGTTCGGTCTTGTGGCTTTTCAACCACGAGATTGCTTCAAAGAATATAAAATCATGGTCAGTGTCACCGAAGCGTTCGATAACCATAATCTATTATCCTTAAAGACTTGTTAGGAAATATTCGAGGTCACAGTTAGACTTCTCGTTAACTCAATAACCACATAAATGTAATTATGAGACCTACGTTCAACGTTGGCAAAGATGTTAGTATTGGTAGGATTTCCATTTGATTATCGTGAAATATCAATCAAGATATCACTACAAATGTTCCGGCTATATCACAAAGATAAGCAATAATATCACAAAGATATGACTCGAATGTGTCCTAAAAAAATGAATAATGATCAAATGAATGATCAAACAAGATAGCTCTAGACACAAAGTGATCAAATGAAGTCGGGGACCGGAGCTGTAACACCCCGAGCTAGGCTCGAAGTGCACTGAAAAGCATGACACAAGATGGAATTATCGTAGAACGAGACTATATGAATATAAAAGGATTCCGTGAACCCAACAATTAGTTTTCAATGTCACAAAAGCATAAGGAGCATACAACCATCAAGAGTTTACAAAACAATATCAAAAGATGGCTCATGATCCTAAGCGAGGTCCCATCAACGGGTAATGAATCACGGATCCATGGTCATAGTCCAACTCCTAGCAATGAAATCAAGCTCCTAGATTCTCTTGGTTACCTGAAAAGTGTACTAAACAATGTCAACACTAGGTTGGTGAGTTCGTAGGAATGAAGGAACAAGAACAGGTACCAATGCTACCCATCACATAAACAAACATAAAGAACAAGAATTTAGACTTCAATTAAGTATCTAACGTGACTAATGATCAAACACTTGCACACAATGTCCCTCAATTGTTCTCATGTCATCCATAATTGTCATCAAGTACGTATCGTACCCGTTTAATGTCATCAAGCACTAAAATGCCCGTTTGTATTGTCATCATGCCCCTCCTTGTATTCATTGCACATAAATTGATCATCCATGACCATCATTGTCCACACATAACCAAACGCCGTGTGTATATACTTCATATGATACTACTTTTGAAAGGCCCTTGATGTTTATATATAGGGTCACCCGCAGCCTTCCCACCACATCTCCAACCTTTCAAAGGCATTATCATCCTTCATATATACCCAACTATCCTAAACAAACTCATCATACATACACAAGTAACCATACAACGAATCACATATTTGCATGTCTACAAAACCATCACACAACATGTACATCACAAATGTCATCATACACGAAGTACACTTTTCAGCCCGACTCGTAAAAGAGTAAGGGAAAGCTACGAAAACTCACCTAGCTCGGAAAAAGAGGCTAATATCAAGTTAAGATGAGATTATGAGTGATCAACTTGCTCCACGCACCCACAACCTAAGAACGTATTCAATATATGCATTATTAGCCAAAACGAAGCTTTAACTAGGTTCTTAGCTAGGTCTCATGGCTTGGAAAGGCTCTCGGGACTCGACAAGGTCACTAGGGGGGTTATATAATAGTTTAGAATCAAGTTGAAGTCATCCCAAGGTTGCCTTGTCCTCAAACAAAAGTTATACGTTTATGTAGTTTATGTTAATGCCTCGAATTAGATTCCAAAAATGACGCTCGACTTTGAATGAATCGTTTGTGATGTACAGGGCACCAATAAAGTCTTAAGAGTACATTCCGGAAAGGTCGGGACGATCCTAGGACATTAGAAAGGAAGCTAGGAATCAACTAGGTGAAACTGGGCCCACTGCGTCGCATCAAGTGGACTGCGTCGCAGTCTTGATGTCTAGGATTCTGCTGCTTCGCAGCTTCATTAAACTGCGTCGCAGTCAACCTGGATCAGCACCAGCATCAGATTTACGAGCCAAACACCCCCAAAACACCCATTTAGACCTCATAGTCGACTAAGGAGGATCTAGGACTCGATTTCAAGCTTGAATCCACACATTTGGACATAAACAAACTCAAATGAACACAACCCATTCCAAGATTTCATTTCAAAACATCAAATCTAGTTCCAAATTAGTTTTAACCCATTACAAACCCTAATTCGACCCTTGGCTCAATTTGAGACCCAAATTTACTAGAAATCAACTAGAGACAAGTTAATAAACATAAAATGATGATTATGAGATGAGTTTCACTTACCAAAACCTCTACAATAGCTCAAATCCGAATTTGACCTAATTGAAACTTAGTCTTGCACTTTGAAACTTTAAATTTTTGATATAATGTTTAGATGAAGAAGAAGTAAATTATTCTTACATTAAATTGCCTTGAACAACCATAGATGGTGAATTAAATTAGAGAGGGAGTGAGTTTGAGTGTATTTAGTGAGGTGGGAGAGAAATGAATGAATGGATGAAGAGATGAATGGGTGGGGATAGGGTTGGGTTATCTTGGACGGGTCATGGGTTGGGTACAACCTATGGATAGGATCCATATTCATTTACTAGTTAAACTTAAAGGTTATCTAAATGAAATCGATTAGCACCAACTAATGACCTCGACTAGTACATAACTCTCGAATCGAACAATAAGTTGACCCATATGAACACATGGCACCCAATTGGACCTCATATTGCACTAGAACATATATTGATTAACTAATACTTAGTCAAATTTACACATAGTCAAAGAGTCAAGAATCACAATTGTTACAAGAGCAGAGTGTCACCCTTTTTCAATATCAATATCTTTCAAATGAAGAGTCAATAGAAATGTGAAAAATCTCCGTGAGAAATAAAACAAGTATTTGTTAAGAAACACTTGAGTGGTTAGGTAAAGATGTGCATCGCTTCACTGGGTCCATGAAGACTTTTTCAATATCGAGATATTAACAAATGACATCCGATAGAAATGTGTTTTACCCGGCGATTTGAGAATTTAGGGAAGGGTATCAGTTCTTTTAACCCTTTTTTTCTCAACATTTCACCTTAACTTCTCACTTTTCGACTTTGCTCCCTCCATCCTATTTGCACGAAACCATCATCACTCAGAATACCCTCACATTCTAATGAAAGAAGTGGATACTCCGGGGTTAGAAATCATCGGCGATGACGAAGTTCATGAAGTGAATATTTGAGAATCCTAAACGCTCATGTGCAAACTAATCACCGAACATCTTTTGATTGGAAAAAGCAGTTGAAAAAAAAAACATCAAATGTGTGTACGAAAAGATTTGAAACACATTTGAAGTTTTGAAAGATTTTTGAAAGCACAAACTCCTCCTTAATCTATGCAAGAATAGATCAAAATGTTTTCCATAGAATAGGTGGAGCAAAAATTGGTTTTTGTGAAACCATAATGAGTAAAGTCTTTGTTTTAATATTTTTGGAAAACTTGAGAGTCTTATGTGAACAAATAATTTCAAACTAGAAACACAAAGTTTTGTTTCAAACAACAATGTTCATAGTAAGACTGCTTTGGAGTACATAAAGGCGTTCAATCCGTCGCATCTTACATCAACAGGTTGGATGCAATAAAACATTTAAGCAAACTTTAACTCAATCAATTGTTCAAGATGAGACAACTTGGGAGTACACAAAGACGGTCAATCCTTTGCTTCTCATATCAACAATTGAGATTTTTCAAACTCTCGGAAGTAATCAATTGCTATTACACACATATATTCATATAAGACCACTCGGAAGTACACAAAGGCGTTTGATTCCTTGTTATCTTATATCAATCTATATGTATAACAACAAAGTATGTTTGAAAAAAATAAAATCAGTTAAGAACGGGTTATACACTGAGTATGTATAAGCCATTTGAAAATAAATAAGACGATAAAAACGGGTTGCATACAGAGTATATGCAAGCCACATGAAATAAACAGATAAAAGAAAGAAAGAAAATCTTTTTGTTCTTTTTGAAAATTATATATTTTTGTATTTGGTTCTCGAGAATGTGTCAAGAATTTCTTCAAAAGAAAATAATTTAAGGTTCAAGATTTAACATACCAAGCTTGGAGATAAGAAAGTTAAACCTCTTTTCATCCAATGGTTTTGTGAACAAATTTGCAAGTTGATAGTCAGTTCCCACAAAGTAGAGTTCGATGTCACCTTTCTCAATATGATCTTTGAGAAAATGATATCTAACATCAGTATGCTTTGAGCGAGAGTGGTTTACTGAGTTGACTGCAATAGCAATGGCACTTTGAGAGTCACAATAGATAGGTATATGATCATATTTCAGACCATAATCAGTTACTTAAGTCTTCATCTATAAAACTTTAGCACAACAACTAGCCGCAACCACATATTCAGCTTTCAGCCGTTGATAGTGATACACAATTCTGTTTCTTGGAAGACCAACTCACAATTTTATCACCTAAAAATTGTAAAGTACCGGAAGTGCTTTTGCGATCAAGCTTACAACCTGCATGGTTTGCATCTGAATAAGCAGTTAGATTGAATCCAGTATCCTTTGGATACCAGAGACCTAAATTGGGAGTACCCTTCAGATAACGAAAAATTCGTTTCACAGCTTGATAATGTAAATCAGTTGGAGCAGCTTGATACCTAGCACACATACATGTCGCAAACATTATATATGGGCGAGATGCTGTGAGATACAACAATGAACCAATCATACTTCGATATCTCTTTTGGTCAAATGGTTTCCCATTTTTATCAGCATTGATATTTGTTCGAGCAGCCATTGGGGTAGAAATTGAACATGAAGTCATATCAAACTTTTTCAACATATCATTTATGTATTTACCTTGTGATATAAAAATACCATTTGGTAATTGTTTGATTTGAAGACCTAGAAAATAGTTCATTTCCCCAATCATGCTCATTTCAAATTGGTTAACCATAAGAGATGAAAAGTTTCGGCAAAATGTTTGACTGGTTGACCCAAAGATAATGTCATCAATATATATTTGGACAAGTAGAACATGCTTACCTTGTTTGCGAATAAACAAGGTAGGGTCAATTGTGCCTTTGGTAATGCCACCTCTTAGTAAGAAAGTAGTTAAGGAATCATACCATGCTCGGGGTGCTTGCTTAAGACCATAAAGAGCCTTGTCTAACCTGTAGACATGGTTTGGCCTTTTCAGATCAACAAAACCTTCTGGTTGTTCAACGTAAACTTCTTCTTTTAGATCACCATTCAGAAATGCAGTCTTCACATCCAATAATTTGATCAGTAGGATGATCTTTCTGCATACTTGCCCATTTGTGATCATGAGGAAGATGATCTTGTTGTTGAACATCAACATCATCATCAAACATTGAGTTTTGTTGAGAGATGGAATCATAACTCGGTAGAACTCTTTCCTCATAACCTGGATGATCAAAGTCAAGCGGCACATACACATTTGGAGTGTTCATTGGGTTTGTTGTCTGAGTAAATCGAAGAGGTTGTTTTTGAACATTCTGTTGAGTAGAATTATCAGGAGAGGGTGGTGAAGAAGAATCATTAGAAGTAGATGAAGAACTACTACTAGAAGAAGAATCTCCTTGCTCTGAAGAGCTTGATGATGATTCATGATTGTTGACAGGAACTGGATCGTTGTTTTGAATTGGTTCATTGGTTGGAATTGGTTCAACAATGACTTGAGGTTCTTTATCATGAATCGGTTTGGAATGATAGAATTCTTCAAAAAGAATATCCAATTCATCACTTCTTGAATTTAGATGCTAAGGTAGAAGTCCTTGTTGAAGTACTTGAATCATTACTTGTTGGTAGCAAACTTTCTTGTTCAAAGATCATGCCTGACATCTCATCAAACCAAACATTCATTGATTCTTGAATTGTGTTTGTTCGGCGATTGTAGATTCGGTAGGCAATTGATGTCTTGGAATAACCAACAAAGTAACCTTCATCACCTTTCTTCTCGAACTTTCCAAGGTTCTCCCGATCATTCAAAGTGTAACAAACACACCCAAATATATGGAAATAGTTGATGTTGGGTTTGCGTTTGTTAATAACCTCATAAGGAGTATTTTCGAAACGCTGATTGATGATGGACCGATTTTGAGTGTGACAAGCAGTGTCAACAGCTTCAGCCCACATATTTGATGGCAACTTGGAATAAGCAAGCATTGTTCTTGCTGCTTCTACTAGCGTTCGATTTCTCCTTTCAACGACACCATTTTGTTGAGGAGTGAGAACCGCAGAGAATTGATGAGTAATGCCTTTTGATTTGCAAAATTCATCAAAAACGACATTTTTGAACTCAGTTCCATTATCCGAACGAATGTAACGAACTAGAAGTTGAAGATTTACTTGAGTAGAAGTGATGTAATCGATCAGAATCTGAGTTGTTTCATCTTTGGATGCAAGAAACTTGACCCAAGTATATCTTGAAAAATCATCAACAATAACCAAGATGTATTTCTTCCCATTTCGGCTTTGTACTTTCATCGGCTCACAAAGATCCATGTGAAGCAAATGAAGAGGTGCTAATGAGTTTGGAGATTTCTTTGGTTTATGAGAAGCTCTTTTAATCTTCCCAACAACACAAGAAGGACAAACATGTTCACTTTCATACTTATAGTCAGGCAAGCCTTCAACAAGATGCTTGTTGACCAAAGCATTGATAGTTTGAAAATTTAGATGAGAAAGTCTTCTATGCCATAACCAAGAATTCTTCGATGTAGCCTTTGAAATGAGTAAAATATTATCGGTTGGTTGGTTATCATCGAGATTGACGGTAAAAAGGTTATCATCACGATGACCGCAAAGAATGTCAACTTCATCTAGAGTTTGGACTTTACACAAAGATTGTCGAAAAAGAACTTGAAGATTATTGTCACAGAATTGTCCAACACTGAACAAGTTATGACTTAATCCTTCAACATAGTGAACTTTCTTGATGACAATTCCATTGCGTTCAATGTCTCCATAACCTAAGATAGGAGCAAAATTGTTGTTTCCAAAGCGGACAGTTCCCATGAATCGTTCAACAAAATTCTTGAGCAACGATTTATTTCCAGTCATGTGCTTCGAACACCCGGAATCGAGTATCCAAACACAGATGGTTATTACCTGCAATCAAAGAAATTTATCCGACCTTAGGTACCCACTTGAAAACGGGTCCTTGACGGTTAGTTAAAACAGGCAGGGTGTATAACTTAAGAACTGCATACAAACATGCTTTAGAATCAACATAAGCATTAACAAGCACATTATCAACAAGCACATTTGGATAAAAAGTACGAACATTCACACGCGAATTAAAGATAACATGTCTACAAGCATTCACACCAACCACACGAGAACATGACTTAACATTGTTTACAAGCTCACAAGGCTTTGTCTTGGCATCATTAACATTGTCTAACAAAGATGACTTAAAAGATGAATTGTTTGACTTAAAAGAAAAACTCTTCTTCTTATTACCAGCCTTTCTCCTTCGCCTTTTCTTCTTTTTCTCAACATTAGTGAACTTAGGTACTAATGACTTAGCTACCCATTTAGTATCACTATTTATGCTCTTTCCACCTGTTGAATTGAAACTAAGAAGATTAGAACGATAGGAATTAAACACTTTCATCTTGTTAGGAGCTTTTGGAGGTGAGGAAACTTCTTGCTTCTTTGGTTTAATGAAGAACCAACCATATCTATCTCTATATCTAGTTGTACCATTTGATGTATCCTTAGTTAGCAAAACTGAGCTAGACTTAGACACCTTAGGTAAAGAACTAGATTGAGAGTTAGATGGAGAAGCCTTAGGATAGTCTTTCGGAAGTTTCACTTTGGTGTACTTAGGTTTGGGTGCGGTCTCAACTTGTTTCTTTTTGACATGTTTAACCGGGGTAGGAACTTTTGGTTCTAGCTTAATGGTCTTTGGTTCAGTCTTGACGAGTTTGGTCTTAACTCGTTCCTTTGAGTAGTATGAAGTTCGAGCTTTGAAAATTGGATTCTGAGGTTTAGATTTGTCTTTTGTTTCAACTTTGATTTTGGTAGATTCAATCTTTTTCTCTATTTCTG
This sequence comes from Erigeron canadensis, assembly GCF_010389155.1. Classification (NCBI taxonomy): domain Eukaryota; kingdom Viridiplantae; phylum Streptophyta; class Magnoliopsida; order Asterales; family Asteraceae; genus Erigeron; species Erigeron canadensis. The sequence continues at coordinate 14,431,310 of NC_057769.1, read as the reverse complement.
AATCAAAAACATGTTCTCCCTCCATGAATTTATCAAAATCATCTTTAGTGAAATCATTTGGAAAATTAAATTTCACTGGAGAGTGATTTGTTTTAGATTTTTTCAAAAGTTTTGAACAATTAGAAATCTTGGTGTCCAACTTCACATCACAGGTAGTCTCGGAAATTAGGTCAACTTGAACTGACACATCTTTGGTTTTACAAGAAAATTGAGTAGAAGTATCAACACCTATACTAGTACTAAGCTTAGGGTGAACAACTAACTCATCAAGAGTATTTCATGTGAAAAACCTATAAAAGTACCATACCAAAACTAAACTATGCGCAAGTTCGTCATAAGATAAATCAGATTGCACATAATCATCAGCTATAGAAGTAGCTGTATCTTGATAAGTACATTCAAGAGAATCAGTCAAGGTCTGAGTGGAGGAATTTGTAAATGAAACACAAGTAGTTTGGGTTGAATGGTCTACTAAATCAATTAGGTCAGTTTGAGTAGAAGCATTCTCACAAACTTTCTTAGCATGTACAACAACCAATTTGTCCTCTGAATTTGGACTTTGAGACTTGAGATGATCAATGACTTTTTGTTGAGAATCCACCTTTTGTTGTAAACCTTCTATTTGTTTTTCCAAAAATGTTGATGGAATATACATTTTAGTTGGTTTAGGTGGAGGACTGACAGATTCTTGGTTTTGAAAATTCGATGCAATTTCTTCCAATTTAAAAATTGAAGACTCTTTTGTTTCGTAAGAAGCATTTAGAGCATCATAATTAACCAAAATTTCATCTTTTGGTTTCTCAACTTCATCGGTCTCAAATTCGTTATCTAATGGACGAATAAATTGTTGTACCATACCAAGTCGAAGAAATTTTTCATCATACAAAGGTTCTATTTCATCCTTGGCTTTTTACAATGGTGTGATATTCTCAAATCCCAACCCGAGAAGAAGATCATCTTTTGCAATTTTTGACTTGTTAAAATAGGCAGTGAAATCCAAGATAGGGTTTTGTTCAACTTTATATAACTTCTATTGATAGAAAAGTATATTCTTTTTAAACTCCTTAATCTGTTTTTCAAGATTTTCAATCTCAATGCCTTTTAAAAAACAATTATGATTTAAGTCAGAAATCTTCCTTTCGAGTTCAACATTGTTTGGTTTAGCTTCTTGAAGCTTCTTATTGAGAATATCAACATCCATTTGTCTAGCATTTGCCCGAAGCCATTCATTGGTCTTTTGAATTTCAAGATCTTGATTGGCTTTTTCAAGATCTTGAATGGTCTTTTCAAGATTATGACATTTTTGTAATAACTTAGAATCAGGAGAGGCATTCAACTCACATTCTTTAACCAACATCTTGTCTTTATAAGCTTGAAAATCTTGTTTAATAGTATCATAATCAAAAAGTAGTATCATAATCAAAAAGCAATTTTGAATATTCTTCAAACAATTTTGAAAATTTACTTTTAGAAAATGAAATACTATTTTTCAACTTTTTGTTTGTGTTGGCTAAAGATTTGATATGAGTTGTCAAGTTTGACAAAACTAATCTACAAGACTCTTTGTCTCTAATTAATGAAAAAGTAGAGTCGAGATTTACCTCATCATCCGGGTACTCATCATCAGTGCTTTCTGCTTCAAGGGCTTTGTCTTTGGTCAACCTCGCCATAAAGCAAACATTAGCAGAGAGATCTTCATCCTCATCATCGGAGAGCAATAGCCATTTATCATCTTCAGCGAGCAAAGCATGTCCAGCTTCAACTTGTTTTGCTAAAAGCATCTTCTGCTTGTAGTACTCATAGTTCCGCTTTCGAGGTTGCTTGCCATCAATAGCAAAATGACCAGGAATTCCACAGTTGTAGCACTTTTTGTCTGATGTTTTACCCTTCTTAACAACTTGTTTCTCAAATCCTTCTTTCTTCTCACCATGCTTTGATCCACTTCCTTCACCTTGCTCATAACTCTTTGAATGATAGTGTTCCTTCTTGGGAAATGCACTTGTAGAAGAACTGCGGAGATTGTTGTTTGTTGGCCTTGCTTTGTAGAATTTCTTCTTGAAATGCTTAGTTACCGCGGCAAGAGCTTGATATAGTTCATCTGAGACACCATCTCTTGTAGCCATCATATCATCTCCCTCCTCATCTAAAGAAGAAACAACAACCATTTGCCTCTTAAGAGCTTCCGAAACCTTCTTCCCAACAATCAATGCCAAAGGATCAGAAGATACAACTTCTGGCATTTTGTTTGATGATGCTTTGCTTAACACTTGATTTTCATTAAGCTTGAAGGATTCATAAAGAGTATGAATGGTGAACTTGGTTAGATTTTGATGTTGCTTGATTTGAGTTCCAAAATCTTCCCATTCTGGACCAAGAGCTTTGATGAACTTGATGTTTAACTCAATCTTTGTTTTCTTGACATTGTTCTTCCTCAGTTCATTGATAACATTGCAGAATCTGTAGTAGACATCTTCAAGAGATTCATTTGGCAGTTTGTTGAAGTTGTCAAACTCAGTCAAAACATTGGTCAATCGGATGGTTGAAGTCATGTCAGCTCCTTCCATTTGTCTTGCCACCTCATCCCATATCTCCTTAGCTGTCTCATAAGAATCAACGGAGCCATAGATCTCATTGGGAAGTGCTTGATACAAGCATGATCTTGCTCTGTTATCTGCGTTTGTTCGATCTTTTTGTTCGGCATTTAAAAGATCAAGAGTGAGGATTTCCTTAGTAGTGGGATGGCGATGAACTGCAAGTCCATTAAGAATTGAATCTTTAAGCATGTGACCATTTGTTTGACATTCCACATAGTCCATAAATCTTTTTTTCCATAGTCCATAAGAACCACGGTAGAGAACTGGAGGTCTTGTATCTGAACCCAATGCCAATGCTTCACGAGAAGCCATTTGAAATTGATTTGATTTGAAAATTGAGTTGAAATAAGAGTTGAATAGAATTGGAAATGAAACGACCTAGGGAAAGATCGTCCTAGAAGATCGTTCTAGGATGAAGATCGTCTTGAGTGAAAGACAGTTGAAACGATTTTGAATGAGATCGTCTTGGAAACTTTGATAGAAAATTGGCTAAGTATGGAATGAAATTGAAATTGAAGTAAGTTTTGGAATTGAATTTAAGAAATGAAATGAAATGAAATGAATTGAAATGAAACGATCTTGAGAGAATCGTTTTGGAATTCTGGAAATGAGACGGTCTTGGAGGAAGATCGTCCTAGAGTTGATTACTTGAAGAAATTTTCTAAGTATTTTTGTAAAAATTGGACAGAGTTTCAGTATGAAATGGATTGAAAGAAATTTGAGCAAAACCAATCAATGAGATTAGTTACCCAGGAAGTGTGTGATTCCCAATCACAACAACTTCAAATGATCAACCAAACCACAACAACTTTTCAAAGAAACTGGGACGATCTTGTCAGGATCGTCCTAGAATCAGTGAGCTGAGACGATCTTGAGGAGATCGTCCTAGCTTTCTGTCACAAAATTTTCAAGTATCAAATACTTTTCAAGTATTTGAATTGACCAAACCAATCCTTTCGGATTAATTAGCCATAAACAAATACTTCACACCACAACCACTTGCCAGAACGATCTCAAGGAGATCGTCCTACAAGCCACAAAGCTTAAAGTATGAAAAGTGAAATATCAAGCACTGAGACGATCTGATGAAGATCGTCCTAGTGAGAATCGTCCTAGCATCATCTTCTTCATCATAAAAACTGGTATTTTCAAAAACTCCATTGATAACTTCTAAAAACTTCAATATCTTTCAAATCACTGGGAGTTATGACTTGAAATAACTTGCAAAATGTTTGTTTTCACCTCCGCAACAAATCCTTAAACAAAATTCAGCAAAAAACACAACAAAATAAAATCCCATGTTTTAGCGCCAAAAACTAAAAAATTCAATCTCGAGTTATAGATTGAATTAGAACTTGAAACTTGACAGGATTATGTTTTAAACTATCAGGAATCTATTGGTGAACAAAAATCTATGATTTTATGTGATTTGAGCGATGAAAAATGATGAAACAGTGGACGGATAGAAAAACGGTTTTCGAATTTGATTTTTGATGAACTTGAGATCGAATTCAGTTATGGATCGATACCAGAATGATGTTTGCTCTGATACCACATGTCATAACACGATTTCTCGCCTGAATTCGAGCTTAACAATGGTGGATTTGTGTAGTGTGTGTGTTCTTGGTGTAAGTGTGTGTGTTGAGAGAGAAAGTGTGTGTGTTGAAAGTCTGATTTGATTAAATGTGAAAATGGAATGGGAAAAGGTTGTGATTATCTAAGGTATGAGGGTATTTATACCTAAATACACAAATATGCTAATTATCACAATTAGCCCCTCAACCTTAGTAATCATTCACCTATGACCTAACTACAAGTAAGTCCACTAATTTAATTTACAATTTATCACTATTTTTGAATTTCTAACAAATTGGATTGTCCGGGTAAAAGCATGTAAAGGTAAACAAGTCAATTTCTCGTAACCAGTGTTCAGACTTGTAAGGTCTAGAACACTGACGAAGACTCCAGTTAGGGAGATCTGGTAAGGCTGTCAGTGGGCCCCGCCATTTTTCAGTCTTATGTAAGTCCCCTTGACGCGAATCGTTAATAGTTTGATCCCGTTATCCAGAGGTGCGGAATCTCTCTCTATAACGTGGTGATTTACAACGAAAGCCCCTAGATCACCTGCTGTCTCGCAGATCTTCTTCAGGATAGCAGAACAACCTTTGACCTATTAACCTGCCTCGTATTTGACCCGGCAAATACGAGGTCGTATTTCCTATATGTTGCCTCGTAATTGACCCTGCAATTACGAGGTCGTATTTCTTACTTAGCAGAATTAATTACATATTTAATACTTAAACTTAATCTAGTATTCTATGCATAATCCAAAGTTCATTAATGACAATCACATGACAAAGACATATTACAATATAAGTCCAAACAATCTAGATTGCTATTGACAGAGACGTGCACTTACAGACTCCCCCTTGGCAATAGCTTCTAGACGTTAAAATAAAAGTCTTCGTCTTGTCTTTGTCATCAATCTACTTCTTCTACTTTTTCTTCTTACTCTTTCTCTGCTCTCCCTCAGTCTTAGTCTCATTCTCAAAATTCGAATCTGACTCTGATTCTGAAGGAGTATGAGTTAACCATAACCTATTCTTCATTTGATCCCTCATAGATCTTGGATCATAATAATCATCACAATCTATAATCTCTGCTCTAGCTCTCATATGAGCATGTGGATCATAACCCAATCTCTTCTCTAGTCTATTCACGATTACTAGGTGCAAATCTAACTCTGTAGAAGTATTGGTAGTAGAATCGGTCTTAGTCGACTCACTATCCTGAGCACTAGCAATTTCTTTATTAAGAGCAACAGCTTCAGATTGCCCTACCAAACCCTTACCCAATCTATTAGCGTCAATATCTTCCGTAAGGAGTTTGGTTTGAGGTGCCTCAAACTCAACTAACATGTTCATCTCGGTGGAGCTTCTGAGGTAGCCTTGCCAGCAACACCATCGTGGCTAGATTCACCTTGAATCTCTGTTCTGAAGATAGAACCTCCTCCAAGCTCTCGAGTAGCTCTGGCAGCATCAGGATCTTCATTCTGATCATCATCATGCCTTGCCTTAGCTAGTTCATCACCTCTGCAACCCAAAATGTCTCTCTCAGCTCTAACCTTGAGATAGTTGTTGATGAACTTATGCAATTTGTCTTCAGCAATTTTAATGCCTTTCTTCAATGCATCTTCCATCCTGACAGCCTTCTCATCTAGAGCCAAATACTTCTTATGTATTTTGGACACCACCACTTCGGCCTTGCCAACTTACGTTCAAGAGCTCTGTTCCTGTCACCAACAACTTTCATATCATCAACCAAACCCTTGATCAGGCTTCTCATTTCGTCCATAGCCTTCTCATGCTGTTCCCTCTGCTCAGATAATTGTCTCTGCAGATCAGCAAGGCTAAAAGTTGCCTCTTCAGTAACTCTTGGTTGTGACTCTGACTGTGTAATCTCAGGAACAACAACCCTTGGAACATTTTGAGAGACACCAGCAGCAGCATATCATCAACCAAACCCCTGATCAGGCTTCTCATTTCGTTCATAGCCTTCTCATGCTGTTCCCTCTGCTCAGATAATTGTCTCTGCAGATCAGCAAGGCTAAAAGTTGCCTCTTCAGTAACTCTTTGTTGTGACTCTGACTGTGTAATCTTAGGAACAACAACCCTTGGAACATTTTGAGAGACACCAGCAGCAGCTGAAGCTTCTTGTTCCCTGACAAGTGTTCTTCTTTTAGGTATGGGCTGCTCTGGCTCCCAATCTACGTCATCATCATCTCTTGTTGTTCTTCTTCTTCTTCCTTGAGTGGCCTTAGTAGGTCTAGGAACCATCATAGATCCAACTCTGGTGAAAGCATGAGATCTGTAAGGATCTTCATCACCATCACTGCTAGAATCATCATTAGAATGGACAGGACTGGCACCGAAACATTTTCTTTTAATAGCACAAAAGAAGTAATGGTTACTATTGAGATCGAGTATCGATGGCGCGCTACTATTCTTATACCCATCCCATTGCTAGTAATATCATCATTAAAGCTAAAAACGGATTAGCTTTTCTAATGCTTAGTCCCCCAGATCCGTTGTAATCTAAAGATATTTTGTTAACTTGTCTTGATAAGCTTGATCTCACTAGAGTTGGAGGTTCTGGCTGAAAAAAAGTGTAGACATCCTCATCCTAAACCATGAAAAATACCTTTAGAATGGATAAAACACTTAGAATCACCGTATTGTCTTTCGTCTTCTTCTTGTTTAAATTCATCCAGCTTAGACACGCAATTTGGATAATGAAGAGTTGACAAAGAGTCCCTGGACTCACTGATGGTTCGCTGATGAACCCACAATAGCGACCAAGTCTAATTTGAATCCTAGACTTGAGAATTTCTAATGTTGAAATATCTGGTGAAACACATTACATTAACAAGATCGAAGTTGAGAAGATTCGATCAAGTATAAAGATGTGAGACATAAAGACCGTAATTGGTTGAAAGGTAATCATATATAGAAAGTTTTACTTATACTTTCTTAGTTATATGTAGTTACCCTGGTTGAAATATAACATGGCCCATCATTCTTACTAGTTACTAGCCAGTGAAAGAATCAAATGTGTTACCAGAGTTTGTTCCTTTCCAATTGAGGGATCCACAATAAAAATTCCACTAGGGTTCTTTTAATTACAAATGTCGAACTGGTGGGTTTATAAGTGGACTAATTATGGTAAAATATTAAAGCATTAGATAGTTTGTTTTACGTTATTGGTGTGTTTTTTTTATTGCAAAATTCTTTTGTCAAGTGATATTTTTTGTGATCTAGTGTAGTTATACTTATTTAACGATTAACTAACTCTAAAGTTCAAAAATCCATCCTAATGAATCATGTTAATTAGAGATGGGTGCCTACTAATGGGATATCTGGTGCAAGTCTATTAATATTGTCAATGAAGAAAAATCGCAGTCATGAAATTTTAATGTTTTATATACGAGATAAAGTTTTTTGGAAAAAATACATAAAAAGGTAACCTATTTACTTAAAATTTCTAAAAAAGAGAACCTATTTTGTTTTCGTCTATTGAAAGGATCAAGTTTTCATAAATTTCCTAATAAGGGAAACATCGTTAGTTTTTTACGCCAATTATCCGTTAAGTGCCACGTCATCGATTTTGCTTATGTCGCATTGATTAAAACAGAAAATACATATATACATATATACGTATATAATCTTGGGGTGACTATCAAATGAGAACCAAATTAAAATGAGAACAAATGAGAACACTTAAAAACTACATTTTGATGCATTAAAGTCCATAAAACTGACATAGTACATAATTAATTATCATTATTTAAGTGTTTAACAACACATTGATCCGTCAAAATCGAAAAAATCACATTTTTTGTTAGATGCATCATTTTGATGAATATGCATCCAAGATGGATGTACAAAACAAAAAACGTGATTTTTTCGATTTTGACGAATCAATGTGTTGTTAAATACTTAAATAATGATAATTAGTTATACACTATGTTAGTTTTATAGACTTTTAATGTATCAAAATGATGTTTTTAAGTGTTCTTACCATTCTTATTTTAAAAGTGTTCTCACTTGAGTGTTACCCTATAATCTTTGGTTTCTACTTTCGATTCGCGTTAACATTGAAACCGCCACTCATTCCCTTATTTCCTTCGTTGATAATGATCCATCCGTACAAACCCTCATTTCAAGAATTCATCTTCCACCAAACCCAACACCACCACCACCATCAATCACCTATAATCTCCGGCAGCGGCAACGGCACCGTCCCTTTCTGCAGCTCACCCGGGTCGAAACCCTAGATGATGATTTCTTTTCCAGCGATGAAGAACTTGATCACTGCTTCCTTGGTGGTAACTTTATAAAGCCACAATTTAATGATGCTCTACTTATACTTGGTTCCTCTGAACCCCAATTATATTTTCTTAATTTGTATTAGATAATGGAATTAGTGGGTCTGTGCAAAATGTCTTTTAAAACAATCAAGATTGTTGAAAAAGAAGAAAATATTAGTGGGTTTGTGCAAAATGATGATGAGCTGTCTCAGAATGAAACTGATTTTGATTTCTTTTTAAAAAGGTTTGATCTTGACCATCAAGATGCAAGTACATTGGTGTATCTTGTTGGGGGATTGGCTACTGCATATGGGTTTATGATTGTTGGGTTTGTTGCTACTCATTCTTGGGTTCATGGGGTTGTATTTGTGTTTGTAGTGAACGATTATTTGAAGAGTTACAAGTCATTTGTTAAAACGTTTTGGAACCGTGCGAATTCGGGGTTGAAAAGACTGTGTGAGGGTTTATTGTAATGAGATGTGTAGTTAGGGATGCAGTGACTCAGTTGTTGGGTGTTTGGTTTTTTGGAGAGATAGAGGATCAATATTCGTTGTTTAAGATTTTCATTAGGTTGAAGTAAAACTTCCTATTTTAAATCTAACCATCATTAACTTTTACATCAAGAATTGTTGTTCAATCTGACATCACATGAATTTTAACAACTTTTCATTCTATTCGAACAATAATTCTATTTTAGTCAATGCTACGCAAGTAAAATCGATGACGTGGAATAGGTAACGTGGCACTTAACGGATGTTTGACGTCAAAAACTATCGACGTTTCCTTTATTAAGAAATTTATGAAAATTGGATCCTTTAAATAGACGAAACAAATTAGGTTCTTTTTTAAAGAATTAAATTACATTTTTATGTATTTTTCCCAAGTTTTATATATATATATATATATATATCTTTTTTCATATATTAGGTTTTGTATTTGCTTTCACGTCATATAACTATGAAAGTTATGGTGTTAAATTATGATTATGAAGTCTCTCAATATAATTAAGAGAGGATGACTAAGTGCTTATGTGACTATTATTTTGTACTGACAAGTAAATTTTTTTCCTACGTGTAATATTGTGGTTAAAAGTCTATCTCTTTTAATAGTCTTTATTGTTATTATTATATATTAAACTTATATTATAGTACAATTTGTTCTATGATAATTTTTTCTTAGGTGTTAAACTTATTTTTCTGTTCTTGTGTAGAGAATATGTTTTTTATTAGGTGTTATTTTAGTTTTTTGCTATATTGGATTTTTAGTTAGTTGTCACTTTTCTATTTAAATTGTTATAATTATATTACCATGTATGATCTTAACCATCAATTCTAATCATAATCTTAATCATTAACATTATATTATGTTTTTTTTTTAATTCAACAATAACTATTTTTTTTACAATGAGACTATTTATCATATATTTTTTTAAGTATTCATTATATTATATTTAATGTGTATCTATATATATATATATACTCTGTATATATTATAAATTTCATTTCATGATCATTTATAAATATTTATGTTTATTAGTGATATTTTAACATATTTGACGTATATTATATATTTATAAACTATAATTTTATTGTTCGAATCAGTCATAATCTGATAGATTTTAATATTATCATAAATTATGAATAATAATGTAACTATCTGTTATTGTATTATTATTTTTCATACTATTTATAAATATTTATGTTTATTAGTGATGCTTTAACATATTTGACGTATATCATATATTCATAAACTATAATTTTATTGTTCGAATCAATCGTAATTTGATAGATTTTAAGATTATCATAAATTATGAATAATAATGTAACTATCTGTTATTTTATTATTATTTTTCTTATGATTTATAAATATTTATGTTTATTAGTCATGATTTAACATATTTAACGTATATCATATGTTCATAAACTATAAAATTATGTTTGAATCAGTCGTAATCTGACAGATTCTAATACTATCATAATCTACCAATATATATATATAACAAGGTTCTAAATTCTTTTATAAAGAAGTAAAGACCGTTAGATGAGTTTCAACTTTTAATTACAACCCTTAGATCAAAATTAATATACCATTACCAAATTTATTATTGAGTAAACACAACATTAATCCCTTAACTTTACTATATTTACATTCTCAATTATTCATTCACATTTAATAGTTATAATTAAAGTAATAAATATATTTAAATTTGGAAATAGTTATGATAGAGTTGAAACATGTACTTTGTAATTGGGATGTCATTAAGAAACTCATTCGCAATATCTCTTAAAATATAATAATTAAATAAATATTAGTGAATGATTATAACTAGACATATTATTATCTCACATTATATTATATTAATTTTTCACACCAAATTTTATTGTATAATTGAATTAATATTTTTTAAACGTTAACAATGTATTGTATTAACTAAATAATTATCTTCCATAATTAATAAAGTATATATAAAGTTGGATTCAATAAATAAGGGCGGCTGGTATCCTGACCACTTTTTTGGTAATTAAACCAGACTATTTGCAATCGCTGCAAATAGTGGTGTTTTTGTCCATATCCAACTATTTGCAAGTTTTTTTTAACTTCAAAAGTATATTGATATAATTGATTAGTTATCTTCCAATTATTATAAAGAGCCCCTAAATTACCATAATGGTTCGGATCGATCATTCGGGTCACAAATGAAAACATAAAAACATAAAATAATAACGTTATTAGAAAGTGAAAATTGATACAATACTACTCAACAAACAATTTTAATCGTAAGTTTCTCAATACAAATACCATCTACCAATATATATGATATGGTTTTAAATTATTTTACTAAAAGAAAAGATTATTAAAGATTAGGTTTTAATTACAATCTTTATAGTAAAATTATGAGGTCATTATTTACTTTATTAGTAATCAATCACAACATTAATGTTTTGACTTTATATGTATTAATTTGGACCAAAAAGTTTTAACAAAATTTTCCTTTTTTAATTTATTTAACGCATCTAAATTTGGTTTGTATTTTATTATATTTTTATTTAATTATTTATCTTAACAAAATTATATTAGTCAATTAAATAATATTTAAATCGGAGTATGATTAAACATAAGAAACATAAGATATGATCTTTATAGACAATTATGAGCTAATAACATCAAATGAGGTATCCATAGACATCTGAGTTAAATGCGTCCAATCTTTATTACGTGCAATAATCTTGTGATATTTACATAAAGACTTATGTAATAGTGAACTTTTTACTATTGGTCTTTTATAAATTACAACAAACTTTTTTATTGCTAATCAGATAGATGACAACTCACAAAAAAGACAACCACCAATGCTTGAGATTTGACTGGATACTCTGTACTTTTTACCTTTCATTTTCTCCAATCCTAATGGTGATTCTAATAACCAGAAGTAGTTAAAGCAACTTAGGACATTTGTATGATCCTAAGTGCGAAGTTGTTCATCATAACAGACTTCTACACCCAACTTTAATATAAAACATTTTAAAAATATTTTTACCATTATATTTTAACATGTTATTTCTATAATTACTAAATATGTTATTATGAAAACTTAATATGTTTATCTCGCGTATTTATTATAGTTATCAATAATAATGTAACTATTTATTATTGTATTTTTTTATTTATATTTTCAGTTGGCTTCACACAACGTACGGGTTTAATATAGTTGATATAAAAGTGAGGGACTAAATGATGAAATAAGGCCAAACCAGAGGGACGACTCCGCGTGATTAAATCGTCTATATATACAACCATATATCACGATCCCCCATATCCCTAAATTCAAAAACCAAAACCCTTTTGTTACGCGCGACGATATAAATAGCAGTTACGATTAATCGATAAAAAAAAACCAAAACCCTAGACGAACTTACAATCGCTAAGGGAGATGGGAAATCATCGGTTGAAGCGGGAGGATATGATGGAGTTTATAAAGACGTCGATGAAGAAGGAGAAGCAGCAGAAGAAGATGCTCAATGTGAAGAAGGACGCCATGAAGACGAAGACGCCCAGGACTGATGATTTTGGTAACAAGAAGCAGTTCAGTAAACGCACTAATCTTCATAAACTCGCAGCAGCAAATTGGTAATTACTGATGATATGATGAAAACCGTACGGCTGCTGCTGATGAATACAGTAGCACTCTTTCCCTCTATCAAACTTATTTGTTTAAAGTATATATGACTAGTTAATTGATTGTTGATTTTTGTCAAACTTATTTGATCATGCTTCGGTATTATATATGCTAATTCCTAATCTTTTTTTTTTTTTTAGTTTCGTATATTGCTGATGTGTAAGTGTTTTTGTGTTCATTAATTGTTTCTTTGATCATAATTACTTGTGCTTTGCTTTTTCAGTTTGTGTTTATTGTTTCTTTAATTGGGCTTTGTTGTTTACTCGTATAATAATTACCAGCAGGAATCTTGGTCGTCTTAATGCTCGTCGATGATGGATGCCAAAGGGGCTGGCCGTCAATTGAGTGTCCTCGTGTTCAACGAGGAGCTGGGTAACAATGGACATATATGTTATTTTATATAGATATATGTACATAGTGTACTTCTGATTTTCTTTTGCAGGCATGTCAATTGAAGGGAATTGAAGATGGAATGGGGTGTGTGGAAGATGGGTGAGAATTAGACAAACAGATTTAAGAATTGTATCTTTGATCATAATTTTATATATATGCTCCCTTTTTCGGTTTGATTATTCTAGGGTGGTTGTTTATATCAATTACCAGCAGGAACATTAACAAACGATTTATGGTGGTGAATTCGAAGAAAAAGAAAGATGATGATGATAACAAGAGTAAATCTACTCGTCATCAAGAAGACGTAAGGCTGATGATGATGATGAATACAGTAATGTGTTTTTTATCTTTGTGAATCTTTGATCATATTATGCTTGCTTATCGTCTTTCTAGTTTCGTTTGCTCTGCTTGCTTTTCCAGTTTTTATTTTAGTTTCTACTTTGAAAAAGGAAGATGATGATAAGAAGGGTAAATCTACTCTTCATCGATCAAGCGGGGTAAAATCAAGAAGTCACAGGAAAGCAACTTGGCTTTCCCTGGACTTGCATGATTGATGAACAAATTCCATCAACCAACTCAACCAGCTGGTGTTTCTTAAGGCTTTTGCTTATTTTGTTGTTTTTATATAGTATTGATTATTGCTTTTCTCAAACTTAATTTGATCAGGAAATTTTATGCTTTCTTGCTTAATTATCGGTTTCTAGTTTCTTGTTAATTGCCAATTACAGTATTTAATTGCCTATGTGTTTTTTGTTTTTAATTAATTTTGTTGTCAAACTTTGATCATTACTTTTGGAAATTATGCTTTCTTTTCGGTTTCTAGTTTCCACTTTTAGAACCTTAATTATAATTGGCGGGTTGTATCCAGAAACTATTTCAAACCTCGTGATCGAGCTTATCTGCCTCTTTAGTTCAAGCCGGAAATCGATATATTCCTTAACAATATATAATATGCTATTAAAATAGGGAAATGCTAAATACAGCCCTAGGGGTGCATAAAAAAACTTGTACCTTCCATATTAAAAGTCCGCTCCCTGATTTTCATGATAAATGTACAAACAATTTATGCATCTTAACAGCAAACCCCATTAAAATACTACAATGCTCATTAGGTGATGCCGTCGTACTTTTCTTTGGGCAAAGGATAGATTTTCACTCTAAACAACACAATCAAATAAACCAAAAATGTTTAGTTTTTAATGAAAATTTCTATCCTTTAAACCTTAACAAATCAAAGGGATCAGAGAGATCATCAAAGTGCCTACTGTTATGTAACTTTTGTCATGACCCCTCCCCTGGTTCTCTGTGCTACATACTACGTACTACTCCGTGTATTACAACAATTATCATATAATAGGTCAAGTTGCATTGTGTTTTGTTTCCTGTACATCAGTATGACTTGTAAAATAATTTATTATAAAAAAAACTCTATAATACAAATTATAGTGATGTTTGGGATGTAAGCTCTCTCACCTCTCTGTTACGCAGAGGTCATGAGGTCGATATCTACTCATACAACAACACCGCCACCCAATTTCATCAAATGCGGGAATATGGGGACATTAATTATAGATAGTTATGCTTCCACCCGGAACAGAGAGACTACTTCCAGGAGATCTCTTGCTCTTATATAATATTATAATTGGAATGTAAGCTATCTGCAGACCAAAATAACTTCCATAAAACAAAATTATTACTTAACAGAATATTTTGATCAATAATTAGTACAACGTATCTTTACCAAAACAGATGTTTCTTTGCATCATAGACGACAACAGAACCTGTTGAGAACGATGTATGTGGACAACATCTCTATGTAGTACAACAAAATAGGTACATTAATTTACATTGACAAAAATATTCTGTTTATCAATAGCTTCAACATTATGTTGTTGATCGTTAACAAGCATTGGCTAGTCAGTGCCACATTAATCATAGTGAATTCAACATTATGAACCAATTAAAGGTGGCGGCTGATTAGGTGAGACAGAAAAAGGCACGCCACTCTTTTTACTTTCATTGCCATCGCCTAATTTTCTCAACCGTTGGCCATCATTCCTTAATTTCCTCATGTTTGTTTCAGTGGTGGGTGACTTTGTAGCTGTATACCCATCAATATTACTTCCATCTTAAATCGGATGATCAAGCACTTGTGGTTAATTACCAGAAGAAAAGTAACTCCCAATGCCGTCTTCCACGGGTTTTGGGTCCCAATACCGTCTTCGACGGTGTATGGGGGAGGTTGATATGTAGACAGCCTTACCCCTACCAAAGGTGAGAGGTTGCTTTCAGGTTCTATCATAGGTAGAAAAAGACCTCCAGCCTTGCTGGGCATAGCCCTTATCTGATCCCTAAATCGGATGATCACCCAAAAAAACCTCCTTAGAACCTACAGCAGTAGGTTTTTTCAAAAAAAACTTTCAAAAAAACCTTGTTTGAAAATTATAAAAACAAGTGTTTATAAGCTTTCAGTTGTATTTTTGCATAAAGAGTTGACACCATAACAATAAAAGTTTATATATGATCAAAATTCAAATAGGTTTATAGTTTTCATACACAAACAAAAAAGACTTGAAGGTACGGAATCAAGGTAATTAAGCTTCTTAGCAAGAACACCACCACCCCTTTTAGCTTGAAAGATTAACCTTATATGTTTTGCTGAGATGTTGTGAAAGAGTGATACCTTGTTATTGGTGTGGGTCAGAATGAAAATTTTAAGTTTCTATTTATAGCACAAGGAAGAAAGGTGGTGTTGGCGTTAATGACGTGAGCATCAAGCTTTAGAGATCATAAAGGTTTAGTATATGCTAGTAAGTTAATTAAGAAGATACCATATAACTAAGTAAATCAAGCTTTCTAAGAAGCAATTGATCCATTGAATTGCTGGTGTATACATTGCTTAGCTTAACTAAGCTAAAGAGCATAGACATTGTATAAGGGTTGTCATGAAAACATTACACACCTGTTATCAGTTAACCTATATATGAATATCATAATTTAAGGACATCATCATGGTAAGATGAAAGGATATATAAAAACTCGACGGGAAAAAAAAAACTAAGAAAAATGTTTTAAGTGGAAATTAAGTTCATAGTACTTCCATATTTGTGCTACCACATTTGAGCCTCATAATATGAAATATGGATGCAACACAGGCTAAAGAGCAAAATCTATCTCGGTATCTACCATAAGCTCTAAGTTGAAGATCTACCATTGCCTCAACTAGCTAAACTCATATCCGACATCCGTTTCAAGAGGGATACAACATCAGCCGATGAATTTAACAGATACCTGGCGCTGGAACGCTTTCTTTTAACAGCACAAGAGAAGTAATGGTTACTATTGAGATCGAGTATTGATGGCGCACTACTATTCACATACCCATCCCCATTGCTAGTAATATCATCATTACTGTCTGAAGCTGAAAATGGATTGGCTTTTTTAATGCTTAATCCCCCAGATCCGTTGCGATCTAAAGATAATCCATTAACTGGACTTGATAAGCTTGTTCTCACTGGAGTTGGAGGTTCTGGCTCAAAAAAAGTGTAGACATCCTCGTCCTGAACCAAAAAAGTGTAAATACCTTTAGAATGCAAATTTATTTATGCCACCGAACAATATGCCTGATCACGCTACACTAGATTTATATAATTATACTGTATCTCTTGTAACAGTCATTAATTGCAAAACACACAATCAATGAATTTGCTCTTGTGCCTATCGGTTGGTTCTAATACTTCTTTGCATTTGATCTGTGGCAATATTATAAGTTGAAAAACAAACTTCATGATAACAAGACACTTGTGGTAGGCTGCTTCTTATGAATTTAAAGAGGTGAATCATTCTTATTAAAAAGCAGGTTTCAAAGTTATTCAAAGAGTGTTTGTGGAAACTTCGTATGGCTGGTCCAACTTTTAAATTCACAATGCGAACATAGGTATGAAAACAGAAAGTACATTCCTAGAAATCTTAACCTAGTATTTCTGTGGTGTTCCCTATAAATATACAATAAAAATAAATATGTAAAAGGGTAAAAGACTCATACCTTTGGAAGGAAATGACCAACACACAAGACGTAGTCAATGGGTTCCTTCATGTCGTTGTAATGTATGACTTGTCCTAATATGCGTTTGATCCCAGCACCCTATAAAGATTTGGAGAAGAGAGGTTTAAAACGTTAACATGCTACAATGGATCGAAATGTAGAGACAGCAACTTTGATTCTTGTTATTTCTAATATGTCAAACACGTAAAGTAAACTTTAATTGTAAAGAGAAACGAGTCAAATGGATTTAATGGGTCAACATTAATCAATAACTTACATTTGATGCATAAAATCTTTGGTGTTCATGAAAAATAAGAGTTTCTTAAAAAATAATTATTAATTTTTAAGATGCATGTTTTGCACTTTTGGGCCAACCCAACTTGACCAGAACCCTTTTGATTTCTTATCCAACCTGCCCAGTTTTCCAGTTTTAAGAAATAACGAACCTTGGTGACTCCATTTGCGCGAACCTCAACGGACCTCCCCCCTTGAACAACTTCTACCGATGCATTTGATATGGGTCCGGTCCACAAGTGTTGCAACATGTCTTTAGCTTGAAGCCTCCCAAACTCAATATCTGTCATCCATAATGTCATCATAATGTGGAAATTGAGTTAATAAAAGTAAAGAAAGGATATGAAATAGGTACCATAGCAACCTGCGTGCTTGTAATTCCAAACCAATGATGTCTCACGAAGCTCAAAGCAAGACTGTGGTGTTCTTTCAGTGAAATACTCAAAGACATGCTGAAAGGCATCGATTATATAGCGGTTATCAGCAGAGATAGTACGTTTGTATGCAGTAACAGGTAATTAGAAAAAATGGGCCAGTCTGGATGGATGGAAACTGATGCATAGCTATAGATGATGCATTCAGTTGGTTGACACATAACACTTATTTTTCAAGACTTAGATCATCAAAAGTATTTTTATGTGTCGAATATAAATAGCATTTTATCTGGATTTAAGATACTAGTTTTCACATAACCAAATTGACCCATTTATGAGTAGTTGGATCAGAACGGCTACGTCTACACTAGAGATATCTTTTTTCAGTGTATGCATATCAAAGAAGAAAAGAAAAAATCAATGGATAATCATACCTTAACACTGTCAACCCAATCCATGTGTACGTCTGGCAAGTTTCTGATCCATTTCTTGTTTGGTGTTCTTAGAAACACACCATGTTCAGCACCCAACCATATACTGAATTCGCCAAAGTTCTGCATAGTACGTCATCGTGATTTTATTTTGTAACTATGTGAAAGTCTAACGGCATTGGTAGACAATATAGTGACAGTCATGGAGGGATTGATGGGGAGTTATATAGCTAGAGCCTAGAGGTGTATTGATAATATAATGTCACAGATCAAATAATGTTCAGTCTCGAGAAAACAAAGTGCGATTGATTTTCTGGCCATACCACGGATTAAGAATCAAACTACCTTATCAAGGATGGAATGGTGGCATCCACTTAGGACAACAACTGTGGTCTTTGGATCTTCACACAACTTCTTTAAGGCTTTTTTTGCTTCTGGGTGAAGTCTTGGTTCCATTTCTTTAAACTGATCAACCCTTCTATCACACTCCACAGGTTCCGTCAGCGTTGCATTAAAACCCTGCCACATCAGTAACAAATTGAAGTCATGCAATAAAAATCTAACAAGCATAACAACAAGCTATGAATCGTTTTACAAAGATTTGACAAAAGGATGTTGAAATTTAAACAGCCCAAAATATATAGAGAGCTTAACAAACATCATACCAAAATGAGTAAACGGTTGTTGGAATCCAAATAACGCCCGACTGCCTCTTCCGTTTGAAGTACAGGTGGAATCTGTCTGATCCTCAATTGGGCTTCCACAATTGTATCATTGAGTTCACTACAGTTACAAGAGTAGGCATTGAGACCAATTTCCAAATTTAAGCTATCAAGATAATAGGCTTTGATATTTGGGTCAACCGAGTTGGGCGCAGATTAGTTTGACCCCCAACAACTTGTTCAAGTTTAAGATATCTTTACTGATGATCAATAATTTAAAAATTATTACTAAAGAATCTATTCTTTAAACTAAAAATGATTGAGGAAGTTACATCAACCATTTTAAACACATGTTGGACAACTGCTAACCCATTTGACTTTTACCAAATCTTCTTATTTTACCCTTTGACCTTTCAGTTATAAAATATAGACCCACAGACTCCATGTATAGATAATTAGGATAACATAATATTTTAAACAAGAACAAATTGCATATAAAGGATAATACTTTGAAGCAATTTTCCATTCATATACCTTCAATGTCAACTGTTTATAGTCCACACTTTCAAAAACACTTATCAAGTCCGAGTGTATATTGATTATATAAGGTGCTGACATAGAATAACTAGTTGTCTAAACCATAAAATTTTGCAAAATGAAATTGTGGACAATAAAATATTAAGTATTGAAGTATCAATCATAACCGAAGAATACATCAAATATATGAAATAAAACTTGAAAATATGTACCTAACAAAAGTTTCAGCCCATTCTTGAGATGTATGAGTAGTGACATGCATGAAGTTATGGTGGTGTCGTTTTTCCCTCTCCTCAGCAGGCATGTTCAAAGCATAAGCAATTGAAGAAGCCACTTCGGTTATGTTCCATGGGTTAACCAAAAGAGCCCCTGCGCCGAGAGACTGTGCTGCCCCTGCAAACTATGTATGTGAAACATGCACATTAATATCTACATCCCACGATAAATTAATTTGCTCATTAGATATCTGTCAAGAAACAAAAGTACAAACATCTTCACATAAATTTTGTTACCAGGGTAGCAAAAAAAAAAAAACTTTTTTAATTTAATGCAATAGTGAGAGTGCATGTTTGTAACAACTTATATCGAAACACTAATATGATCAGTGTTGAGAGAGCATGAGGTGGCAGTCTTGACCTATTATTTATGAATGGGTCAATTTGGAGCTGATATAATTATTGTAATAAAACTGCTTTTATGACTAAAATGAACTCAAGTGTTTGTGACAAAACCCAAACTGATTGACATGGCCAGCTCACCCATACAAAAACTGATCCTTGAAACTTAGCATATTTGGACTCATTTCAAAACCCACCCATCTTGCCACTCTGAACGACTTTACCGACATTTGGTATCATAGGAAGAAATATACCTCGCTTAAGATTAAAACTCCCTTTTTTGAAGCTTGGCAAGCCACAAATTCGTAACTCACAAGATTCATTCCATCCCTTAGTGACGTAATAAGAGCCACATCTATCCAATAGACAACAAATATCAGATTAATAAAAATAAACATAATATATAACAACAAATATGACTAAACAACAAATATATAACATGGGAGTGAAACAATACCAGTAATGGCATATAGTGCACATAATCCATAAAAGTCAAGAGACCGATCCTGTACAAACAAAAAATAATTGCTTGCATGAGTTTAAACTTATCAGCAAGTTTTGTTTCGATGAACAGAAGATTGACAAACCAGATGATGAATTGGAACAGTTGTAAGGCTCCCAAATCTTCCATTTATTCGGCCAACGATTTCATGAACTTGACAAGTAAGCTTTTGATCTGTTTAAAAAACATCAGAGGACATAATGAAAAGAGTAAGAACTAATTCTAGCACCATGATTTATAACTTGATCTGTAACTAGAAGTAGAAAAAGCACAGGTTGGTTAACTGGTCAAAGTAGATCATATTAAATTGGATTGACCACCAATCACGTTTTTGTCTGTTTTTCGTATTTGTATGACAAATTACTGAATTACTTCTAAATACTAGAATTAAAGAGTTTCAAGTTATTAATACAACCTAGGAAGTTGTATGCCTTAAAAATTAACTTTGGACGACTTTGAAGGTTTTTTGACCCATTAGACCAGTTAAACTTTTTGCTAAAATATTTGTTTTGACCCGCTCGACATATACCACTGCCAAAATAGTCTAATTCATAAAATAAATAGCTTGAAGTTGACATGTGTCAATCAGTGAAAATGAAATAATCAATGCGTCAAACTATTGAAAGCTTACACTCAGGGACATCAGTCCTTGTTGGCACGGCAATCTGGAGCAATACTACTTTGTCATGCCAATCCGGATTATCTTCTAGGAACTTTTCGAATGCCAAAATCTTTTGTGGAATTCCCTTAATCATGTCAAGGCGATCCACTCCTAACATTACCTAATCATTTAAAACTAAGTTACAATTCCTTGCTGCTTGTGTAGAGAAGCACTTTACCAGACCTAGTTGCATATTTCATTCACTAGAACTCACCTTGTGTTTAGGGAGAATTTGGATCTGAATTCTGAATCTGACTAATTAATACTCAAATTAATGGGTGTGTTACAAATCTAATTATTCAAGGACTAATAAATAAACTGACCAAAACCGACATTCTTATATATTGTAAAAATATTCATACTTGCAATATGATAATTTTGTTTTCATCAACAGTAAAGTTATTGTTTAGCAGTTTATTATTTCCTTTAAATTTAGTATGTAAATCCAATAATGATGTGTTTGAAATAGTATTAATGAAAATTTGGTTAAAAGATAGGAAAAATAAACACTTTGAATATATCTGATAAAATCATTTTTGTTGCAGCATTATATAAAACTCATTATTTGCCCCCCTATATAATCTAGTACTCCTAATCAGAATCCCTTTATGCAAAATAAGATAGTTCAATGTTCAATAATACAATAAGATTATTCAACTCTAAAAATGATGAAATATTTTATTCGATTCCGTAGACAGGGATAGATTTTGATTTACCTTTCGGCCTGCAAATCGCTCCTTTAGTTCTTTTATATGATCTTGGACTTGAGGAAGTTGAATAGCTCGTATGAACCTTCCAGGATCTATCCCAATAGGAAACTGCAGTTAAAAGTCATGAAACAAATGTTTAGCATCTTCATGGTGACAAAAAAAATCATTTTGTAAAATAGGACTCTACAGAAAAATCCGTGATCAGATAGAAACAATACCGCAGCAACACGAGTAAGCTTCCCTTGATCTTCTACTCCTTCAGGAGTACCCTCCAGTCCAAGAATTCGAGTGCATGCACTCACAAAGTGCCTTGCATAATCATAAGTGTGGAAGCTGACACATAGCAAGTGTTAGCAAATTTGACTAATTAATTCGGGTTGTATTTTATCTCTAACTAGTGAAACATATTAAATAAAATGGTTTATAAGGATCTAAGTCAAGCGGGTCAAAAATCACCCAAACTATAGTTTTTATTTCAGGGGCACAAAACTCCCTATATCATTTAGCTAGAAATTATTGATTACCATCAATATACTTTTAACTTATGTGATCATATTTGGCGCACTAATGTGTAAAATACACTTTAATTGTTTTGAACAAAAACGTGACTCGGGTCAAAAAGACCTGACCTGTTTTGATTATCCTTAATAATCACCTGTTTTGACCCGTTACCAACCCACTCAACCAGCTCATTTTTCTACAGCTACAAGAAATGTTTCCGGATAATAGTATGTACCCAACTAGATCAGCTACAAGAACAGCTCTTAGCAGCTCGGATCGAGATGGCAGTGTCCTATGAATTTCAGATGAAGGGAATGGAGTGTGAAGAAACCAACCAACTTTCATCTTGCTGTTATGCTCTTTAAGACATTTTGGAAGAAACATTAGATGGTAATCGTGACACCATATGATGTCCCCTTCCATATAATGCTCATTCACTACATCAGCAAACATTTGATTGGCTTTTTTGTAAGCATCGAATTGTGATTGGAAACTACGTGTGGTAGCTAGCCGGTCCTCTTGAGGCAGACCAAGATAATGGAAGAGGGGCCATAAGATATTGTTGCAATATCCGTTGTAATAGAGATTAACAAGTTCTTCATCAAGAAAAACCGGGATGCACCTCTGCATATCAATTTTTTCTTAGTAACAAAACGACATTTGTAATTATGATTTAACCATATTTCATGTGTTTTTATGATGTGCATTTTAGAACTTGACTATCTTATGAATTTCTATTTTACATCTGTTTCTTTTGAAAGTCATTTGATGATTGCCACAACAAAAGTTATATTTTTCTTAACAGTGGAGTATATGTTTCCAATTATTAATTATATTTTGAAAAAGAACGTCTAGTGAACATTCGTTATAGATTGGTGGCCAACCTTTTCAGCAAGTGCTTCAGTTAGTGATTTCTGTCCGATCTCATCAGGTACATTTACTCCGGCCCATCCAATCCATCTGGTTTCAAATTCCGTTATGCCTTTAACAAAAATTGCTTCTCCATTAGAACATGAAATAAATCTTTTAAACATGCAGAAAGTAGAAATTGCAAAAAATAGCTAGGTACTAATACTCTAGTTCTAAAACCATTGTACATTTCGGTAATAATAATTTGGGTAACTTTAAAAAACATGGTAGAATGACTTTTATAGCAGTATTCAACTTTTAATAGTTTACAACGAATCCAGTGACCGAATCAAGGAGCAAGTTGCTGACAATATAGATTACGACTTTGACCCATTTTGCTAACAATAGGTTATATGAGTGGCATATTATCCCAAACAGGTCAAATAGGTCGAAGGTCACACATGGTATTTTCGAGTGCAAAACCAAATTAGGAAAGAAATGCTCGTGAGTGGGCCCGAACCAAACTGTCATATTTGGACCCATATTAAGAAAAGTGTTAGCTACATGCATGAACGGTCATTGGTCACTTTGGTGTGTTGGTTTTTATGAATCTATTCCTTCATACAAATCTTTTGTAGGTTTAGTTACTACCTTTGGTGTTTCTATGCAAAAAATAGTTCCTTATCAGATTAGAAAGAATTTCATGAGGACTCAGATCTGCAAAAACTGGTAAACAACATGGACGTTTAATGTAATTAAAACTCATTCCATTTACCCAACCTGCCTATTTGGCCACCTCTACCAATTATCTATATTACTGACAATGTATAGAGGTACGACTTCATATTTGATTTTGTATATGATAGTAAAATAAAGTGCATTGCAAGAAGAAAGTGAAGGCCTTACCCAAAAGTGCGCTGACTAATCCGCCAACACTCATTTCAAGTTGCCATGATGTCTCGCCCTTTCTAGTAGCAGAAACTGGAAGACGATTGGCTACCACTATTAACCTTTGTCTTGTAGTTGGAGGTCGAATCCATAATCCTTCTTCAACAGGAAACTTTTCAGTTCCTCGTTGGCAATTCCCATTCCCATGTATACTATCCGCACCTCCATTTTCATGAACATCTTCATTCTGAGACTTAACAGATTTCCGTAACTCTCTTTCCTTTATAAGTCTTTCGAGCCTTGTCCTAAGTACAGCTGAAGTGTGATTGTAGTCATCTGTCTGCATATCCAACTTTTGCAGCTCATCCTGCAATCGAGGATTTTGTTTTGTGTTTGAAATCAGATAGTAATTCAACGTAGCGTAATCAATAGTGACAAACTTAGACATTGTTAGCCTATAGAAATCCTACTTCAAAAAAAGAAAATATATACATATAATGCTAATGCTAAAACAAATATTTTGCTTGATATTTGAACACAAATTGTTATGATCCACTAATAGTTTTTTACCATTCAAATCAAGGGATTATGCTTTAGCTAATTTATTAATTAGTTAAGCAATCTATGTACTACAGTATTATCAAGTTATACGAGCAAAGTATCAAGATAATGAATAACAAACAAATACGAAAAGGAGCCACAACGAATTCAAAACGTAGAATGCAGTAAGAGAAGTGTGTTTTAGTACTCCAGATCTTACTTCTCTCGGTGTAGAGATGGTTGCACTAAGAGAACAAACTTTTCGTATTTTAACATAGGGTTTAAGCCATAAAATATCAATGTGGTTTCCAATTGTTCACAGATGCACATTGTACTTTTTATGTACAACGATCCACATTAAAACCTTCAAATTTTGTACAAAAACGGTCATTATGTGACCAATGACCTGATAATTACCTATGCACAAAGATAATCAAAAGCTAGCTTAAGGAAACGAAAACTAAAATCTTATCATAAGATTAGACATTCAAATTCAAAAGTTTTGCCATCAGAAAAAATCATGTTAATCACCAAAAGTAGTAATCATATTCTTTGATCACTATGAATCAAATTACTATATTTGTTATTACTATAAACTAAACAAGATTAACTTTAAGAGTAGCTAGCTAGTAATGTGTAAAGATTAACATTAATTAGGGTGACAATCTTGATAAAATTACAAATTAAACTACTTTGTTCAATGTATATATAGTACTATAGCAGTAGTATCAAGTTCAAACATTAACAAGAACCTAAGGAATTAACAATTAACAAATCAAATGTGGTTTTTTCATTGTTTGAAAAAGTGTTTAAAATAATTATTACCAAATCGTGTTGAAGAATACCAATCTCTTCGAATGATCTGGTGTTCTTCATCATCTGTGTGTGCGGTGAAAACAAAAACCCTAGCTAGGACAATGTTGGTGGTTGTTGATACTCAAAATTATTACATTATACGTGTATGTATATATCCATATATATAGAGATAGATGATGTATATGTGGGAACATGTATGTATACGGGAAGAAGATCACGTCAGTATAGTTAGCTTATTTAGCCGATTTTCTATAATAACTACTATAAATATGAAGCGGTGATCGGCAATGTGTATATGTGTATTATAGAAACAAGATATATATAAATTAAGGAAATGCAATAAGTTACGTATATGTTATGGTGATATATTTGTAGTTGAAGTCTTATGCATACATAGATTTTAGATTTTATTATTATTCATTCTATTCTATAGGTAGATATAGATAGCCATGCAGAACACGCATGGAACACAATTGGGCTTACTCGTTACTCGTATATTCACTAGGCTAGAAGATATTAATCAATTCATCAATGTTTTGGGCTCTTGGACGGGACATCAAACCGGTAGATATATAGCTACTACTGTTCAGGTCCGTCCAATGGACGAGTAGTCTTAAGCTATATAAATCTTATAATAATTGTGAATAAAAAGTGTATTACCAATATCACAACTTAATGAATACGAAAGTTAAAGAAAAAACATATGAAAATTAACTCTATATAAATAGTTATTTCAGTTTACCCTTTTTTTCAACTTTAGTTAACTAGAAAGAGAACCAAAAAGTACATGACCAATATCACAACTTAATCGATACGAAAGCTAAAGAAGAAACATATAAATATTGATCGATTTCAGTTTACCTCTTTTTTCAACTTTAGTTAAATAAAAAGAGAAACAGAAAGTGTAGAATATAAAATTTGAAAAATACATACCAATTCATCAACAAAGACCATCTCGAACGTTTTGATTTTCAGAGAAACAAAAAGTGAATGACCAATATCACAACTTAATCAATACGAAAGCTAAATGTAACCCGTCGTTTAAAAATATGGATTTTCAAAAACTTTCACCTAACGGCGTCAAAAGAAAGCGGAAGTAAACTTTAAAAGTCTAAACCAGCAAAATCTGTTAGGTTTATTTATTAAATGGTGTTAATAGCCATATCATCAAAATAAGTTTAAATGGAAACCCATCGGATGCCCAATATTAAACAACCGACCACATTATCAATACAAGTCAATATTATCTAAACATTAAGCAAATGTCTAAAACGAGCAGCCACTATGGGTAAACCATAGTCAGCTTCAAGATTATCTACCCATGCCTCACATTTTTTCACATCAACCTGCTCACCAATGTTGGACCTAACGAATTAGTTAGGTAACGAATTAGTTAGGTAAGATAACACATAGTTCATAAAACGTTTGTCCGTTTAAAACATTATATAAAAGTCATATTAAGTCGTTAAGGCACATATCATCAAACATATCATGTCACATACAAATCATAGCATCAACATCTTTCATATTAGGATGGGTCATCCTAAATATGCCTAGTCATCTTTTGCATCTCCACATATCACATCTTAACATCTTTATAGTTGTGACATAAGTCACGTATCTCATATAACATATGCATCTTTATAAGTGTGACATAAGTCACACCCGACTGGATGGGCAAACCTTACGGTTGTACATCATTGTCGTTAAGAAATGGCAAGCCAATCCCGGAGTAATTCGTATGTTCAAGAAAAGTGGGGCGGGTCAGACCTACCGTATTACTCTTCACATCTTTGACCATGTTGCAAGGAGCCACCCAAGCAACCAAATCTACGCACTTAACCAGGCAAGGGAAAGTACGGGTTAAGCTTAAGACTTTCATCTAAAATTACGAGCTTGATTTCACTTCTCATATAGTTTAGGTGTTCATATTACCTAAACATTATCACATGTACATCTTAACGTTTGGGCCCTTAAACGTGCACGTGTCATGGCAACTTAATAAGTCTAGTGAACTAGATGAACAAGCCATGTAGTCATGCACATTTTACATATCATCAACCTATAACACATTTCAGTTCATCTCAAGACGTTACATAGCATATCATTACATCGCATACATTGTTATATCACGTACATCATCATATATATCATTGCATATCGTATATCATTACAACATTGTATATCATTTATCATCTTAGATCATACATCATTTCATATCATCTTTCGTATCATATTATATATATATATCACTTCATATCATCTATCATCTCATGTTATATATCGTTGCAAATCATCTCTTATTTCATATCATTTATCTTTTCATATCATATCATCTATTAAGCATACATAACATCTCATATCAGTCTGAATCATTGGGGTAGCATTTCAGGCTTTCATATGCATCTACATAGCCCATATTACCTCCCGTATAATCCCGAATACCCATAAGCAAACAAGATACCATTTGGTAAGTTATAATCCCGAATACCCATAAGTAGTGTATCTTACCATGGTACAGCTTACCAACGAGTTAAAGTATCTTATGGTTCTTGCTAAGTGCTCCCGACCACCTAGAATGAGTATAAGATCAACATATAAGCTAAACGAAATGTTTTGTGCAAACTGGGCATCAGGTGTGTCGCACCTCCCAAGCGGTGCGTCGCACCAATCATACAGAAAACTCAGATCAGGTATAGGTGTGTCACATATCGGGCTCCCTTTGAAAATCAAAATTCCAGTGCATCGCGCCTTCTACTTGGTGCGTCGCACCTGGGGTGCCGACCAGCAAACTCAATTTCAAACTTGCTCTAAACGATTCCCATTCAATCTCAAACCCTTAGCCGGACTTGGAGAAATAAAATTGACCTCTTTGACAACACTTTTGATGACTTTAATCCATCAATCAATTCTTTAATCCTTTACAACATAAATCAATCATTGAATCACTTGAATAACATGAAATCTGTAACCGTTTAATTGATTAACCCAACCCTCACCTCATGGTCTGGGTTGAATACTCATCTATGACTTAAGTAATCAGATTTCAAAGAGGATTATAGCTATATTACCTGTAGATGACTTAGGGGATCCAAGATCTTGACAAAACTTGATTGAAACGGCACGAAACGATGAGATTTTGAAGGAAACTTGCAAGGAGAGGAAGGGAGGATTGGCTCGGGGGTATTTCTCACGTATGACCCGATGTTGTGACAATTAGGGATACCTAGTTGCACCTTAAACCCTGGCCATAAACTCCTAATCTTACACTTAGGGACCCTCAACTTCTAAACTTAACTTTCTTAGCTTAATTCATCTACCGGGAGACTTAGCGATCTAACAAGCACTTAACTTTCAAAACGTTGCTTTAATTACTTTCATTATACGTTATATTGATTGTTTCACATAAAATCCATAAGCTTTAATCACACCATCACATATAGGGCATATAAACTTAACGAACCTAACGTTGACTAACGGTCAAGTCAATAAGTCAAACTCGAAAAGTTTAGGATGTTACAATTACCTCCCCCTTAAGAGGATTCTATCCTCAGAACTATTTTGCCACTCATATATAAATGACTTATCCGTATCCCTCACTTTACCATATCGTTTCAGGATTTCCTTGAGTTGTACTTTAACTTAGCATAGCCAAACTCATTTAGTGTCTACATAATCTTTTCTACTTACACTTTACATTTCGACTGCTTCGTCATTTCTTTGGTTCAATCTTTAAATCAAACTAAGTAACCATCTAATTTCTTTAACCTTCATAAGTAGCACCCACATTACATTTGGTGTAGGCTATGCATTTAGTGATTAAGCCCCTCATACACGTATCCTTATTAACTTTCTACCATAACTCACATAATTCATTTGAACAAAGGGTAGACTTTCCATAACTTTCAATACATAACATATCCCTCCATAGAGTCTTATGGTTAGACCATAATACCCACTTGTTCATAATAAGCTTTCTTTGCTCACCACAAAACCTTTAGTCAATTTTGAGCTAATCCGAACTCTTATTTAACGATTCCAACTTCATGAACTATTATCTTCATGATATTTGGCTCCATAATTTTCCTTTCAATAACATATCGTATCATGAAGTGACATCCAACGCCTATGTCATTACCATGGTTGCATACAAACACAACAACAAATCTCGATGTACCATCGCACAATCATATGATTTTTCCCTGAGTTTCCAAATCATTCTTCCTCTTTCCTGTCCATCTAAGAGTGATAGACACCTTTTGAGTTCACCACTCCCTTCATACATTGCCAAAACATATATAAAAATTGTTTACATAACTGTCGTCTCGATTTGAAGCATTCAACAATTAGCTTTCACACTTTAAGAGAACTTCTTTAACACACATCTTTTCTTTCATGTCCAATGAAACGGTGCAATAGTTCATCAGGAAATATACATTCTTGGACAACCAGTTTACTAATGGCTCATATCATAACCTTTAGCTTCTCACGTAGCCTCGTCTCTTAGGCCATGATAAGGTGACTCCTCACTTCCGTTAAATGATCATTAAATAATTATTTTGTAACAAAACTTTCGGTGTCTAGTCTTGGAATTTAACCCTATCACACGTCAACATATAAGATTTACTACACCTCATATCATAGTAGGTCATATCACATTTAAGGCGACATCCAAATAAGCATATCACCACGATTTTATAAGCCTGCTCAAGTACAACTTTTAGGTCATAAGATAACCAAATGAGACAAAACTCAGTTGTTGACAAATGTAGCAGACTTCATTTGAGCTCTAATATAAGGTTTGACACCTGATGAGCTCTAATAAATAAGTTACGATGTTTGCAAGACAAGTCAGCAGAATTCATTCGATACCTGATCATTTTGGGAAATCGACATTTTTCGCATATCTCTAGGCAAAATCATAGAAAACTTTGTTCATATAGAATCTAGGGGACACATAGAGGTTTTCATAAATGTAAGAGTCATCTCTTAAGTCGTTCATATAAAGAAGATATGATTCCTGCAATATGACTGAATTTTCAGACATAATAAACTCTTTGTTTTACAAACAATTTCCACCATCAAATATTCATATGAAGCCACCACAACCTCTATAGTTCATACCCATCAAATTATGAATTAATTATCATTATGAAATCATCAATTGATTCATGGATTCATAATACTCATTTTACAATCGACTTGATGTCCGAATGACTTAAATCGACTCACAAACGCAATCGAATCCATAGCAAACCTCAAGACCTGATGTGAACCCTATACTGGTTCCATTTGAACATTAAAATTACTCTAGAAACAACTTCATATTTATAGGAAATCTCAAGATACATATTGATTACAATAACAACCACCGAATAACCCAAAATCGTCAATCTAACAACAAAAACGTTTCTTATCAATCAATACTCAACAAGTCCAGATTTGGGTGAAATATATAGATGGATATGACTTATATTTTGCAAATGTTTCATTCTATACCTTGTAGGATGATAAACGGATCGATTACATGCACCGATTGATCATTAATCCATCCTAGACTTCTATACGTCACATAACTAGCTTAAATCGTCCACCGGAAATTCTATTGACATATTAAACACATCTTGGCATCTTTAACGCATAAACGCATATATCTTTAAGGCATTAAAGCCTCTCACATATAACATATTATAACCACGTAAGCATTATCTCGTTAAGAGACTTCATGGTAGCAAGGTGTTGACTTAATGACTCAAGTCAACCTTTATACAAAATTTGGGATGTTGCAATTACCTCCCCCTTAAGATACTCATCCCAATCGTCACATATCGTCCCATAGCGAAATCAAAACTAATCGAGTCATATATCCAAAACAGACCAGAATATGCATCACATGGATGGTGCATGCGCCGCATATCGGGCTTCCTTCAGAAGATCCATTTTCAAAACTAGGTATACTTGCGCCGCATATTATCTACGATCAGGAAAAAAATAATTTCAAACGAAACCTAAACGTTTTCTTCACACTCAAGTACAACTTTAACACTTCACGGCTCGAATGTAGCTTCACATCGTAACATAGTGTTCATAGAATGGAAGAGCTTCATTGTTAAGGGTTCAATCAACCTTAGGGTTAACTCCTTTACTTGCTTCTGCTTCATCGTTCTTTATTTCATTTATACTTGTCTACTCTTCGCGTGGTTATATATGATACCATTAAGTGGTTTGTAAGGTGCCCTATTGTTGCGTGGATCGTAATAAGACGCGATTCGTTATGTCAAGAGTGCGGAATCCTCTTGAGATAACTAGATTGCTATTGCCTTTTGTTAATTAATAAGTAATGAATCAACCCAAGGAGATGCACAAGGCTTGTGGTTCGTGTAGAAGAACACACGAAGGAACAATTAACCTTAGCTCGTAAATTCGTGAATAATTAACAAGGATTCGAAAAACGATTAACCTAATTCTGTAGATTAGGTCTTGTATTTATACTAGTTGATATTGGGTTGTGTGGGCTTCGGCCTAACTCGCGTAATTAAGCCCGAATTAACAATTAGTCAATTCACCTCATGCTGACGTCAGCACGAGGGTAATCCTTCATGCTGATGACGTCAGCACGAGGGACGTGCCTTTGACTCTTTGTTTGACTTCGTTTGGCTTGTACATAACATCCAATCATCGTTTAAGTGTTCTACGACACTTATAAACCTTGATTCTATGTTCTTGTACCTGCAAAACAATATATAACACACAAACACAATACAAAGCATAAACAGATATAATATTGAAGTTCAAACGTAATCATTAAATATCAACACAAGTTCTTATTTAAATGATTACACACAAGTTCCTAAAAACATAAACGATAATCAAATCTATGTTGCGATTGTCACAACGAATCTGCATCTATAGACTCCCCTTTGACGATTGCAACTAGATCTCTTTAAAGTCTTCAAAACTTGAACTTCAAAGCTATCCATTAAACAAAAGTCTAGTGCTATTCGCATGAATTCTTTCTTGTAAGCAATGTGCGAGAATGTTGCGATAGCGCCTTTCTTCAACTCTCCGAAAATCCACAGCTGAGCAAGGTGTATCCAAAAGTCTTCTTTGATCACCTCTTGACAAGTTGACAACCTACATCGGATCATACATGCGTAGCAACATCTGTTTCTGTGAATCATCAACAAACATCTATGCTTCGCCTGACTTGATATCTATCTGCCAAAATGTCATCTCTGTCAGCATATCTTGATCCCATTTGATAGCGGGAACCTTCTTAACACATTTAATCCTTTTCTGTACAAACCGAAATGTGCCATATGGATTCTTAATCTTCTTCAAGGGTGTTGGCTTTATCAACCTTTCTTTTGGCTTCAGACCTCTATCACTGAAATACTTAATTCTTTTATCTCTGAATCTATTCCAGTAGAAATCTGCAAGTCCATTGCTCTGAAGATTAACGAACCAGTGTCTTCCCAAATCAATCATGTCTGAATCACTAAGAGAGTGGAAGTGTCTTTGACTTATTAACATGTACTGGCATCCCTCCTTTCTCTTGATAATAAACAATTTGATTCTGTGATCATAGAACCAACTTTGTATCACTGAGAAGTATTTGGGTGCATCCTTGTCTGAGATATATTCCCAAAACATTGATGGTTTATACGTATCACGTATCACTAAACCAGTATGTCCTCTATAACCTGGAATTAGTCTATTAATAATAAACTCATGATCTTGCTGCACCGGAGGTATATTAAATCTTCCAAGATCAACCTCTCGCGTAGCAGCTATATTCCAGTATAGATCAAAAATATTATTATGTGCTTCATCAACTATGTTTGCATATACAGCAAATTTCAAACTTGCAGCATTCTTAGGTTCATCTGGACTATCTCTGATTGGATTGAGATTGAGATGTTCTACTTCAGCTATTGGTTCAACTTGAATGACTTCATCTTCATTAAAGACACGATCAAAGTCATAAGGTGTCTCAAGCAACCTTTTTCTATCAGCTTCTGAAGTAATCAACTCTCCTTCTTCCAAATCTTTATCATCGATACTTTCTAGATCTTCTTCAGCATCAAGATCGTCCAATGCACCTATCCTTTGAAGCTTATCTGCAATTCAAACGATTTACATATACAAAGATAAAGAACATGAATTATAAGTCAAGACATAATAAAATAGTATAAATACATAAAAGAAATTAAAATAAATAATACTATATCATAAATATAATGCAACAATTACATTAATATTTATCTTATAATCTTTATCTATTTTAACTTACAACAATAATATTATGTCATAAATATAATGTAACAAATACATTCATATTTATCTTATAATCATTACAAAAACAAAAACAAAAATCATTAGCACTAAGGTTCATAATCCGAATCTGAATCCGAATCTGACTCTGACTCTGAAGATGTATGAGTTAACCCTGACTGTTCTTTCATTTGATCCCTAAGTGATCCTGGATCATAATAATCATCATAATCCATAATCTCTGCTCTAGCTCTCATATGAGCTTGTGGATCATATCCCAATCCCTTTTCTAGTCTATGCACAATTAATGGGTGCAAATCTGACTCTGTAGAGACATTGGTAGTAGAATAAGTCTTAGTTGACTCACTATTCTGAGTAGATTTTCCTTTGCTAAGATTTTCTTTTTCTATATGATTATGAGGATCATTCACTAGCTTTTCTCGAATCTCCCTTTCTATTCTATTAGAATTAGAATTGGAGCTACCTGAATTGGAATCTTCCCCATCATCATTGTTAGGATCATCAGGATCTGTATCTGGAGCGGTCATCATAGCTTTGCCTTTATCTTAAGTCCTAGAAGTACTAGCACCAGCTATACCAGCAATCTCTGACTCTCTTTGTCTTGATGACTCCCCTTGAATGTTTGCAGCCTCTGTATCCATAGCATCACCAGTAGCATCTTGACCTTGACTTTTATTCTCTGGCTCACCAACATCTGGTTGTGCTTGATTAGGACCTTGAGCTGGATCTTGATCTTCATGATCATCATCTCTTGACTTCCTTGCTAGCTCATCATCCTTACAACCACTCTTATCTCCCCCTTGAGCCAAGAATTGGTCAAGTCTAGAACCAAGAGAATGAACAAGAGCTGTCATTACGTCCATCTCTTCTTGATGCTTAGCAGCTTGGAGCTTTAGCTGACTCTCCAAAGCTGTGACCCTCATCTCCAACATCTTCTTCTCTGAAAACAAACGACTCAGCTGCACTTGAACCGGAGCAACTGGACGTGACGTAGAAGCAACATCAGATGTAGAGGCCTGAGGTGGCATCGTTGCTTCAAATAAAGGCATACGAGCACTAAAAGTTCCTGTGGGAGGCATCTGTGTTCTTTGCAGAGGAGCCAACAGACGTCCCATGATTGTAGAAACAGGAACTGTCGCCTGAATATGAGCAGACGAAGGCCTAGGAGCAACAAGTGTCGGCTCTGGCTCTTGACGAACTGTAGATTCCGGAGCAGTAGGAATCGTAACAGTTGTGGCCTCAGTAACAACTTGTGCGCGAGAACCAATTTCTCTTATTATAAACTTTGGTCTCGACTTTCTCTCCCCAATAACAACACCAGCAGAAGTAGTAGACACTGAAACAGGAACATCAGAAACTGAAGCTCTTAAAGCAGCAACCAATGGAGTATCACCAACAGTAGGTGCATGAGACCTCTCCATGGCTTCATTATAAGCATCAAACTCTCTATCAACTTCAGCTTAAGATCTTTCATGTCTTCTTCTTCGCTTCGACAGTCTTTCTTCCTCTTCTTCATCTTCTGAATCCTCAACAACATTAACCGGGACTTCAGAAGGACCAACATCAACATCAACTGGAGCAGAGGTAGAAGTAGAAACTCCAGTAGATGGTGGTACAAGATTTGTAGGATCATCAATATCCTCCATGAGAGCATCCATATCTGAATCATGCTCTAGATCTCCAGCATATAAAGGAACATCATTGAGTCCCTCAAATTGATCAGCTCGCTCTTCTTGAGGATCATCTTGAGCCTGATCACCACCACCACCACCAGCAGCAACATGTTCTTCATCCTCCCAACCTTGTCTGGGTGCAACATAGTTAGGACTGATCAAATGTCCGAACAATGGTGGATTATCAACATGTATCGGACGATCTCTACCCGACAAGTGCTTCAAACTTTCAACAAATGCCTTATAAGTAAGACGACCTAAATTGAACGTAGGACCGTCAAATGGCAAATCAGCTGCAAAGTGACGAATTATGATCATCACAAATCTTGGAAACAGAAAGAATTTCTTGTCCGTACCAAATGACCTCAACTACTTCTCCAAATTATCAAAAATGTACTGAGAAAAGCTATATGGCTTGTTCAGCACCAAGGCAACCATCTGAGAAGCATTCTGAATATTCATCTGGTCGTAGCCTGTACTCCGATGACTAATGGCCCTCAACAAATAGTAAGCAAGAAGCTTCCATTTGCCACGAAGATGATTCCTTAAGTATGGGTGAGAAATAGCACCAGTATACCCCATACGACGTAGAGCACCGTCGCAGAATTCCTCAGAAAACTAAGTCGGACCTTGCTCTATCTCGATATCACCCAAGTGTAAAATTGTTCGTAAGTCTCCAGCCGAAAATGAGAATGAACGTCCTCCAACAATAGTGCGAATGTATGTATGAGCACCCATCTGCACTGAACGGGCTGAGTTCCAAAACTCCCGAATGAGACTTATCACCAACAGAGGGTTCTCTGTTACTGCAAAATGAACACGAGAACGTGCAAGAAATTGTAGGACACCGTGAAACTCTGAAGTGCACCCCGTCTGTGTAATGCTGAGATCGAGTGCAGCATTGTGCTCCTTGACGAACACACGAGCGTTATTACCTTGTCCTGCCATACCTGCACAAAAACAGTCAAAAACGACAAGAAAAACAAAAGTTAGAATAAACGAAACTAAAATTTAGGGTTTTGGCTCGTCTGCTTCGTGATAACGTCATCACGAGGAGGATTTCCTTCGTCGTGACGTCAGCACGAGCCAAGCATGAACCCATAAACACGAAGTAAAAACATCTCTATTTGATGTTAAAATTAAACAAAAACATCATCGTGGACTTGTTTCTGGTTCGTGTATGCCCAGAAAATAAAATCGAAACTAATTCGATGAACACGAAGTTGGTTCGTGTTCTTCGTGTGAATAGTGACCGAAACACAAATTCTTTTAATTAATCTTGATTTAACACTTGTTTACTTAAAGTTTTGTTAGATTTAACATGTTTAAACATCAATTAATCTAATTTTAAGTCCAATTTAAGTCCAAATCATCAAAAATCAAATATCTAATTCGTGGTTCGTCCGAGTTACTGTTCACGCGAGGTAAAATCAAAAATCGGGCATTATAACGACTTGTAATCGTTAATTCTTATAGTCAAAACATCAATCAATCATCCTAGATTGGAATTATACCAACAAATCTGGATGAATAACACGAAGAAAGAAAGAATTGATCGAACTAAGGAGCGAATGAATAGTAGCATGAAGGAGACGAAGTTCGTGTGATTTACGTAGGGTTAATTTTCAATTAATGGTAATTAATGAATAGTAATAACCCATATATATATTCGAATCCACATGGGCCGGGCCGAACACGCAGTTCGTGGGCTTTGTGATGACGTCAGCGCGAGGCATGCTAACGTCAGCGCGAGGTGATTTCGAATTTTCAGATTTTAATCCACATAAATTTCATTCCTTAGCCAAATTTCGCGAATTTTCCAGAAATTTAAACAAGGAAAAATTCCAGAAGTTCCAAAAACATATATTTGTAGATACTCGTTACTAAAAACCTATATCTACTCGAATATGCAATCAAAAATCATCCGTACTAACTTGTCATCACAATAATGTATCAAATAAATCTTACATTATTATCTTGACATAAAATCTATCATTTCTTCATTGATGTTTAACTCAACAATGCAAAGCATTTTAATGTATAATGCATTACAATACATCAAAAATATTATATCAACAACCTATCACATTACATCTTAGGTTGTGATCTTGATAATAAAACTATAACCTATCACACTAAGTCTTAGGCTAATAAATAGGCAATGATGCATTCCGCATGTAGATTAATCATGATATATCCAATCTGACTTGTTTCAACATGGTATTCAAATGAAATTTGATATCTGTAATCTGCACACTTCACAAACTTCATCAATGCATCAAAAACAATAAAAATATCATAAATATGCAAAACAACCAAAATCTTAACCTAGCGATCATTACAAGATCTAAGGCAAGTCCAATCTTTGTCAAACATATTTATCAACCAAAAACAATTGAAATTTCAAAAATTTACTTGAAACATATCCAAAAATATTTTGACTTTTCAATTTTCAAAATCATTTCATTTTCTAATTTAAACAACTTATGTATTAATTAGAAAATCCATCCTTTAAACATACTTACCATAAGCAACAAGACTCATATAATTCACTAAGAATCATATAACTTTCTACAGAATCATAAGATGCTTATCAAATCTCTCGTGCAATAAAAACTAGTTTGACACACAAACTGACACTTATTACAAAAAATAAAAATAAAAAGAAACAAAATAAAAAGAAACAAAATAAAAATAAAAAGAAAAATAAAAAGAAAAATAAAAATAAACTAAGCTACTTTATTTATTTACAAGAAATCTTAAGTTTCTGCAGATTAGATCAGATTAGCATTTACATAAGTCTGCAAGTGAGAAATAATTCTCTTATTATTATGAACAGTGATTCAACCACGATTACCGGTATATTTGTCCTCTTAAACACTCGGTAATTCCAGTTTCCTTTGAATTATGACACTTTCGACATACCCTGGCCAAGGACAGTCACCATGTAACCCGAGTAGCCTAATATGCCATTGAATAGTTTGCGAACTTATGTGACCCACATTCATATATACTTCCGTAATCGATACAAGCACTAAGATAACAAATATTCAATATAGATTCAAAAAACATCCTTAAACAAATCATGAGACACTTTTTAGATAACAGAATTAATTATTTTGTGATTTAACTTATTTTCTTTTGCATTTCATTATTTATAAGGAACCCGTGATTTTCTATGAGACCCATGTAGCGAACTTTCTGACAACCTATCCCAAGTTGGAAGCTTTAGGTAGGCTAGGTATACAAAGACACCCCGAGGACATACTTGTCCGAATCTCAAAGACCACATTAGCCCTTTAATTTTCATTCATTTCATTTGCATAAACAATATCACATTTAACTTTTATGCTCATGATTGGTAGAGGTTTTTGCCTATACATTGAACAAATCTTATAGTAATGCTAGATCTTTCACAAAATTTAAGGACTAGATCAATTCATTACTGAAAAGCAAGCATTCTCAGCCATATATCTGAATATGTTTCCCACAAGAACATTTTATAATTTAAGTTCAGATTAAGGAAACCTTGCTACTTTGTGTCTACCAATATATCCCAAATTGTAATCATTGAACTAAGCAGTTATATTACGATTAAGCAGACTTAAAAGCTAAGTATCCTCACTTCTAATCATCTGACAGCATTAACTTAAATCTCCCCCATATTTTTGTCATTTTCTCATTTTTCACATTTTTATGATTTTCATGACACTAAGAACTCTTTTTGTATTTTTATGACTCTAGCTATTTACAGACACAAACTTACAAAATTAGTTCTTTGAGAGATTTAATAAGAATCAGCATTCTTCATCCCATTGAGAAGAATTAACTTCTCAAATCGAGTCTTATCAAATGCTTTGGTATACAAATCGGCTAAATTATCATCGGTTATAACCTTTTCCAAATGAATTAATTTCTTTTGGGCACAATCACGCAAGAAATGATGTCGAATATCAATATGCTTGGTGACCTTATGCATGACAGGGTTATTTGTAATGTCTATAGCTGACTTATTGTCAATTCTAATAGGAGTATCAAGAAAATCCATACCGTAGTCACGAAGTTGTTGCTGAATCCACAATACCTGGGAACAACAGCTACCAGCAGCCATATACTCTGCCTCACATGAAGACTGAGCAACACATGTCTGCTTCTTGCATTGCCACGATACTAATCTTCCTCCTAACAACTGACAACCTCCAGTCGTAGACTTTCTGTCATTGTTACAACCGCCAAAATCCGAATCAGTATATGCAACAAAATCAAACGTTCCTCCCATTGGATACCATAGACCAAGCCCTTGGTTTCCCTTAAGATAACGTAGAATACGTTTTGCTGCAGTCAAATGTGACTCTTTCGGACTAGCTTGAAATCTAGTGCAAATACAAACAGCGAACATAATATCTGGACGCGAAGCAGTCAGATACATCAATGAGCCAATAATAGCACGATAATAAGTTGCATCCACAAGTTCATCTTTCGGATCAAGAACCCCTAAACCATGATTTTGCTGAATAGGAGTACCATATGTCTTGGACTCTAGCATTTGAAACCTTTCCAAGATGTCATCGACATACTTAGACTAATGAATAAAGAATCCATCTTTCCTTTGATCTACTTGTAGTCCGAGGAAAAATTGCAATTCCCCCATAGCACTCATTTCAAATACATTTTTCATGCTCATTTCAAACTCTTTGCACATCTTTATATTAGATGAACCAAAAATGATATCATCCACGTAAACTTGTACTATCAGATAATCTCGCTTCTTCCACTTGATAAACAATGTGCTGTCTATCGATCCTCTTGTAAATCCATTTGTCAACAAATGTGTCGACAACTTTTCATACCACACTCTGGGTGCTTGATGCAATCCATAAAGAGCCTTATCCAATCGATATGCTCTTCTTGGATAGTTCGGATCTTCAAACCCCGATGGTTGGTGAACATATACTTCTTCTTTAACTTCACCGTATAGGAAGGTACTCTTAACGTCTAACTGATACACCTTTATACCTTTGAAACTGGCATAGGCTAGAAATAACCTTATAGCTTCAATCCTAGCAACTGGTGCAAAAGTTTCGTTATAGTCATATCCTTCTCGTTGTGCAAACCCCTGAACAACCAAACGTGCCTTATTTCTAGTAACGATCCCTTTGTCATCTCGTTTGCATTTATATACCCAACGAGTTCCAATCGGTTCTTTACCTCTAGGCACATCTACTAACTCCCAAACTCCAAGTTTTTCAAATTGAGCTAATTCTTCTTGCATAGCTTCAACCCAACATAGATCTTGAAGTGCTGCCTTAATATTCTTAGGTTCTACTTGTGAAATGAAACCTGAATATAAACACTCAGTTATCAATCTAGTGTCATAGCATTTCCAAGAATATTTTCAACCGGATGATCCTTATTAATTCGATATTGAGGAACCGAATCAACATTTAGACTTTCTCCTAAATTTGTTCTAATCTGAAACTCAGGAGAGCTAAAATCATCTTCCGATTCTTCAGAAATAGGATCATCATCAGGCAGTGTAACCTTCGATGGAGTAGGTGGTGTAGTGTTCGCGGGTTCACTATTATCTGAATATGGTGTCTTATTCTTGTCCTTACCACTTTCATCAACATCAGTAGTAGACTGAACGTTGGTTGGAGTGGTATCGACATTTCGAGTAGGCGGAGATATAGGAATATTATCCATGTGATCTCTTAAAATAATCACATCATCAACTGTCTCAGGATCTGAATAAGAATCAGGACCATGTAGTGAACTAAACACACTATCGTAATCGAAGTTTTCGCCACTTCCAGAATGTATAGCGGGCTTATGACTGACAATCTTGACATTTATTCCCAAATCAACTTTGCCGGTCTGTTTGTTGTAAACCCGTCGAATTGATGTTCCCGGTTTATAACCCATGAGAAATCCCTCTTCAACCTTTGAATCAAACTTTGACTGAGGTAGATACTTCAAGAAAGTACACGGTACACCAAATGGTTCAACATTATGTAAATTTGGTTTCTTCTTATGTAGAAGCTCAAAACATGTCTTATTATGACACTTAACTACAGTAACCCTATTTAAAATATGACAAGTTGTATTCACCGCCTCCGCCCAAAACATAGTAGGAAGCCCTGAATCTACAAGCATAGTTCTGGCTGTCTCGATTAGAGTCCTATTCTTCCTTTCAGCAACTCCATTTTGTTGTGGTTCATACAGAGAACTGTATTGATGTTGGATTCCCTATGACAAACAAAAGACATACATCACATTATTCTTGAATTCAGTTCTGTTGTCACTCCTGATTCTCTTAACACGAACTCCATAAATGTTTTCAGTTTCGACAAAGAAATTTATCAAAATCTGTGGAGTTTCATCTTTCGATTTAAGAAAGAATACCCATGAGAATCTCGAGTAATCATCAGTAACCACCAAACAGTAGTACATCCCACCGATACTTCTTACATTCACCGGATCAAATAAATCCATGTGAAGTAACTCGAAAGGATTGGCAATAGAATTTTCTTGTTTCGGTTTATGTGCAGACTTTTGCTGTTTACCTTTTAGACAAGGTACACATTTGTCTTCCATTCCAAACCGCTTCATGGGAACGCCGTCAACCAAACCATGTTTGACAATGTCATTCATCTTTCGGAAATTGATATGTCCCATTCTTCTATGCCATAATAAAGATTCAGATTCGTTTGCTTTCAATAATAAGCAAACAGACTCCTCTGGATTATCAACACCTAACAAAAGGCCATAGATGTCTCTCTTCCTAGGAGCTTTTAGCAGGATCCGGTCTTCAGGAATAACATATCCTGGTTTCAATATAAGTGCTTCTTTCTCATTAAAATGGACAGTGTTACCCTTGTCACAAATCTGAGAAACACTTAATAAATTATGTGATAACTGTTCCACATAATTGACTTTCTCCAGTGTAATCTTCTCATTGACAACATCACCTTGGCCCGAGATGTTGCCGTCCTTGGGACCAGTGAAACTAACATACGAACCATTTACATCTTCATAATTCGACAAAACATTCTTGTCCCCTGTTATGTGTCGAGAGCATCCACTGTCAACATACCAAAGACTGATAGGCTTCCTTGGTTCTCCCTGCACATCAGATAATAAGATGGTTAGTTTCTGAAGGAAACCCAAACCTTTTGAGGTTTAGGTTTGCCGAATTCATCTCTAATGATCAATTCGGTCCAATATCCATCGCTCTGTAATGGAGCCTTGGATGAAGATGGTGTCACAGACTGTTTCTTAGGTGAAGTGAAACGAGTCTTAGGAGGTGAATTCCTTGGTGAGTGAGTACCAAATCTAGGTTGACTCCCTAATCGATCATAGAATTTAGACGAACTATTAATTCTAACAGGAGGAGATTGATTTTGTTGAGTCATCTTCCTAGGTGAATTACTCCTTTGAGGTGTATGAGAACGACTCGAACTTACACTACTAGAAGTAGTATTCTGTGAAGGTCCTTGTCGTTTCGGAGTCTTAGATCTATTGACATTAATCCTTTGATCTGCAACAGTAGACTCTCCATTTGACACATTTCTAAGTAACTTAACATAATTCTGTGTATTTTTATTATCAGGATGTCTTTTTGCATACTCCTCATAATAATCCCTTTTATATGCACTCATAAATTTTGGTGAAGCTACTTGTTCAACTAGTTTACCCTTCCCATTAGGAATATCATTAACATCCTTTGACTTGACTTGACTGTCATTCTTAGGATTCTTGACCTTCCTATTTGGACATTGAATAGCTATATGGCCTTTCTCACGACAAGTATAGCACTTCTTTACTTGTTGTTTTCTAGATTGACCATTCTCTATTTCAGGGATTGGTATACCATACTCCTTCATTTCATTTATGGTATCAAGCGTCTGTATTGCTTCTTCCATAGTTTTTACTGGTTTAAAAGGAGCATAATGTCTATCCTTATATGGAATTTGTTCAGCTAACCATTCTTCTTTATTTTCCACACACCAAACTTTATCAATTCTTGATTTAGGTTCAATCCTATTTATAGATACCTCCTTATCATAGAAAACTGTATCACAGTCTTTCAATGTGTAGTATACTACTTCATCTGGATTAAAACT
Source organism: Erigeron canadensis (assembly GCF_010389155.1). Classification (NCBI taxonomy): domain Eukaryota; kingdom Viridiplantae; phylum Streptophyta; class Magnoliopsida; order Asterales; family Asteraceae; genus Erigeron; species Erigeron canadensis. The sequence continues at coordinate 14,387,762 of NC_057769.1, read as the reverse complement.
TAATTCAGTTTGTTGGTGATCTCTTTGTAGAAATAAATCAGAATCTTTAGACACGTTACTTTCCTTCTTAAGAATAACATTTTCAGCAGTTAAACTAGTTAAATTTTCTTTTAGTTTCAATATTTCTAATTTTAAATCTGACACCATTTTACACACGTCAATTATAGAAGATAAAGAACAAGATACCTTCTGATCTGCAGCTTTGCAATCTGCCATGTATGCAACAAAGTCTTCAGTTGTCATACCTTCAGGTATCACGAAGTTCTTCATCTGTTCTTCAATGCTCTTCATGGAAATGTCATCAACATGACTTGATGACTCTTCCTTTTCTTCAGATGCTTTTACTGCTGTCATTTGTTCACTCTCAAATCTTACGGTCTCAGAAACATTACATATATTCTTCTGAACTATCTCAGATGCACTTTCTTCACTTGAGTACACAGAATAATCAATCGTTGCAGCTACCTCATCATATAATTCTACCATGTAGGCATGATTCAAGGTATCATCAGATTGTGTATCCCATTGATAAGTACCATCTGGATTTTGAACAACAACAGCCTTTGACTCCGAAAATGGTGACGAAACTGGCTGTTGTGGAGTAGCAGGATATGTAATCATTGCTTGTGTCTTATGATTACTCGGAGTAATACCGCCTTGATTGTAATTTTGACGACCAGCAACGGTATTATCAATCCTCTTAGGTCGTTGACACTCTCTTGCAAAGTGACCAAATCCATCGCAGTTATAACATTTCACCTTGGATTTGTCAAAGCCTTTAGTGCCATTACCTATAGGTCTCCCAGTTCTCTGAGTGAATCTTCTGACCTTAATAGTGAGCATAGCTAGCTGCCATTGTAGATCCATTTCTTCCAAATCATCAGGATCTATCTGATTGTAATCCTCATCAATTACTGCAGGATCAGTGATCTTTCCTCCGATAAATGCTTCATAAGCATTACAAAAGGCTGAGTAAACACTCATTTTTCCTTCTGCAGAACTCATACTCATTGGCATAGAATGAAAAGATTGTACATTTCTCTTGACATTCGTATGTGTATTGTCATAAGCAACATATCCAGCAATACCTTCAACATCTACTATTGGTGTAGCTTCTGCACCACTTAGAAATGCATTGTTTCCTGAGCTGGAACTTGCTAAATGAACAAACTTAGCATGATATAAAGATGGATCTTGTGTAAAATCTGAGTATCTTTAATCCTTCTCTTCATGTCTCTGTTCTTCAGCTTGGAGACTACCTTTTCAAAGTCCCATGTACTGTATTCTTGATCATCTTGAAGTTGATGAACATAATCAGTCCATGTCTTAGGCAGTGAATCCAAAAACTTATCAACTAGCTCAGTTTGAGGATAAACAACTTTAAAATACGACAACTCAGTGGTCAAATGACTGAATCGAATAATAATCTCGTCAAGAGATTCTCCTTTCAGTCCATTAAAGGCTTCATACTGGCGCTTCAGAAGCTTGATACGATTCTTCTTCAAAGTTACATCGCCCTCACAATATCTTTCAAGAGCATCCCATAAATCCTTTGAAGTAGTATACTTTTTAAACAAATGTACATTATCTTGAGGTAAGGCCATAGTAAGAGTGGACAATGCCTTTCCCTCAACAGCGTATCTTTTACGTTATTCAATAGGCATATCAGCATAAGTGTACCTACCGATCACTCCGTTCTTCTCATATGAAGGCCAATCAAAACCTTGAGTTATCACAAGCCACATTTCCAATCAAAACCTTGAGTCTTCAAAACGTGTCTTCCACATCCAATAATTTTCCATAGGGATAAGCTTTGGAGGTGTATTACCCCGACCAACCTCATGATCGTGCATGATCATCTGGCTGATAAGTAGGGCATTGGGTGAGTTTGCGGCAGCTGGTAAAGTCGTCATTTCGAATATTTTGAATTCAAGTAAAACGAAATACTACTTAGTTGTGTGGCACAAAGTACAAAGTCACGTGGCACGACGTACAAAGTCACGTGGCACGAAGTACGAAGTCACGTGGCACGAAGTACGAAGTCACATGGCACGAAGTACGAAGTCACGTGGCACGAAGCTATATGACTTCCACGAAGTACACGTCGCACGAAGTACGAAGTATACGAAACACTAGTCACGACCTAAGTCACGAAGAGTGGTTCGCGCTGACGTGGCACAAAGTTAAAATGAAGTTAACTGATGACGTGAACACGAATACAAAGTTCACTTCGTGCTGACGTATGCACGAAGTAACACGAAGAAGAGCACGAATTTTCAAATTAACACGAACTTCGAACGAAAATTGCAATCAATAGCTAATCAAACGATCTTAAACCTTCTGGTAATCAACCTTAGGGCTCTGATACCACTTGTAAGGTGCCCTATTGTTGCGTGGATCGTAATAAGACGCGATTCGTTATGTCAAGAGTGCGAAATCCTCTTGAGATAACTAGATTGCTATTGCCTTTTGTTAATTAATAAGTAATTAATCAACCCAAGGAGATGCACAAGGCTTGTGGTTTGTGTAGAAGAACACACGAAGGAACAATTAACCTTAGCTCATAAATTCGTGAATAATTAACAAGGATTCGAAAAACGATTAACCAATTCCGTAGATTAGGTCTTGTATTTATACTAGTTAATATTGGGTTGTGTGGACTTCGGCCTTAATCACGTAATTAAGCCCGAATTAACAATTAGTCAATTCACCTCGTGCTGACGTCAGCACGAGGGTAATCCTTCATGCTGATGACGTCAGCACGAGGGACGTGCCTTTGACTCTTTGTTTGACTTCGTTTGGCTTGTACATAATATCCAATTATCGTTTAAGTGTTCTACGACACTTATAAACCTTGATTCTATGTTCTTGTACCTGCAAAACAATATATAACACACAAACACAATACAAAACATAAACAGATATAATATCGAAGTTCAAACGTAATCATTAAATATCAACACAAGTTCTTATTTAAATGATTACACACAAGTTCCTAAAAACATAAACGATAATCAAATCTATGTTGCGATTATCACAACGAATCTGCAGCTACATGGTTCCATCATTCTCATATTCACTTCATTCGGATCAACACAGACACAGTCTTACAAACACACACATGTCGTGATACATTTACAATTACGTTCGCAACCGGAATTGTAACTATATCCTTTCATACGTGTGCCCGGTAACCCTTCTATGCGTCACCTACTTATAATCCTTTAAGTATCCAGCATCAACTCTACTCTTCAAACTTCAATTCCATGTCTTTTAAACTAGTAGACTCAACAACATTGACTACCAATCACTTCATTTAACTTCATTTAACTGTATGTGCATCATAATCATCATAAACATTTAATCCGGCTATCAATTTCCACCAACTTTCACACATTCCCACACACTTGCAGCATCAACATCACTAAAGTTATAACACGGTGTTTACCCTTGACAAACAGGGGTACAATACATAAAAATCTCTCCAACTTCATTACTTTGTGCACCGATCAACACAAGCATGGCCATACAAACACACTCGCGTCGTGATATGCTTACAACTATGTTCCAGACCATAATTGTAATTGTATCCTTTCACATGCGTGTTCGTTCCCACATTTGCGTATCACCCTCTTTTCATCAATTCCTTTCACACGATTTCCAGCACACTAACATGTCATTTTCTTTGTGGTCCTTGTCACTAACCCCAGTGGCTAGACAACATTGATGGAATACCATTTCACCTAATTCCCCACTTCCATTAACCTCATTTACTTCACACATAAGTTATATCACACGGTTATTAATTTCAGTTAGGGAAATGACTTATTACCTCTGGGACCGTCTATCGTAGCAATAAGATAGTTTAGCGACGGAGAAGCGAGAAACGAGATAACAAAGGGTAAAGTACACATTCACATATCAATAAACAATCATCACATAGCCTTAGTCCTACACTCTCACTCATCCTAAATCCGTCCTAAGGCATTTCATCTCAAAGGCTAAGCATACCTACTTAGGCCTAACTTGATCTCTATCAGTTTAAGTCCAATTCCTATGGCAAACCTATAGTCCTTGGTTCACTTAAACCATTTCTCTGATACCAACTTGTAACACCCGTCGTTTAAAAATATGGATTTCCAAAAACTTTCGCCTAACGACGTCAAAAGAAAGCGGAAGTCAACTTTAAAAGTTCAAACCAGCAAAATCTGTTAGGTTTATTCATTAAATGGTTTTACTAGCTAATTGTACACCAGACCGCGACTAGGTTAAGGAAGATGGACGATGGGTGTTTTGTGGTTATTCGTTGGCAATTTCCCGAAGGTAGGGTTCTAGCCTCTTTATGCCAATCGAATAGGATGATGATCTAGGTCTAATCGGGCGTGAAATGTGGTGTATAGTTGTGCGTGATATGCGGCCATATCATGCTTTTTATAGAGGAGTCGTCTGCCCTTATCCTAGGGTTCTTTTCCCCTCTTTACGGGCACCAACTACTTCCCATATTTAGCCGCCCCTATTAAGTGGAACCGAATCTCTTATTAATAAGGAATTGATTTTGTGATTTAATTCCGTTTAGAGCTTTTGTTACGAACAACCCTTCAGGTCATAGGGTGGATACACCATTAACCCCCAGTCCGAGGGGGCGGGTTTTGCAAAATACCCGTTCCCTTGGACTTTTCTTGCCATTTTATATTTGTGAGAGGGAGTTATTTGAAAAATGTCATAATATGTAATTAATTCTGAGAGATATTTAGTTTGTGGTAGATGTGTGCATATCCCGGTGTGTTGGATCGACGGTTTATGTTTTTTCTTCTGATACTATAAAAGGTGCCTCGTGTTGCTCCAATTTTCATTTATTTTCTTTATCACAGGCAAGTTTCTTCCTTTATTCCTCTTTTTTTACCACTGTCGCCAGTTACTGTTCGCCTTTCTGAATTTGTCTGTCTTCTTTTTTCTTCCTTTTTTTTGTTTCAAATTTGCCATGTCTTCAAAGAGGAAGGTCGCTGATATCGGTCCTTCTGGCTCTCCTTTCGACGTTGTTTCTATTGACGTTGCTGTGAAGAAGGGTAAGGGTTTTGATGTGCCTCCTGTTTCCTTTTCTGGTACCACTGCTTGAAAGTTTATGGAGGAAGAGCTGTTATCAAGGAATCTTGGTGACCGAGAAAATCTCTTGATCAACGGCTTGTGTCGGGAGTATGAGTATTCTCAAGATATGTTGAAGGAGTCACAGTGTGTTGTAGAGAATCTGTTTGACAGGATATCGGATATGGAAAAGCGTTTGTCGAAGCAGGATGTGGTGGTTAGGGCTTTACGTAGCGGCCTGGCTAAACGTCATGATCAGTTGCTTCAGAGAGATCTGGAGAATGAGGATCTTTTAAAAAAGGTGGATGGTTTGGTGAATCGAGTGATTCCATATGTTTGTGAGACACTTGTGACAGGTTCTAAGGCGGTGAATTTGGTTGATTTAGTGGTGAATACATCGAAGAAAAAGGGTATGCTATCTGCTACTCATTCTGAGTATGATCCTGGGTACGTGAAGGTGAAGGAGTCTTTTGATCAGGCTATCAAGAATCTTGCCTCTTACCAGAGTAATTTTATTTATGATGTCACCCACTTGTCTCACCCAGATGTTTGTGATTTCTTGTCTGTGAAACCTTGTTTGGATTAGACTTCTTTGTGAATGTACTTTTGAAGACTTATACATGTTTGTTTTTGTTTTTGTTCTTCTCTTTCTCTTTTTATTTTTATTATTGTGTGCATGTTTGTGTGTTGCATGTATTTGCTATATCAGGGGAAATGGGGTGCGTTCCTTTGGGTGGTTGTGCCAGGCGTCCCTATCAGCTTGTTCCCTTTTGGTCGCTAGGTCGTACTGAGGTTGCGACCCTCCAATGTCCTTCGTGGGACTTTAAAAGACAATGAGCCCTTTATATATATATGTATATATATGTAGTCCCTTGGGATGTCATGCTCTTTTGTGAGTTCCTTGTTTTATTAGATGACTTTTGGATGTCATTACATTGCGAAAAATAGAAAGGAAAAAAGAGTTTTAACAATAGAACATATGTAGGTTTGTGTTGTTCCATGTCCTATCAACTGGAGCCCCTTCAGGTGTTTCTAGTTTATACGCACCATTTCCGTAAACCATGAGTACACGATAGGGACCTTCCCATGTCAGACCTAGCTTCCCTATGTATTCTTTTTCACTTGCGCTATTCAACCTTAGCACATAGTCTCCCACTTTGAAGGCTGTTGGGTTGACTCTTTTGTTATAGTAATTTTCTATTTTCTTTTTGTATGCGGCCTCTCCGATGGCTGCAATTTCTCTCTGTTCTTCGAGTAATTCTAGGTCGACCCATAGTTCTTCAGAGTTTCTTTCGGTGTCTAGCATCCTATAAGTTGATACCTGGAATTCGGTAGGGGCCACGGCTTCAGTACCGAAGGCTAGGCTGAATGGGGTTTCGCCGTTGCTTCGTTTTGGAGTTGTCCTGTTTGCCCAAAGGACTAAAGTTAATCGTCAACCCATCCTTTGTGGCTTCATCCAACCTTTTTTCTATTCCTTTGATGATTTCTCTATTAGTCACTTCTACTTGTCCGTTTCCTTGTGGGTGATACACGGATGCTAACGACTGCTTTATTTGGAGTTGCTTGCAGAACTCAGGAAAAATCCCTTTAGCAAATTGGGGTCCATTATCAGATACTATTGTTTGCAGAATCCCGAACCTGCATATTATATGTTCCCATACGAATTTTTTCATTTGGTCTCCATTAGTTGAAGCGTGAGGCTTAGCTTCTATCCACTTGGTGAAGTAATCATGGCCACTACCAAGAATCTCTTTTTATTTGCTGCCTCGGGTAGGGGTCCCACTAAATCGATCCCCCATTGCATGAAGGGCCACGCCGAAATTACCGAGATCATGTCATTCTTAGGTTGTCTAGGTGCATTAGCTCGTAGTTGGCACGCTTCGCAGTTCTTTAGTAACGCAGCGGTATCTTGGTGCATCGTAGGCCAGAAATATCCTAACCGCATGGCTTTCGTGGCAACAGATCTGGCTCCCAAGTGGGATCCGCAGATTCCCTTATGTATTTCCCGAATGATCATTTCTGCTTGTTTGGGTCCTGCGCATCTTAACCATGGCGTCACAAACCCTTTCTTATACAACTTTTTGTCCATGATCTTGTACTATGGCACCTTGATCCTGACCTTTCGCGCTTCGTTTCCATTTCCTGGGAGTATCCCACTAAGCAGGTATTCATAAATGGGGGTCATCCAATTTTTTTCTTCCTCTTCGACCAGATCCAGTACTTGTTTTTCTTCAATTGGCCTTTCTTTCAAAACTTCCACCAACACCTTTTTCCCTAGATGATCGAATGTTAGGGAGGCCAGTTTACTCAATGCGTCTGCTTTCTTGTTTTGGCTCCTTCGAATGTGTTATAACTCGAATCGGCTGAAACATTCCCTTAATTCGTGTACCTTCTGCAGGTACTGCTGTGTAGTTTCTTGCTTTGCTTCGTATTCTCCTTTTACTTGTCGTGCGACCAGTTAAGAGTCGATGTATACCTGGATGTTTCGGATCTTCATGTCTCTTGCCATCCGAATCCATGCCAATAGAGCTTCGTATTCAGCCTCATTGTTTGTTACCACAAATTCGAACTTCAGCGCGTAGGTAAATTCCTTTTCTTCTGGGTTGACAAGCATTAGCCCAGCCCCACAACCATCAGAGCTGGCTGCCCCATCAGTGTATAGCTTCCATGTGTCTTGTTCGACGGTCCCTATTACTTCAAGGGATGCGGAGTGTGTTACCGAGTCCTTGGACTCTTGCACTTCAGTAATGAAATCTGCTAAGACCAGTCCTTTCACCGCGTGTTGGGCTTGGAACTCTCTTTCATGTTCCCCTAACTCAATAGCCCATTTTATGACTCTACCTGATTTCTCCGGCTTTATCAGTATCTGTTTTATTGGTTTATCTGACAGCACAACGATGGGGTGTGCCTGGAAGTAGCGCCTCAACCTTCGTGCTACATGGACCAGAGCTAGCACAAGTTTCTCCAGCTCCGGGTAGTTGGGTTCGGCGCCTTGTAACACCCTGCTCACAAAGTAGATTGGTATTTGCTTTTGGTTTCTTTCGGCTACTAATACAGCACTGACGCATTCAGAGGACGCTTCCAGATATACGAAAAGTGTTTCCTTCGGTTTTGGTGTTGTGAGGGTTGGCAAGTCCGCAATTTATTCCTTCATCTGTTCCAGAGCTTTGTTCGCTTCTTCCGTCCATGCGAAGTTCTTTTGCTTGACGCACCCTTTCAAGGTTTTGAAGAAGGGGAGTTGCCTGTCGGCCCCCCGTGAGAAGAACCGGTTAAGCGCGGCGATCTTTCCATTCAAACTCTGCACCTCCTTGATGGTCTTAGGTGGAGAGACTTGCTTTAACTTGTTTACTTTGGAGGGGTTTGCGTGGATGCCTTTGTTGCTGATGTAGTACCCGAGGAACTTCCCTTCCTCCACCCCGAAGGAGCATTTTTTTGGGTTGAGTTTCATATTTATCCTCCGAAGGTTACTGAAGGTTTCCTGGATGTCTTCTAAGAGTCCTTCTTCACTCATGCTCTTTATAACCATGTCGTCAACATATGCTTCTAAATTCCTTCCTATCTACGAGGCGAAAGCTCTGTCGATTAACCTTTGATATGTAGCTCCAGCATTCTTTAAGCCGAATGGCATCTTCCTGTAGCAGTACGTCCCCTTGCTTGTATAGAATGCAGTCTTAACTTTGTCTTCTTCTGCCATCTGTATCTAGTGGTAGCCCTCGTAGGCGTCCAGGAAACACTTGAATTTGTGCTCTGCAAGCGATTCCACTTTCCAGTCGATCTCGGGTAGGGGATAGCAATCTTTGGGACATGCTTTATTGATGTTCGTGAAGTCAACACACATCCTCCACCCCCCGTCTCCTTTCTTCACCATTACGGGGTTTGCGATCCATATGGGGTAAGTGGATTCTCTAATTATTCCTGCCTTTAGTAGTTCATCTACTTCCTTATGGGCGGCTTCGTCTCTATCGGCTGAAAGGCTACGCTTTTTCTGGTGGACAGGCTCTACATGTTTTTGTTCATTTAGGTGATGTTCCGTTACGAAGGGTTTGCCATCTATGACTAGGTTTCTTGGGACCCCCGTCATGTCTCCGTATTCCCATGCGAAGATATCCATATTGGACTGCAACAGTTTCCTAAGTTTGTATTTGCATGTTTCCGAGAGTCGGGTTCCTATGGAGACCGACTGATCCGGGAACGAAGGGTTGACCACCACTTTCGTTTCGTCCGCCTGTTCCTTGGGTTCCTTCGCGACAGAGGTTCCTTCACCTTTTGGTCTTTTCACGTCAAGGATTTGCTTCATACGTTCGTATGACGAGCGGATCGTGCCTATTCCCGCTTCATACGGAGGGAACCATTTCGAATTGCTGCATCGCCATTCTCCCTGAGAGGATGTTATAAGGTGATGGAGACCGTACGATGGTGAGGTCCAATGTCTCAGTTCTTTCGCGATCCCCATCTCTGATGCAAACGTCGAGATCGATTTCCCCTATAGGCCAGGAATGTTCTCCCGAGAACCCGACTAAAGGACCGCGAGGATCTGACCTCCGGGCCCTTATAGCGTCTAGCAGTTTAAGGAAACAATGCTTGTATATGACGTCACATTCACTTCTGCTATCTATATAGACTCGTCGTACTTCAATATCGAAGATCATGGCCTGGATAATTACAGGGTCATTGGAGGCTTCTCCTTCCAGAGGTGGAAAGTAGTAACCCTCCTGTTCTTTTTTGGTTGATTTTGAAGTGCCAGCCGTCGCTTGACTGATTGCTAAGACTGACCTTCTATTTTTTAGGGTTTCAGGTTTGTTTTTCTTAACCATTGCACGCAGCAAAGATGCACAAAAATGTTTTCTTTTTAAAGATCTAAGAGACCCGTGTAATGTCGAGTCCCACGGATGGCGCCAAATGATTGTACACCAGACCGCAACTAGGTTAAAGAAGATTGGCGATGGGTGTTTTGTGGTTATTCGTTGGCAATTCCCCGAAGGTAGGGTTCTAGCCTCTTTACGCCAATCGAATAGGATGAAGATCTAGGTCTAATCGGGCGTGAAAGTGGTGTATAGTTGTGTGTAATATGCGGCCGTATCATGCTTTTTATAGAGGAGTTGTCTGCCCTCATCCTAGGGTTCTTTTCCCCTCTTTACAGGCTCCAACTACTTCTTCCCATATTTAGCAGCCCCTATTAAGTGGAACCGAATCTCTTATTAATAGGGAATTGATTTTGTGATTTAATTCCGTTTAGAGCTTTTGTTACGAACAACCCTTGAGGTCACAGGGTGGATACACCATTACTAGCCATATCATCAAAATAAGTTCAAATGGAAATCCATCGGTTGCCTAACATTAAACAACCGACCACATTATCAATGCAAGTCATTATTATCTAAACATAAAGCAAAAGTCTAAAGCGAGCAGCCACTATGGGTAAACCATAGCCAGCTTCAAGATCATCTAACCATGCCTCACATCTTCTCACATCAACCTGCTTACTAATGTTGGACCTGAGGAAACAACATATTTCAAAAGAGCAAGTGTTAGCTAACGAAATAGCTAAGTAAGATAACAGACAGCTAATAAAACGTTTGTCCATTTAAAACATTATATAAAAGTCATATTAAGTCGTTAAGGCACATATCATCAAACATATCATGTCACATACATATCATAGCATCAACATCTTTCATATTAGGATAGGTCATCCTAAATGTGCCTAGTCATCTTTTGCATCTCCACATATCACATTTAAATATCTTTATAGTTGTGACATAAGTCACGCAATTCATATAACATGTGCATCTTTATAAGTGTGACATAAGTCACACCCGACTAGATGGACAAACCTTAAGGCTGTACATCATTTTCGTTAAGGAATGGCAAGCCAATTCCGGAGTAATCCCTATCTTCAAGACAAGTGGGGCAGGTTAGACCTTCCGTATTACTCTTCACATCTTTGACCATGTTACAAGGAGCCACCCAAGCAACCACATCTACGCACTTAGCCAGGCAAGGGAAAGTACGGTTTAAGCTTAACACTGTAAGTCCCAACTATTACTAGATGAGTACTGAAGACACCTCTAAGTCGATGGTGAGTTTACTTTGCAACACGTTCACTGTATCTGGACGTGACCAGTTGTAGTGAACAGTGTACCAGGTTAACTGGAGTTATACTTATTAAGGTGACAAAAGTAAATAGTAAATACAATGCAATAAGTAAAGTACAAGTAATGTAAATTGGTGAGACAATATGTAATTTTCAAGTGTATTTTATTTATTGATTGTTAAATAAAATACAAGGTTGTTGCGGAACCAAGATAATACACGAATGTAAATATCCTAACAACCTATGAAATACACTTGATCTAAACTTGGAAATTCTCTTCTACAATCAAAACACTTAAAGTTGTGAAATGTTCCTTTTAGCGATTGAGAGAATATTGCACAAGTTCACCAAAGATATTGCAAGTATGAGTGTTTGCAAAGTTGTTTTAATGCTTGTGCAAGGACCTCTATTTATAGTCGAAGATTGAGCATTGGGATCTCAACTTCGACGTACAAATATGGTTGACAGCACACAAAAGTATTAGTAAACAATTAATTGTGTGTGTGCTAAATAAAGTAAGACAAAAGGTTACTTTATTCAACCATTCTACATCTTTGCACTTTTATCCACAGACAAGATTAATATCTGGGTAAAAGGATGTAGTGTAAAAGGTCCTCCTCGTAATCAGTGTAAAGCTTTGTAAGAGCATTTACACTAAAGGTCTCCAGTTTGTATATCTGATTAGAGTGTCAACTGGGCTTCGCTGGCATTGCCATTCTCTATCTTCCACTTGTTGTCTTCGACTTCAACTGGAATGTCTTCAGATGTTATTCATCAGATCTCAACTGGAGGAAGTCATCAGTTGCATAAACTGTACATTATGACTGGACTTCAAATATTCCGGACAATTCTTCAGTTCTTCATATGCAACTGGAAAGCTCTAGTTTTCAGCGAAACTGGACCTAACAAACACTTTCATCTAAAATTACGAGCTCGATTTCACATCTCATATAGTTTAGGTGTTCATATTACCTAAACATTATCACATGTACATCTTAACGTTTGGACCCTTAAACGTGCACGTGTCATGGCAACTTAATAAGTCTAGTGAACTAGATGAACAAGTCATGTAGTCATGCACATTTTAGATATCATCAACCTATAACACATTTAAGTTCATCTCAAGACGTTACATAACATTTCATAGCATATCATTACATCGCATACATTGTTACATCACGTACATCATCATATATATCATTGCATATCGTATATCATTAGAACATTGCATATCATTTATCATCTTAGATCGTACATCATTTCATATCATCTTTCGTATCATATTATATATATATATCACTTCATATCATCTATCATCTCATGTTATATATCGTTGCAAATCATCTATTATCTCATATCATTTATCTTTTCATATCATATCATCTATTAAGCATACATAGCATCTCATATCAGTACGAATCATTGGGGTAGCATTTCAGGCTTTCATATGCATCTACATAGCCCATATCACCTCCCATATAATCCCAAATACCCATAAGCAAACAAGATACCATTTGGGAATTTATATGAAAACTATGTTTTTGTTGAACCCTAAGTGTGTGAAAGTAGTGTATCTTACCTTGGTACAGCTTACCAATGAGTTAAAGTATCTTATGGTGCTTGCTAAGTGCTCCTGACTACCTATAATGAGTATAAGATCGACATATAAGCTAAACGAAGTGTTTTGTGTAAACTGGGAATCAGGTGCGTCGCACCTCCCAAGTGGTGCATCGCACCAATCATACAGAAAACTCAGATCAGGTATAGGTGCGTCGCACTTGCACTTGGTGCGTCACATATCGGGCTCCCTTCGAAAATGAAAATTCCCAATCTGGGCAGTGGTGCGTCTCACCTTCCACTTGGTGCGTCGCACTTGGGGTGCCGACCAACAAACTCAATTTCAAACTTGCTCTAAACGATTCCCATTCAGTCTCAAACCCTTAGCCCGACCCGGAGACATAAAATTGACCTCTTTGACAACACTTTTGATGACTTTAATCCATCAATCAATCCTTTAATCCTTTACAGCATAAATCAATCATTGAATCGCCCAAATAACATGAAATCGGTAACCGTTTAATCAATTAACCCCACCCTCACCCCATGGCCTGTGTTGAATACTCATCTATGACTCTAGTCATCAGATTTCAAAGAGGAGTGTACCTATATTACCTGTAGATGACTTAGGGGATCCAATATGCTGACAAAACTTGATAAAAACGGCACTAAATGATGAGAGCTTGAAGGAAACTTGCAAGAAGAGGAAGGAAGGAATGGCTGGGGGGTATTTCTCACGTATGACCTGATGTTGTGACAATTAGGGATACCTAATTGCACCTTAACCCCCGACCATCAACTCCTAATCTTACACTTAGGGCCCTTTGTTAGGTCCAGTTTAAGCTATAAACTGGAGCTCTCCAGCGACATCTGGAGAGCATGCAGAATTGTCCGAAATATTAGAAGTCCAGTTGCATTGTACAGTTTTAGTAACTGATGACTTCCTCCAGTTGAGATCTGAAGACTAGAATCTGAAGACCTTCCAGTTGAAGTCAAAGACAACAAATGGAAGACAGAGATTGACAATGGCAGCGAAGCCCAGTTGACAATCTACCAGATCAATCAACTAGAGAATCCTCCAGTGTAAATGCTCTTACAAAGCTTCACACTGATTACGAGGAGGACCTTTTACACTACATCCTTTTAACCGGACAATAATATTGGCTCTGGATAAAAGTGCAAAGATGTAGAGTGGTTGAATAAAGTAACCTTTTGTCTTACTTTATTTAGCACACACAAAGGATTATTTAACAATACTTTTGTGTGTTGTCAACCATATTTGTACGTCGAAGTTGAGATCCCTATGCTCAATCTTCGACTATAAATAGAGGTCCTTGCACAAGCATTTTTCACAACTTTGCAAATACATATATTCTGCAATATTGGTGAACTTGTGCAATATTCTCTCAATCGCAAAAAGGAACATTTCACAACTTTAAGTGTTTCGATTGTTTAGGAGAATTTCCAAGTTTAGATCAATTGTATTTCATGGGTTGTTAGGATATTTACATTCTTGTATTATCTTGGTTCCGTAACAACCTTGTATTTTATTTAAACAATCAATAAATAAAATACACTTGAAAATTACATATTGTCTCACCAATTTATATACTTGTCACTTATATTATTGCATTGTATTAACTTACACATTCTGTCACCTTAATACTTTAACTCCAGTTAACCTGGTACACAATCATTCTAAACTGGTCATATCCAGATTAATTGATTGTGTTGCAAAGTTCACTCACCATCGACATAGAGGTGTCTTCAGCACCCATCTAGTAATAGTTGGGACTAATACCCTTCAACTTCCAAACTTGACTTTCTTAGCTTAATTCATCTACCGAGAGACTTAACGATCTAACAAGCACTTAACTTTCAAAATGTTTCTTTAATTACTTTAATTATACATTATATTGATCGTTTCACATAAAACACATAAGCATGTAATCACATAATCACATATAGGGCATATAAACTTAATGAACCTAACGTTGACTAACGGTCAAGTCAATAAGTCAAACTCGAAAAGTTTGGGATGTTACACTAAAGAAGAAACATATGAAAATTAATTCCATATAAATATTGATTCCAACTTACCTTTTTTTTCAACTTTAGTTAAATAAAAAGAGAAACAAAAAGTGTAGAGTATATAATTTCAAAAATACATACCAATTCATCAACAAAGACCATCTCGAACGTTTTAATTTTCTTCTTTTTGGCCGTAGGTTTTTTCTTAGGGTTGAGAATAATATGTGAGGGTTTAAGAAGTCATAATTAACCTATAATGGACAACAAATTAAATTAAAAGAGATAATAATAACAATAACAATAACATAAAAATTCAATGTTAAATAATAATAATGATGATTAAATATGAACAAAGTATATAAATAAAAAACCTTTTTCATAGTTGATCGGAGTTTCTTTTTTTTTTTTTTTTGGCCGTAGGTTTTTTCTTAAGGTTGAGAACATGTGAGAGTTTTTTTTCTAGGTGGTATAGATAATAATAATAAAGATTTTTTATAAGATTTGTTTTATAAGATTTGTTTTTAACAAATATTAAAAAAAATAGAGGATTAATAAGGAAAGAGTATTAGGCTAAATGAGGGTGATTAGGGGTGCCAACTGTACCCCCAGCCCCCTCTTTTAGTTATATCATAGATAAACCAAAATACACGACAAGAAAAAAGTGGTTATAGCGTCAATTTTTTGATTTGAATGCACTTATAGTGAGAGTTGAAAAATTTTTTACACAAGAAAAAAATGCATTTATAGCGATATATAGAACACAAAATTCAGATAAACACTTAATATATAACAACAAAAACAATAAATTTTTTTACAAGTATTTTTTTTAAATTAAGTTAATTAATTAGTTTTTTAGTTTATGTTTTTTTTCTCAAGAATAACAAGAAATAGAACTTTTTTTACTCAAATTATAACGTCTTTGCAATGTTCAAGAATAGGTAATGTTTCTAAAAGCTTATTTTTAATAGTATTAATTTATTTTTGAAATATTCAAACTCCCACCAAAACAGAAAATCTTGGTCTAACCATAACCATATTCATATCTCACCTAAATACACACAAAAAATCCTGAGATAATTTCTTCCTTTCCTTCGTATTATTAAGAGTTAATCGCAGGATTCGTTCTTGTGGTTTACTCGTTTTCGTGAATTACATCGCTGTTAAAATTTTATAAATAAATGCGTCCAAATATCAAAATTAGTTCCACGTTTCATCCATGTGATTGATGACGTTAAGTTTTTCCCGTTAATTTTAATCACGTACCTTGCATGTGAGACCTATTTCTATAGATATAAATTGGTGAAAGACCTAAATAGGTAAAATATTAAAATTTTGTTTATTGTTAAGTTATATGTTCATTATTTAATTTGGATTTTTTTTTTATATAATTTTTATATATGTATGTAGATGTGTGTATGTGTGTTTGTATAAATTAATAAAGAGAAAATTACATTTTTGGTCCTTAAAGTTGGCAGAATTTTTAGTTATTGTCTTTAAGTGAATTAATTACAGATAATACCCTAAAGTTGTCAAAATAAATTTTTCATTTTTCACTCTGTGACTAACAACCGTCTATTAGGTCCATTAAGTGAGAGGTAGATTCGTCATTTCACCATGATCCCTTATTCTTTTTCTTCCAAACTCAAACACAAACCCAGATTTTAAAAATATCACGGCAGCCAGAAACAAAATGTCAACTGAAAACATACACCAAGGAAACACACACAAACACACACATCTCAGATCAGAAACAAGGGCTTTTGGATTCAGAATTGCTTGGATCGGGATCGGTTTTGGCTAGATTTGGTTGGATTCGATGTACAATTGTTTTGATTTGTCTTTCTTCTCGATTCAAACAAGTTTTTCCGGCGAAGTCTAGATCGGATTTATTTTGGCTAGGGCTCGTGCGCGATTGATTTCTAAGTTTATTGCAACATGTTTCGTGTTCTGATTCGAAGAAACAAGAGATAAATCTAAATTTTAATTTTTCCGACGTGATTTTCAAATTTCAGGTCGTCATGATTCAGTTGACATTTCGTTTTCTACAAAAACCTGACAAATCTGGGTTTGTGTTTTAGTTAGGAAGATTAAGAAGAAAGAATCATAGTGAAATGACGAATCTACCACTCACTTAACGGACCTAATATACGGCTGTTAGTCACAGAGTGAAAAGTGAAAAAATTGACCAACTTCAGGGTTTTTGTAACATCCCAAACATTTTATGTTTGACGATTTGACTTTCCGTTAGTTAACGTTAGGTCCGTTATGTTTATGTGCCCTATAAGGGATTATGTGAATAAATGCATTTGTGTTTATTATGATATGATCAATGTGATGATTAATGAAAGTAATTGAAGTAAAGTTAAATAATTAAGTGCTTGTTAGAATGTTAAGACTCCTGGTAAGAAAGTTAAGCTATGAAAGTAACGTTTATAAGTCGAGGGACCTAAAATAGAATTTTAGGAGTTGATGGCCAGGGGTTAAGTGGCAATTAGGCATCCCTAATTGTCATTCATCTGCACCATTACGTGATTGAGACCCCATAGTCGCCCCCTTCCCTCTTCCATATCAATCCTTCATCGAATTCTTCCGTTTCGTGGTGTTTTGAGCATATTTTGTTAAGATCTTGAATTCCCTAAGTCATCTACAAGTAATATAGGTAATCTTGCCTTTGAAATCTGATCTTATGACTCATATATGAGTATTCAATTCAGGCCATGGGGTTTGGGTTGGGTTAATTGATTAAAGGTTTACCGATTTCATGTTTTTCGGGTGATCAAACGATTGCTATATGTTAGCCAATGATTAAAGGATCAATTTATTGATTTGAGTCATCAAAAATATAATTAAAAAGGTCAATTTTATGTCCCCAGGTCGGGCTAAGGGTTTGAGATCGAATGGAAAACGTTTAGAGCAAGTTTAAAAATTGAGTTGCTGGTCGGCACCCCAGGTGCGATGCACCAAATGGGTGGTGCGACGCACCACAGCCCAGGATGGGAAAAGGGATTTTCAATCGATGCCCGATATGCGACGCACCACTAGGAAGGTGCGACACACCTTTATCTGATCTGAGTATTTTTAGTTGATTGGTGCGTCGCACCACTAGGGAGGTGCGACGCACCTGATACCCAGATTGCACAAAATGCTTCGTTTAGCTTATATGTCGATCCTGTACTCATTCTAGGTAGTCAGGAGCACTTAGCAAGCACTGTAAGTTACTCATAACTGGTTGGTAAGCTGTTATGATGCACCGAAACTTCAAAGAAGTAGCTGTACCCGTTTCGGAAGCTCCATGGAAACGTTTCCACGTACAAAACACGTATGAAACTTTCTTTCAATTTTCAATAGATACCGAAAAGTTTTTTTAAAGTTTTTATACTGTCTATTTAAATTCAGGGTTTTAATTAGGGATGTAAACGAGTCAAGCCTGCTCGATACCTATTCGAATTTGATTCGTAAAAAGCTCGTTTCGAGCCGAGCCTAAACGAGTTCGAGTCGAACTCGAGCTTAATTTTTGACTCGTTTACTAATCGAGCTTGAGCTCGAACTTTATATGTATAATTCGATTAAGCTCGCGAGCCTAAACGAGCTTATATAATATATACTATATATATATAGATTAACAATAATAAATGTGTCCCTTTTTTTTAGACAGTCCGTTTAATTTCCATTTAATGGTTAATATGCTTACAAACCTTTCAATTCCCATTTGCATTTCCCATTTGCACTCCTTTAAGCATTTCCCAGATTTCAATTTAAAATGAGCGGTAGAAAGCTCATTTCTTCCCACATAAATATACAATACCACCCATTTTGTCTTCTCCTCTTCTATTACTTTTATTCCGTCTCCGCCTATTCCTTGAACAAAGTAGCAACTAGCAAAGTACAGGTATGTTTCTTCTCTCTTTTTTTTTATGCTTATATTGATCTATTTCTTTCATGTTGTTAAACTATAATGGAATTGGAAGGATCTCTATTTTCTTCATGCTTGTAAGAATTAAGATTTATAATAGGTTTTCATCCCTATCATATCTGATCGAGAAATCCCTATCATAAAAAAAAGACTACGCTTAAACATAAAAAATGTATTGTCACTATGTTCAGTAGGCACTTGATGTGATTCCTTTTTTGTTTCGAACTCTTGCCCTAAACAAAGTAATAATGCAAAAGCTGGTTGATAACAGTATTATTAATCCAATGTAGGAATCTAAATCAAACCCAATGCAACAACAATCTGTCAATGGCTCGAATAATCATTCATCTCAATCTGCATATATTAATCTTGAGAGCGAGGAGATACCGCAGAGTGATAATGCACCGGATAATACTAGTGAACATGCAGACTTACAAGAGGAAAATGTTGAAACTGGTGACAATGAAGATCGAGTGACATTAAAGCGTAAACGTTCACAAACCTCATCAGTTTGGACCGAATTTGAAAAAGTGACTCTTAGAAATGGTGACCAAAAAGTTGAGTGTAAACACTGCCATAAAATGCTTGCTGTCTCTAAAAGCGGTACTACAACATCATTTAAGCGACACTTGAAGTGTTGCTTAAAACACAAAGAATACCAAAGAACCCAGCAGTTGCTAAACTTTCAACGAGTTGCACCTGATGTAAACATAGAATCTAACAAGTCACGTCTCTTGATTAGACCCGATGCAAAGTATGATGATAACAAGATGAGAGAAGCAGTTACTCTTTGGGTAATGGGTACAGAGCAACCGTTTTCTACTGTGGAAGATGAATTGTTTGTTTTCATGATGCAGACTGCTAATCCTTTGTATGATAAGGTAACTAGGGTAACAACTAGATCAGATTGTTTCAAGGTGTATGAGTATGAAAAGATACAGTTGAAAGACCTTATTGATGTTGCCTCGGCAATCAGTTTGACAACTGATTGTTGGAGATCATCTCATCAGAAAATTGAGTATATGGCCATCACGGGGCACTTCATTGACCATAATTGGAGGTTTGATTTTATATATATATTTAACTCTAATGTTAATGATACTGATCTATTTAATAGTTATCATCATTGGCATGACCCCGATTTCTCTTTTATTCATCTATGCTTGTTTTCACAGATTGCACAAACGTGTGCTAAGTTTTGTTCATGTACCTCCTCCACGTACTGGGCGTGACATTGCAGATGGTATTTACAAATGCTTAAAGGAGTGGAAAATCGATGATAAGGTCTTCTCAATCTCTGTGGATAATGCCGCATATAATGACAAGGTTGTGGATACATTGAAAACCAATATCTCTAGAGTAAGAAAACTTGTATGTGATGGTAAGTTGTTTCACGTTAGATGTTGTGCGCATATTCTTAATCTTGTTGTTAAAGACGGGCTTTCGGAAATTGCTTCCGTTATTGGAGAAGTCCGAGAAGCTGTAAAATATATCAACCATTCAGAGGCAAGACGTCAGTCATTTTCGGAAGTTGCGGATAAACAAAATGTGAAGGATAGAAGATTATTGATCGATTGTCCAACTAGGTGGAACTCCACGTATAAAATGTTGTCCCTTGCTCTTAAGTTTAAAGATGTTATTCCAGAGTACGTTTCTATTTTGATTATATATTGTTTTTTAACTATTGTTTTATATGAGGGTGTACCATAATTAACTGTTGGCTGTTTTCTAAGATATGCTCTCGATGAGACTCACTTCAAGCATGTGCCTAGATATCAAGATTGGGAAAACGTAGAGAAAGTTTGTAAAATTCTGAAAGTTTTTAAGGTATGCACCTCTTATTGTACATTCATCTATATCATTCTCTAGTAATAAAACTTTGATAACTATTTTATATTCTTAGATGTGCACCAATATCATATCAGGAAGTCATTATCCTACTGCTAATTTGTACCTAATAGAGGTGTATAAAGTCAAGGAAACATTAGATGAAGCTTCAGAGTCTGAAGATGATTTTATTCGTAAAATGGTGAAAAAAATGAAAGAAAAATTCGACAAGTATTGGGGTGAGTGTCATCTGCTTATGGCAATAGCTTCTGTCCTCGATCCTAGGTTCAAAAAATGGTTGATTGGACAAGCTTATCCAATATTATATACACCAGTCGAAGCTGCCAACAACATTAAGTCAGTGGAGGACGCACTTGATCGTATATATAAAGAGTATTTGGAGGCACATGATGCATTAGTTAGGGAAGCTGCAACACGAGGAAGTGAATTTTCTGGAGGGGGCACAACTACAAAGTCCAATGAAAACACCTCACATGGATCGGGATGGGATGCGTATATGCAGTTTGTTAAAAATGTGGACATGGAAAAACCACGTGAGTCTGAGCTTAAGATGTACTACCATGAAGGTATATACAAAGTGCAAGGAGGAATGGAGACATTTAGTGCATTGGATTGGTGGAACGTTCACAAGTTTAAGTATCCTGTTTTGTCGAAGATGGCTACCGATGTTCTTGCTGTACCAGTTTCTACAGTTGCATCTGAGGCAACATTTAGTGCCGGAGGCAGAGTTATTGACCCTTATCGGTCTAATTTGGCTCCTGAAACAGTAGAGATGCTTATTTGTGGAGGCGATTGGATTAGGCAACATTACGGATTAAAAAGTAAAACGAAGGTATGCTTTGAGAACTTGAAAAATCTGTGATTTAATTTTCTGTTTCTTCTAACTATTTTTTTTCTTTTATGTAGAAAGAGGACATGCCCATTGAGGTCTTACTACCTACTATGCAACAAGCAAACTAAATGTATGTTTTCCATTGGTAGTTATAATTGCATTATAATTTATACACACCTAAATATGTGTTCTAATATAAATGTACATGTATGCAAATATGGAATGCAGGATACTTATCTGAACTGATGTACTGGTGCATTGCAAGTGAGAGATAATTGTCTACATGGAAATTGAAAGAATGTACTAGCAAGTTTGTATTTGATGTTTAATTTTTACTCATGGAGTTATCAGTTCAAAGATTTTTAGCAGCACCTATTTTTGCCTTTTCTTGTTAAATATATGATTAACGAGCTTTTTTCACGAGCTTTTGATCATCAAGCTTAGATTTAACCACTTAACGAGCTCGAATTCGAGCTAAGCTCGAGTAAAATATTGAACCATATAGTTTATTTTGACATACGAGTCGAGCTCGAGTCGAGCCCGAGCTTTTTTAATACATCACGAGCCGAACTCGATTTTAAATAGTAAGGTTCGACACGAGCTCGAGCTCGAGTTTGAGCACCTCAAATTTGAACGAGTCGAGCTCGAACACTACGAAGCTCGGGCTCGGCTCGGCTCGGCTCGTTTACACCCCTAGTTTTAATGGAGTTTTTTTTAACTCCAAAACCGACTGCCATCTTAGTGATTATACATATTCTCAAACCCAAACATGTTATATTATATACAATTTGATCAACATTAAATTTTTTCTATTCCAAAACCAAGTATTAAACACTAAACATTCAATTTCGATGAGTGATTACTGATCAAGGATATATTATACAATTATACATATACAATAATACATAATCTCTCAAGTCTCTCTCTACAAAATATCAATATAACTAATATTTTTGTATTTTTTATTGCCATACCCGTTTCTTGAATTTTTTAGTTTTGTCGTTCCCCGTTCCCGTATTGTTCCTGTACCCTTTTGTCGTACCCGTTTTGGTGCTACATAGGTAAGCTGTACCGAGGTAAGATAACATCTTTAGTCACCTGACGTACAACAAAACATGTTTTCATAAGTTAAACCTTCCAATTGGATACGTATGTACGTCTTATGTTTATGGGTGATTATGGGAGGTTGCTAAGAGATATAATACTTACCATTTATGATGTATGACATACTTATGCAGGTTGCAAAGGTGTGAGGTAAGTATATATGTTATGAAATGATGAAATGTTTATGTTATGTGACCATGAAAAGATGAAGTGATAATGCTATATGTTTGTATACATGGCTTGAACACCTAGTCACTAGACTTATGACAGGATTGCCATGTCACATGCACGTTAAGGGCCCTAGAGTAAAAGATGATATGTGATTAGCTTAGGTGAAAGTGTAACTTAAACTAATATAAATATTAAAGTTTTGAGCAATATGTAAAGTCTTGTGTTAAGCTTAACCCGTGCTAACTCCTTGGAGTTGGTGCGCACGTGGTCACGTGGTATGGGAATCATGATACCTCCTGTGGCATAGTTATGTTTGAGTATTCAGGGTGGAGTAACTAACCACCATTGCATAAAGGCATAAACGGTTTATTCAGTTGGATTGACTTTGTCATTCCTTAACGACGCCGATGGACCACCTTATGGTTTACCCATCATGTCAGGTGTGAGGACTCCATGTACGGTTTATGACCGCCTACACACAGCCCCACATCCCTATGTAAGTGGCGTAAGTCACTTAGCCTACGTCTTGGCAAAGAAATAAAGAAAGAAAGATAAAAAGAAAAGAAAGTGTAGGCACATTTTAGGACATGATGAACCTAAAGTGTATGTTATGTTGTTATGTATGTATGTGATATTAACTTAAAAGCAGATTTTGTTAATATATTTAATTGGCAAATGTTTTCAAATCTATGTTATCTTACTTAGCTAAATTTATTAGCTAACACTTGTTCTTTAAAAATGTTGTGCCTTCAAGATTGAGCTAGGCGAAGGTTAGCTTGGTGAGACTTGGGTAGAAAGAATAAAGAAGCTTAGCAAAGACCTTTAAGGCATAGACTTCTTTATAGCCTTATGTTTTCGGCTATTTTGATTATGTTTAAGACTTGTAATAATGGACATTTATGTTGGTTCCATACTTGGATTTACTTTTATTGTTTTGATGATGCTTAATAGTAACACCAATTTTAAAGGTATCATCCGTTACGGATGGGGCAAATTTCAAAAGTGATCTTTTCCGCTTATTTTAAACGCCGTTTGACAAAATTTTTCAAATCCAAGTTTTTAAACGACGGGTGTTATAATTTTTTCTGTAATTAATTCATTTAAGGGCAATATATATGGTCAAAAATCATTCAAAGTCTCATCTAGCCAGGGTACACACACATATATCTTTTGATTTGATTTCGATTATTTAGTTTGGATAGCTAGTAGTTTGGTCGAAATTCAAAAATGGTATAATTTATATATGGTGACCTCTCTTATCCCCTTGTATTTAAGTCTGTTAATCTTTTAACTAATCTTTAGTTGATCATAATTATTTAATTTTTAAATTTTACAGAAACTATACACAGATGTAGCACTTCAAAAGGCTGTTTGGCAAGGAGACAAGTTGAGAAAAGTTGTGACGATTCAAGCATCTATAAATTATCCAACTTGTCGATTGGCCGGAATTCTAACTTATATATTACTCCGTATAAAATATATATATTTTTATATGAAAGTATTTGGATCTTTAGTGTAATTTTTATTATGTGTTTTTGTGTAAACCTTGATGTTTAAGAGATTAGGAAGCATGTATGCAAGTCTATTTTCCAGAATAATGATATGTCGTGCAGATTGAGTATACATTTGGTTTTGTTTAATCTCATGTTTATCTAGTATAAATCATCAGATATATAATAATAATAATAATAATAATATATGGAGCTGAATTTATTAAAATGTAGAAATAAATAAATATATAATAAAATGAAACAGTTTACATACTGAAATTTACAACCGTTCCAAAGTGAATCACATATTGACTTTTCCAAACAAATCTGGAACGGTTTATTAGCTAACCGTTACGAAAAGTCCATTATTTTTGAAACCGTTACACGAACCATATTATTTTTTGGAACGCCATTTTAAGGAACGGTTCAAAAAGCGTTTCATAAAACCAAAAAAACCGTTCCAAAACAACTATTTTTGTAGTACGGAATAACTGAAAATCCTGTCAACTTGAGGGACAAAAATGTAATTTTCTCATTAATAAAAGAAAAACTTTAAGTGACAATGAATGATGAGGTCAATTGATGTCTCACATGATTGGAAGTTCTTTTATAAGTTTTGATATGTAACTATTGTGAAATATATAATTACGTGATTTTTTTTAAGAACGACAATATATTAAAATAAACAACGCATCAAGCAAAATACTTGATACGAGAAAATAGTACAATTACAATTACAATATCTAGGAATAATGACAAAATGGCTACGAAAACCTAGATACATCTTGGAACTTGAATTGCGAGGCTAGCAAAAAGGATGAAAAAAGTCATGCCAATTACGACAAACGAGACATGAGAAAAATTCTCACCGATAGAGGCCGAGCCACCGGTTTTCACTCTGAGGTGTTTTTGATGCTAGCCCATATACGTCCCAAGGAACCAACGAAAAAACTATAAAAAAATAAGTGGACTTTTAAACCACTCGTCACGAGACAACCCAAGCTTACGACACCGATTAGTAACCCAAACGTGCGACTGAGACACAATGAAGTCGAATAAAATATCCGAACGTTTTTTACCCGGATCAAAAACCTCCCCATTCCGATATTTCCAAATAGCCCAAGCCGCGCAACACACTATGGCCTCGATAACAACCTTTTTTTTGTTAGTAGTATGCAAATTATCTATCTGATGAAGAATATCTCCAAAATTAGTCAAAGAAAAAGGTGCAATAGAAATCCATTTAGAAATGGACTTCCACACCTTGTCAGCTATGGTTCAAGCCGAGAAAACATGTTGAGCATCCTCAATATAATTCGAGCATAAAGGACACAACAAGGATGAAATGTCGATTCCTTTATCAGAAAGATTCGAACGGGTGGGTAAACGATCAATAAGAATTCTCCAAACAAGAATATTTACCTTTCGCGGCACCAAATTACACCATCTAGTAGAACATGGACTAACCGGAAGAATATAATTGTCAATATGATGCCGAACTTCTTTCACAATGAAACCAAACGAATTTCCAAGATTCCAATTCCATTTATCAACAGTTTCAGTGAGACAAATGTCGTTAAGTACCACAGCGAGCTCATCCCATTCTGAACTTTCCACACCACCTCTTAACGGGCGTCTCCAACTCAAAACAAAACTGCTACCGTTCCATCTATCGGCAAAAAGACAATGGTTGTTGGTTTCTAATCTGAAAAGCCTTGGAAACCGAACACATAAAGGGACTTGACCAGCCCACACGTCGTGCCAAAAAATACATTTAGAACCATTACCAATAGAGAGAGCCAACGAATGAAGTGGGACAACATTTATTTGATCTAACTCACAAGCCACTTTAGAAATAGAAGCCCAAATGCCCGAATTAAATCTGTTATTCGAAGTCCACGACCAAAAAGATATCGGTCTATGAAGATTATTCAAGATCTTGACCCAAAAAGCATCAGGCGAAGTCACGAATCTCCACCTCCATTTAAGGAGGCCTTTGTTGAGAGCATCTAGCGAACCGATCCCAAGTCCTCCATTTTGTTTGCTTGCAATAACACAATCCCATTTAACCCAATGAATCTTTTTTAAGTCGGCATGACTACCCCAAAAAATTTTGCTCGTAATGACTCAAGCCTTTTCCTAACCATGACAGGCATACGAAATAAAGACATATAATATGAGCCCAATGATCCTAGAACCGAAGAAAGAAGCACTTGGCGACCACCGATAGAAAGAAGACTCGCTTTCCATTTAGATAGTCCTTTAGAAAATTTCTGAAAAATAGGATTCCAAGACTCCATTTTGGCCATATTCGCCCCAACAGGAATACCCAAATACGTAAAAGGAAGAGCATCACAAGAACAATTGGCAATGTTGGCAAAATTCTGTATCTCAGTACCATTAACACCAATGCCATAGAGTTTGGATTTGTTAAGGTTGATCTTAAGGCCCGATACCATGTGAAAGCAAGAGAACGCCGCCATAATATTACGAACATTAGTTTCATCCCATTCACCTAGAAAAAGAACATCGTCAGCATAAATTAAATGAGACAAAGAAATATCACCAACCTGTAACCCCCGAATCGAACCAGACGCTTTCAATTTCTCCAGAGCAACGTGAAGGCCTTCCATAGCAAGGATAAACAAAAAAGGAGCCATGGGGTCACCTTGCCGTAAACCTCTCTCGGCAGAAAATTCGGAAGTTGTGTTAAAAATTCCAACGTGATTAGCATTTTGGTGGTTCACAACTTGTGGTTTTTGAATAAATATTTTCTATGCAATAGGGTTGTGTTAAAAAATTATTTGTGTAGTCTTTTCTTGTAACACTATTTAGTTAAGCTGGGTTTGATTACATGATCTTTGGAAGATGATTGTTAACGCTGATTTAGGTGAGAAATATTTTTAATTAGTAACTTTATTGGTAGAGACAGATAAGAGCGAGTTAGGATCAATTTTTTTTATTCATTAAGTGCTGAATGTATTAAGTGGTTGATTGTATCAAAAATGTCATTATGTATTAAATATAAAATAAGTTATTGACGGTTACTTTTGTTTATTAAGTAAAAAAAAAACATAAAATTTGACTGAATGCATTAAGTTCTTAATTATTAAATATATTAAATAAATAAATAAAAAAACATATTGTTAGTCATAAATTTTATTGACACACAATGTTGCGATCCCCCTTTACTGAATGTAGAAAGAAATTAACATGAGATTTATAAATGTACAAGGATTTTTCTCTGTTGTCAAAATAAATTGGTGAGCAAGAAAACATTTTCATAGATAATAAAAATTAAAATTTAAATATTAATACACTTGCAATTTAGAGGAGATATTATAATATTTTCTACTTAATATACCTATAATATTTTTAATAAATTAATTTAGAACATAAATCTTTTAACTTATACAATAAATACATTACCCTCTTTTTAAATAAAAAAAAAATTTACATTGATAATCACCCAACAATCATATACATCATCTAGTTTACAACTAAAAATAATATCAGTTGTTTTTTATTTTTTTTTATTTTAAGGTTACATACATAAAAAGGAAATAAGAAATTCCATCTTTTCTTTTGTTATTCTTTCATTTCCATTTTTACTTTACTTTATGACTAGTATACTTTACTTTTTAACTTTTTTGCCATAATAACTTCTGAGATACGACAGTGCTAGCATACAAACCACCGCCATGGCAATCGGAACCCCAAAACCCTCACCATTACACGTCACATTCCTAACTCTAATCCTACTCACAACCCCATCACCCTCTTCTTCTTTCATCATCCCACCACCACATTCATTCCACACTCTGTTTTATCTATCCCACTCTCTACTCACGCGCGTTGCCAACTTACGCGCCACCCGTGGCGACATTTCTGGGTCAGCCCGTGTCAAAACATTAGCTAATAAAATAGATTTTGGATTTGAAATGTTTCAAGTTGTGTCTGATATTAATGAGTTGATGAAAGGTTTGATTGAGTTGAGTCGTTTGGAATCACGAGCTGACCTGGTTGAATGGGTTCGTCGGAATTATAGGAGTTTGCTTAAGGGTTTTATGTCCTTGTCTCGCTTGCTTAAAGTTTTCCCTCATTCGGTATGCTTTTTATTTTTATTATTGTTTTCTTTTTGTTTAAATAAGCTTAAGTTTTATTATGATATATATATCCATGTAACTAAAATAGAATTGTAGCTTTATTTGATCTAGCATTTGTTCACCGACATATGTTCCTTTAAATTTATTAATAGGAAATTGGTCGGTAATGTAGATTTGTTAAGAAAATCTTCCATGTACCACCGAAACGGGTATGACAAAAGGGTACGGGAACAATACGGGAAAAGGGAGCAAAACTAAAAAATTCAAAAAACGGGTACGATAATAAAAAATACAAAAATATTAGTTATATTAATATTTTGTAGAGAGAGACTTGAGAGATTATGTATTATTGTATATGTATAATTGTATAATATATGCTTGATCAGTGATCACTCATCGAAATCGAATGTTTAGTATTTAATACTTGGTTTTGGAATAGAAAAAATTTAATGTTGATCAAATTGTATATAATATAACATGTTTGGGTTTGAGAATATGTATAATCACTAAAATGGCAGTCGGTTTTGGAGTTAAAAAAAACTCCATTAAAACCCTGAATTTAATTAGACAGTATAAAAACTTTAAAAAAACGTTTCGGTATCTATTGAAAATTAAAAGAAAGTTTCATACGTGTTTTGTATGTACGTGGAAACGTTTCCATGGAGTTTCTGAAACGGATACAGCTACTTCTTTGAAGTTTCGATGCATCATAGAATGTACATACTGAATCCCTAGTACAATATGGATGATATCCCCATTTTTGTCATCGACCATAAAATTTTAATCCAAAAATACATTCACCTATTATTGGAGTTGTCGAATGACTTTTTATATGAGTACATTTTGAGCATAATTTTTTAAAAATTTGTAGGATATATCATTTTTCTTTTTTATATAGTGAGATGAGTCTAAAGTTGCATCTATTCATAAGCTAGCCATATACTTGAATCTTTATGTGGTTTAGATAGAAGTTTTCATAATTTTTGTTTTACTCATTTATTCAAGCTGGCTTCTAAATTTTAAAGAGTTACAGTAATATATTAATCTATCTATTAAAACTAAAATAGAATTAAAACACTTTCTATCCGATTCATAATTCTTTATTTGAACGATATTTCAACCCAAACAAATTAGAATTTTTCATCTATAGTTACCTTATAGTTATTATAAAATAACTAGCTAATCAACCCGGGTTAACTTATAAACGCTTTACAAATAAATGAATTCTATCCGGGTAACTTTAAAATATGTTATCATGTTAAAATGTATAATAACAACGTTAATATATTGAAAAGTTGTGGCAAGTTATTATGTAAATGACGAAACTAAATGGAAACTAAACTTGTATAGATGTGGACACATGGTTAAAACACATACTAGTGGTAAAAACAAAAGAGTAAAACATATCACAAAAGACAACATAGTTTTCGCCCTATTATAACAAAAAATTAATGTGATTAAAATGTTACATATATAATAGTGTGAGTATTTAATAAAAATTTATATTAATGAGATATATTTAAAAATGGAAGGATATTTTAAATATTAAATCAATAAAATATGATGATGTCATTTTTAATTAAAAGGATGCATGAGAGTACACAATTTTAAAAAACTCATATGTCATCACAATTTTCTTTTACCAGAGCATGTTAATTAAAATTTTAAAATTATAAAATATATTAAAAAAAATATATATGATGTTTGTTATTAAAACATTATAACTTGATATAAATCTAATAATTCAACTAACATAATAGTTTATAGTTAATAAATCAACTAACACTATAAAATTTTTATAAAAAATTGACTACTGCATTAAGTAAATAAAAAAAAAAATTATTTGTAATATTAGCTAATCAACCTGGGTTTAACCCGGGACGTTTAATTAAAAATTTAAAACCAAAAAATATATCGAAATATATATGTATGTAATTTGTTGTCAATACATTATAATTTGATACGAAGATAGCAACATACTTGTAAAGATGAACATTAATATATAAACTGATTAGGGTGATGAAAATTTAATAAGTAACTATCATAAATTAATGGTAGATATGAAACTAAAATTAAAGAGTTAGGATACAGTCGATTAAATTTTCATATTATTTAAAAAAATAATATGAAAGAAAATGATATATTGCCTAATATACAAAATAGTTTTTGAAAGAAAAGAAAATCTATAATGACATCATATCTTTTTAAAAATAGTTTAGGAAAAAATGGTGGCATGCCACATAGGTAAAAAGCTTCTAGAAACAATCTTGTTTTATTTATATAAGAGATTATATAAGAGAGATTTTTTTTATTTAAATAAATGATTAATACTTTTATTAAAAATGTAAATGGCTATTTCTATTTTATTTATATATGACATCATCTATTTCTATTATTATATAAATAAAACAAAGTTTTGATGACATATTTATTTTCCAAAAATATCTTACATGACAACCTCACAATTTTTTTTTGATAATTATCTTTTTTTATTTAATTGTTTTATGACATCATCTTCTAACTTTTTATTTATAATCCTTTTACTATGAAGTTTTTCTAAAACCTAACCAAACCTAATGTAAAACATTTTTTTTATCCAACCATATGTCATAGTTTATCAATGACGTCTCACTAATTCTATTATCATTTTCTTTTTAACTTACTCATTACCTGTTACAATTTAAGTATGATTTCAAGAGAACCATTGGTACATTATTGATAGTCAAATGCCTTAACCGTACAGGCTCCGCCCTCGGATTTAAAAATTCGTAGAAAGTATATCGAATGACATCTCTAATGAAAGAGCATGAAATTTTAAGAACACCCATATAATTTTTATAATTTATCGATATATAGTTTTTTGAGATAAAAGATTTTGATTGAATTAGAGGAATAAAATGATTTATGGATGAGAGAGAAAAAAAATGAGTGGTTGAGATTTGAGGAGAGGGAAAAAAATGAGTGGTTGAGATTTAAGGTTATTATAGGTATCTTAGGTAGAGATGTTTAAATTAGTGAATAAAGAATAGGGGTATTTTAGGTAGTTCAAATCATCTTTTCTTAAAAAAAAAGGCAAAATGCTTTATAAAATATTATTAGATATCCAATTTACTTTTGCTTTCATAATTGTGTTTCGTTATTATCATTTATTAGTATGAGTTCAGTAATACAGTTAGACTGTGTATAGTAAACGAAATAATATGTAGAATCACCATCAATCTGGTCAACATTTTTACGTTTTTGTATAAATACAATCGTATGGTTCTTTATTTTTATCGTCACTTTTTATAAAGATGTAAGTAGTGTTGTTTTTTATGTTTATCTTTTTGTGTTTCATACCCTTAATATCTTTAATATGCCCGGGTATCACCCGGGTTTATAAGCTAGTAATTAATAAAAAAAAATATTTAAGGTGAAATATGGATTTGCCACAGCAAAAACTTTCTAAAAATACTTAAAGGAAACAATCTTGTTTTATTATATATTGAGATAGATGTCATTTAATATTTTATTTAATAAATTATGATAAAATAAACTTTAGAAGTACCCATAGTAGGTTGATACATGCAGAGATATGTATTTAATAGTTTATAACATTCTATTATTGAAGTTTGAAGTTTTTAATTCAATGTGTTTGTAATGGTTACAGGTGGACAAATACATGAAAGTGATAAGGTATAATCTAGAGTTTATTCAAGAAATTCAAAATAAGGTAAAAATTCTCTTTCATCATTGTGTATTATTTCTTTTACTTTATGTATCATATTCAAAACTTTTTAACACTTTCTTATTTTTTACTTTAATGGCATTTAATCATAAAACTTAATAATAGGAAAGTATATATAATCATACTCTATATCGTGTATATATATATATAATTGTGTGTGTATGTATGTATTAAATCCATACATCGTATATACATTAATATTAGTATAAGTCATAAAATATGATACATGGATAGTTTAATTTAATTGAATTGTTCATATATTTTTACGGGGATGGGATAAGACTTCAAGATCGAGAATGTATTCAACTTTAGTCTAAAGTCTACTGTATATATCTAATCTCGAATATTTTGTACCGTGTCTATATAATTCTAAAAAAACTTATTGTTAGAATTACATAGTACTACTCCAAACGTGACAACCTAAGATGCTATATGACATCTATCTATACTCCTTTATAAAAATAAAAATTATCACACCCCCCATTTTTAGAAATAGTTACATAATAGTTACATACGAAATTACTAAATTACCCTTAATAAACACCCACTGTGGAAAGAGTTTTTATGAAATATTAAATTTGTCCTTACACTCTAAACCTTTATTTTAATAATTAATACTTTAAGACCTTATCATCCAAAACTTTCCATTATCACAATTACATCAACCTACACCACTTGACACCGCCACTACCATCACCAACACCATTAGACCGTCTTCACCACCGTTGACGCATTGCTGAAAGGACACGACTCGATAAACCGAAAATACAAGAAATTATTTTTTTCTTTTTATATATCCCACTGCGCCGCAGTGGGTCGAGGACTCCCCACTGCGCCGCAGTGGATATCCTCGGCCAGAACTTGAACATGCCCCACTGCGCCGTAGTAGGTTCGACACATCTCCAACTGCGCCGCAGTGGGAAGAACCAAAATTGTTTTCGTGGAATTCCACTGCACCGCAGTGGGCAAAGTCACCCCCACTGCGCCGCAGTGGACCACCTGACAACAACCCTAAAACTCATTTCGACTATGAACAACTTGCAACCTTCACAAATCAACATGAACTTCATAAAACACTTTTCAAAGATGACCAAGAACATTATAGACTCAATTTGAACAAATTTACATCATTAACTAGTTTCACAACCCATGAACACCATCAATGGGTCATTTACCCATTTTGACGCCATTTTCGCCCAACATTCAAAATTACAATTTTTCAAAAGCTTTACACCTGAACTTTTGCAGAATTACAACCAAAACATCACCATAAAACCAAAATGTACCAAGAGCCAAAGGAGGGGGACAACTAGGCATCTACACCAAAATATCGTCATTCATCCAAGAATGACCTAAATACCTTCAAGAGCTTCCAAAGTTACTTCAAGCTCTAATTCAACTTCCTTCAAATAACAACACTAGTTCCTTCTTCCGGAACTACCTATAAAAGTGTAAACAACTAAAATATAAGCAAAGGCTTAGTGAATATACTTGCATACATTTACGAATACGAAGGAGGGCATAGTACAAGGACTTTCACATGTAACCTATGGCATCGTCATGTCACATTTACATATTCACCTTGCACATAAACAACACATATATGGATCCATATAAGCTAAACAATCATGTCTATTGGGATTCTTAGGCCCCGGAGGTTCTTAGGCCTCATATCACATCAACTATCGGGATTCTTAGGCCCCGAAGGTTCTTAGGCCTCATAAACAATGTTCCACATGGGCTTCACGCCAAATCAATTACCATGCTTGGAACATTCACATCTCATGGTAATTGACCCAACGTAGACATAAGGGTATGCAAATATACTCACCTCCTCCGCAACAAAAATAATAACACTAAATGAACAAGCACAAGCAATCTTCAACCTATGATCATATCGTAAAAATGCATAAGCTTACATTCACAACTTGACTAGCTCAATCTAGTCATACTCAATCACTAGCCTTCCTAAACCCAAAACCCAACCCATTTGTCATTGAGCTACTTTCATCTTTAACAACATGGGGTAGTTCAACCTACCATTTTCATCCATATTTCAATACATAGTAAAATTCATCTTTTCTCATTAACTAAGATTTTCACATGAACTCATTAATTTCATAATCAAACACATCACATTGCTCAATGACAACTAGGTTAACTAAGGAATTGAGAAAAATTAACCATAATTCATATTCTTGCAAAAACCCTCAATTTGGTTCATCCATGAACCCTAATTCCAAAAGAAAGACAAAAACTAATTTAAGGGAATTCAATACCTCAAGATTCAATGAGCTAATTCAAGACTTAGATTGAAAATCCTCTTTTCCCTTTTCTTCTTTGAAATTTTCGGCCACCACCACACAAAACCCACAAACCCTAGCTTTTAAATCTCTTGAATGAAGATTATATGATGGTGATGATTATTATGAATGTTCTTGTCCTTCAATTTGAAGGATCTTAGCTTGATTTTGAAAAGAAAGAGAGAAATTGCATGAAAGAAATGATAGAGGAAGAAAGAAATAAGGTGGAAGCATGAATCATAATCAAAAGGGGTAGCTGGCAATTCCTGAAGATGCCACGACCCATCTCTCCAAAAGTGGGTATTTTACCCGCTATCCGCTAAAGTTCCAATTAAATTAACCCCACATCTAAGAATAAAATACCAGGAAATTAATTTAATGTCAAAACTATGAAAATGGTTAATTTCTTTTACCTTAAAATCTTGGGATGTTACAATTGCGCGGGTACCATGCTTGTACTCCTAAATAAAAAATTATCACACCCCTTCCCCCCACCCCCACCCCCACCCCATTTTTTAGAAATAGTTACACAATAGTTACATACGAAATTACTAAATTACCCTTAATAAACACCCACTATGGAAAAAGTTTTTATAAAATACCCAATTTTTACTTAATAAATTAATTTACACTCTAGACCAATATTTATATAATTAACACTTTAAGCCCTTATTTTTCAAAAATTTCCACTATCACAGTTATATCAACGTAGACCACTTGACACCGTCACCACCACCAATAGTACCATCACCGACACCACTAGACCGTCTTCCCCACCACCGCCGCCGCATTGCACAGATACTATGCTCGTCTTCTAAAAATAAATTTAAGCAAAAATGTTATCCAATACATAAAATAAGTAAAAAATTTTGTTTGTGATCAGGTAAATAGCTCTACAAAAAATTAATAGTTGGCATACAATAGAAATATTTAAGTTGGATACATATAATAGACTTAAACTAATGTTATTTACAATTTTAGGCACTTAACCCTTATTTCTTTGTATAACATTCTAGTTAACCTATAAACTATGTTCGTCAACCAAGTTTGTTCCGTGGTCGTAACGTAATTAGTTAGTGGGGAAAAAGCAGGCTAGGACTCAAAAGAATTAGGTGAAGTTTCTGTTCCTGAACGACGGAAGTGGAAAGACACTAAGGGAGAGGGATATACTCCTTTATTTTTGTAATCGCCGAATTTGTACGACAAACCCTCTTGTTCCAAGCGTACTGCCATGATACGTTTTGGTTAAATTACGACGGTTCGCCAGGGCCTCTTTCCTCCTTCCTTTTCTGCTCACTCGTAGGGGTCCGGACCCCACAAAGGGGGAGGGAGTCGACTGAATATCTCAGCCATTGGCAGGAATTTTGCCCGCATCCAATCCCCAATTCTTGTTCACCCCGGATGATCGTGTTGTCTTTTGCTGTTAGTTTAATTGTTCATATTTGTTTTTATGTATAAAATTATGTTCTCTCAATCTAGAGGTCACAAGTTATATGCACAACTACAAATTTGAATAGACGTCATTACATGAAATGTAATACCACAATTACAAATTACATAACAAATACATAAGGAAACTATAAACATAAATAGCTTGATGCAGGATAATAGACTTCAAACCATTCTTTGATATAAAACTCCATGTCCTCAAGATGAAATCCCAAAGCGTATTCCAAAGGAGTTAAGGACTAGTAGCAAAAACATACAGTGAAGAATGCTAATACACCAATGCAATACAGAAGGAGCCCAAAAGTAATTCTAGACCTTAATAGCAAAAAACATGTTTTGACATAATAGGAAAATCAGACATCTTTCAAGAAAAGAAAAAATCTTCACAAAGCATACTAGTAGAAATTCTTAATGCAAAGGATCCATCATATTGATAAAAACACTAGAGAACATGCAAAAACCAAACTATTAGCTAAAAGGAAGTTTTTGTTTTATATATAAAGGGTAGGACGAATGCCTTAAAGACGGGTTACTGCCATCTCCTTTCCTTATATTTTGGGCGTAATGCAGATGGTTTTGGTATGGTTAAACATATCCCTTGTAGTACTTTCTGTGAATAATATATTTGCGGGCACTTAACATCGAGAGTAGTGAGTTCAAGTTCTAGACAGATAATTATGTGTTATTTGATACAGTATAATAATAATCTTGAATTAAGGAATAACTGATGTAGAAGATCTTAAGAAGCATCAAGAAGGTATGGTTTTGTGTCCTTCTGGGATATGAAGAGATTCAGAGAATTAATATTTATTCTAGGGTTAGTAGGTCAACTAACTTTCTATGTATTTCTACTTTTGTTGGACCGCCAAAAATAAAGTTGATTTAGTTATTAATTTGTGACTAGGTTCTCATTTACAGTTAAAGTCAAAGAATGACTGATTGTTTGTTTCCTTACAAAAAGAAAAGTAGTTAGTTTAAATAAGACATTGTTGCTTTCTGTCCCCTTAAAAGTGGCGTCTTGCAAATGCAGGGTGTGTTGCAAATTCAGGGTCCATTGAAGGATGTTGTTGCATTGGTACGAGCTGAAATTGTCTATGGTGGGCTGCTGGAGGACTGTCTTGAGTTGGGTAGCAGTGATATAAAGGGTGTGATTCAGATACTAATAGATGTTGCTCTGCAATACACTTCTAATGGCAAGAGCGAGTTATGAGTAAGTATCACGACTTCTCTGTAAATTGAAGTCACAGCTTCCCATAGTGACAGTGGAATTTTGTTGTGCTTTTATCTTTTTTTTCTTTCATATATAATAATCATCAGTAATTGTGTAAATTTTGGTATGACTAGTAAAAGTGAATATCACCAAACGTCAAAGCGTTACTGACTTGCTACACTAACATATGTATTCACTAGTCATCCTTTCTCATATTATATGAATCCATATATGTGAAGTTATTGTAAGATAGTACAAGGAAATGACATGGGAAATCATGTTATAGGCCTTATACTAATTTGTGTTTAAGTGATGACTAGATTATAAATTATATGCATATGTATTCACCTTTGCTTACCCGTTTAGTTGTTTCCTTTCTTTTAGATGAAACAAGCTCTCGAGATAAAGGTCGTGTTGAAATGGAGCTCCTTGTATTCTTGAAGATCTATGGAGGTAGAATCTAGTCAATGTAGTATGTTACTATGTTTCGAGGTTTAAACGTCCCTTTTATTCTTGGCTCAATACCTTGCCCTCTCTTGTAAGTGTTGGGTCATGTAATTGGTTAGTCATGAGATTGTCTTTTGTTGAAGTAACTCGTAAATCTATGATGTATATATCTTCTTGAATGACATCTAGGAATCATGTATTGCTTAAATGCTATGTCAATGGAAACTTAAGTTTTCAAATGTTTATAAGTCGTGTTTTGGGTTATTCACTCGTTTGACTATTTTGTGATTAGGGGTGGGTTAGATTAGGGATTCCTTAAATTAGGGATCACTAAGGATATGTAACTTACATGTGTGTAAGTCGTGGTGGCGTGGTCGCCGTCGTCGGAGGATCACGGTGGTGGTCGGAGATGATGGTGGTGGTGGTTGTATAACTTACACATGTGTAAGTCGTGGTGACGGTGGTCGTCGTCGCCCGCCGGAGGATCATGATGGTGGTCGGAGATGGTGAAAAATGAATGATTGAGAAGTGTCCTTAATGGTCCCTAAAATAAGGATTCCCTAATTTTATTTTTCTCTTTGTGATTAAGCTTTAAGTAAACAGGTTCAATAGGATCACTATAGTGTAAATTTCGAAATCTGCAGTTTTAATTAGAAGATAATATCGATGTTATTGGAATTTGGAAAGTCCCAAATGAAATTGAAGATTTGATAAATCAGGTGCAATATCCATGTTATTGTCTTATTGCACCGTTCAGTCCACGAAGTGTACTGTGCGTCTGTACGTGATGTTTATTACTTTATTTGGAGGAAAATCTCAAGTTAGGAAACAACTTAAAAGAGGGGTAAGATTAGAAACATCTTAGCCCAGCATTAAAATCAAAGGTTAAACTATTTTTAATTTTACCTTTCAAGTTGAATAACTTAAAAGGGATCTCCATCCTTTTTATTTTTTACTGCCTATATCATATATTGTGTCCACATCTTTATTCGGCTCATTACAATTGTAGATTTCATATATTTGTTAAGTCAATGTCCATGTTTTTAAATATGGACCAGACTGGGCGGGTCTACTGGTTCAATCCTATTAAAAACCTAAACAATCATGCCAGAAAGAGAAATTTGAACATGTTACGTGCAACAACTATGAAAGAACTCTTCCGGCCAGTGTTATGCCCGTGTTAAATTTACTTTCACTTTAAATATATATACTCGTAGTATATACTAATAACTACCTATTCAAGACACTACTTATTGCCCCTCAAAAAACTCGATAATCGCTAGCAACCAAAAGACTTGCGTATGCTTATATGGTATATGTCATCATCATAACTAGCGATCCGTTAGTGAGGATCGTTAAATACCCGTGTGCTCCTCACGTGAAGGGGTCTTATTGTCTATTTGATACAAGAGAAATGTAATTAGAGGAAAAGAGAGAGAATTTGATGAAATGTATATTACTTCATGTATATATACAACGGCTATATCGAGTAACCGCTTCCAACAACCCCACTTTCATTTGTACAGTTTACACCCTCCGACTTTCATTATTTACAACTTCCCCCCTTTATTCATTATTATTGTTATTATTATACAAATTCAGTGTATGATGAGCAGATTTGTTAACTAATGTCCTAACAAGTTTTAAATTTATTTTACAAGGTTAACTTCTTTACTACACTCACTCACGGGCAATGGACCCGTTCGTTTATAGTATAGCAACTTGGTAAGACCAGGATCGTTCTCAGGGACTATGTTCTAAGAATGCAGCTAGGTGTAATTCTAATATTTGTTGGGGGGTTTTGTCACTACTTAATTAACTAAAACTAAAAGCAAAAGTTTCCAACCGCTTGGTCTAGCGAGGAAACACTGAATGATTTGATTTGTAAAACAAAGATAATAATAATAATGGAAAGGATACATCCACTTGGAAACAGTTCACATGCCACATATATCATCTACCAAAATACTTATAACTTTTGAACGACTAAT
The DNA here is from genome assembly GCF_010389155.1 of Erigeron canadensis. NCBI lineage: Eukaryota > Viridiplantae > Streptophyta > Magnoliopsida > Asterales > Asteraceae > Erigeron > Erigeron canadensis. The sequence goes on along the minus strand of NC_057769.1, from coordinate 14,348,407 downwards.
CACGACCAAGTTTCCTATCAAGTCCCTCGGTCTATGTGGTCAAGATTCCTATCAAGTCACCTAACCCTTTAATTAAGTTTCCTATCAATTCTCTTAATTAAGATTATGAGCTAAGCCTGTTTTTATGACCTAACCTTTATAGTTTAACGGATTCCTGTCAAGTCACCTAAGCAGTTTGGATTCCGATCAAAGTCCCCAACCTACTTTAACTATAATTTCATATTCATTCAAGTAATTAAACCTAAACAATTATGGATCAACGGTCAAGCATAAAACAATTCAACAATTATATATAATTAATATCACTATAAAGACATGATCACATTATCCAAGCAAATGCATAATTATTTAGCTACTCATGACAAGACAAATAAACCTAACAATCATAAATAAATCCATAGGAATAACTGTCAAACAATAGTCTTGCAATTGTAACCCTAATAACAATAATAATCAAAGAGTAAAGAAAGATCAAACTAATAATATGGTGAAGTTGGCGGTCCGTAACGTTCTTGGTTGCTCCTTCTATTCAACACCCCTCGAATCCTCCTATTATTTGTTTGATGCTCTGCTGCTCCTTGAATTATTTATGATTGATTTATGAATTGTTGTTGTTATGGATTGATGTTTGATTATCGGATAATTTGGAGGTGTTAGGAGGGTTTAGATCTGGTGAAAATACCCTAGAAACGACCTACAAGTCGCCTGGAGGAAGTGTGTTACGGCCCTAGGGTTTTAGAGGGGTTTTTATAGGTTTTTGGGAAAACCCTAGCTTAACCGACCTTGGGAGCGGCGCTGGTAGAAGTCCCAGCGGCGCTGGTATGCTTCAGGACAACTCCAGCGGCGCTGGTGAGACTCCAGCGGCCGCTAGTGAGCTTCAGGATGAATTCCAGCGGCTCTAGAGAGAAATGAGCGGTGCTGGAGGCTTCAGGTCCAACATGAAAGTTTTAGATCTTTCTCTTGTCTTTCCGTGGATAGCTTAATCGTCAGAAACGGAGTCCGTATGAAGAAGTTATGCCCAAAATACTAACAGGTGGTCGTATGCTTCATGTTGGCCTCGAATTCTTCATCTTCCACTTGCTAGTCTTCGTCCAAAAGTCTTGTGGCTTCGTGTTAAACTGAGTAAAGATGTTTGCCTTCACTTGCATGCCTTGTGAACCTATAATAATATGTCATCCCATTAAATACCAAAGTTCACATTTCTTAACTCATTTAGACATCAAAACACGACCTAAAGATATAGGAAATAATCACAAAATGGACGCTAGTCAGTGTATCAATACTTGAGCCCCCCCCCCCCTTTATAAGGTTTTTTGTCGTAATAAAAGACACAATGAAAAGTGGTAGTTCCCGGAGAGACTGCAGTGCAGGATCAAATCTTGAAATCTGGAAACTTCTACCGTAAATCCTCCATAGATTCCCATGAAGCTTTAGAAATTGGCAGACCTTCCCAATGAACCAAAAGCTTGACCTAAGCTTTGTTTCCTTTCCTGACGAGTTGCCTATCTATAATTGCTATTGGTTGTAGACTGAATCTTGGACCGTGTGGCAAAGGTAAAGTCTCAACCATAGCACCTTCTGCTTTCTTAAGTAAAGAAACATGGAAAGTGTGATGAATTTGAGCATCAGAAGCTAAATCCAACTTGTAAGCCACCTTCCCTACTGGCTGCAACACTTTATAGGGTCCAAAATATTTTGGGGAAAGCTTCCTATTGTGATGTGTCTTCAAGGATTGCTGAGCAAAAGGGTGGAGCTTAACATAAACCCAATCACCACTCTGGAAGGACCTGTCATACCTATGAAGATCAGCATGTTGCTTCATTCTATTTATGGCCACCTCCAAATTTGCTTTCAACTTCTTAATCATGCTTTCTTTATCCGTATGCAACTCTTCTACTGCCATAACCTCAGTAATATAAGGGATGTGTAAATTTGGTTTAATTCCGAATAATGCTTCATTAGGTGACATTTGAATGCTAGAGTGCCAAGTGGTGTTGTACCACCATTAGGCTAGAGGCACCCACTTAACCCACTGTAGAGGAGCATCCATACACATGCTCCTCAAATAGGCTTCAACACATCTATTCAATACTTAAGTTTAACATCCGTGAGTTGACCATGAAAGATTTTTAGTCAAATTACAATTTTAAACTTAAAAATACGACCTCGTAAAGTTAGTCGGCATCGTAATTGTAAAACGACCTCGTATTCGTGTATCGAACTCGTATTTTGTATCAGCGTTGTATTTTTGATTTGGCATCGTATTTGGGTCTGTTATCGTACTTTTGTGTCTGACATCGTATTCTTGAGTTATCATGGCAAGCACCTCTATTTTACCCTACATATAAATACTCATTTTCTTTCACAAACTCTCATTACATCAACTTAGCCTCCAAGAAAAAAACACACACAAGCCCTTACTACCTCACTTTTGTTACCCCAATTTACTACCTCATTTTACTATCCTATTTTTACTACCTTACCATTACTACCCCATTTTACATCAAGTTTTGTGAAAATCAAACCTTTTTTTGTTTAGATTTAGCTTCAATAAGAGTGTTTTTACGTCCTAAACATCATCACAAACATCTATTTTAGTCAGATTTGAAGTAAGAATCAAAACCCACTTTATGTTCTTCTTTTTGGAATTTTTGGTTTTTCTTATAATACACACACTACACACGCCAAGTATCAAACCTTATACGTCCAAAACGTTTAGAAACATATACTACAACTTTTGTCAAAGTTTCGTGTGATTTCGTTAACAAAATCTTGAGATATAAGAATTTTTGTACACTTTTTATAAACTTTGTCCAAATGGGTTTTCGGGTTTAAGTCCGTTTTAGAGTTACCGACTTTAGTATTGTTTTTCTATCATATTTGTGGGTCTAAAAGTACAATCTGATGTTAAAAACACCTTTCAGATCGAAAGAAACGATTAGGGTTTTCTAGAATGAATTTTGGGGGAAAATAATCCAGTTTGCGACCTCGTCGATTTGAGACCTCGCATTTCCATTTGCGACCTCGCATTTTATCTGTGACCTCGTATTTCAAATGTCACCTCGTGTTTCAAATGTGACCTCGCATTTCAATTTGTGACCTCGTAACCTCGTATTTCAAATGTGACCTCATATTTCCAATTGAGACTCCAGATTTACTAGCCTCTCAATTGTAGCCTCTCAAATCTAGCCTCTCAATTTAAGTTTTGTCTTTTAGTGAAATACTACCTCGAGTTCAATTTAAGATCTCAACTTTCAATTGAGACCTCGGATTTCAATTACTACCTCAATTTAGTCAACTTTGGTCGGTTTAGTCAACTTTGGTCAATTTAGTCAACTTTGATCAACTTTAGTCGATTTGATCAACTTAGTCAAACTCGTAATTTGGTCAACTTTGGTCAAACTTGTAGAATGTGGTCAAAGTCAAACTAGTACGCTTTTGGACAACTTAGTCAACACTTGGCGACACGTTATGAGCATGTTTACCTATATTGAATGAATACTTGATTGCGATAACTTGTAACAGATTGATTGCATACCGGTTACTTACTTTTTGATATCTTGTGTAGCTTGATCTTGTTGCTAGCAGACAGGTGAGTGTCGTTGCCCCTCTACCCGTGCCGTTGTGTCTATAATCATTTATGGCTATTTAACTGTACTGTATGATGTGCACTATGAGATTCTTGATACTTGATACTTGTGGTGGAGTTAGAGTGACTAGATACTTGATTCTTGATACTTGGAGTTGGAGATACTAGATACTTGATTCTTGATACTTAGATACTTATGGTGGAGTTGGAAGCACCAGATACTTGATACTTGATACTTATGGTGGAGTTGGAGGCACCAGATAGTTGATACTTGTTACTTATGGTGGAGTTGGAGGCACCAGATACTTGATACTTGTACCTTAGGCCTAGTATACCGTAAGTGCTGGTGGCATATAGATATTTGATTCTTGCTATCGTAAGTAAGTTGATAGCCATATTGCGGTGTGGATCTTGATGATATTTCGACCTACCACATAACCTGATACTTGTTTACAAAACCTACGAACTAACCAACCATTGTGTCGACGCTTTTGAGTTGTTTACAAAACCTACGAACTAACCAACCATTGTGTCGACACTTTTGAGTATCCTTTCAGGTGAGCATGTAAATCGTATTAGAGGTGGCTAAGGAGCATAGCATGGTGACCTGTAGCAAACCAGACTAGGGTTTTGGAGTTGCATTGTCTTATGTTTTGTTATGTTCTGTGTTATCCCCCTGCGTGGGAGTTTATCTATGTTCTATTTGAACCTTGACTCTATGTTGGATGTTTATGTTTGAATTTTATGAAATGCGTGTTATTTACATATTCATGTAGCTACTCTACGTACATCCATGACGCGTCCCAATAATCAAGTATCTGTCGCATCCCGAGTTTTCCGCCTTAGTCGGGGTGTGACATTGAGTTTGTCCATCAGATTGTGGGTGGTAAGCTATAGAGAAATTCAACTCAACCCCTTTCAACTTCATGAATTCCGTCCAAAATGCACTCAGAAAAATGGGATCCCTGTCAGACAATTGTAGCAGGGCATCCATGTAATTTGAAAACCTCATCTAAAAAAACTTTAGCAACTCAAGCAGCAGTGTATGGGTGTCCCAATAACAAGAAATGACCATACTTGGTTAACCTATCAACCACCACCAAAATAGTGTCTTTTCCCTGCACTTTAGGTAAACCTGAAATGAAATCGATTGAAATATCACTGAAAATAGTTTGAGGGACTGGAAATGGCTGCAGTAATCTATGAGAAGCCACCCTCTCATACTTGGCTCTTTGCCAAGTGGAACATTCCTTAATAAATTTCTGCACATCTTTTGAACAACCCCTCCAGTAAAATAAATCTTTAATTTTCTGCAGAGTTGGAGCTATACCAGAATGACCACTAATGGGGGAATCATGAAAATTTGCAATAATATCCTTTCTCAACTGTGGATCTTTTGCAATATACACCTTATTTTTCCTTCTGAGAATGTGACCATCCCAAGTTTTATTTGTAACAAGCTGACCTTGTTCTAATTTCTGGATGATCATCCGGCAGTCTTTATCTTGCTGCCATGCATCCTTAATTCTGCTCCAAAGTAGTCCATAAAAAGAACTAATGCTCATTTCTAATAATTCCAAACTCTGGACTCTGGATAGTGCATCTGCAGCCACATTTTCCATGCCTTGCTTTTAAGAAATCTCATAGTCATACCCCAAAAGTTTTGCTAGCCATTTTTCTAAAGTGGAGTAACTATTTGTTGGTCCAGCAAATACTTAAGACTTTGATGGTCATTTTGGATTATGAAATGGTGGTTTGCCAAATAATGGTGCCAATGCTTCACAGCTAGCAATATTGCTAAGAGTTCCTTCTCATAAATAGAGTTGCATCAATACTGCACCCAGTCCTTTAGAAGAAGCATCGGTTTCAATGGTAAATGGTTTGGTAAAATCTGGTAAACACAAGACTAGAGGAGTGCTTAGAGCCTGTTTCAAGTGTTCAAAAGCAATCTCTGCTGCAAGTGACCATTTGAAAGCATCATTTTTCAATAAGTCAGTCAGAGGTCTTGCAATTTCCCCAAAGTTCTTGGTTCATCTCCTATAATACCCTGCAAGACCTAAAAAACCTCTTAACAGTTGTAGGAATGGGCCAGTTTTTGATAGTCTCTATTTTAGATGGATCAGTAGAAACTTCCTCTTTGGTAATAATATGCCCCAAATACTCTACCTTATTTCTTGCAAATGTACACTTAGACCTTTTGCCTCTTAAACTATTTTCCCTCATAAACTGTAAAACTGATTGCAAATCCAAAAGATGTTGGTTCATATCTCCACTATATACTAAATTATCATCAAAAAAGACATGTGCACATCTCCTAAGCACTGACTGAAAGGTGGAATTCATGAGAGACTGGAAAGTGGCAAGGGCATTAGTTAGCCCAAAAGGAAGCACTAGAAATTCATAGTGTCTCTGGTGTGTTTTGAAGGCAGTTTTATGAATGTCTGGCTCAAACATTCTCACCTGATGATAACCTAACCTAAAATCTAGTTTATGATACACCTCTTTTCCTTGTAATTCATCTAATAAGTCTTCAATCAGTGGTATAGGAAAAACATCCTTCACTGTAGCATCATTCAATCGTCTATAATCAAAACACATACGCCACAAACCATCCTTTATCTTTACAAGAACCACAGGTGTTGGAAAAACACTAGTACTATGCCTAATTACCCCTGTATCCAACAACTCCTTTGTCATTTGCTCAATAATGTCATTTTGAGCTTTTGGATACCTATATGGCTTCAAATTCAAATTAAATTTCTCATCCTTCAAAACTATTTTATGATCTATGGCTCTAGAAGGAGGCAAACCAATTGGCACTTCAAAAATGTCTAAAAAAGTGTCCAACAGAGCATGTAACTCGTTACTCTCAGTTAAGTCATTAATAGTTGGATGATACATCCCATATTGCCCTCCTGCAGGTTGTATTATAAACAATTGTGCCTGCATAACTTGGCTCTCATTCTGAAGAATTGCAGTCATTTTTCGATAGTACAACTAGCCAATTCCTGTCTCCTATTTCCCTTGAGCTCAATATTATTTCCTCCCACGGAAAATTGCATGGTCAGCTCCTTAAAATTCCACACAATAATACCTAGAGTTTCCAACCACTGAACCCCTAAAATAATATCATAATTTGTCAATTTAATAACCAGCATATCAGCTTCAAAATTGTTACCCTGCATCATCTAATCAAACTTCCTACAGAAACTCATACACCCCATATTATTTCCATCAGCCACTTCCACCTTGACATGTGGAATTTGATGAATATAACAAGTCACTTAGATAGTGGCAGATTCACTCATTAAATTGTGAGAAGAACCGCTATCCACTAATATGTGTAACGTTTTGGTGCCCACAAAACCAATGACTTGCATTGTAGATTAGGAAGGAATTCCCATCATAGCATTTAAAGAGATTTTTGGTTCTCCATGTATCAATTGCTATGTATCTACAATTTCCTTCACCATAAGCTCACTTCCTTCTTCTACACTATCATCTATCTCCACCAAAAACAATTGCTTCTTTCCCTTACAATCATCTATCTCCACAAAAAACAATTGCTTCTTTCCCTTACAAACTTTTTGATGTCCAGCCACAAATTTTTCATCACAATAAAAACATTCTCCCTTGGCTCTTTTGTCTTCCAAAAATTTATTGTTAACCTTCCTAGGCACAATTGGGTTTATAGGTATAGAATTTGCAGGAGATGGTAATAGAGGTTGTTTACTAATTCCAGGATACACATAATTCCTATTGGGAGGGAATTTAGATGCTTGCGGTCACAGTTCACACTCCTAAGGTTTTATTTGCCTGATTTTGCATTCTGGCCAATGAATATGCCCCTTTCAAGGTTTTTGGCTTAAACAGTCTAATTGGACATCTAATTTCAGGCTTCAGTCCTTCTATATATTAACTTATAGTATATTCCTCCACTAGAGTCACTTTTGTCAATAATAGGTCAAATGGATCATTATAGTCATCTAATTCCCCTGTTTGAGTCAATGCCTTAAGAGATCCCATAACATCTTCTATTAAATTTTGAGCAAAGCTAGCAGAAATGGCTCTCATATACCCATTCCAACCAATATTCATCATTTTCTAACCACTAGATTGCACATAATTCAAATGCCATGATAAAGCCATACCTTTTAAGTTTAGAGCATCATACCTGGCCTTGTAATTATCTAGTTTTTCATCAAAGGAGAAGTAGTGCTCATACTTATATAGCCATCCTTCTAATATTACAATTCCGGCTAGATTGACCACCATGATTATCACCGCCTGTCACAATCGCCACTCTTTGATTCGCTAACTACTCACATTTGTCTTCCCATTATTTTTGCATATCGATGAACATTTTTTTAAGATCTAGAAGTCCGGTGTGAGTTGTGGATTAAAACTGATCTACCCGAGATAGATCCTTTAGGAGTTTCTCCATTTTCTTGATTTCTCGTCGTCATCTTCTTCGATCTGTACGTTACTATCGCCGTCGGCAATAATGACAGAAATCGTTCGTTGTAAGATGGAGAATTCTGCGAAAAATCGTCGGAATCTATGATTCCAATTGTCGCCGGTGATGAATTAGGTCACAGGAGATAGAGAGTTGGCCACCAGGAGTGTTGCCGGAGAAGAAGGCCGATGGTTGGCTCTGATACCAATGATATAAGAGAAATGTAATTGGAGGAAAAGATAGAGAATTTGATTAATATCTGAAGTTATATTCCAAAATGTATATTACATCATGTATATATACACTGGCTCCCAACAATCCCATTTTCATTTGTACAGTTTACACCCTCCGACTTCCATTCTTTACAACTTTCCCCCTTTATTCATTATTATTGTTATTAGAGAAAAATCCATAAGAAGGTAACCTATTTACACAAATTTTCTATTAAAGGTAACCTATTTTGTTTTCGTCTATTTAAAGGACCCTATTTCCAAATATTTCCTAATAAAGGGTATCTCGTTACTTTTTGACAGATGACGTTCATTAAGTGCCATGTCACCGATGCTACGTCATCAGTTTTGCTGACGTGGCAATTGACTTTACTATACATATTTATCGGTTTTGGGTATAAAACACACAAAACCCCTTATTGTCGGATCCAAATGGGATTTCTTTGAATAGCAAAATACAAAGATTAATCAAAGAAAGAACTCCAGCCATTGAGGGATTTGTTGAAACAACTATTTATGAGCTGACATCTGATCGATCGTAACCACCACCGTCTAAGTCATTGAGTCGCTAGCGCCGGCGAGAGTCGCCGGTAAAAATGGTTAATTGACCACCAACGACTAATTGTCTATATTTGGTAACTACCACCGTCGATGACGAATCATCGGAAAAAATGGATGTTGCGATATATATTGTTTGTTCTTGCAAAAGGTATTTAACTATGTAATAAATTCTGGGTTTTAGGACTGCTTTTACAGCCTACAAGCTATCGTAATACATAAAATAAAAGAAAGGATGGAGGAGTTCTTGTAAATACAATAATTATATACACTCGTGGAATGAATTCTGCTTATTATTATTAGGTTTGCTTTGTTTAATTATTACTGAACGCCTGAACCACCAAGCAAACTTTTAATTTTTTTCAATTATGCTTGAGTTTGAGATAAATGTGACAGGGTCATAGAGAGCTTTGGTGGGAGGGTGAGTGGTAAGTATTTGTTTATTTGTATGTGAAAAGAAAAAGAAAGAGTTTATACTATTGGTGTGTAAGTCAAAGTCAACTGCCACGTCAGCAAATCTGATGATGTGGTATCGGTGACGTGAAACTTAACTGGCGTCGTCTGTCAAAAACTAACGAGATACCCTTTATTAAGAAAATTTGGCAAATAGGGTCCTTTAAATAGACGAAAACAAAATAGGTTACCTTTAATAGGAAATTTATGTAAATGTATTACCTTTTTATGAATTTTTTCCTTGTTATTATTATACAAATTCAGTGTATCACTATTTACCCCCATCATGCTCAATCTGTATTCATCTAAAGTGTCAACATCATCATCACCCTAATATATATAAATCTAAAACCAAATTTAAAATCAAAAATCAAAACCATTAACAAATTCCATGTTTGGTCTCTGTGTTATCATATGATTTACAAGTATGGTCCAACTTATTACAAAGTGATGATTTTGATTTGGTTTTCATGTTTTGGTGGTAATCTCAATCCAAGTTAATGATTTCGTGAACTATTATCCATTAAAGCATCCATGTGCCTCCTATATGAGGAGCAAACTAGTCTTTGCTCCACTCTTTCTTTTTTCTTTCACCAAGTAAAGAACCCACCTCTTTATCTAAACCATCTCTTTCTTTCTTTCTAACCCAAATCACTTTGCCTTAAATGATTTGCACATTATCTCAACCCAATAACCCATCTCAAAACAAACTCAATCTATATTATAATCTTTTGTTTTTTTATATTTTTCTTCTTTTAAATCCCTCTTCCATTCAGCCTAGATCTATGTTATTCCAAGCAAAAAGATTTTTGTGCATCTAACGAGCATAAACATGTTGATTAAGTGTTGAATTTGTGACCTTGGCTCTTATCAACACCATTGACTGATTTTTCACTCCGCACAAGAGGATTTAAAACACCACTAGATATCTTCGCGACAACTAGTTTGTGTAACCCACTCCGGTGATTTCTCTTTGAGGAGTACTCTCTTCTTGAACGACAACCAGCTTCTGTAACCCACGAAAAATATTTGTTACTCACCACTTCATAATTATCGAAACAAGAAGGTGATAGATATATATCGCTATGATTTCCAAGATACTTCTCCTTCCCATCGTTCTCATCGGTTTCCTAAACTTTTAACCACCTCCTTCTTCAAGATGCTCCTCTTCCCAATGATCCCACTTCAATTGACATCCTTTTGGTCAGTTTCCCGAATCTTGGAAATCGATTACGATTCCATCGCTGCCTATGTTGGCGATTCGGCGAGTAAAAACGTTATTCTCATCACATTGAACCCTTTAAATTAATCAAATATATGATTCCAAATGATACGGTTACATAGGTAGGAGTACATTATGGCAGGATCAGTCACCCGGGAAAACCATCCCTCCTCGAAGAAGAATTGTGCTATGCCCCCTGATCCCTATGTAATGTAAAATATGAAATAAAGTTTAAAAACAGATAAACTTAAAATAGATAAACTAAAAAACTTGAATATATGTTCGATCTCCTATTTTGATTGTTCGGGATAAAATATTGCCCATAAAACCCTCTGCCGCCATACATCTACCTTCGGCTGCTGTCCAAACTCAGGCCGACCAAGGGGAGGTGATCGACCCACGAAACAACTAAAACAGGGGACCCGCCCCTATCCCTGTGATTCTTGGGAAAAAGTTTTAGATGATGTTAAACAAAAGTGAGCCGGTTTCAAGACCAAGTATAACTTCAAGATCATTAAACCTTTTCACATGCTTTACATGGATTTCTTTTTGTCTAATAAACTTTCATACTCGAGCTAGAAAAAGGTACACCTTTGTTATAGTTGATGAATTATATAGAGAATATTGAATATATAGTTGTAGATACCTAAGCTTAGATATATTACATCTCACATACTAATATTTATTGTATAACTAATAAATGATTAAATCCTATGTTTTTTATGGATTAATATAATAAATGAAAAGGGTTCTATACTAAAACCTATGTATCTAACACATAAACTTTATCCTTTATATAATGTATGTATTAATATATATATATATATATATGAGAGAGATCAAATAAGAAGGTGTGTTAAGGAGAGAAGGGAGAGAAGGTTATATTCACCAATCAGAGTGTGACACGTCGTTTTTAAAAAAAATTTGCGCGGTGGCATTTTTGTAAATAAATCAAACTTCTGGTCAGCCTGGGTTTTGGGTCAGCTTGGGTTCTGGGTTAGCTTGGGTGGTCAGCTTGGGTGGTCAGCTTGGTTGGTCAGCTTGGGTTAGTTTGGTCAGCCCAGGTTCTAGGTTAGCTTGGTTGGTCAGCTTGGTCAACCCCAAACTAACCCAACCCGACCCCAAGCTGACCCAACGCAACCCTAACCTGACCCAGAACCCAAGTTGATTCAACCTAACACAGACCCAAAGCTGACCCAAAACCCATAATCTACATTTGTGTAGATTATGTATAAATTGTGTCAAGCTAACCCAACCCCAAGCTGACCCAACCTGACCAGACCCCAAGCTGACCCAACTTGACCCAACCTGACACAGTTACTAAGCTGATGCAACTTGACACAGAACCAAAGTTGGCTCAACGTGACCCAAGCTGACTTAAAACCCATAATCTACATTTGTGTAGATTATGTGTAAATTGTGCCAAGCTAACCCAACCCCAAGCTGACCCAACCTGACCAGACCCCAAGCTGACCCAACCCAGAACCTAACTGACCCAAAATCCATAATCTACATTTGTGTAGAGTATGTGTAAATTGTGTCAAGCTAACCTAACCCCAAGCTGACCCAAGCTGACCAGACCCTAAGCTAACCCAACCTGATCCAACCCAGAACCCAAGCTGACCCAACCCAGAACCCAAGCTGATCCAAAACCTATAATCTATATTTGTGTAGATTGTGTGTCAAGCTGACCCAACCCTGACCCATACCCCAAACTGACCCAACCCCAAGTTGACCCAAACTGACCTAACCTGACCTGACCCCAAGCTGACCCAAACTGACCCAGACCCAACCCCAAGTTGACCCAAGCTGACCTAACCTCACCAGACCCCAAGCTGACCCAAACACACCCAGACCATAAGCTGACCCAACCTGATCAAGCTAACCCAAACTAAGCTGATCCAACTCAGGCTGACCTAACCCAAGCTGACCCAACCCACCGAGAGTTGAAGCTGACCAAGCTTCACAAAACTTTAAATTATTTACGAAATTGCCACCGCGCTTTTTTTTTTTTAATTTAGACACATGTTGCGTTCTGATCGGTCAATAGGACCTTCTCTCCCTTCTCTCCTTAACACCCCTTCTTCCAGGATCCTCGCCCTATAATATATATATATATTATTGGGTTAGTTTCTCAGGTAACTAACTCACTTAGGTGTTGAAATTGTGAGGATATTATAATATATCTATACGACCATTTATCTATGAACCTTTTGGGTCGCACACGAACAATATAGAGGGTTTAGTTGAACTTCATATATATAGATAACAAAAGAGCCATTAGAAATGAAAATAACAAAAAGTTCCCAAAAATAGATTTGAAAATGATGAAAGGGTCAAGCCGGGTCAAATCGGGTCGGGCACCATTGCACCATGGGTCGACCCATTCGCACATGGGGGTCGAAAGTACGACCCATGGAGGGCCTAGGTAGGGCAGTCGAAGAAGGGGGGGGGGGGTAGGGATAAGATTCAGAAAATTTCTTCTCATCCCACATTGGAAAAGGAATAAAACCTCAAAGGGTATTCCACCCTTATAAATAGAGGTTATTTGAGCATGAAAATGAGGAGCTCAATCACAAAGAGGGCTTAACCACGAAAATCATTAAGATCTCCTACTAAGTAGTGCAAACCTCTTGGCGAATCTAAGGTGTAAGATGATTTTCCCATAGAGATGTATCGATCTATGGAGGATATGGATGTAATACGATTTTGATATAATGATTGATTGATGATGAATGTTGATGAATATGAATGTATTGCTGCTGCTGTATATTCTCTGCAGTTGCAGAGAATATTATAAATGTGCGTGTGAATGAGAGAATGTGTATGAATGTCCCTGACAACAAAATGATTAGGAGTATTTATAGGCAGCCAAATTAGGGTTTTCTCGTATTTTGGGGCCTGTTAGTAATGGACCCTGGCCCAGTACAATACTAGGTATAGAATGTCCTAGAATAAGTGATGTGTATTAGAATGTGTAGTAATACTAGTTCACATAAATATGTCTAGCTTGGATGATTTCTAAGGTTAGACAGCCATATCAAATATATAAGTGAAGGTTAGATCTTCATAAACTTGGTCTCTGTCACTTTGGTCAGTTCTAATCTCTACTTTCTCTTTTATATTCTTTTACTTATGCCAATGTCAAATTAATTCCGGCCCGGCTTGTTTCCTAGGATCCTACATTGACTCTCTCTCTCTCTCCAACTTCCTTTCTAGGATCATCTAGAGAGAGAGAGATCTTTTGCGCTCGCCTTTCCTGATCCTATAGGATCCGATTTCCTCTATTTCCATATACATATATACGTACATATGTATCAATTAGGCTCTCATTCCTTTCCTTAGGTTCCGATCTTCCTTTCTCTAGGATCCGATCTCCTTTTCTTTCCTATTCCTCCTCTTCATAACTTTGAGTCCGAAATCTTCTGCCTAGGCTTAAGAGGTCGATTTTCTCTCCTAACCTTAGACTTCGATCTAAGTTTCAATTCCCTTTCTCTAAACTCTGACCTCGGGTCCTTTCCTTCTAAGTTTCGACTGTGGGTTTCTGAAACATATATATATAGATAATATATATTGAAGATTATATAGTATGTATAGGATCCGATATCAGTTCTAGCCTTCTTAAATATATATATACACGTATGTATATATATATATATATATCAGTTTAGCCTTCAAGATCCGACGCCTAGCCTCTGAGGTCTGATTTAATCTTATTTTTAGGATCTGCCCTTTTTGAATCCGATTTCCTCTCCTTATCAAGCCTTCCAAATTCTTGTCAATTCTCGATTGGGATCAATTCTTTTTCCAAGTTAGGGTTTGATTTGGTGAAATCTCACCGTAACCTATCAAAGGCTTAAATTCCTTTTTCCAAGTATCCCTCTCTTCTTTCTCTTAAGTAGGGATGTGCACGGGTTATGAACCGGCCCGAACCATGTAGACCTGAAACCTGACATTACACAAAAGAAGGAACCGAAACCCGACTCATTGAGCTCCTGGTCGAGTCGGGTCCGGTTTTTGACGGGTCGGGCTCGGTTTTCATGTGATGACCCGTTGGACTTTACTCAACCTTCACTTTGGATCCTTTGTTTAATTCTGCTAGGCAAGAAACATGTTGGTTGAATTATAACAGAAGCCATCCTCTATTTCCATGTAGAATTTTACAACAATTTAGAACAAAAGCATGCAAATACATATTAATACATTTACATGTATACAGAAGATTGAAATAGACACCGATGTTGGTCTCCGCATAATGAAAACCTAATTTTTTTTATGGATAGAAGATTGAAAGATAGAGAAGTTAGACTCATATTATTATGACAATAAAATGTTCCTTCCTTTCAAAAAGAAGATGGGAGAAAGTGGTAAAAAAAATAGCACACCGTTTTCATTGTTGGTTAATGGTTTTGGAATAAAATAATGTACAGCTGGACTCCACTTGCCACCAATTTGATGACTATATAATATGTTAAATTAAATATATATATACGTAGTACATAGCAACATAAAAAGATAAAAGTTAAATGTTTATTTATTCTGTCTCTTTCTAAAACCCCATCTTCCATCTTTCATTTTAAAACTCCAAAAACATACATATTGAGCAGCAGCCAACATGAAACAAGTTCATTGATTTTCTTTAGATTTTATATTTACTTTCTTGGAGTCAACCTACCACATGAAGACACCAACTACTCCTATTGTTTTAGTTTCTTTTTTTTTCTTTTAATAATATATTCGGGAGCTCATCCATTTATCTACTTGAATATGGAGACAATGTTTGGGGTTCTCTTATTTTGTTGATGTATTAATTGAAAGATGAGATACAGTAGATGAACTAATGTTTGCTTATTCATCTCCTTCTTCCTCATACATATTAGAGATTATATGAAATATAGTATATTTTTGGGTCTACCGGGTCTACCCGTGAAATTTTGAGTTTTGACCCGGCTCAAACCAAACCCGGGAAACCATTGAAATTGGGAACCGAGAACCAACCCGTTTAGGCTTCGGTAGGGTCGGTACGGGTCGGTTCCGGGTGAGGCACGGGTTTACGGGTTTTTTGCTCATCCCTACTCTTAAGGCTTGGTCGAAATCCACCCCCTTTGGTGGAGAGTTTCGTCAATAACCTTTCTAGTTTTTTTTATATTTGGTGGGTATTTTGCTATAACGTTGGAGTTATTTGTAACACCCCACCGTTGGGGGAAACATGAGGTGTCATAAAAAGTACAGCACGACATGATTTACATAGATACTGCTAAATGAAATAGAATATAATAAAATATATATTCCCAAAACGTGAGTTCAAAGTCAGAACGACGCTAGAAAATCTTATTACAACTACGTCCATAACAATAAATAAGCCAAGGCATGCAGACTTAAAGTCTGACAAATTAAAGGAACATTAATCTCCGAAGTCCAGTCCTAACATGCAAGTCATTATTCCTAAGAAGCTTGAGTACCTAAAAAGTATACTAAAACGTGTCAACATAAAGGTTGGTGAGTTTGTAGGTTTTATGTCCAAAAGTCTAGTCAAAGAAATAAGCCTTTTGTCGATTCTTTTAAGTCAAAATAAGTATTTCTTCAACAGTCTCAAGTCTCAAAGTCACAAGTCTCAAAGTCAGAAGTCTCAATGTCACAAGTCTTAAAGTCACGAGACCAAAAGTCTCAAAGTCCGGTCTTACAGTACCTGCCTTAGTCCAAGTCTCAAGTCTTAAGTCCAAGTCTCAACTCATACAATAAGCACGTCCATAGCACATCAAACAAACACATAATCACACACCATACAAACAAGATCAAAGCATGTCAAATGGCATAAGTAACTCTATACGTACATGCTCAATATTGAACATAAACAGAAATCGACAAAACTGTTTGAAAAATAAGTATACTTTCCACCGCAAAACTTGTAAAAAGAGGGGCTACAAAACTCACCTGAAAGCAACATAAGTATAAATATCCTAGATGAAAGAACACGAACAGTCAAGTACACCTGAAACACGAACAATATCTGTCCAAATGTCCTACACTGTGCACAAGTCACCCAGTAAGTACTTACTTAATAGCACACGTCCAAATCCTATACTAGTGTCTTAGGAAATGCCATTATGTCTTGTGTAATGTCGTATTATATATGTATATAATAGATTTGTTGGACTTGTAAACACTTGAAATGTCAATGACTTAAAGTTTTGTCTTTGACCACTGAAACAAGAACTTATACATACGTATATATATCGGAGAGTTTAACTTCTAACGAGTTTAGTCGAAAAAGTTTAAGTTTTAGAGAGTTTAGTTTTTCATAGTATTTAGTAAACTTCAGAGAACTTAATTACAGAGTTTAATTTAGAGAGTTTATAAGTTCTTCGTTAATTAAATATGACACGGAGTTTATATATTTCAAGGAACTTAATCTTTCAAAGAATTTACTCCAAAGAACTTTTTTGAAGAGTTTATTTAAAGAACTTGTTCAGAGAAGTTATTTTGAAGGACTTAGGCAGAGATCTTATTTTGAAGAACTAAATTTCTAGAGAGTTTATCTAGAGAGTTTATCCACATAACTTATCAACTTATCCGCAGACCTTATTCAGAGAGATTATAAATTTGGGGATTTCACAGACTTTAAAGAATTTAATCTAGAGAGTTTGTAAACTTGAGACACATAACTTTTTAAATTCTTCAAAAATCACCTAGAGTTTGTTAAATTCATTAACATAAGTTCTTTAAAAACAAAGAGTTTATAAATTCTATAGTTCCACAGACTTTACCAATATCCAGAGAATTTGCCAAGAACCCTAAATGTCGACTGAAACAATAAAGGAAGAAGAAAAAGAGAACTTTGAATGATTTCCAACCTTAATAACAAGTAAAACTGGATAGATATTTAACAAAATAACACAAATGAATGATTTCTCTGATCAAAAATCAGTTTATATATATATATATAAATACATATATATGAACAGCAATGTATATATATACACATACATATTACGGCTATATATATAATCTACCATCGATTTGCTTGAAAAATAGACAATTACATATTTAAATCTAATGATTACTTACCAAAACTTGAAGAACAAAGATAGATTGATTGATTTGATGATGATGATGATCGAAGTTTTTGAAGAAAAATGGTGGCATTCCAACGCTTGCATGATAGCTGTTATAATAAGTGAATTCAATCAATTTCAAGTGTTCATGCCATGCTCCACCATATTCTAAAACACAAGCTCTTAATATGTCTTCCAATGTTTGTATAGTCCTCTCGCTTTGCCCATCAGTTTGGGGATGATAGGTGGTGCTTAAGTTAACTCTAGTACCCAACTCTCGCTGAAGACCCCTTCAAAAGCTAGACACAACCTTGTGTCTCGATCGGAAACAATGGATAAAGGAACACCATGCTTCTTTGAAACGATCTCATTTACATAAATCTTTGCCATCTTGGTTAGTGGTACATCTAGTCATGTTGCCAAGAAATGAGCACTCTTCGTCAACCTATCCACAATAACCCATACCATGTCATTTCCCTTTGGTGTTCTTGGTAGCTTGGTCACAAAATCCATGGTGATATGATCCCATTTCCATTCCGGAATCTCCAACTGTTGTAACAAACCATATGGCTTTTTGTGATCAGCTTTCACACATGCACATGTCAAACATTTTTCAACAAAATGAGCAACTTATCCCTTTATATTTGGCCACCAATAGATAGACTTCAAATCTGCATACATCTTTGTAATACCGGGGTGAACCGAATATCTTGACCTATGGGCTTCTTCAAGGATCAACTCTCGGTTACCACCAAGCAATGGTACCCAAATTCGACCCTTATAGGTTTGCAATCCACGACTGTTCATTTCCATGACAAGGCGCTTCTTCTTCTAACTGATAGTTTCTTTGTCAACATTCTCTTTCAGAAGAGCCTTAGCCTGGGCTTTCTTGATGCGCTCAAGCAACCCAGACTTAGCTTGGACAACCATACTCATCAATTTGCAAGAAGAACTCTGCACCTTCCGACTTAATGCATCTGCAACAACATTAGCTTTACCAGGATGATATTTAATCTCACAATCATAATCTTTCAGAAGTTCCATCCATCTTCGTTGTCTTACATTCATATCCTTTTGAGTTAACACATATTGCAAACTTTTATGATAAGTGTACAATGTACACTTAGTGCCATATAAGTAATGCCTCCATAGCTTCAATGCAAACACCATAGCAGCTAACTCTAAATCATGTGTTGGGTAGTTCCTTTCATGAGGCTTCGACTGACGTGAAGCATATGCAATGACTTTGTCCCTTTGCATAAGAACACAACCCAAACCTGAAATAGAAGCATCACTATATACAACAAGATCATCAGTACCTTCTGGTAAGGCGAGGACAAGAGCTTCACATAACTTTGTCTTAAGCGTTTGAAAGGCCTTTTCTTGAGCTTCAGTCCACACATACTTCACTCCTTTCTTTGTCAATTCTGACATAGGTTTAGCTATACGAGAGAAAACTTATATGAACCTTCGATAATAGCCCGCTAAACCAAGAAAACTCTTGATTTCCGTGGGTGTCTTTGGCTGTTCCTATTTGGAGACAGCTTTAGTCTTTCGAGGATCAACTTTTTATACCTTCGAACGAGATGACAGGCCCGAGAAATTGCACTTCTCAGAGTTAGAATTCACACTTTGAGAACTTTACATATAACTTTTTCTCCCTGAGAACCTCAAGAATGGTTCGTAAGTGCTCACAATGCTCAACTTCAACTTAGAGTAAATAAGAATATTGTCATAAGGACAATCACATAATGATCTAGAAACAGATGACATACCCGATTCATAAGATTCATAAAAGCGGCAGGAGCATTTGTCAACCAAAACGGCATGACAAGAAACTGATAGTGCCCATAACGTGTACGAAAAGCTGTCTTGGCTACATCTTTTTCATCAATTTTTAATTGATGGTAGCCGGATCGTAAATCGACTTTTGAAAATTGAGAAGCGCCATGAAGTTGATCAAAGAGATCATGAATACGTGGGAGAGGATACTTATTCTTAACCGTTCGCTTATTTAGCTCACGGTGGTCTATGCACATACGCATAGAACCATCTTTCTTTTTGACAAAGAGAACCGGAGCTCCCTAAGGTGAGGAACTTGGACATATAAAACCTTTGTGAAGTAGCTGTTGGAGCTGAGACACAAGCTCTTTCCTTTCAGTAGGAGCTAAACGATAATGTGCCTTTGCAACAGGTGTAGCACTAGGCATAAGATCTATCTGAAATGTGACCTCACAGTCAGGAGGAATACCGGGGAGATCATTAGGAAATTCAGATACTACATCAACGTTAGAAGCATAAGGTTTCTCTTTTCTCTGACACCAACTTGTAACACCCGTCATTTAAAAACCTGGATTTTCAAAAACTTCCACCTAACGGCGTTTAATAATAGCGGAAAAGGATCTCATATAAATCTGCCCATCCGTAACCGGATGAAACATTTGAAAACATTTGGTGTTACAATAAGCATCATCGAAATAATAAAAGAAAATCCAAGTATTGGCACCAACATAAATGTCAAGCATTATTACATAGTCTTTAATCCTAATATCGTAAATGAAGTATCCAAACAAAAGGCTAAGGGTATCTTAAGCATCAAGAACATAAATGCTATCGTCTTTAATGGCTCTACCCAACCTCACCAAGCTATCCTTTCTTTAGCTCCAAACTCATCTAATCTGATGGCACAACATTTTCAAAGAGCAAGTGTTAGCAAATAAATTAGCTAAGTAAGAATAACATATTTGAAAACATTTGCCAATTAGATATATTAACAAAAGCATATCATCGTTATACGTTAATATCACATTAGCATCATAAACATCATAAACATAAGAAACACCACGAACATCATAAGCATCATATAGCATAACACATCAGGAATTCATCGTAGTCCTAAATGTACCTATCATCATAAAGCTTTACTTTTCATCTTTCTTTACTTTCTTTATTTCTTTACTTTTCTTTTCCCTAGATGTAGGCTATGTGACATAAGCCACACATACTTAGGGATGTGGGGTTGTGTGTAGGCGGTCATAGACCATACAGGGAGTCCTCACACCCGACATGATGGGTAACCAATAAGGGGCCATCGGTGTCGTTAAGGAAAGACAAAGTCATTTCCAACTGAATATACCGTTTATGCCTTTAGGCATTGGTGGTTAGTTATCCACCCGGAACAAACAAACATAACTATGCCACAAGAAGCAACTCAAGTGACCACATACGCACTAGCTTTACAACTAGCACGGGTTAACCTTAACACAACTTTAAATATGCTCGAGACTTCTTTATTACATTAGTTTAGGCTACACTTTCACCTAAACTAATCAGTTTTATCTTTACTTTATATTAACATAGGCTACAATTTCACCTAAGTTAATCGCATATCATCTTTACTTTAGGGCCCTTAACGTGCACGTGAACATGACAGTCCTAATCAAAGGACTAGTGACTTAGTGATCAAGCTACACATATAATCATATCATAAACATGTTACCATTACGTGTTCACATATCAAAAGCATAACATTATATCGTGATCATTTAGCTTAAGCATAACATCGTATCATGTTCACAAAACATAAACATGGCATCATATCCTATTCACATTTCATAAGCATATCATCATTCCATAATATAGGAACCTACCTTATGCCTTTGCGACCTGCATATACATGTCACTCATTATAGAATGGTAAGCATCATATCCAATATCAACCTCCCATAATCCCCTTTACTTTACTTTTAGTCATACATAAACATTTGGAAGGTTTTACTTATGAAAACATATTTTGTTGTACCACCAGGTGACAAAAGATGTTATCTTACCTCGGTACAACTTACCAACCAGTTATGAGTATCTTACAGTGCTTGCTAAGTGCTCCTGACTACCTAGAATGAGTACAAGATCGACATATAAGCTAAACAAAGTGTTTTGTGCAAACTGGGCATCAGGTGCGTCGCACCCCCTAACTGGTGCGTCGCACCAGTCAACTAAAAACTCAGATCAGATACAGGTGCGTCGCACCAGCCCTTGGTGCATCGCATATCGGGCTCCATCGAAAATCCAAAATCCCAATTTGGGTCGCACCACCCATTTGGTGTGTCGCACCTGGGGTGCTGACCAGCAACTCAATTTTTAAACTTGCTCTAAAGGATTCCCATTCTATCTCAAACCCTTAGCCCGACCTAGGGACACAAAATTGACCTTTTTAATGATACTTTTGATGACTCAAATCAATCTATTGATCCTTTAATCATTGGCTTACGTATAGTAATCGCTTGATCACCCGAAATCCTGAAATTGATGATCAATCAACTATTTAACCCAACCAAAACCCTATGGCTTGGATCGAAATCACTTGCATAACATATATGATCAGATTTCAAAGGGAATTTACCTGTATTAGCTGTAGATGACTTAGGGGATTCAAGATCTTAACAAAACTTGATCAATACGGCACGACACAATGAAATCTTAGAGGGAACTTTGTTTTGAAAAGG
Organism: Erigeron canadensis; assembly: GCF_010389155.1. Taxonomy (NCBI): domain Eukaryota; kingdom Viridiplantae; phylum Streptophyta; class Magnoliopsida; order Asterales; family Asteraceae; genus Erigeron; species Erigeron canadensis. Next base: position 14,326,339 of record NC_057769.1, on the reverse strand, counting down.
GAGGGAGGAAAGGCTGGAGGTTTTCTCACGTATGGGACTGAATTTTGTGACAATTAGGGATACCTAATTTCACCTTAACCCCTAGCCATCAACTCCTAATCTTGCACTTTGGGTCCCTCAACTTCTAAACTTGACTTTGTTAACTTAAACCTCTATCGGGAGTCTTAACATTCTAACAAGCACTTAATTACTTAACTTTACTTCAATTACTTTCATTAATCATCATATCGATCATTTCATATTAAGCACATAAGCATTTAATCACGTAATCCCATATAGGGCACATAAACATAACGGACCTAACGTTAACTAACGGAAAGTCAAATAGTCAAACATAAAAAGTTTGGGATGTTACAAAAAAGGAGGGGAATGTCACGGCCAGGAGAAAGAAAGAAAAGGGAAAAGAAGAGAGTTTAATTTTTGGACAAGTTAAGGGTTTTTATAGCCCCTCCAAGTCTTGACCTAAATTTTGACTTTTAAGAAAAACCTATTTGACCTGACAATTAAAGAAAATCCAAGTCTCATTAATTTACTTTGTCGGAAAATTATATGTAACTTTTAAATAGCTTTCAAACGACTATTAACACGACCATACTTGATAATTAAATCTTTTAACTGTTTTAAATTTAAGTGTTTCACTTAATTTGGCATTTCCACAAGACAACTAGTATTCCTCCTGTTCTCGAGTCCACGCACAGTTTTTTCAAAGTCTAAACGCTCATAAAGCCCGAATAAAACAAAAATCCATTTATTCCACGATAAAGCCTTAAGGTCTAACGACGTACATAGACGAAATGAACTAAAACGATCGGAAAAGTACTTCGGGAAAATACGCTTAGATGACGGTTGTCACAGCATTACCCCGTTAAAAGAATTTCGTCCCGAAATTCAACTCGAACTAGTCCCATTAAACAATTGGGGGTATTTTGCCTTGAAATGATCTTCTTGTTCCCAAGCATATTCAGGCCCTCATCTTGAATTCCATCGAACTTTAACAAGGGTATACTTAGTTTTCTTTATTTCCGCACCTTACGATCCACAATCTCCACAGGCTATTCAACAAAGTTCAACCAATCATCAATATGAATTTCGTCCATAGGCACATGACGTTCCTCTTCGGCTAGACATTTTTGAAGATGTGACACATCAAAATACATCATGAACACCCTTAAGCTCTTCTGAAAGTCTCCATCGATAAGCTACTTTACCAACTCTTTCTAGTACCTCAAATGGTCTGATAAATCATTGTCTGGGCTTTCCACTCTCAACAGATCTAACCACACCTTTCCATGGGGGAACTTTAAGAAGTACACGATCCCTAACACTGAACTCCAAAGGTCTACGTCTAACAATAAAATATTTCTTTTATCATTCTCTTGCTAGTCTAAGTCGCTCTTTAATCTAGATTATCAAGCTCAGGTCCAACCAACTGACTTTCACCAAAGTCGGCCCACGCAACAGGGGATCTACACTTCCGTCCATATAATGCCTTATAAGGAGCCATATTAATACTCGCGTGATAACTATTATTGTATGAGAATTCTATCAAGTATAGATGGTCATCCCAGTTACCACCAAAATCTAAGACACACGCTCTCCACGTGTCTTCTAAAGTCTAAATCGTACGCTCACTCTGACCATCTGTTTGAGAATGGTATGTCGTATACATGTCTATCCTAGTTCCAAAGGCCTTATGAAACCCTCGCCAAAAATGAGAATTGAAGCGAGTGTCTATCTCCGAAATAATCGAAACGGGTGCGCCATGTTTTGACACGACTTCTTTTACATACTTCTATACTAACTTCTTTGTGAAGTCTTTCTCATGAATGGCTAAGAAATGAGTAGACTTTGTCAGTCTATTAACGATCACCCAAATAATATCATGACTCTTCTTCATTCCTAGAAATTTTGTAATAAAATCCATAGTCACACACTCTCATTTCCATTCAGGATTTATGGTTGTTTGAGTAATCCAGACGTCTTCTGATGCTCTGCTTTCACTCATAAACACTTCATAAGTGGGGTTACAAACTAGGCAACATCCTTCTTCATGTCATGCCACCAACAAAAACTCACGCAAGTCATAGCACATCTTGTCAGCACCCGGTTGTACCGAATACATTGAATTATGAGCTTCATTCATAATCAATTTAGGAACCCATAGTCTGTTCACGAAATACAAGCCTCCATCTTCTCTTTCGTCCAAATGTTGTTCCATACCTCGTAGTTCCTTCTCAAGAAGTTCTTCATCGCCAACAACCCTTGTCTGTGCTTTTATGATCTGATCTCTAATACTTCTTTGCACTATAATTCTCATCACACGTACTCGTCTAGGCTTAACCCTTTCCTTACGGCTCAAAGAGTCAGCCACTATATTAGCTTTTCTCAGATGATCACGAATGTCACAATTGTGATCCCTAAGTAACTCAAGCCATGTCCTTTGCCTCATAATCAAATCTTGTTGCGTGAAGATATGTTGCACCCTTTTGTGGTCCGTATAGTTTACAAACTTGGTTCCATATAAATAATGCCTCCAACACTTTAATGCAAAGACCACTGTCCCTAATTCCAAGACATGTGTTGTGTAGTCCTTCTCATGGACCTTCAGTTGTCGCAAAGCGTACACGATCACTTTGCCCTTTTGCATGAGTACACAACCTAATCCTTGAAATGATTCATCACTGTACACTACAAAATAATCTGATCCTTCAGGCAGGCTCAAAATCGGTGCATTACACAACCTATCCTTCAAAATCTGAAACGCTTTTTCTTGTTTCTCGCCCCAAACATACGGTCTATCTTTCTACATCAATTGCGTTAGCGGCAGCGTAATCTTAGAGAAATTTTCAATGAACCTTCTATAATAACCCGCCAGACCAAGGAACTGTCTAACCTCAGTAGGCGTCTCTGGCGTTCTCCAATTCTTAACTGAATCAACCTTGCTAGAATCTACATGTATTCCATCCTTGCTCGCAACATGTCCTAAAAAGTGTACCTTATTCAGCCAGAATTCACATTTAGAGAACTTTTCATACAGTTTTTCCTTTCTCAACAATTCCAATACCTTTCTCAAGTGTTCAGTATGTTCCTCTTTTGCCTTTAAGTAATTCGAAATGTCGTCGGTAAACACGATAACAAACTTGTCCAAATACGATCGGCACACTCTATTCAACAAATCCGTGAACACTGTCGGAGCGTTAGTTAATCCAAAGGGCATCACTGTAAATTTGAATTGTTCGTATCTTATCCTAAAAGAAATTTTTGGTATGTTGTCCTCATGTACACGTAATTCATGATCCCCTAAACGTAAGTCAATCTTTGAAAAACACTTTGCACCTTGGAGTTGGTCGAACAGATCATCAATCCTAAGAAGGGGATAACGATTCTAAACTTTTAATATATTCAGCTTACGATATTCGATACACATACGAAATGAACCATTCTTCTCTTTGACGAATAGGACAGGTGCTCCTCCCGGTGACTAACTAGGTCTAATAGATCCCTTATCCAGAAGTTAATTGTGTAGGCAATTCTTGTAATTCAGTTCTTGCTAGTCTATAAGGGGATTTTTGCTACATGAGCCACGCTAGGGACAAGACTAATACGAAAATCAAGTTGTCGAGACGGAGATAAGTGGGGTAAGTTATCAGGAAAAACATCCTGATAGTCATGAACGACGGGGACATCAGTCAAGCTAACCTCATTAACAGACGCACTCATGACACAACCCTCAAAAGACTCAGACCTCTTGCTCTGAACATCTAGTATCTCGCCATTAGGTAAGGATAAGAAAATGGATTATCTAGAAAAACTTTAGCGTCGATTTCTCATAGAGCATGAAAACATAAAGAAATGGTACAAGTTACGACCCTTTAGAACCTAATCTTCTGAATCAAAAGTTATAAGGGAATTATAACGATTTTTGCACTACATAGTATCGTCGCATTGACCAAAGATATCTAGTCCATACAACCAACATCAAAACTTCCATTTTCAAAAGGTACTAAGTCAATAAAGAAAATATATTCATTAAGAACTAATGTGCACAAACGAGTGACCCGGTCTAGTCTGACTAGCTCTCAGTTAACCATTTGTACGTCAAAATACATATACGTAAGACTCGGCCTAGTATTCAATACGAAAACAAAACTAGTCGCGACAAAACCTAAAATCAGCTCTCGAGTCAATAAAAGAACAGTAGCATAATAACCATACAGGAGAAAAGTTCCTGCAACAACATTCAAATCGTTGCGAGTTTCTGTTGCATTTAGTACATAAGAACGACCTCTAGCAGCTTTAACTTGATCGCCTCTATTCTGACGGGTCCAACAATCTGTAGTTGATCAGGATGAACTTCCACTTGACCTGTCGTCCAACACACTACACCAACTCATCAGTCATAGCCTCTGATCTCAATATAGTCGCTCCCAGAGTAAGTGGATGAACAACAACCATAGTTGACCTAACCTGAGGGATCAACCTACGAAGATGCTTCTCGATGCCTTTGCTCTCGGGATTAACCAAATGTGAAACACGCCTTGACAACTCATTGAAACGTGTAGCGTAACCAACATGATTAATACCAATCATCTTATGCTCCAAAAATTCTCGATATAACCTTATTATTTCAGTTGCCGTACAAAACTTTCTCGTCAACGACTCCTTAAAATTTTACCAAGACATTGCTTCAACCACTACTCTGCCTCTGGCTCGACACTGACCATTCCTCCAAGACAACGCATCCAAGGTAAAGAATATTGTCAAATAAATGACCCTCTGACCAGGAGTACGCCCACTAATGCCAATCACAACTTCCATCTATCTAACCATTGAATAAACTTGACTGCTCCACCTCTGCCATAATAATCTTGCACGCCACAATCCTTGAAGTTTTTATAAGTAAAGCATCTGACACCACTTCTACGCTCTCTTAGTACATTTCCAATACGAATTCTCTCATCAGCGTCTTCATAGTATTCACTGGTCTCCCCATTCACTGCTTCCTTATACTGCGCATCCTTAACTTCATTATAAGTCGGCCCTTCGTTTGTCTCACTTCGTGCATTTCGTGCCATGACAACATTGATGACTTGATTAATCACAGCGATTGTCTTTGTTCGCAGTAGCTCTCATCTCACCGTTATTCCACACCCGTTAGTATAACTCTAGAATGTTAGTCATGAAGAAACGCTCGAAAATGTCAATGCCTATGTCACATGTTACACTCAGCAAGCTCTCTCGTCTTATGGTCTAAAGGATGCTATCTAGAACTTAAACTAGTCATGCAATTCATGTCAATACAATACATATACAAATAATATATAACCCTAAATTGCAGTTAAAATGTAGTCCGAATCTAACACCTACATCCGTTGCACTAGTGGTGTATGTATACAAGGTGTACTAGCGGCTAACCCTCCACACCCCTAGTACATCTAATGCAAGGTCAGATCATGATACTGGTATGCTCTCTAGGTATTGGCTCGGTATGTATACAGGGTGTACCAGCGGCTAACCTTCCACCTAACCAACACCCATTAAGCAGCCCAAGGTAGCTACCACACTCTCACTACAAGTGCAATCACTGATGTCAATAACTGTCACAAGGCATGGCGGTAATCATAGAACAGTTGATCAAGCTTTTCTATGATTATCGCTATGCGATACTAGTTAGCGCCATCACTTCATCTTGCTCTAATACACATAAATAATCACAACAGCACCAAAAACACACAGTCACCAAATGACAACCATAGTCAAAATAAACACAGGGATAATAAGTCTCAATAGAAGATGAACTCAAAATATAAGCGACGTTAGCACGTCTAGATTGCATCTATGATTACTATCGTAAATGCTATACGGGGTTCTTAGGTTATAGTCTAGGATTTTCCACCTAATTCTCTACAACCACGTCTCTGATACCATTCTGTAACACCCCACCGTTGGCAGAAACATGAGGTGTCATGAAAAGTATAACACGACAGGGAATTACTTAGATACTGCTAAATGAAATAGAATATAATAAAATATATATTCCCAAAACATGAGTTCAAAGTCATAACGATGCTAGAAAATCTTATTACAACTACGTCCATAACAGTAAATAAGCCAACGCATGCCGCCTTAAAGTCTGACAAATTAAAGGAGCATTAATCTCCAAAGTCCAGTCCTAGCATGCAAGTCATTATCCCTGAGTAGCCTGAGTACCTGAAAAGTATACTAAAACGTGTCAACATAAAGGTTGGTGAGTTCGTAAGTTTTATGTCAAAAAGTCTAGTCAAACAAATAAGTCTTTTGTCAATTCTTTTAAGTCAAAATAAGTATTTGTTCAATATATAATGAGCACAGTTACGCCATAGCCCATCAACAGTCTCAAGTCTCAAAGTCACAAGTCTCAATGTCACAAGTCTCAAAGTGACGAGACCCAAAGTCTTAAAGTCCGATCTTACGGTACCTGCCTTAGTCCAAGTCTCAAGTCTTAAGTCCAAGTCTCAACTCATACAATAAGCACGTCCATAGCACATCAAACAAACACATAATCACACACATACAAACAAGATCAAAGCACGTCAAATAACATAAGTAACTCTATACGTACAGACTAAATATTGAACATAAACAGAAATCGACAAAACTGTTTGAAAAATAAGTATACTTTCCACCCCAAAACTTGTAAAAAGAGGAGCTACGAAACTCACCTGAAAGCAGCACAAATATAAATATCCTAGATGAACGAACAAGAACACGAACAGTCAAGTACACCTAAAACACGAACAATATCTGTCCAAATGTCCTACACTGTGCACAAGTCACCCAGTAAGTACTTACTTAATAGCACACGTCCAAATCCTATACTAGTGTCTTAGGAAATACCATTATGTCTTGTGTAATGTCGTATTATATATGTATATAACAGATTTGTTGGACTTGTAAACACTTGAAATGTCGATGACTTAAAGTTTTGTCTTTGACCACTGAAACAAAAACTTATACATACGTATATATATCGGAGAGTTTAACATCTAACGAGTTTAGTCGAAAAAGTTTAAGTTTTAGAGAGTTTAGTCTTTCAGAGTATTTTACAAATTTCAGAGAACTTAAGTAGAGAGTTTAATTTAGAGAGTTTATAAGTTCTTCGTTGATTAAATATGACACGAATTTTATATATTTCAAGGAACTTGATCTTTCAAAGAATTTACTCCAAAGAACTTAATTTCAGAGAACTTATCCAGAGAACTTATTCAGAGAACTTGTTTGAAGAGTTTATTTAAAGAACTTGTCCAGAGAACTTATTTTGAAGAACTAAATTTTCAGAGAGTTTATCTAGAGAGTTTATCCAGAGAACTTATCAACTTCTCCGCAGAACTTATTCAGCGAGATTATAAATTTGGCGACTTCACAGACTTTAAAAACAAAGAATTTAAGTAAAGAATTTAATCTAGAGAGTTTGTAAACTTGAGACACATAACTTCTTAAATTCTTCAAAAATCACCGAGAGTTTGTTAAATTCATTAACATAAGTTCTTCAAAAACAAAAAGTTTATAAATTCTATAGTTCCACAGACTTTACCAATATCTAGAGAATTTGCCAAGAACCTTAAAAAAAGAGAACTTTGAATGATTTCCAACCTTAATAACAAGTAAAACCGGATAGATATTTAACAAAATAACACAAACGAATGATTTCTCTAATCAAAAATCAGTTTATATATATATATATAAATACATATATATGAACAGCCATATATATATACATACATATTACGGCTATATATATATAATCTACCATCGATTTGCTTGAAAAATAGACAATTACATTTTTAAATCTAATGATTACTTACCAAAACTTGAAGAACAAAGATGGATTGATTGATTTGATGATGATGATGATCGAAGTTTTTGAAGATAAAGGAGGGGAATGTCACGGCCAGGAGAAAGAAATAAAAGGGAAAAGAAGAGAGTTTAATTTTTGGAGAAGTTAAGGGTTTTTATAGCCCCTCCAAGTCTTGACCTAAATTTTGACTTTTTGACTTTTAAGAAAAACCTATTTGACCCGACAATTAAAGAAAACCCAGGTTTCATTAAATTACTTTGTTGGAAAAATTATATGTAACTTTTAAATAGCTTTCAAACGACTATTAACACGACCATACTTGATAATTAAATCTTTAACTGTTTTAAATTTAAGTGTTTCACTTAATTTGGCATTTCCACAAGATAACTAGTATTCCTCCTATTCTCGAGTCCACACACAATTTTTTCCAAAGTCTAAACGCTCATAAAGAGGTTACGTCTTCTTTGGGCTCTAGTACGTGATAGAGTTTTCATCTCCTGTTTTCTACAAAGAGGTTACGTCTTCTTTCTTTGTTTATTTACTTATTTAGTAGTTAATTATATTGCATGCATGATAGGTCATTTTAAGGAATTAATTAGTTACTTGTTTTATCAACTTATTCCGCATATATAATTAGTTTGGTTAATTAATTGTTGTATAAATAAATGGGTTTAGTGCGACGGAATGCAACTAACTATGCCCAAAAAGTTATAGTGTGCACCAACTAACCTTTTTGTTTATTGTATGCATAAACTTAGTAAAAATGTTTATATCATGTAACTTTTTGTGACCGACCAATCAAAACCTTACGCGTGGCCTGTTTAAAAATATTTTTTTTTACACGTGGCAGATCATATGGGCTGCCACGTATACACATTGCATGATATAAACATTTTTACTAAGTTTATGCATACAATAAAGAAAAACGTTAGTTGGTGCACACTATAACTTTTTGGGCATAGTTAGTTACATTTCGTTGCAGTAAACCCTAAATAAATTAGATTAGATTAATTTATTTGCTTAGTTAACTAATCCTAATTAATTAGGACATGCATGTTTTATTAAAAGGTTTTAATTAAACATTTAACTAATATGAGTTTTAATTATTTACACTTCAAACCCTAAGTTTTGAATAAACTAATTTGAGATCCTTTCAAATTATGAACATCCATTTTCAATACTAAGTAGTTGTATAGTTAATAAAATCCCAACATTAGTTGGGTTGGCTACCATGATGCCATTAGGGGTATGTGTCTTGTGGGACACAAAGCAGCATGGTTGGATCAGTGGTAGAGGGACCTCTGGAGACAGATGTCATGGGTTTGATCCTCGTTCCATGCAAAGGTTGGAGGACCTTTTCTATAATTTAGGTAGAAAATAGAAGCAGTCTCTCTACTTACGTAGGGGTAAGGTCTGCCTACATACACCGTCGAGGTATTTGGGCTCAAAGCCCATGAAAAGCGGCATTGACCAGTTTCTTTCTTTCTTTCTTTGTCTTGCGGGACAACGGGTCTATTCTTGCCAAAGGTAAGTCTGAGAATTGTAGTTAAAAAATCAATGCAAAAAAACTTAGCATGGGGGTTTTATTGGTACCGATGCGGTACATGTGATCAAAGGGTTCGCATTGATCTACCTTTTTTTTTTGCTGTTCTCACGTATAAAATAAAACTGTCGCTGAACTCACCTTCCTCATCAAACAAATTCAACTAAAGTATAAGCGAAAAAGTGTGTCAATTAAGAAGTGACAACAGTTCTGAATTCATAAATGCTACATTAGAATCCTTTTGAACTGATGATGGCATCTCTCAGAATTTCTCATCAACGCATACTCTAGAGCAAAATGGGGTTGAAACAAAGAATCCCGTATTGATAGAAGCTGCCAAAAATATATTAACTGAATCTAGTCTTTTCTATTAGTTTTTGGGCTAAAGAAGTTGACACAATTACCACACCCTAAACCGGTCTATTTATGTGAGAAAACAAAAAAAACAATTTATGAAACCTTTATGAATAGAAAGCCTAACATTGGTTATTTTCAAGTATTTGGATGCTTACTTTACATCATGAATGATTCAAGTGAGCTAGGTAAGTTCGATTCAAAAGCTGATGAAAGATCTTCTAAGGTTATTCACAAATTCGCAAAATCTTTAGGATGCGTTTAGTTGTGAAAAATGTTTTCTAGTTTTCCATTTCTAATTTTCTAGAAAATGAAAGGAGATTTCTATTTCTAGAAACAAATTAACGAAAATTTTAAAAACGTGTTCAAAACTAGAAAATGTTGTTTTCATTTTTCATATTAAAAAACATATTCTAATATACTTGGTTAAGTGGGAGGCTGAAGCTGGGGTGGGGTCGAGGGGTGACGGGGGCGTAGGAGGAGAGTTAATACAATTTGAGGTTTATAAAATTTAGAAAATGGAAATTAAAAAGTGGGAAAAAAAAATTGTTTTCTAATTTTGCATAGAAAAGTGGAAAACTCTATTTTTCTTGGAAAACATTTTTGAAAAATTATGATTTGAACGCGTTTCTTGTTTTTCTTGTTTTCTTTGAAAATGAAAATGGAAAACAGGGGTGTCTTCTCAAACCAACCGCGCCCTTAGAATCTTAAAAAATAGATTTTATAAGATAGATGATTCAATTGATGTCACATTCGATAAATCAAACTTTGCTATCATTAAAAAGTTACAAGACCCATCTCTCCGCATGAAAAGACAATATTCCTCGTCATCTGATGGGCACATAAGGTATTTAAATAATGGGAAATGACAAAACCATTAATTTGGATCATGGTTGCAAAAAGTTTCTGATTTAGAGACCTTACAATATTTCTTCACGTTTGGTTCACAGAATATTTTTAGAAGGAATGAAATCTTTTGAAGGAATTGGAATCTCAATGAATAAAATTTGACGAAATGTTTTTGATTTTTTGAGAATTCAAGTGACGGAAGGAATGAAATTCCTTCCTTCATCCGCAAGGAATGGAGATTCCATCAAATGATAGAATGTTTATATTCTTACGGAATGAGATTTTTCCTTCTTTGAATAACCAAACACATTAAGAAATGAAATTCAATTTCAATTCCAATTTTATCAAATTTTATTCATTTTTATATGAAACAAACCCAACTGACTAAATCACAGGGACTGCATTTAACTTTCAAAATACTAAATTAAAAAACTAAAGATGCGACGACACAACCATACAAACCGCCATGGAAATCGGAATCCCAAAACCCTCACCGTTACACTTCACACTCCTAACTCTGATCCTACTCATAACCCCATCACCCTCTTCTTCTTTCACCATCCCAACACCCTCTTCATTCCAAACTCTGTTTTCTCTATCTCACTCTCTCCTCACGCGCGTTGCCAACTTACGCGCCGACCGTGGCGACATTTTAGGGTCAGCCCGTGCCAGAACATTAGCACATAAAATAGAGAAACATAGTAGTGGGTTTAGATTATATGGGCTGTTTTGGTCTGTTGGTTGGGATTATATCAAGAATTATGCGTGGAGAGATGTTGGGTTTGAGATGTTCGGTGTTGTGTCTGATATTAATGAGTTGATGAAAGGTTTGACCGAGTTGAGTCGTTTGGAATCGGGAGTTGACCGGGTTGAATGGGTTCGTCGGAATTATGGGAGCTTGCTTAAGGTTTCTATGTCCTTGTTTAATCGCTTGCTTAAAGTCTTCACTCATTCGGTACGCCTTTCTTTGTTTTTCTTTTCTTTGACAAAGTTAAAAGTTATTTTGATATATGCCATAAGAATTGATGCATTGTTAATTTAGTTTAATTTAACTGTTCATATTATTTACGGAGATATGATAAGTGTTCGAGAATGTATTTAAATTTAGTCTAAAGTCTCACTCTTATGCATAAAAAAGTGATTTTCTATTGGGACCTTGAAAGTTTATATTGGAACCGGACCTATAGGAGCGACATATGTTGCCGCTGTTGCCCGTTGCCGCTTTAGGCTGGGTGATTATGATGTTTGTGAACTAGTCAAAGGCCTATCTCACACATTACCTATCTCATCGCTGCTATTTGATGATGTTTCTAGCTAGCTAGAGGTGCTCAGGTGGTGAAATCATAAAAATGGACAGTCAAGATTCTATGTAGTAAGTAACTTTGCTGTAACAGTTATTGGAGTTCGGTTAAAATGGCGGTCGCGTTATTATCGGTGATATTTACCGATATCCCACCTGTATCGATCTAAATAGCGGCCAAAATAAAGCTATACTAGGGATTTTTTGGCCCAATTTTAAAACAACATAATAAAACACTACTTTTTGTAAGTATAAACCCTTGGTTGATGTGGACTCGGACGAAGAGTTTCAGACTTATGATTTGATTATATAATATTTCAAATATATACACTTTTAAGCTTGACTTTTGATAATCCTATTAAAGTATTAAGCAGTGTTGTAAAACTCGGCCGACTCGGCCGGGAACTCGGAATCGGAATCGGGGGTTAAACGGGTTGAGTTGGCTGGAATCGGGTCAAAACTCGGTCAACGACTTGGTCGCTTGTAAAACTCGGTCAAACTCGCCTCGATCGGTCAAAAATCGGGTGGATTGGTCCAGAATCGGCCAGATCGGGTCAAAACTCGGGTCAACTTTGGTCAAAGTTTTTTTTTTTTTTAAAAAAAAGAAAATGCTAAATGGGTTTAAGTTTATGATCCTAATGAATGAAGCTTGAACTTTGAAGAATTATATTAAAGTTTTTAAACAATCATGTTTTAAGTTTGAAGTTTATTCCATATAGTTTTAAAAAATATAATATTTCTATATAAAAACCTGATCCGAGTTCTCCCCGATTCCGATCCGAGTTTTTAAAAACTCGTGACTCCCCCACTCGCCGATCCGATCCCACGTCACGAGTTTCCCAACCTTGGTATTAAGTATTAAAGTTACCGCTAACCTACCATGATAAACGATATCTCAAATATTGGTACTTGACCGATATTTGATTCTAGACCACTATAATTACATAGTGAGTAGGAGATGGTGTGTGTATGCATATGTGTGTTTATAGGTATAGGTATAGGTACATATATATATGTACAAGCAACGTGATGTTTGTGTGTCTCTTGGATACATACAGTAGACTTTAAACTATAGTTAATTACATTTTTAAGCACTTAAAGATTGGACGAAATATTACAATAAAATGCTAATACACCAATGCGATGCAGAAGGAGCCCAAAAGCAATCATAGACCTTAATAGCAGCAGAAACATACTTTATGTAATAGGAGAATCTGACTCCCACATTTTCAAGAGAAGAAAAATCTTCAGTCTTCACAAAGCATATCAGTAGGAATTCTTAATGCAAAGGATCTACCATAATGATGAAAACACTAGAAGAACATGTCAAAACCAAACAATTAGCTAAACGGAGAGCAATAGTCAAACACCCCTTATCCAATCATTAATTCCTCTAGAACACTATAAACGTACATATTAGAGAATGCTAAACTGTAGATAATAAGAAAGGAAATTGTCTCAAACTCAAGACAAGTGAAACAGATGAGGGAAAGGGACACAAATAAGACTATGAAATTGCCATGATCAACCTGATGAGAACACAAGGGTAGACATAAGTGATATAAGATGTCCATTATTCGAAACAAAATAAATAAAAATGTTTGATTGCTGCTGACTCAATTTACTTATAATCCAGTTAGCATCCGTAACTTCAACTGCAATGAATGATGTAACCTCTGTATAAAACATACACTTTTGATAAAAAAAACCTACTTGAGTGGCCATTTCTAAGAATATCAATCTATGGCTCTTGGTTTCACCCTTGACAAAAATACGAAATACGGACTAACTTATGTATGGCCAAAAATGTAACCCGTATAATGTTTCCATTACAACAAAATTTTCACATGTTAAAACCTTCTTTTCGTTACCAAACAGACTTGGCTCTAGCGTTATTCGAGGTATCTCATTATTAATTAGTGGGAAATGATAAATCTTTTGATACTATAGTCTTGGAATCCATGTAGAAAAATCAATAACTAAAATTTGGAACAGATTTCATGGATTTCACGTCTCATCATCTTCTCATTAACTAAGAGGTTATGGGTTCAAGTCCCATTGTGGACAAATTGCTAATATGTGTTGTTAATTAGGTACTTTCTTAAAAAAACACCACTCTTTCTGTTGCTGAAGTTATGTTGCTGAAGTTATGCATATTCTATAAACAGGAAGATTGAAAAAGAAAAACAAAGAACTTTGATGGATATGCAACTCATATTTGCAACTGCAATCGATGATAAAAGAAAGAATGTTCAATCAAAAGTAGTTCCTAAGCTTTCTTATATGATAAACTGCAATCTGATGATCTTTAGTTTGAAGCTACCAATACATATAATAGTAATAGAGCACATTTAGGCATTTGTAAATTAGTATCACCATGCATGTAACAGAAAATAGATACAGGAGTTTAATTGCATATTGTACTTTCTTGCACAAATAATCTAATTGTGGATACAAATACTTGTCCATCAACTGGAATCAAATTATTAGAAGGCAACACACTTTATTTCATAAATTTTATGATATATATTCACATAGGAATAAGAAGATTCACAAAGGCTGAGGTTTGTATAATCAGATTCTTGAACTTTACTAATTGATTATTAATTACTCACGATTGAACAAAACTATAAGTGCAAGTAAAAGTACCAAAGAACGATATTGAACCTCAACAATATCGTGTAGGTTGTAGCCTCACACCGAACCAAAGAGGTTAAGCTATGAAATCCATACTGATATATACTAAAAATGCTAGCTGCCTGAGGCAAAAATTAACCCTGAAAGATGCACCGGAAGTTAACCAAAAGTATCTTAGTTATAAAATAATAACATACTATAATGGGCAAATAAAATTCAACAAAATAAGAGGTTAAAAAATTAAAATAAAGTTAGAGTGAGTCATAACCATCAATATATAAAATTCAAATTCTAGGACTGCTAATATATAAACAATAAAACCAAGTGCATGTAAACACAACTTTGATAAAAAATAATGTTAAAGTGTTTAGTTTGTAAAACTTAAAAAATAACCTTAAAAAGAGACCATTACCAAATCAATAGAAAAAAATTATATAAATCTAAATGTGTGTATATATATATATAGGGTAACACTCAACACTTTTAAAATAAGAACGGTGAGAACACTTCAAATCATCATTTTGATGCATTAAAAGTCCATAAAACTAACATAGTACATAACTAATTATAGGGCGGTAAACGAACTGAACAGTTCATGAACCGTTCGGCGGGAAGTTCATTCGTGTTCGTTCGTTTAGTTAAATGAACGAACATGAACAAAGCTCTCGTTCGTTCATTTACGTTCGTGAACATTCGATAATCTGTTCGTGAACGTTCGTTCGTTTATGTTCATGAACCGTTGTTCGTGAACAATATTCGTGAACAATAGTTTGTTTATGTTCATGAACATTTGTTCATTATGTTCATTTACAAATATAAATATGTGCTTTATATAATATATATTATTAATACCTAACTATTTAAGAAAAAATTAAAATAAAAATACTTAATTTATAAATATTTCTTTCGTTTGTGTTCGTTCATTAGTGCTCGTTCGTTTGTGTTCGTGAACAGTCGTTCATGAACACAAACGAACGAACATGAACAAGTCATTTTGTTCGTTAATCTGTTCGTGAACCGTTCGTTAAGTTAAACGAACGAACATGAACAAGGTCCCGTTTGTGTTCGTTCGGTTTGTTTACAGCCCTAACTAATTATCATTATTTAAGTGTTTAACAACACATTGATCCGTCAAAATCGAAAAAATCACGTTTTTTGTTGGATGCATGATTTTGATGAATATGCATCCAAGATGGATGCACAAAACAAAAAACATGATTTTCTCGATTTTGACAGACCAATGTGTTAAACACTTATATAATGATAATTAGTTATACACTATGTTAGTTTTATGGACTTTTAATGCATAAAATGTAGTTTTTAAGTGTTCTCACCGTGTTCTTATTTGATTGTTCCCCTATATATATAGGGTAACACTCCGGTGATAACACTTTTAAAATAAGAACGGTGAGAACACTTAAAAACATCATTTTGATGCATTAAAAGTCCATAAAACTAACATAGTGCTTAACTAATTATTATTATTTAAGTGTTTTACAACACATTGATCCGTCAAAATCGAAAAAATCACGTTTTTTGTTTTGTGCATCCATCTTGGATGCATATTCATCAAAATGATGCATCCGACAAAAAACGTGATTTTTTCGATTTTGACGGATCAATGTGTTGTTAAACACTTAAATAATGATAATTAGTTATGCACTATGTCAGTTTTATGGACTTTTAATGCATCAAAATGTAGTTTTTTAGTGTTCTCATTTGATTGTCACCCTCTATATATATATACATATATAGATATATCTATACTCCTATATAAAGATTATCACCCCTTCCATTTTTAGAAATAGTTACTCAAATGTCACAGGGGAATTTACCAAATTGCCCCTTAATAAAAACCCACTATGGAAAGTGTTTTATAAATTACCAACTTTGCCCTTAATTAATTAATTTACACCATAAACCCTTATTTTAATACTTAACACTTTAAACCCTTATCTTCTAAAACTTTTCACTATCACAATTACATCAACCTACACCACTTGACACCGCCACCACTACCAACAGTACCATCACCGCCACCACTAGACCGTCTTCTACACCACCTCCGCCGCATTGCGCGGGTACCATGCTCGTATTATATAATAAAGAAAATAACCCTCATGTTGAAAGTTACATGGGGAAAATGACTAAAATACCCTTCATGGATATATAACATTATCAGCCCTTTTTCTTTTAAAATATCCACATTAATCCTTTATATATATCAACTATCTAATATCATTCGACGCCGCAACTACAACTAACAGCCGTCCCCCACCACCAAACAGTCGTCGCCACGAAAACCGCCGCATTGCGCGGTAACGTGCTAGTATATATATATATATATAGGGTAGAGTTAATGTGAGAACCAAAACTTGGAAGAGAACCGTGAGAACCACTAGTTCCATCCCTCTTTCTTCTTTTCTGTGTGGTTTTTTAATTTTTGAATTTTTTTTTTGTTTTTTATTTTCTTTTAACAAAAACCAATTCTAAATTTTTTTTTTTTTGGTAAAAAATTATATGGGTTACGTGCAATGTTTTCATAACCGGACCGGACAGTGAACCGGTCTTCTTACTGGTTACTGGTTGGATCGGTCGGACCGGATTAAAGAACTGTTATATGCATATATACTTTTATATACTTTATATAAATCTAATTGGAACATATAATATATTAAATACCAAAAAATGAAAAATCTGATAGATATATATAATATTTTTAATACAATTTCTCTTTATGTGGTCAACTTGTCATCCAACAAGTTGTACAATCAGAAAAAATACTACTCGTAATAAAGTAAATAATTTAGATAGATGGAATTGAAATTGTCGGCTTCTTTGATAGGATAGAAACACACAAATCAATAAATCATTCATATCTAACTCTCCTTTTTCTTTGCCTACACAAATGGAATCAATATTCGATTATTCTCAAATCTCGATTTATATATAGCTGACATATATCATCTTTCTCAAGTTTCATTTAAAAATCCATATACTTTTATACCACCGCCATAGGACTTGTTTTGGAATCCATGGTCGCTGGAAATTCCTTCCTTCGCCGAACCTTTTCTAGATCTAACTGCCAACTTTCTTTCTTTTCAAAATCTCACCGGAAATCCATCGGGAAATCTTTTATGCAGAGATTCTATGTTTTTTCTTTTCCTACGGAATGGCAACACAAATCAATGACCGAGATTGTGAATAGTCGGCCAGACGGTCACTGGTCCAACCACCGAATTTTGGCCCAACCGGCCGGCCGAGTGCTTGTCAGATACAACACCCATAGCCGGACCGCTAGAACCTCCGGTCCCTGGCCCAACCGATCCAACCGGTCCGGTCCGGTCGTGAAAACACTAGTTACGTATTGAAAAGGTATGGATACGGTACGGGCGTTGCCCTCATCCGTTCTAAAGGGGCTGTCACCGGACGCATATGGGAATGATATGGCTTTGATTGGCAGCGATCCAAGAGATGGTGGCGGTTTGATACGGTACGGGCGTAGCCCTACTCTAAGGGCTAAGCAGCCCTTAGAGATGTTTTTTTAGTGGTTCTCACGGTACTCACCAACATTTTTGTTCTCACCTGATCTCTTCACTATATATATATATAGGAAGGCGGTTTTGGGTTGAATTGGTTCATTGAATGTTTCAACTAGAGAATGGCGGTTGTGTACCTATGTTTTGCAGTTTTCAAATAATCACGTGCACAAATGACTTGCCTATAGTTTTCATTCGCTGAACACTTATCACACGGATCAACACATTAATCTATTTAATAATATGGATTTTGATTATGTATGGGCTGTCACTACGAAGTTATTTATATGCATAGTGGTACTTTATTATAATTTATATACATTAAGGGAAAATCCTATGTTGTTAACAGCAGCCGTGCTGCTCTCACACCATCTTAAACACCAACAACTGAATTTCCTAACAACAAAAAACAATTATTTATGTACCCAATCAGTTGTTACTATTAGGGTAAGGTTCATGTGATAGCTATTGACGCAGCGAGAAAAAAAGGGATAAATAATCGAACCTGTTGTTTCTTAGAATACCCAGGAACAATTCTTCCAATAATCGTTGATTCAAAAGAATACCGATAATTAGTCAATTTCACACACATTAACACACACTTGTGTATAGAGAGGAAAGAAAAAAACTTTTTATATCAATCAAAAACTATTTCTCTAACAAAAGTTACATCCTATTTATAAAGGATATTCATCACAAAGTAACTCAAATAATTAATAAACTATATTTAATACGTAGGAAACTAAAGAGTTATAACTAATGAAAATAATATCGAAAATGGTTCCGCATCATTCTCCCCTTCTTTAGAAAATAACTCGTCCTTGAGATTTTTTTTTTGGATCTAACCGCGTGGATTGAATGGGATGTCAAATCGTCAGTAACTTTTTGTCCACCACTTTTCCATTCACCCAAAAGTTGAATTGATATAGAATAAAAATACTTGAGGATATATCCCAATTATCTGCTTGAGAAAGAAACAAAAATATTATATCATCTTTTGGAAGATGGAAATCTTTCAAATTCTCTCTGTCAACCAACGTGGCCTCAACAAAAGCAAGTAATTCACCTTCAAACCTCATCATATATTCCATCCCAATAAAGTACTTATTCTTGACATATTCCATGTATTGATCATTTGAAACATTGAACACAGCTAGATTAGTCTTGGTTAAATCATACGTACCAATCATCCAGCAATTCCCATCCTTAACAAACAGCAGTAACTTCGGACAACAATATCTACTTGAAGAATGCTTGAATCGAAAATCCCAACGGTCAGATTGTAAATGGATGAGTCTTGGATCACATATCCAAAAATCAGAGAGATCCAAAGGCGAACGAATCCGTGGCGCCTGTTTTTCCGCAACTGCACAAATCTGGACGAACGGAAACGGGTTTTTGGGTAGTTGTTGAATTGGCGTGTAATCTTCTTCATTGGTCTTCTCACCATATTGACAATCATCACACTCAAACCAAAGATACCAATCTACATCCTTGTATTCATCATACATGGGTAGAGAATCATAGATTATATCATCATTATCTTGATCAGGATTTTCGGCTCTGATACCGGCTAACGCAGACGGAAATTTAAGATAACTAATTGATTCCGTTGATTCTAAGAATACCCAGGAACTTCTAATAATCGTTGATTCAAAAGAATACCGATAATTAGGCAATTTCACACACACTAACACACACTTGTGTATAGGGAGGAAAGAAAAAAACTTTTTATATCAATCAAAAACTATTTCTCTAACAAAAGTTACATCCTATTTATAAAGGATATTCATGACAAAGTAACTCAAATAATTAATAAACTATATTTAATACGTAGGAAACTAAAGAGTTATAACTAATGAAAATAATATCGAAAACGGTTTCGCATCAGCTATTCACATATGAACAATGTTAATATTAACTGGAACTAGATCTGTTTATTTGTGAACAAATTTGTTCACATATACCAATCACATATGAGTATCAAGTTATAATTTAAAGGTTCTCATAGTTCATCCAATTCAAATGGTTCTCACATGAAACTTTTCTATATATATATATATGGGGAACCCCTCACAAACAAATTCATTAATATTTGTTAAAAAGTTACGGAATACTTTGGACCCCATGATTTTTAATGAATAAAAAAATCAAAATGTGAGGGGTTCCCCATCTAAAGCTTAGATGAGGGACAATCCCATATTCATCTCCCCCATATATATATATATATAGGGGTGGGTTATTTTAGGACCAATTAAGACATGTGTTTTTTGTGACTTACACACCATCATCATCCTCTACTACGATATACAAGACTTTTTTGTAAAAACACTGAGACTTTCCGGTGACGGGCCCACCGGAAAATCATGTTTAAGTTAACTTACACATCATTTTCCGGCGACGCGGTGGCCGGAAAATCATGGTTGTGGTCGGAGATAATCATGGTGGTGTGTAAGTTACAAAAAACACATGTCCTAAAATTGGTCATAAAATAAGTTGTCCTAAAATAACTTGCACCTATATATATATATATATATATGAATCTTTATATGTTTTAAGTATTAGAAGGATCGTGTTTATATATCTAGTCTATTTGTATACATATTATTAAGATTTTTATTATAAGTACATATAAAATAAAAATCCTCATGAGAGTACTCCCAATTAGTCCGAGTAGCCTTTCTGAAGTCCCAATCGATTTGACTCAGAGTAGCGAATTTTGCAACCTTGAAAGTGCTTTAAGTTATAAATATCATAAAAAGAGTCTAAATAGGGTATAGCGTTTATTTTATATATAAAGGGGAAATGCAAAAGGTATTGGTATGGTTAAACGTTTCTAGACAGATAACTATGTGTTATTTGATATATTAATAATCTTTGGTCAAGGAACAACTAGTGTGGAAGATCTTAAGCAGCATCATATAATTATGGTTTTGTGTCCTTTAAGGATCTGAAGAGAATTAAAGTTTATTGTAGGATACGTCGTTCAACTAACTTTCTATCCACTTCTACTGTTGCTGGACCATGTGAAAATAAAGTTAAATTTGTTTTTAGGTTCTTAAATTACAGTTAAGGTCATACAATGCTTTGTGTTCCCTTAAAATTGGTATGTTGCAAATTCAGGGTCCATTGAAGGATGCTGTTGAGATGGTACGAACCGAAATTGTCGATGGTGGGCTGCTGGAGGACTGCCTTGAGTTGGGTAGCAGTGATTTAAAAGGTGTGATTCAGATACTAAAAGATGTTGCTCTGCAATACACTTCTACTAATGGCAAGAGCGAGTTATGAGTAAGTAGACTGACTTCTCTGTAAATTGAAATCATAGCTTTACATGATGACAGTAGAATTTTGTCATGCTTTATCATTTTTTTTTCCTTTTCTCTTTGCTATGTGAAATCATCGCTGGTAATCGCATAAAATTTGGTATGACTAGTCAAAAGCCCATATCACAAAATGTCACGATAGTGGTGTTTGGATATGATCATCATAGATGACTAATTATCCTTCTTGTATTCTAGTTACATTTAACCACCCAATGGTTCCTATTGTGTACTTAACTGGCCCTAAGAAATCATTAAGATATATCTTGTTGACCCAACCTATATGTTATTCGGTAAACATTATGGTGACGATGCTGTTAGTGATCATACTACATGACTATTCATCCTTTCTCGTGTTCTAGTTACGTCTCACCCACCCAAGGGTTCCTCTTGTGTACTAAACTTTCCCTTAGAGATCATTAACATATATCACCTCGAGGCAAATTAGTTGTGTTGGTTACTTGATTGTTGAATTTGTTTTATTTATATATTTTGAATATTAGAACAGATGGGTAAACAAGGTTAATACACAGTAGACAAATAAATTGCAGAATTACATTCACGATTGTTTGTTTTTTGGGCTGCTAATGCTTATAGACAAGCCGATGAATCTTCCAAGTTTTAATTTACATATGAGCTGGTCCTTCAATTTGAACAAACGTATTAAATTGTGAATCTATTCATCCCGTAACAACCAGTGGTAGGACGTGTCTAAGTATACAAATACTTTGGTCAATTGTTTGAATGTAAAAAATTAAATTCTAGTAACTAGTTGAATAGCTTTTGAAGGTGCGAGATATTTCGCTCATCAACTCTTAGATATTTTTAAAGTTCTTACCTAATTGAAACGGGATGGACCCCAAGCTGCCATCAACCGAATGAGTATCATGAAGTCATTTTTTATACAAATCATCTCATGTTTTACCCAAGTTTATCATGTTTTGGAAGAGGATTTGGTGATCCTACAAACCCTTAAAGCTTCACCATACTTATAGTCTTATGGAAGGTTTAGAGTTGGGGAAGCTTGGAAACAACACCAACACTCACTACCAGAAACTTTCCATTATTACGCCGGAAAAAATCTATTGGAAATTTCATGCGGACTCCTGATAGAATGCTTACGGGAAAAAAGGTTTTGTGTTAAAAATCAAAGCTATGCCCTATTCAGACTGATTAGTGAAGGATTTTCGACTGATTTCAAATCTGTGAGAAACTTTAATGGAGTTTGTGACAGATATCCCATATAAATGTCTAAAATTTGTGGGAAAGTTATCAGGATTTTTTTTTCTTAATAATAATATATTCTCTATGGTAATTTATCGGATTGAAATCCTCCAAAGTTGATCTCAACTTTATTTGTAGAATTGGAGCGATTTAACAATTGGATTAAAATCAAGGTTAACATTTAAAAACTAAGTTTGAATCTTGTGTTATTGATCCTTGATTTTAATCCAAAGGTTGAGAATTATCCATTACCTATAAAGTTGGATAACTCTAGGGCAAGTTTGGTTGGCGGAATTTGATGAAATTGTAATCTAAATTTCATTCCATTATATGTTTGGTTAGAAAAATAAGAAGGAATTTAATTTATGGAACGTAAACATTACCCATTCACATCAACCATATTCTTTGGCAAGGTGTGATGGATTTCAATTCCATCAAGACTTAGAATCTTCAAAATACCATTCTATCCTTACAAACATCTTCCCCAAACCTTCTATACATCTACCACTTAAACGACCATTTCCACCCACCCAGTCAGAAACAGCCACCGCCACCCACCTAGTCGGAAACAGCCACCACCACCCACCCAGTAGAAAACAACCATCGCCACTCACCCAGCCAGAAATAACCACCGCCACCAACCTAGCCGGAAACCACCAACACCACCCACCGTCGGAAAACGACCCACCTTTGCCACAACCTTCAACAAGAGCAATTACAACCTATGTAGTCAATTTCGGTGGTATACCAGTGGTATTTCGGTTTTCGGTCCTCCACTGGTATACCGGTATAGATTTTTGTCCAAAATTTCGGTATCGAGATTTTTGGTGAAATTTATCGAAATCTCACCGAAATCGGTCAAATTTCGGTCCAGATTTTGGTGGTATACTAGTTTTTCAGATTTTTTTATTAAATTATTTTTTTCCAAACTAAAAAACAACATAAGAAACAGTAAAATTTTGAAATATTAACACTAATTTATCGAAGATTGACACTTTTAAGCTTGAATGATATTTAGATTGAGTATTTACTTAATATAATTCCTATTTGTGTGTATAATTGCAACTTTTTGGTATATATATAATTATGTATAATATTTTTCATAATATCAAGATCACCGAAATACCACTGAAATAACCGATATTTCAAATATCAGTGCTTCACCGTAACACCGAAATTTTAGTCTCTTAACTACTTAGATTACAACCTTTTACAATCGTTTTAGGTTAGTCACGAGGCGAGAGAAACTAACAAATTAATGTCGTTTTGATATGTGAGAGTTAATCACGAGGCATGGAAATGAACGGTTGTAAGGGAAGGAGAAAAAGATTGAAACTTACATTGATCAATGTTTTTGATATATACTTTTCTTAAAAAGGGAATTAGTTAATATATAAAAAAAGGGTAGAAATGTCATTTTACTTATAGTGTTAAAACATTCCTTGATACATTTTGTTAACTAAACAAATTGAATGAATTTAATTACATTTCATCAAATTTCATTTCTTCAAAAAATATTCTGTGAATCAAACGCGTCTTTAGAAAATACTTATCCCTGTTGGAGATCTAATGCATAGGATGGAGCATGTTCATTTTTTTTTACCAAAAATCATTCAAACGTCATGTATAGTTAATTTGAACGTCATAAGCTCAGCAAATATAGCAGAGAGTTTACCCTTTCTTTCTATTAGAGTCGTGTGAGTAGTATCCAATAAATCATTATCCCCTGGTAAATGGTAAAAATACCAACCGCGCTCTTAGTCTTGAGTTGTACGTGTTAACCATGTAAATTGAATCCAAATAAAGCCCTCTAGGTATGATGCTTTTTGCATGACTTGTGAACTCGCTAAGTCTCAAAGATTTGAATTTGTTTAGGTGAGTTTTGATTCTTTACTGGTGATTATCTTAATTTGCTTATATTAACAGTCAAATGAAAGAATGTTCCATGTGGTTTAATATGTTTTGCAAGTGCAATCCCTACTCAAGTGAGGGGTACATGAGTGCTTTAACGGAGTATTCTTTTGAAAAGATGATATTTACCCCTCACATGAGGGGCACATGAGTGCTTGAACGAAGGATGATAGGCGGAACCGTCAAAATAGACTAAACGTGCAACGAAACTAGGGATCATGGATGCTAAAATCCTTAATAGCTTGAGATGAAAGTGCACACGTTTTTAAACACATAAAAATCGCCAGCACGGTTTTGATAACTTTAGTTAGTTCTGCAACTATTAGTCATGAAGTTTTTAATGGAAATTAAATTGAATAAATAATAATTCAATTATTTGGCATGGACCCCTGTGCGTAGTTGGACACACATTAAGGGGGTTCAGATTTTAGATTTTCAGACCATACAAATTAACCTTGATAAAAAACGTGAGTTCAATATTCCAAACAATTTCATAATATTTCATTATTTCTACACTAATTTTTATGAAGGGTATTTAAATAAAAAGTATTTAAACGTTATAACAAGTAAGAATTCTTTTTAAACTAAAATTTAGAAAAAGTTCTAAAATATGTGTGTTGCAGCTAGGACAAGCTATAATTATATATCAATTTTAACATGGAAAAACCTATATAACATAGTTGATTCTAACTTGAATGGGTTGAGTGCAGGTAATTAGAGTTAGCGTGCATAATCAAAAATGATATATATGTGAGGGACTCGAATCGACAATTTTTACCAAAATATATTTAAGTAAAAGGAGCTAAATGGATAATGCAGAAGATGTTGGAATAGAAATCTCACCAACAAATTAATTGATTAATCAATTAATTAATACCTTTATTAAAACGTACGGAATAGGGATGAGATTGGTATAGGAATCATATCGAACAGGTACCGAATCGATTGGTATCCAAACCGAAACTCTCCCAAACTCAGAATCGATACCATACCGAATATAAAGATATCGTTACGGTACCGCTATTTTCGGTTCCATACCGATTGGTACCGAATTTTTGTTGCACTAACTTGGATTTTAGATGCTTAGTTATGGAATACATCTTGAATCGATTTCTTGAACAGTGGGTATTCACATAATAATCATATGACTTTTATAAAGACTATAAATAATGATAGACTTAATTTATCTATCAATAAACTAAAATTGGATTAAAATTCTTTTTATTGACACATGACGTTTTATTTATGCGACACGTGTCTTGTTAAATTTATAATTACCTTATTTTTTATATAATACTTAATATAACTAAAACTCTTATACTAAAAATCTTTATATAAACCAACTTAGCAACCATACGTACGAAAATCATAAAGCCTATGTAGATTATTTTGAAGTTTGTGTCACGGGACGGCTAGCCGTTACATTCATTCGGGCAGGTAGTCACTAGCAACCAATCCACGAAGTCATGGACCACATGGGAGGAAAAATCCGCCAATTTAATCGCTACAGAAGGCTCGACATTAAATTAGAAGTAAAACCTCGTCTGTTCAGACACTAGGATGCAAGCACTTCCTATGTAGATGTATTGGAGATTTGGAGGTGCCATTAATTTGACCTACGGTATGTCGGTATGTATCATTATTTTATTCAGTTTAAATTCATAGTAGTATTACCTCAAATTCATATTCGTCAATTAAAAGTCGTGATCTTTTTTGATTACCTCTCAGTTTCATATGTATACAGTTGATTCTTATATAGTTTGAATATAAAATTTTAGTTAAAGTCTTTTGTAGCTTTTGAGGATTATAACTCTTTGAACTAAAACCTCTTTAGTTAACATGAGATTTAATGATACGAATTATGTTTTATCATCATAATTTTAGATTATTAAGTTACCATTATCAAAAATAATTTTAGATCGTGATAAATATATATATTTATAATAAATATCTCTCATTATTTGACTAACACGAGTATTGAACAAAGTAAAAACACGTGAATATGTGATTGGCATATTCAAATTTAATTTATTTATAAAAATAATTAGCGAAGTAATATATATAGTCAATCCGTACATCGTACGGGTATTGAGACTACTACTCATATATAATACGGAGTATATACGCAAACAAGATTCGTATATAAGTAGTTTATAACCTGCGTGAAACGTGGAAGAAACTTATAAAAAAATTACATTTATACGTATAAAAAGCTAACGCAATGGTATAATAAAAACTTAAAAGCTATTAAAAATGACAGAATAATAAATAAGATAAGAACAATTAAAACAAACCAGTTGTTTTTTTCATAAATCAACCATTGTATAAATATACTCGTAATTTCAAAGACTAAGGTTTGACATTAGTTTCTCATCCATCTGACAAGTGTTTTTTTAGTTTTTATGTAGTATCACAAAGAATTATATTTTTAAAGATTACAACATACGCTTTCTTCAATTAATTACGTATAGTATAAAAAGTTATAACGATTCACGCTATCCACAAAATAGTTAGATACAGAAATAGTAGTGGTTTTGTAGAAGCTGATTTATGCTTAGGATCCACATGCATGTAATCTTTTTCATTGAAGCTATAACGAAGTTATTGATTTCCCTAGCGCCTTCCTCATTAAAGAGGGACTCGAATGGGACAATTTTTGTGTTGCACTTATACGTGTGTTTCTAAAGTAAGACAATTTTAACCCAGATATTCCAAGATTCTTTGAATGCATCGATGTCAGCTATTATATCGAACACAACTTGATCTGCCATGATATTGTATGTAGTGATATGGAAGCAAATATGTAATTTTTATTATGCTGATGTGTAGTTGATATATAATGTTCATACATTTTTCATATCACGATAATGATTGTTTGACATAATATCTTATATGAGCGCATTCAAATGATTCACTATAAACAATAACAACCTTATTTTTCAACTTTAATCGTATATCATCATGCGTATAGTCATACTTCATAACATAATGTTAATTTAAACCATAATCCAATACTAAATTATTTGTTACTAATTATTTGTAATAAAATCAAATACGAAAAATTAACTATAATGAAAGATGGATCATAGTATTACTTGACACAAATTAAGCAAGTGTAAATATATAAAATTGTTAATACTGATCAAGAAAATCAAATATTAAATAAGTTAGAAGATGAATCGACATTGTTTTTTAAAACAATAATTATTTGTTAACATATCAAGAAAACATATTTGTTTTAATAATATTAATCTATAAGAAGATTTATATAAAAAATCAAATATGAAATCAAAATAAAATTAAAAGAAACATAGATTATGATGTGAATAAAAAAAAATTCAAAAAGTTAAATATATTAAAAGTTATCTAAAAAGTTAGACATATGATTAGTAGAATATTAATTAATAATTAATATGGATTGTTAAAACATTTTATCCATAGTTGAAGGACTAAAAGAGTATTTGATTAAAGTTTGAGTCATGATGTCATCATCCTGATCTAAGCGTAGATAAATAAGAAAGAAAATTAATAAAATGTCGAGATTACTTTATTTTTGAATTAAAGGTTTTGTTTTAATATTTTTTTATTAAAGATATCCGCAAATTGTAAAAGTTTCTTCTTGCTGCACGTGAATTTTTCATGAACTTAACTAATTAAAAGTCTAAATTGAAACACAGATTTTTCATGTGAATAAAAAAAAAAAAATCCTTCCTACATTTTAAATGCAAACTATCCATGAGAAAGTCTCAACTGTTGCCATGAACTTCATAGTATGATGTCAATTTAGACCTCATGTTCTATCTCATGTTTTTATCTTTAGACTTTCTGATATTGATGCAAACATTAGTGGTTTCTTCCTGAGCATTGACAGCTAAATTTAGATGAGAAGTGTATATTATACCATTGTACGCTACAACCCATTACTGGTATATTCATGTTTTAAAAACTCGGTATCCATGTTCGGTTTCCCCGTATCGAACCGTTTAGTACCGTAACCAATACTGTCCCAAAATGGAAACCGATATCGAAATCGAATCGCCATCGGTACCGAATTTCGGTACTTGTTTGGTTTTGATTTTTCAGTTATTTTGCTCATCCCTATAAGGACGTGAATACTGAACAGTAGTTCCACGACACGCCACCTCGTTCCAACATATTGCAACTCGTACCGTTTTTGTGTTTTTGTCATAGTGCGTACCTTTTGGGTTTTTATTTTCCCAGGTTTTACTTTTTGTTTCCTATATAAATATTTTTCTTTTGGTTTAAACTAATATATCAAAAACTTTCATTCTACTTTGTTAAAAACCTATGAACTCATTAACTCTATATTAACTTATTTTAGTGTATTTCAGCAATTTAAATACTCAGAGTATAAACAGAAGAATAATATATTTTGAAAGTCACATATGTATTCATTAAAGAACGATAATTTCATAGCATTTTTGAATTAAGTAATCTATGTTGTAGAATTTCTAGTATAAGTCCTACTATACTTATAAAATCATGTTTTATACATCATTAATATTTCAAAGACATCACATTTAGAGGTTATTTGTAATAATTTGTCATGTGCTCTCTAGAATTCACCTTTCCTTTGGTTCCACTTATGCCGGGGTGTGACAACTTGGCGTACATGTATTGATGACAACCTATCGATAACGAATGAAGACCTATACGTGACTTACATAGTTTGAATGGTGTTTCGAAACAGAAAGATAGGTTTGGTGTATACCTAGGCCCAAGTTAAATTTAAAAAGTTGTACGCTTTATTTTATTATTTTATTTTAAATGCGTGAGTTACTTAAGAGGTATGACATACATTATTTAAATTGAGTCCACACTAGGCCAATGTCAAGGCTCGAATAAGAAAACGCTCGAAGAAGAAAACCATACATTGTCAAGGCTCGAATCTGAGACTTTAAACTTCTCCCTAACTCATCCTAGGCCAATGTCCAACCCGACCGCAGAGTATCCAATTAAAAGGACATGTCAAAATGCCGTTGGGTGGAAATTGGATCTTGATATTTAGAATTGCGAAGTGTTATTATAGGTTACGAACAATTAAACAGTAATGTTGCTAATATGTAAATATATGTAGATTGATTTTACAATTGGTGTCTGGCCAGACGTATTAAATATGCGGGTAGAGGTAGGTGATATATATCGATCTGCTACCTATATATAATTATCGCCACACGAATCAAATTATATATGCAACTTAATTATCAGATATTAGTAGTACTTTGACATGGGGTTTGGCACTCATGTTTTGGCATTATTATTGGTGTTTACATTAACACTGTTAATAATAGCCAATGGCGATCCTCAAGTCCCTTGCTACTTCATATTTGGTGATTCCTTGATGGATAATGGTAACAACAATAATCTTCTTACGCAAGCCAAAGTTAACTTCCCACCATATGGAATCGACTTCCCTGATGGCCCAACCGGCCGGTTTAGCAATGGCCGAAATATTGCTGATGTTATCGGTATAGTTATTATATATCTCCTTAAGTTTATGCATGTATACAGGAAAACAAGTATATATGTTTAGCTACTCTAAAATTGTTTCCTTTGCGTATTAATTAAACAGCTCAATTACTTGGGTTCAAGAGTTCCATTCCGCCGTTTGCAACTGCAAAAGGGGAAGAACTTATAAGCGGGGTAAATTATGCGTCTGGCGCAGCTGGAATTCGAGATGAGACCGGACTACACATGGTACGTTTTTTCAATAAACGTTCACATTTTCAAATGCAAAAATATAAAAGAAAAAGTTTCCTACATGTCAATTTGTACATATTTGCACATGTCGAAACTTACAATACTCCACATATTTTTTAAAAGTGTGCAAAAGTAAAATTTGCTTAATATATCAGTATCATTATTGAACATCAAGCATACATCAGTTTCATGTAACATCTCAATCATATATCCACCACTTTCATACTTTCCTTTTATCGCAATAAAGATCATAATTAACATTACTTTTATCACTGTATATCCATCATCCCCACTTACCCCAATTAACATCTTAGATCTTTTAGACTTTTATATATGCGCCACATTGAGCGCTTTTTGAACAGAGAGCCACGGTAATTAAACAGTAACTAGTTCCGTCACCCGGTCGTTGCCCCGGGAATTGATCGGAAGATTCGAAACTGAATCAACGTATTAACGAATCTGCAAAGAGAATCTTTTACTTTAGTTCAAGTTCAACTTCTCATATCTGTAAGCGTGGAATAATAAAGGATTTCGGAAGTCTCGAGTATCATTCGATGGCAATTTAGGAGTATCCATGTTAATAATAAAATATGGAGAAATGTTAGGTAAAACATGCAGTACCTATCTTAGGTAAAACATAGAGATTATGTAAAATTTAGGAGAGCTATGTATGTTTATCAAATTGAAAGATTTAATTTATAACTTTTTTTAAAGTGACAATATGCTTAGATAAAGTCTGCAGTACGGATCATTTTCCCTTATAATATTAATAAAACTTCTCAAACTTCTCAAATATCAATCGTTTAACAAATAGTACACTTTTGAATCATTATGTAACCTGATTTTGAAACCTGTCATACAGATATATCTTATTATTCAACATAAATCATAACAAAGTATAAATATGTGTATTATAAAATAATATGAATTATGATCATTATAGCTTTGACATATAAGCATCTTTTAATATATTACACGAATCAAAACATAACCATATTAAAATAATAATGTGTAAAAGCAGTCACTGTTATAGATTAGGTTTTAAAAATATAAGTGAAATCGCAAAATATTGTTATAAATACACGTCAATTAAAATTTTGGTGCAAAGTCCATGGTTTTATAATACAATCACAGAAACACTTTAATGAAAAACTAATATGCTCATGATTTTTAAAAAAATATAAAAATGCCTGGAGGAGTATTCATGAATAATTTTGGTTTGATTTCAAAATTGAACTTACCACATGGGCCAAAATACAAGGATAGTGTAGAAGCAGAAGCATGAGAAGAAGATAGACTGAGGAAAAAAAGGCAAAAAATATTAAAATATTGTTGAAATGAGAGGCACAAAACCCGATTAATTGTTGATAATGTTGTTTAATTGTTTATCAACGGACAAAGATCGTCTCAAGTTCTTATTTTCAACTTTTAGTATAAAATCAATTAACAAGATTTAGAAAAAAATTAATTTTAACATAGTTCAAGTTTCCTCTAACTTACCTCTATAGGATCTTTATTCTGTATCAACATTAAAAAAGGCTAGACGAATATCAACACGATACAACCATGTGGTGACGGTGACGACGAGTAGTGATGGCGGTGACGGGTGGCGGTGTTGGTGGCGGTGAGGGTATTAATGTAAAAGTGATTGATGTGAAAGAAAGTGATATAATTAATTATTTTAAAAGTCGAGGAATATACGTACTAAGTAATATCGTATTATAGATATTTTAAATAAAAATATTTAAATTAGTGGGGAAAAAAAGAGAAAAAAAAGGTTTTTTAAGTTTATCAACTACTTGGTCATAAAGTTGAAGGAAACAAATGATTTGATTTGCAATGTACTAATAAAGAAGTAGAGATGAGTCCTTCAATGATTAACTCAATAGTTGGACACCTGAACGTTTATCTGTAAGGTCTTATGTAAAATATTCTCAGGCATGAGATTTACAGGCTGTAGGTTTCCTAAGGCCTTAATGAAGCATTTACCGGGTGGGGAGGACAGGGGGAGGTAAATGGGTCTTAGGTCCACGGTAATCAGTTCGGATAACTGTGGTCTGACCCTTGCTGTTAAAAAAAAAAAAGAAAAAAGTAGAGATAAAGAGATAGATATAGTTTTAATCTACATGTACCTAATGTACGACTCCCAGGTTTTTTTCACCGTTATGCGGGGATCGTTAAATAAGAAGATACAGTAAACGAATAGGCACGTGCTCTACATAGATACAAGTCGATACAAGTCTAGAGTTACCTACCCACCACAAAACTATATGTGGTTGAGGTTTTAAAAGGACTAAAGTCCAACCTTTTAGTAATGTTAACATCAGTTTAAGCAAGTACAAAAGGTGATACAGCCTTTAAATTTATTTCTTTCCTTATTTAAAAAATATAAAAAAGTTGTTAATTTGTAAAGTTTGAAAGTGTCAATAAACTTTAAAAAAATATAAATTTTCCAAATTTATGAATATATAAAGAAAATTTTTAGACTTAATAGTATGAGCAAACGTCAATCTTTTTAGAAATCAATTCTCTAGTTATCTTTTTCACAACTTCGTTTACGAAAAGAACTTTATAAATTAGCTTTCGTACTTTTAATCATGAACATTTGATATATTTATTTAGAGGTTAAACATTGTAAAACAAGTATTAAAGTAAAATAAATAAGACAAGATCTTGACCTTTAAATCATAGTTAAAATGACACGTAATCAAAAAAATGTCCATGTCATCATGTACACGTGTCAAATGTTACTATTTTCGGGAATAAATGAAAGTTCATTTCTAAAAAGTAAAACTTTTAAAGGTCACTGCTAATTTCGTGAATTGATCGAAAGGTGCTTTCTATTTTCTACAGTTATCCCCTATTAAATATTCGTTTACACATTCTTAAATGTCAACAAATTACAGAAATTTCACAAGTACGAATAAATAAATGTGAACAAATAACATTTTGTTGTAATGACACATGTTTATCTAAGTGTTTGGGTTTACGATTTAAAGTGATTATTTAATTGTTCAATTTGTAAAAACGCAAATAATTTAAATAAGTGTTTGTATGAAAAAGTGGTTATCTGCTATGAAAACACAGTTTTTTAGAAGCATGTACATACACGCTTTTTTCAAAACGCAGTTTTGAAAATGCATAATCTGTTTTGGAAACATAAAATTTATTTTGTAAACGCAATGACAAACATCTCCTAAGAAATGTGTTTATTTGATTTCGCTAACTTTATTTTATAAATAATTAATGATGTAAATCTTTGTTTAATTTTCTAAAACTATGTAATTAATTATTATAATATTAAAAACTAATCATTTATACATCTACTAGGTATTTTACCCGCACGATGTGCGGCTATTTAAAAATGTTGCTTTAGTTATATGAATATTTATAATAACTTTTAACAACTATACATTATTTAGGCATGTACATATAAATTCATATTACAATTAAATGGAAATTTTTAAATTTTAAATGAAAATCTTTGCATTTATATAAAAACATACATTATCAAATATTCATATTAACTATCATAAATTATACTTCATGCAATACTAATGAACATAAAATGAAGTTAAAATCTAAATGTAATGTAAAATCATAACGATTTTTTATTTTTTTGCAAAGTGATATGTGACTTATTAGAATATCATCACACTCTTTCAAAGAAAATAGTTTCATAAAACTTACTTAATCAAATAATAAAATTCGTAAAAGTTGAAAAGCTTTAATTATATATAGTTAGAAACCAAATTCAAATTATAATTAGATTACAAAGAACAAATCTATAATTCAAATTACGTTGAATTCACCTAATAATTGATAATAGTTTTTATAAAACGTAAAATCACCACCACGAAAATGATAAAAAACTATATTACAGTGTGATATATTATATTGGTTATATTGGATAGTAAAATTAAGAAATAAATAATTTGAAAACCAAATATTTTTCAATTTTAAAAATCGATTTTAAATTCATACGGTTTCTATTATGATATAGAATGTGAATTTTTACTTTTATTTTTGTAAGATTTTGTTTACATATAGATTTTATTTTTATTTAATTTAATAGTTTTAGATAATATAATTTTGTAGATTTATATATTGTAAAAAAATATAGAGATGCCACATAGGATAAAGACCTATGTGACAATTTTTAAAAATAACTTTAAATTGTAGAAGACTTTAAAATGCTAGGATAACTATTGTTTTAATATTTATATAGATAGATATTCAATGGAGTATTCAGATTAGTTTACATATAATTCAATTAATCTAAATAATCAAGTTAGACTTATATACATCACGCTTTACTATCAATACCAGTACTAGTATACATGTAAGACAAAACTTTTTATTTATTTTTTTCTTAAAGAAAAAAAGTTTGTTTGCACGATCTTTTCATTATTATTATTATTATATATTTTTATATTATTATTATCATTATTATTATTTATAATCTAATTAAAAAAATAGATTGAGGGTATAGTTGACATCTTTAATCCCTGTCCTTTAGCTTAATACTCCCTTTTTATTAATCCTTAATTTTTTTAAAATTTATTTAATAAGAAATAGCCGACCTTTAATAAAAAAATCTTATAAAAATCTTCTTTTTACGGACTACAACATACAAAATAAAAAGAAAAGAAGGCCCAATCATATTCTTGGCCTATTCTGATTTTGGCACCTGGACTTCACACGGGATAAGGGGCAGAAGTCAAGAGTCTTTTCGTTTATCTTTTTATTTAATTAAAGTTGAAAAAATAAATGGTAAACTGGAATCAATATTTATATGTAGTTAATTTTCATATCTTTCTTCTTTAGCTTTCGTATTGATTAAGTTGTGATATTGGTCATATACTTTTTTTTCTTTTTGTTTAACTAAAGTTGAAAAAAAAAAGTAAACTGAAATCAATATTTAGGAGTTAATTTTCATATGTTTTTTCTTTAGCTTTCGTATTCTTTAACTTGTGATATTGATCATACATTTTTTGTTTCACAATTATTATAAGATTTATATATTTTAAGACTACTTATCCGATGAACGTGCCTGAGCACTAGTTATTAAATATACAACGTATTACGTACCTATTAAAAGTATTTATTTCAAGTACAGTAGTTTGAGTGTGTCGCTGGGAAATAGTTTACGCAATTCAAATATTCCAAAACTAAAAATTGCACAATGCATTTTATGTGTTAGTTTTACTGTAGACGCACACTATATATCCTTATTAGTCCTAATACTCGTATAATTTACGGTAGTTGTATAGATTGTATCATAAAAAAAATTTGAATATGCCTCATACTATATAAGATTTGTGGGTATGAAATTAATTTTGGTTAAAATAAATCGATGATCGAAGTTAAATTATAATAAACAGTAATGATAAATATAATATATGTTTAGTTAGAGTTTTGGACTTACCTTAAATTTTTAGAATCACATCAAAATCGGAACTTGTAAGCATAGTGGATGACGACAAATAGCCTTGTGATTTCGGATCGTAAACTCAAATTTTTAAATCTTCATGTTAATAACTTATTATAAGTGAGATAAGTATAAAGAGTTGAAAAATTGGGAAAGAGCAAGAGATAATTTATTAATGAGAAACGATCAATCAAATAAGATTATAATGTCTTTTGTATTAATAACCTAGGAGATAGAGTTTAATTCTAATTCTAATAAGAAAATTCAATCTATATATAGTTAAAAAAGCTAATTTAATAAAGTAAATAATTAAAAGGACACGCGTCGATCAAGGAGTATGCCACATGTCGGTTAAAGAAAATCTCAATCCTGTTTTAGTTTATTAGTAGATTATTACGTTGCGATAAATTAGTTGTTAAAAAGAAAAAGAAAAAAAAAACCTTAAGTTATCATGTAAATTAAATTCAAAATTTTTTAATAAATAAGAAAGTAAAGTAAACAAATGCTATGCAATCGTATGATACATTCTTTATGCAAAGGAGATTCACATTGTCATCACATTTGGAATGTTTAAAATCATTGTTATGGATTTTGACTTTATATATATCTTTTATGTTATATAATATTCAAAAATAATTATAGCAAATATATATATATATATTCAATCAATTCATATAACTTTTATTAATTATTATATAACACAAATAAAAATATGTAAGATCATAATTAAAAAGTAAGATTTTGAAATTCAAAAAAAGACACTTTTAATGAAACTAACCTGAATACAATATTTAACTTTATCATTACACTAACTAGTAATGAAATCTAGACTTAGGCCACAACCAATTCAATCCAAGACACCTTCATCCCTCTTTCTCATTACCACATCAACTTTTCTCTCTCTTAAATCACATCTTCCCCACTCACTACCAACCTCACATCTTCCTCAACTTTTATTTTATTTTAATATATCAAAATAAAAAACAAAAACTTAATTTTATTTATAAAAAAACATTACATTAAATGAAAACACATTACATTAAATTTTAAAAAAAAACATAACAAACAATGTACATAATTAAAACATTACATTTAAATTAAACCTAGATAAAATTAAACTACATTATTAAACCTAAATAAAGCTACTCGTCACCCTTGTCCTCGTTGGCTCTTCCTCGTCTTCGTGTTTTTCGGCATCGGCATAAAACCTCCCCCACTTTTGTTACAGGTGTGCTCAATATGCCATGTGAGCCTTCAAGTCTTTCCTCGCCAGACATGTTGGAATCGGTTTTGCCAAAAACTTCATGGCATCCCTAATATGGGCATCTTCCAAAGCCTCTTGTTGCATTCGAAGATACGCAGTAAGAGTTTAGGCCGCTTCTGAACCCGATGACCGGTTAGATGTTGCATCGGACAAATTAGACAACCTCCGGCTTACGTTACGACCCAGTGGTCTCCTAATCGGGTCATCACCAAATAACCCCTCAAGTGGTTGACCCGTTTCATTTGCAGCCGGCGTCGAACCACGAGGCGCATCATCGGTAGTCAAATTTACTGTTTGAGCCGGTTGCCTACTCTTCGAGGCGTTGTCATTCCAAAAGATGACCACGTCATGAAGAAGGTCATAGCAATTCTGGTAATGCCAATGTTTCTCCCCTGTCGTTCTCTTATACAACTCTATGGCTGCGTCGGACACCTGTTTGTCATCCGCTCCGCTTTTTCAGGCCTGCTCATTAACTCTCTTCAACGCCGCACCAAACTCCTTAACACCTTTTTTTTTTATCTTGTTCTATTTTCCATGTATTTGGCTTTTCGTACGGTCGCCAAATCTTGTTTCCCATTTGAACATTTCCATAATTTTATTCCAAAACATGGCATCTGATTGATTCCTACCCACGACCGAGTCCTGCGAAAATAACACCTTTTTTTATCTTGTTCTATTTTCCATGTATTTGGCTTTTCGTACGGTCGCCAAATCTTGTTTCCCATTTGAACATTTCCATAATTTTATTCCAAAACATGGCATCTGATTGATTCTTACCCACGACCGAGTCCTACGAAAAATACACCCAACAACATGCCAACAATTCCGTATCGTCATCCTCCCAATTCCTTTTCTCAAGCGGTTTCCCGAGCCTCCTTCTCCCCCGGCAGGACCAACCGTTTCAACTTCATCTTCATCATCAGCAGATGCGACGCTACCCTCTTTAGGTGCATTAACTGGGTTTGGTTGTTGTGGTTGATGTTGGTGTTGGTGTTGAGGAGTTTGGAAAGCTATTTGAGCTTGGGCTAACGTCATTCGTTGTTGTTCGTTCCAATTATTACCCATAATTGGATTGTGAGTGTTATAAAATGGTTGTGAAAATGGGTTCACGCAATAACTTGAAGAAGGACCCTTAAGGAGCAGCGGGTTGAAAGAACTTATCGGTTGACTTGTTTAGCCTTGGTTGGTTGATGAACTCGCCGGTGCCGGGTAGTCGAAAATTTGTTGCCACATATCGGCACCAACGGTTTGATTTTGGTTAAAGTTTTCATTGTTGTTGTTCATGATTTTGGTTAATGGGAAGAAAATGAAATAAAGATTTGAAAGATAGAAAGGAATGTATGTGTGTGTGTTATTTGAAAATTGAAAGTGAAATGAGAAATGAAGGTGAAATGGTTGTTTAAATAAAAAGGAATAAAGTAAAAAAAAAACAAACGTTTATGTTTAGTTCAAATTTAAAAAATAAGAAGTTTTTTTTTGTTTTTTGTTTTTGTATGACCACCGGACCTACAAGCCCCGCTCCTCTCTCGTCCTCCCTCTTCCACCCAACGAAAAAGCTCCATTAGCGGAACCCGCTAACAGGTTGCTGCCAACGGCTTCCTCGTCGACACAGGCCACAAACTAGCCATCGATGGGTCGTTGGCCAAGGCCTTAATAAGGTCGTATTTATCTAATGACTTAATTAACTAAATAAGAAATATTTAACCCATTAAGTTAATAGATATTATTTGTTTTTTTATTTAAAAAACAAAAAACAAATTTGTTTATTTAATCTAAATAGACACCTTTTTATTTATTCAATCACTTAATTCACTAGGCAAAAAAAAAAAAAAAAGAAAGAGACAATTGCATATATATCTAAATATACTATTAAAATTACAAATATCTCCAATAAAAATTCAAAATAACAAATATAACCAACTATATTTTAAAATACAGAGATCTACCACTTGCATCCTTTTCATCTAATATATTTTATTCTATGACCATTATATCCATTTTTATGAAACTTTAATTCATGCTAACAAGAATATCAACAAAGAAATAAGAGTAAGTTACATTTTTCGTCCTTAAAGTTGATACTATTTTCACTTTTCATTCCTAAACTTTAAAAATTCTAATTTTGACCCTAAAGTTGTCCAATTTTTTAAATAATCGTCCTTTGGCCTTACGGCGTTAAAAAATGGCCGTTAACGTACGCACGTCCTAGACACATGAGGGCAGTAATATCATTTCACCTTACACTGAGGGACGAAAAGTGAAAAAATAGCTACTTGAGGGACGAAAAGTGAAAAAATAGCTACTTGAGGGACGTAAAGTGAAAAAATAGCTACTTGAGGGACGAAAAATAAAAATTATACAAATAAATTTATTCTTCCATTCTTTCTTTTCTGATCATCTTTACGATCGTCTTTTCCAATAGAATTTTCCGACTAGACATTTATTTCCCCTTTACCCCCAAGCCTCTCCAATCACCACCACCTAATAACCACCAACAACAGTTGTCACTACTAGCAATCGTCGTCTGTAACCAACTCCAGCCACCGTCGTCTATAACCACCACGAGCCACTGCCACCCACCGCCACCCCCGCCTATAATTACCAACAGCCACCGCCACTACAATCAACAAGAACCACCACCGCCTACAATCACCACCAGCCACCGCTGCCTACAATTACCACCAAACACCGCCATCTACAGTCACCTCCAACCACTGCCGTCTACATTCACCACCAACCAACCGTCGCTGCTTAGAATCACCACCAACCACCGCCGCCACCTACAATCACTACCATCCACCGTCCCCCTTTCAATTAAAATCAAAATTTAGAAAAAGAAAAAGAAAAGATGACTGACATGTTTGAACTATAATTTGTTTTATTGTTGTGTTTTGAATGTCATGAATTTGAGTAAATGATTTTGTTTGTGGTTTAGATTTGGATTCAAAGTCGAGTTTTTATTAGGTATCATCGAAAAATAAATGTCTAGTCGGAAAATTCCATCGGTAAAAATGATCGGAGAAGATGATCGGAAAAGAAAGTATGGAAGAATAAATTTATTTGTATGATTTTCATTTTTCGTCCCTCAAGTAGCTATTTTTTCAATTTACGTCCCTTAAGTAGCTATTTTTTCACTTTTCGTCCCTCGGTGTAAGGTGAAATGACATTAGTGCCATCACGTGTCTAGCACGTGCGTACGTTAATGGCCATTTTTTAACACCGTAAGGCCAAAGGACGATTATTGGAAAAATTGGCCAACTTTAGGGTCAAAATTGTAATTTTTAAAGTTTAGGGATCAAAAGTGAAAAACGTACTAACTTCAAGGACGAAAAATGTAATTTACTCAAGAAATAACTTGTCATATTCACACTTCATAGTCCTATGTCTTTACCTTTTTAGTCTCATCCACCCACATTTTTCGCTTGAAACCTCCTGATTGCTTGGAAACACAACCCCATTGTACATATTTCTTGGTGACTGATCTATATAATCACGGCATGGCGGCAATCGGCATCGGTAGTCAATTAAAGGGTACGTGTGACGACTGTTTAGGGGAAGGGTGGTGGCTGCCATGATTATACAGGGGTGGTCGCTGGGTTATATACAGTGATGGTTGGCATCTTCAGCACCGCCACTAATCCCCAAATGCCACATCCCACTTTGGAATATGGAGGAACACCTTTAACAAACAACTCATAAAACTCCCCATTTTTTATTATGCGAAAGTAATAGCTTTGTGTTGAAGTCAAGTTAGAAAGGCAGGAGAGTTAGATATTAGAATAAATGGCAAATTTTACATGTGCGAATAAATTGGCAGGGGAGTCAAGAGAACATGATACTGTAGTATATATGAATTAAGGTTATATTTGTCTAATCCATGTTAAAAAATAAACTTGGATATATTTGTTATTTTGAATTTCTATTGGGGATATTTATAATTTTGATAGTGTATTTTGGTATATATGCGATTCTCAAAAAGAAAAAGAAAAAGGCCCTAAGATATAATCCAGGACTACATTCACAATTACAATATATGTAAATTGCAAAACCCATATTACACTTAGTAAATAATGGACAACAAGAACAATTATCATCAGAAGGTTGCCTTTTATATATAAGAATGGGGAAATTATTGACACTTTGATTAAAATTAAGGACCA
Source organism: Erigeron canadensis (assembly GCF_010389155.1). NCBI lineage: Eukaryota > Viridiplantae > Streptophyta > Magnoliopsida > Asterales > Asteraceae > Erigeron > Erigeron canadensis. Next base: position 14,285,249 of record NC_057769.1, on the reverse strand, counting down.
AGATTCAATAATCATCTTTGAATCTTAGCCCTTGATAATAAATCAAAGGTCATGATCTCTCTAACTTGACCCCTCAAGTTTTTTTCAACTTGAGGGAATCTCCATCCGAATGAATGGCAGACACTTCTCCAAAACATTGAAATTGATGTGGTGGAGTAGCATGGGTTGCCGAACAGTTTTCATGATACTAATAAGTTTAAAGTTAAAACTAAAAAATTTCAATTATATATATATATATATATTGCCGGTAGAGCAGAGAGAAAAAAAATAAATTTAAGTTTTGATTTGGACCATTGAAATTAATAAGCAAAACGATCTGAGCCTTTGAAATTAAAATTCAAGATATGGTAAGTAATAAATAAACTAAAAGTCAAATTTGACTATTTTAGATATGGTAACTATTTTTATTTAATTTAATATATGTTTTTTTAATTATAGTAACTATTTAATACTCAGTACATGATAATTATTTTCAAAATGATTTGTATGTTTTAACCATTGATCATGATAATTATATACTACATGTTAATGGTAATTACTTTCAAATTATTTGCATATTACATGCACGATCTAAACATTAACTTTTATATAAGTATCTTCATCATTCCATTATTAGAGCATTAGAGCCAATTATTAGAACATTAGATTTTAGGCTCGTATTTAATACACATGGATTATCACATCATCAATATTAGGTGTTAATTTATTATAGTTTAAAATTTATTATAGTTGACGGGTCAACGGGCTGATTTCAATTCAAATGAGTGTTTGTTGTCTAATCAAATAAATTGGTGGAGTCGACCTATTAAAAAACATTATATAAATTTTTATAATTTTGGGTTAACAGGTTGACCTAATAACCCAAAAAGGTCAACCCGACTCCGACCAAATGAAAGCAAGTTGGCAGATTACCGAGTTGAGATCTTACGACTCTAACCCAGTTTTCCGTATGAGTTCAAGTCTAATTTTGGGTAAGGTTAATTATTAACAATCTTAATAAATATCAAACCTACTCTATATATGTTATATCAAAAAGTATACAAAGTTTAAGACTTCCTTTTAACATTATGATCGACGTAATAATAAGCTTTATAGTTAGATATAAGCTAGGCTTTTAAGTTTACTTAGTAACGCGGTCACCGACCGAGTATTAATCTAGTTACTCTAGTATGGGGTTGCCAATTACCTTAAAACTGATTAAATATTTAGAAATAGTACTAGAAATATAGAGTTTTATAGAAATTATGGGGTTGCCATGGTCACCCGTGGTCATCACATAACTCCTCCTCCGGATGTGATAAGATTGTCAACATTCTATCGATGAAGAGCTTTGGCATTTGATTCTTCTGCATTGTCTCCATGGCTTTTTTTTTTCTTCATTTTTTCTAATTTTTGTCATTTTGAGTGAAAGAGAAATATGTGTAAACAATTACACCTTTTTGGCTCTATCCATAGATGGATAAATGTAGGTTACATACCCGTTATGTTACCATTTGGTTATAAGTATTTCTTTCACTTTAATTTTCCGTCTATATTTGACATACAAAGTAGGTGATGAGCCAACAAACTTATTGTTAACTCTTGTTGAAGTAATTCTTAGGGCACGTTGATGACTGATGTCCGCGAAATAATATTATTATAACTCTGTCTTATCAAAATCATTACGGAACAAAAACGGGCTAAACACCTATAAAAAATTCAGTTTATGTACATTCCACGTGTTCATTTCTAGTAATGCATTTGATTCTTCTGAATTATCTACATGACATATGGTTTATTGAGTCCTGTTTGTATGCATTTCGATTAATTACTTGCTCAATCAATACATTAACGTGGTTCTAATTTTAGGGTGGAAGAATATGCTTGGGAAACCAGATAAAAAATCATTTGATCACCATCTTACGACTATCCTACTTGATTGGAAAGGGAAGTCTTGTGGAGACAAGGAAATACCTAAGCCAGTGCATATATACCGTCGGAATGGGTAACAACGACTACATTAACAACTACTTTGTTCCCAAATACTATCAGACAAGTATTCGATACACTCCCGAACAGTATGCACAAGTCCTCATCAAACAATATTCAGCACAACTTCAGGTTCCTCTTCAATTATCGATCTCCAAATTAATTAGTCACTATATATAAGTTTTATATAGAATATAAATGTTGATAACAAAAACGACGTAACAAGTTCAATCCACAGGAATTGTACAGACATGGAGCCAGAAAGTTTGGAATTTTTGCACCTGGTCAATGTGGTTGTACCCCGGGGATGATGGCCACTTATGGTGTAAACTCATGTGTGGAAGAGGTTAATAACGCGATCTTATTATTTAATGCGCGTCTTAATACCACTATCGATGATCTAAACAATAAACTCATTGATGCAAAGTTCGTCTTAATCAACACTCTCCACGGGTATCCTAATGGTAAGTAGTATGTCATTTTTTGGTATCATTTGATAATCTTATAAAAGTTAACACACATGTATATGTCTGATGCTAAAAAGAAACTCATTAATTTAGTGTCCAATGTATCTATATGTGCAGATATCAATGTTACAGATACACCTTGTTGTGAAATTTCGAACACGAATGGCAAAGGGAATTGTATTCCGAATAAAGTCCCATGTAGCAATCGACAAAACTACTTTTTTTGGGACTCATTTCATCCGACCGAGAGAGTGAGCATTTTAGACGGAACAAAGGCATATGAAAGTCTTTATCCATTGTACTCTTTTGATGCTATTTCATCATCTGCGAGCAACGATACAGGCTACGTCAGTGATGCTTAATAGCAGGGCCAAACTCCCTTCTATCATGGAGCAAACGCGAGGGGTATCGTTTTTTTTTTTAATTTTTTTTTTTTTAAGTTTCAAAAATATTTAGCTTGTGCTTGATATTGATTCGAATCTTGGAATAAAATGCACGAGAAGTTTTATTGCAATATAAATAAATTCATCTCCATCTATATTTCTATGCTACTAAAAGGTAAGGAGTGGTGGGCGGTTTGATGATTTAATGGCACCATATACCGGCGGTAAAACCGACGCTGGTAACAAATTTATGGTCCGGCGGTATGCTTGTAAGGTTCGGAAGCCGCTCACCATGAAATGAAAAAACGTGGAACCATCTCCTTTCATCATCCTTATCGCATGAGTAAAAGCTTGTTTTTAAAGATTGTTGATGACATTGAAGCTCAAATCCTGTATTTTCAACAACATACGGACGCACGGAATAGAAAAAGCTTCACGCCAATACAAAAATGCACGTCGACAATTAAGCAACTCACAACGGGTGAACCATCAGACAACTATGATATGATGAGTATTTATGCATGACCGATCGAACGTCACATGAATGTCTTACATATTTTTGTGATGTGGTCGTTCATTTATATCGTTGAGAATTCTTATGTAGGCTGACTGTTGGTGCATATTTCTGGGTGACAAAAGCATTCTAGATGTGTCTATGTATTTTATATTCGAGTCTTGTAACTTATCTTGTTAAATTACCGTTTGTCAATAATATTACCTTGGCATATGTTTATATGTTTGTTTATTATCTATGTTTTGCAGGTACTTGACGTGAATGTAGACATTACATGTAAAGAGTAATTAAGTTAATATTGTTTTTACGTTTAACAGCAGTAGAAATATTAACTTAATGTATATTTGAGAAGCTAAATTTGAGAGACTAGTAAATCTGGGGTAGTATTTGGAAATACGAGGTCACAAATGAAATGCGAGGTCGCATTTGGAATACGAGGTCACAAATGAACTACGAGGTCACATTTTAGATACGAGGTCGCATTTGGAAATACGAGGTCACATTTGAAATACGAGGTTACAAATGAAATACGAGGTCACATTTGGAAATACAAGGTCACATTTGAAATACGAGGTCACATTTCGACAGGGTCGCAAACTGGGTTGTTCTTTCCCAAAATTCATTCTAGAAAACCCTAATCGTTTCTTTCAATTTGGAAGGTGTTTTTATCATTAGATTGTACTTTTAGACTCCTTAATATGATGGGAAAACAATACTAAAGTCGGAAACTCGAAAAACGGACTTAAACCCGAAAACCCATTTGAACAAAGTTTATAAAAAAATGTACAAAAATTCTTATATCTCAAGATTTTGTTAACAAAATCACACGAAACTTTGACAAAAGCTGTAGTATATGATTCTAAACGTTTTGGACTTAAATAGTTCGATACTTGGCGGGTATAGTGTGTGTATTGAAAGATAAACCAAAAATATTCAAAATAAGAGCATAAAAAAGGTTTTGAGTCTTACATCAAATCTAACCATAATAGGTGTTTGTAATGATGCTTAGAAGGTAGAAACATTGTTCTTGACATTAAATCTAAACAAAACTAAGGTTGGATTTTATTTGATCAAATAATCGCATTATGGCTCAACCGGAGGTGTGAGTAGGGTTGTTGGTGTTTATCGGCGATTCCTTTACTATCAGAGAGTCGAAGACTGCTTTACGCCGGATGGTTTTGTTGTATCTAAGTCGATTTGTATCTGACTTAGGGTTTAAGGGTTTTGTTTAGGGTTTATTCGGAGGTCGAATAAACTATGTGTGAGGATTTGATTTATATTCGATGCGTATGAATATGGTGCATATGGCGTGTGTGAATGTTGTGCCGTGAGGCTTCCTCCTCTATTTATATAGTGGGTAGATAACTTGGAGAGGAGGGTAAGAAAATTAGGGTAAATCTCTTCCTCCTTTGTGAATATCTTGTTTCCTTCTTGAGGAGATTTGTGGTAATCTTGTTACCAAACTGTGTTCGAGTATATCGGAGCTTCGATATGTTTAATAGAATTATGATGGGAAAGATCTTTATCCGATCTTTCTTGTACATCTCCTTGGAGCTGAGTATTTGTTATCTTCAGAGCTCCGGGATATTAATCAGAGGTTAAGCTCCGTTATGAGCATATGTACTTATTACCTGTACGGAGGTAACTTCGTGTTATGAAACTGCTTCGAGTACGGAGCTAGAGCTCCATATGGGTATATCATCAAGCCCCTAGTCCGATGGGAGATTTTATCTGTAAAATATCGCATTAGACTTTAAAAAGAAAAATAATCTTAATACCATACCTTCGGGACTTCAATGAGAACTCCTGAGACTGCTAATGATGCGGTCAGCTCTCCGAAGCATCCCCCTTCTCTTTTTTTTTTATGGGTAAATACGTCATTCTGCCTTGCCTTGTAGTGTTACCTCCGATAGGTTAATGCGGATACGCTTATCTCGAGGGGAGATTTTAATCGATGGTTAGGGTCATCCGTGCGCCATTTTTTCAAACCATCTGCCACATCTCTTTTTATTCTCTGACGACTCCAATATCTTCCTTTACTTCAACCGTTCCCTCTTCCGTTTTTCTCTTTCTCGATCTTCTCCTTTCTCAGACGATTATCATCTTTACCATGGATCGCAATCATTCTCGTATTATCAGTACCACTTATTCGGATATGACGGAGGGCGATGCCGCCTGGTTTCGCCAATGTTTCTGCCGCCCTGATGATCCTGAGATTAGGGTTCCGGGTCGGTCGGAATCCATTCTTGATGCGCCTCCTGGCTTTTTCGGTATGTACACCGCTCCCTTTTCCGGTGGTAATCTTAGGTTTCCCTTATCCCTTTGGTTATTAGGGTTACTGGATTATTATGAACTGCATGTGTCCATGGTGCACCCTCTGGCTATCACTGTTATGGTGTCGTTTATCATTGTATGTCGAGCGTTCGATTTAGAACCCCGAATAAGTTTGTTTGGGTATTTTTTCAAGTTTTGTGTCCGTGATGGGTGGGTTATGGTAGAGAAGAGACCTGGTAGGTTGTTATTTGATATAGGGGATTCTGATATGGTAGAGAAGAGACTAGGGTTTTTATTTTTTAGTGAGGAGTATATTCATCCAATTTTTCGGGGTATATTGGATAGAAGTAGGTTGGTGCCGAGGTTGTCGTTTGGAGATAGTGATCTGGCTTGGCGTTCCTTAGAGAGTGAGTTGATCCGCCAAGTGCTTGTCTCCCCTTTCTCACTGATTGCACATCCCAATGTAATCCTGTATCTTGCTAGGATTACGTTATCATGGGAAGGTTCTCTTGATATGTCTGTCCTGATCTGGTGTTGCGAAGGTACTATCCCTGTCATCTTTATTTGTTCTGCCTTCTTCTTGGTATTTAACGGTTATTTCTGATGTCGTTTGCAGAGTTGACCCTTAAGGACACTTTTATTATGAATCCTCGGGGAATGGTGGTTGGTAGAAGGCCCTTTATCCCTTCTGATGGTGAGAGACCTTCGTTTGGGGGTGTGCAACTATTGTTGGTACTTCCGGAGCTACCACAACCGTTGCTCAAGCACCTTCTGGAGCAGGTATTCCCTTAACTTTGTAAGGTATTTTTGATTACTGCTTTCTTCCTGCTTTTTAATTCTTGTTTTGCTGCTTCCTAGGGATCTCCCTTATTGGTGACTTGCCTGACCCTCAACTTTGCCGGCAGATTTTGAATATGATGGTTCCAGGACATCTAAGAGCTATGTTGGATACTATGCCTATTCAACGGCTTGCTGGGATTGTTGATCAGGCCTTGTTTACTGCTGGCATGGTTAGCTCTGATGCTGATGTCAGGATGTGCTATCTGGAGGAAAGTCTGGAAAGAAATAGGTCAGAGTTGGTTTCCCTTAGAGCTTCTCAGTCCTCTACGAGTTCTTCGGCAGCAGGTGTGTCCCTGCGAAGGGAGCTTTCTAAATCGCAGGATGCGCTGTCTCAAGCTACTCAGAGTCTGGACGTTGCCCATGCTCGTATTGCCTCTCTCATTTCCGAAGGTCCTGCTACTATGATCAATAGGTTGGAATCGGAACTCGAGGATGCCAGGAATGCTAACCGACAGCTGATTTTTGGTGTCATTCCTCATGTCTTCCGAGTGCTGATGGCGACCTGAGTTTGATCGTAGCCTTGATGAGTTGGTGGAGGCTAATCGGGCTGATGCCCGGGCTTCTTTTGCCTTTCTTCTAGAGCGTGATGGGATAATCACGCTTGGAGGTGATAGGGAGAGGTTTGCTGGCAGAGAGGCGAGGATTGATAATGCTGAAGATGCGCTAAGGAATATGACTTATCCTTATATCCAGCGGATAGCCTCTAATCCCGATGCCTCTATTTCTTATTTGTATAGCATTAGGCCTCAAGGAATGTAAACTTGATGATATATATTTGAATGACCTATACTTTTCTTTCTCTCCGTGTTACTCCATCTATCTTGTTTTTCTTTGATGAGAGAATGATGTCCCTCATGCTTGCATTCCTTTTTTAAGAGAATGTCTCACGTACTAACGCTTATGTACTTCAATCATAAGGAATAAGTAACTTATGCATTAGCCTCATGGGTTATTACCTCATGATTGTTTTGAAAAGTCTTATGGGCGTCCCCTTAAGAATTCAAAAATTAAAATTTTATGCGCATTTAGAATAATATTACGATCGTTTTTATTTATTCGGGAGCTTGTAAGTACATGGCGGGAGGATTTTTACAAAAAAGAAATTTGTATTTTTCCTAGCTGCTACTTTTATGCTGCCCTGTTTGCTTCGTTTAATTTGGCTTGTCCTGAGAGGAGATCATGCTCCAACCGGTCTTGATGCCATCCGAAGTCTTTTGTTTGACGTCGTCTTCATCCTCCGTTTCTCCGGAGCTTTCTGTGCTTTCCGCCTCGAAGGATCCTTCTTCTGTGGTGGGCCCCATTTGTCCCCTGGGGCCTTTCTAGATAATTCTTCGGTTGCGTTTATACAGGGGCACGGAGGTTTTACCCTTTGTGTTTATGACTAATGGGGAGATTATCGTCTGTAACCCTCCGCGAGATTTGTATTGTATGCGTCCATGTATTGTGGACACTATCATTTCGAACTTTCTCAACCCTTCCCTGCCTAACAACATATCGTAGGGTGAATTTGCTATTATCACTACTGCCAAGATTCTCGCGGTCCTGCGCCATGGGAATCCTCCGATGGTAGCGTCCAACCATATTTGTCCCAATGGGCGAGTTCGTTCACTGGCGAATCCTATCACTTCGTCTTTTAGCGATAGTATAGTTTCTCGCAGTCTTTTTGGCAGTCGGAGGAAGCTCTTTTCATAGATTTTCTCGCGTCCACTTCCTGTATCCACTTGTGTATTTTTTAGGCACACGCTGCCTATGCTGACCCTTATCAGTACCGGGTCTACCGAACCTTATCCGTCCAGATCACCGAAGTGGTAATGCTTTGGCCCTTCTTTGATCAATGTATTTGATAGTATCCTTCTTCGGTGTTCATCTGGCTTTGGCTCATCGAAGCTCGGCCTAGTTCTTTTGACCAGATGCGACAACTTGTTTTCTCTGGCAGCGTCGTCTATATGTCTCAATAGTTCTCTATAGTAATCTGTGCTATGACCATATCCGTTATGGAAGCAACAAAATTTGTCAAGATTTCTTGTTCCTTTCCCTGATAGTGGTACCGGTCTTACGAACGTCTTTGCTATCTCCTCCGTGGATAGAATTTCCGATGGAGTTTTACGGAGGTTAGCGATCGTTCTCTTATAGCCATTAATTCTAGAAACGGGAGATGGTTCTTCCACCCGTGCATCAATTTCCGTCTTTTTTGCGCTCTTTTTTCTGGTGGTTTTCTATTTGGCCATAGCCTTTTCCGCTATATCTTCCGCACTTTTCCATTCATGACACTTGTTGACTAAATCTGAATAGCTGGCTGGTTTGCTGAGGCACATATGTCATATCAGTTTTTTCGATCGGAGCCCATGTATAGCCTGAGACACTCACCCTTGTTCAGATAGACGCACTAGGTTTCGTGTCTTATCTCCGTACCGTTGCAGAAAATCTTCTATCTCTTCACCCTCCTCTTGTTTTATTTCATGTGCCTGAAGGTGGGAACCGAATTCTTCCATCAGTTTTGCTTTAAAGCTTTCAGCGTCATGCATACTTTCTTCTGGTAGGTTTTCCAGCCAATCCCTGATCTTTCCGTGTAGGAGGTAGAGTATGACATGACAGATCTCTGCGTCGCTCCATCCTTCGAGCTCGGCTACATCGTCGATTTTTTGGAGGAAGGTGTTGACCTTGGAGGTACCATCATACCAGGGAAGCTCGTGGGCATCTAACAGCTTGACCGGCGGTACATGTTGGCGTAGCTTCTTTGCAAACTGTACACATGACCCCTTGTACTTAGGCCCCGATTTTACAGGAGTGGTTCTGCCCTTCTTGGTTTCAACTGGGGAGTCTACCTGGGGGTGCTGTGGTGCCGCAAACACATACGGGTAGTACCATGATCCCTGTATTTGCACTGGGCAACCTCCAGCTAAGGACAGCATTCCTGCGGGCTGGGATTGCGTTGTCCCGTTCGGCTAGAAGCGCCCCCGTGATAGTACGACGGGTATATTGGTCGATATGGCTGCGTCGTACTAATTGTCATAGTCCCCCCGCCCGGGGGGGGGGGGTCCCTTGGTGTGTTGGGTAAGTAGGGTAGGTCGGGTAGATTACTCCCGGACCCTTCGCTGCTTTAGAGCTATCTCCATATCTGTCCTGAGACTTGGTCTTTTCACCTAGGACCTTTTTGGGCGACCGCTGGCCTGTTTCCCTCGTTTATATCGAGTTGGTTCCTTGGATCGGATCTTGGGTCCTATTTTCTTTTGGAGGTTCCTGCGCCCAAGGCGGGGGACTATCCTGACCTGTGTGCTCAGAAGTTTGTGCGGTGCCTTCTCTTCCTCCTGAGGCAATGCCCCTTTCACCGATGTCCCTCTCTTCTTGGGGACGGGCGTCGATCACTTTTTCGTCTACCACCTCCTGGCGCCAATCGATCTGGCATCTGATTGGGAGAAAGCGTGGGATCGTCGTCCTTCTGAATGCCAGGGGAGCTGACGGTTTCATCGGGGAAAGTCTTGCCATCATCTTCACCGTAGTCGTGAGCGATCTTCAATCCGTGCTTCTCTGGTAGGGAATCTGGGTTTGACATAATGCTTTTCTTTTGATCGTGGCTAGGTTCGGTTTTGAGGACAGAGGGTCCCACGGATGGCGCCAATTTGTTTGATCAAATAATCGCATTTTGGCTCAACCGGAGGTGTGAGTAGGGTTGTTGGTGTCTATCGGCGATTCCCTTACGGTCAGAGGGTCGAAGACCGCTTTACGCCGGATGGTTTTGCTGTATCTAATTCGATTTGTATCTGACTTAGGGTTTAAGGGTTTTGTTTAGGGTTTATTCGGAGGTCGAATAAACTATGTGTGAGGATTTGATTTATATTCGATGCGTATGAATATGGTGCATATGGCGTGTGTGAATGTTGTGCCGTGAGGCTTCCTCCTCTATTTATATAGAGGGTAGATAACTTGGAGAGGAGGGTAAGAGAATTAGGATAAATCTCTTCCTCTTTTGTGAATATCTTGTTTTCTTCTTGAGGAGATTTATGGCAATCTTGTTACCAAATTGTGTCCGAGTATATCGGTGCTTCGATATGTTTAATAGAATTATGATGGGAAAGATCTTTATCCGATCTTTTTTGTACATCTCCTCGGAGCTGAGTATATGTTACCTTCGGAGCTTCGGGATATTAATCGGAGGTTAAGCTCCGTTATGAGCATATGTACTTATTACCTGTACGGAGGTAACTTCGTGTTATGAAACTGCTTTGGGTACGGAACTGGAGCTCCGTATGGGTATATCATCAGATTTCATTAAAACTTTTTGTAAAATGGGGTAGTGATGGTGAGGTAGTAAAGGAATATTGGGTAGCAAAAAGGGGGGGGGTAGTAGGGGCATGTTTGTTGCTTGGAAGCTAAGTTGGTGGAAATGAGGAATTGAGAAAGAAAAAAAGTATTTATACCTAGGGTAAGATAGAAGATTCCATACAAGGCCTTAATACTAGGCTGTCCCAAATACAATGCGGACATCTAAATTCAAGGCCGACTCAAATACGAGGCTAACTCCAAATACGATGCCAAAACTAATTTACGATGCCAAATTAAAAATTGAAATGTTGACTTAAAATACGAGGTTGAATCCAAATTACGAGGTCATATTTACTGACAAATTTATTTTGACTCGAAAAGCTTGAATGGTCAACTCACGGGTGTACAGTTCATGCATACAATAGAGGTTTTGTAAGTTCATGCACACAATAACTTTCCGGCCATAGTTAGTTACACTCCCATGCACTTAACCCTTCATAAAAATGATGAAGTAGTTAGTACCTTTCCTTGACACATGTCTAAATGGGCCACATACATCGGTATGTATTAGTCCAAGTAGTTCCTTAGCCCGCTCCAATTTTATGTGGAAAAGGTATTCTTGTCATCTTGTCTAAAACACAAGACATGCATTTGTCAAATGATTCATCATTTGTTAGATCCCTTCACTTTAAAGTCTTTAAATGCTTTTCTTGCTAATCGACAATTCCAAAGACACGCATTTATCAAATGATTCATCATTTGATTGTAATATCTCTTCACATTGAAGATTTCCAATGCGTTTCTTGCTAATGATAATGCCAAAGACACGCATTTATGAAATGATTCATTTGATTGTAAGATCTCTTCACTTTAAAATCTTTAAATGCGTTTCTTTGACAAAATTAAACAAGATGACAATGCCAAAGGTAGATAGAGTCTAAGTTAATAAACTTGACATCAATAAATTCAATTTTAGAAGATACTTGAAGAGGTAGTTAAACCAGCTTGCTTCTTTTTCTCGTTCAACTCAGCTAGATACATAGGACAATTCCTCTTCCAGTGTCTCACTTTAGCATAGTGATGACAAGCCTGGTCTGTAGCCGTATGCTTCTTTTGCCTAAGGGATCTTTTAAGGTATTATGATTAAAACACTTTGTTTTCCCTTACCAAAGTTCTTGCCCTTAGCTTACGGTTGTTTTGCTTTCTGAACCTTCCCCCCTTGATCATCAGAACTTGGGGTGTAGCAGATTTCTTTGGAAGCTTCTTCTCACACTCATTCAACATGGCATGAAGTTCAGCTATGGTTTTACTCATGCTATGCATATTATAATTGTGCACAAACTCCTCAAAATCCCATGAAAGACTTTAGGATCATGCCAATAGTAGTAGGCGGAGGATAAGCATAGTTCAACCTTTCCATTGCTCAAAGTACCTCTTCATCTTGAGTACATGAGGACTAACCGGTGTTCCATACTCGTTTTTCAAGTCATGAAGTGTTTCAACTAGTTCAAACAATTTCTCTTCAAGTTGTTTTCTACAGATAGACTTGAGTTCCTTGATCATACCACACGGATTATGCAATCCGAATTGATTGTTGAAGCTCGGGAGTCTTGCTACCCAATATCAAACAAACAAGCTCACTATGTCTATCAAATTGAGTATTGTATTTAGCCTACTCTTTAATCATTGGCTCCCGGAACAACGGGTGTCTGCTTTTCAAGGACTTGATGGTTCGTCACGGCTCTTAGCACTATTCTCAGCTGACGAAACCAGTCATTGAAGTTAGGTCCATAAAGTTTTTCTCTTTCTAGCATTGACCTGAAAGTTGATTGGTGTATGTTTTGTGATGGATTTGTAGCCATTTACAAAACATATTCAAGTTCAATTATCGAGAGTTTCGATAATTAATCCTTAAGAAATATAATTTACCCATGTTAAATTCATTTAACAATTAATTTCGTTAAGCTAGGATCCAATTGACATACAATCATTTCATCTATTGATCAGCTAGAAATGACGTACTCAAAAGGTAATCGATGATCAATAATTGCATTCATGCAATTCCTAGAGTTATGTGACTTACAACAACACTTTAAAGAGGTGTTAAGTGTTTTGTAATAATATTTTGTCCCATTTTATGCCACGGGTCAAGGATCTTACATCTTAACTCGCTTTAAGTCGCCCAATTAAGAACATCTAAATAGTTCACCACCAGTCTCACTGTGGAGTGGTAATCTACCTTGAAGAGATACAATTCTCCTACGATCTCATGTAGGAGCGAAAAGCACTGACAAGTGTTCTTAGCAAAGTGGGGGACAATGACTTTACTTTAAATGGGTAATGCATTTGATATGAATCAAAAGTTTACGTATGAAGACTCATGCAAATCTTCATAACATAATGTTTAATAAAATCATTTGTATAGTCTTAACAACACAAGAGAGCTCGGTAGCTCATTTGAACGCACAAAGAAGCGCAAGGGCAAAGGTTTGCGATGGACGCATACAAAAACCCGCCCTTTTAGGAGGCTAGCGTAGTCCGACTTATACCTTTTTTCAAATGGGTGAGCTCGTGTATCTCAAGGTTATAAAACTCCAATTTTATTAAGACATATCTATTTCGATAGTTCTTAGTCAAGTTTATTCTTTTCCCCAAAATAAATTTGCATCACCATTTATAAAAGACGCAAAATTAATAAACTTTAACTAATTTAATCATGCAACGAGTTAAGGTAGGCCACCTAAACATGGCCACTATTGTTCATGAATATGTCTAAAGTCGGCTCCCACTTCCTAAGAAGAGGACCACATACATCAAGTTACCTTGATTGCGTAAGCCTTTAAACAACTTAATTGTTTGATCAAAGAATCGTATGGACCTTCGATAGGAAATGGGGAGGGGTTTTGAATGATTTATTGGCGATTCTCTTCCGGTCAGGGGGCTTGGAAGCCGTTTTACTCCATTGTATCGAAGGTGTTTGAGTTGGAGGTGGACAATTCTTTATAGAAGAGAAGCCGGCCACCTTAGGTGTTTTGGGGTGTAGAGAACATGCCTCCATCTTATGAGGAGGTCCTCTATTTATAAGATGGGTAATCTTAAAGAATAAGTTAGGTCATTAGGGTTTTACCCTAGAGTTTAGGAAAAGATTCGTAGGACATGTTTAAGGGATTTACATGCCTTATAATTAATTATATTATAATAGTAAAAGATATGAGAATGTACCTTTTCTTTAGGAGGAATAAAATAAGAGATTTCCTTCATATTCGGCGAAGCTCCGTTCTGACGGATGAGCTCCGTAATCCTGACGGAGGTGAGCTCTGTTCCTAACGGAGGTGAGCTCCGTAATTTTGGCGGAAAAATCCTTAAGCAGCCTCCGTAGCAGATTCATATACGGAGGTAGAGCTCCGTATATGGTATATCATCAAGCCCCATAGTCTAATAGGAGAGACTGGCAAGAGGTTGTCGTGTTAGACTCCAAGAAAAATCAACTGGCTGCATATCCGAGTAAGCTCTCCGTAATTGATGTCTTTTGCCTGGTATTATCCATTCCGTCGTTGTCCTTTGACCATTAAAACATTTGATTATCTGGCTTTTTCTGCTATAATAATTAGGGGAATTACCTCAATGTCATGGTTGGACTGCTAGAAACTTTTGTCGGCATGATGATCTACAGATGAGACTTTTTATGTCCATCTGAGTCTGCTTGCGTCAATAAACTCATGATACTCTGAGCTTCCTTATACCATACTTCTCCCGGAGCTTCCTAGGTGTAAAGTACCCTATTGTTGCGTGGATCGTAATAAGATTTGATTCGTTATGTCAAGTGTGCGGAATCCTCTTGAGATAACTAGATTGCTATTGCCTTTTGTCAATTAACAAGTATTTAATCAACCTAAGGAGATGCACGAAGCTTATGGTTCGTGTAGGAGGTGACACGAGCAACAAGTAGCTTTAACTCGTAAATTCGTGAACAATTCCCTAAAAAGATCTACCTAATTTTGTAGATTAGGTTTGTATTTATACTAGAAGGGATTGGGTTCGTGTGGGCTTCGGCCTTAATCAAGGATCAAGCCCGAAATAAACAACAACCAGTCTACCTCGTGCTGACGTCAGCACGAGGGACGTGCCTTTGGTCCTTTGGTTGACTTCGTTTGGCTCGTACATAACATCCAATCATCGTTTAAGAATTCTACGACACTTATAAACCTTGATTCTATGTTCTTGTACCTGCAAAACAATATAGAACACACAAACACAATACAAAACACAAACAGATATAATATTGAAGTTCAACTGTAATCATTAAATACCAACACAAGTTCTTCTTTAAATGATTACAAACATAGTTCCTAAAACATAAACGATAATTAAATCTATGTTGCGATTGTCACAACGAATATGCATCTACACTAGGTCACTTCAAAATCTATGTATCCCAAACTTATTTCCCCTGTGATGGGTCTAACCCGGATATGAAGCTATCATATATGGGATCAAATAAGATGCTTCTTTATGTCGCCCAAGTTCCTGTTTATTCTCGTATGCCATGTCCGTAGGTGATGAAGAAGTTTTTTGAACTAATATAAGAACTCAATGTTTTTCTTAGTTACGTCACTTTTTCTTTGGAAGGTTCTGATGATGGGTTTGTGGTGCAATGATGCAGTGTATAGCTTCATCTCCGTTGTTACTGAAAAAAGTTTTTGCCGGATATATATGGCTTATGAGACGATATTTAGGATAGATGTTGAGGCGAGGTTTATCCGAGCTCTTGCTGCTGAAGGTAATATTGCTCTTAATGATCTTCTTCTAACTGCGATCTCCTTCGCAGAAAATATATTTAGGCGATGTATCAATGTTGAATCGTCGTCCAAAATTTGTTTGAATTTTACTCCACCAGTATCCTTATCGGATCATATCAATGCACAATAAATGTATTTGTGCATATTTCTTGTTATGTTCGCCATTTGTAGACTGTGTAATCTGAACATCGTAGGTTGTTCCGGGAGTTTTTTAGTGCTTGGAAGGCCTTGTTGTGTTGGTGTAGGATGTGAAGACAAAGTTGGGCCCTTCAGATTCTTTAATGTGTTGATGTGTAAAGGCTGAAAGCACCTTCGTTTGTGGAAGCCTTTGATGCTTGTCATTCAGCCTTCAGGAAGGTTTTAAAATTATTCCTTCAGCTAACATGCATTAACTCTCTATAATAAATGTCGTGCTAGAGAGTTTTAGCATAGTCTTGTATTTTTGTTCAAATGGCTCTCCATCACATCTTGACAGTTTCACATAAAGCCAAAACTTTTTACAAAGTTTCCAAGAGCTGTCGATTTGAATCAGTTAAGATGTAAGAGGCGCTCATTCATAATAATCGGTTACTTCAAATCGGATTCTCCTTTATCTGTATCTCTGGAAGCCCGTGTCTTGAGTTGTGTCTTCCTTAGTAGCTCCGATGAGTAACCGTCTTCTAGAGTTGCAGCCTTTATTTGGATTATCTAATGGCTTTTGCCTTTGCAAGATGTTGATCAGGCTATCTATTGGCTTTTGCGTTTGCAAGACTTATTCCAAGCGGTTGAAATATGCACAAGACTTGTCTTATTGATCTTTTTGTCGCCAAGACTTTGTCTGTGATATATACTGGGCTTTATCTTTATCATGATTTATCCAGTATCGTTGGATTTCATGGGCGTCCCTTACTCCAACTTATAATTTTGTATTAATTACTTGTACGTACTTATATAAATCCAACTCCATTTCGTGGGTAAAGAAGTATTCAAAATATTTCCCACGAAATATGAAATAGTGGAAACTTGCACTTATTAAATTTTTTTCTAACTTCCGTGGGTAATCCGTGGGAAAGATTTCCTACAAATTACCCACGGATTAACCACAGATAAAAATATCCGTGGGAAATCCGTGGTAAATTATTTACAAGAAAAGTTTCCATATTCGTGGAAAATCCGTGGGAAAACTTTAGGTAATCCATGGGAACGATTTTTCGACGGATTATTTGTTTCCTTGGGTAATTTGTGGGAATTTCGTGGGAAATTGTTTTACAAATTTTTCTAAGATAATCTACGGGGTAATCCGTGGGATTTCCCACGGATTTCCCATCGTCTTATATAATCCGTGGGAATTCCATGGGAAATATTTTTCAAAAGATCTTTTAGGCAATCCGTGGGTAATTTGTGGGAAAGATTTCCACGAATTTCCCATCGATTTCCCACAAATTATGTTATTCTGTGGGTAATCCATGGGAAATCCATGTAAAAATTGTGAGAATTTCATATAATTCTTGTGTTTATAGTATATGTATCATTGTACATTGTATGTAAGTACGTATATGTAATTCCTAAACATACACGTACATACATATATTGCATTTTATATGTATCGTGTATATATGTTTGTACGTATGATACATGTATATGTACATATAAATGTATTTAAGATTGTACATCTATCCATAAACACATACATGTCATACATAAGTATAGATATTATTAGTACACACGACATACCTACATCTCATACATACTTATATATACGTACAGGACCTACATATATTATATGTGTAAATGTAATACATACATACATAGACGATATATACTATTCTATCACAAATATACGAAAACAAGATTGAAAGAGTTTTAAAGAATGTGGTGTAAGCTATAAAAAGTCATATGTCGTTTTGATTTAATATTTTTAAAATATATTTATACTCGTTAATGAAATAATATAAAGACATCTATCCAATTAACCCTTCACTTAATTCATTAAGTATAACCATCTAATATACTTAATAAAATAATTCACAACATAAATCACCAATCATTATGATAACTACACTACTTTTTTTGCATTAATTACTTTTACATTAATAATGGCTACATGACAACCAACACTACCACACGTCACCCCCACCATCACCGCCGCCACTACCGCCGTCAGTGCCACCGCCACCACTCGTTGCCGCTATCACCACCATGCGTCTAGTACTTGAAAAATATATTATTATCTTTTTGTTCCTAATATGCCCACTAACAACAAAAGTTGTATATGGAATCAATTATAACAAGATTATTTTGTATCTAAGTGAAGTTAAATATAAGGAATCAATTAAAGCAACATCCTCTCTAATTTGATATTATATTTTTGATACTTTATATAATAGGAAAAGGTAGAAGGATAGTTAATTGAGAAGCATGGCACTAATGAATCAGACTATCCAGTTTTTGATCCAGATATATGGGAGGAGTGTACTAGATGGAAAAAGAAAGGGAAATTCTATGACCCATTTGGCCCCATTGGAGTGAATTACGAACACACATGACCCATTTTACCCATTTATACAAGTGGTGAACATCAATGGGCCCAACAGGCCCAATGATTAGACATACATACATTTGTATATACGTTAATAATGCATACATCTATACATACATTTATACTTATTGATGAATCATGTTAAACCCGATCAAATGATCGATAAACATATCAGACCTAATAGGCCTAATGAGATAACAAACAAGGTTTAAGGCTCAATAGACCCATTCAAGTGAATGACGAACTCACATGGCCTATTTGGCCCATTTATATAAGTAGTGAACATATTGGGCCCAATAGGCCCAATGATTAGATATACACATTTATACTTATCGATGAATCATGTTATGCCCAAATGTTAATTATATTTAAATTAAATGATTAAATGAGTTATCTTTTAATATAAATAAACATTACTTATTTTGTCATAATACAATACAGATAACATAACAATGTCTAACATAAAATTCTAATATTCTAATTAAAAAGTTTAGATCCATTAATCAAACGAATATTTAAATCTATAATTAAATATATATATTTTTTTTATCGTATTGTATAATGTTCAAAAATATAATATCATTTATCTTAAATATGTAAATATATTAGGGTAAATTACAAAGATGGTACCTAGCGAATACACCAAATTTCACAATTCATACCTAATTGCACAAAATTACCCGAGACATACCCATGGTTTGCAATTTTGCACAATTGACATACCTACGGCTAACGGAGGTGGATGGAACGTTAAGTTGGGTCACGTGCCGCTCACGTGAAGGGGTAAATTCGTATTTTACTCACAAAAGCAGCCCCACCTTCACCCCACTATCATTTTCCTTCCCAATATATACCCGATTAAAACCCTAAATCCCCATTTCATACCTAATAAACTTAAAAAAAATTTTTTGAAAGAAAACAATGTGGGGTTGGATAATCCGGCCAAGAAGTGCACCGGAGTACGATCTCGCTAAAATCTATGGTAAATACGTTAATTTTTTGAATAATATTTGTGTTATATAACCCTAGTTACCTACCTTTTTAATTTTTTTGATTAATTAATTTATTTCATCGATTTATTTAATTTTATATTTGCAGATGGAAAACCTAGTATGTGTACACTTAACATTTATCACGGAGGTACGGTTGAAGAGGAAAATTTCATATGCACTTACTCTGGTAACTCCACTTATGTAGATTATGTAGATTTGAAAACTTTTTCTTTGAAGGAAATGCCAGTTATATTGAGCAAAATGGGTTACAGTAATGATACTATTAAGTCTTTCGAGTTTATTAAACCTTATTGCTCATTGACATATGGAGGGCTTCTAATTTACTCTGATGAAGATTTAGAAAGCATGATTCAATATATTGATGGGGTTTGTAAATGCAAAAATGTTGTTGTTGAACATCATATGGACAAGTTGCTTGCTGCCAGGCCTAGAGTTACGAAACAAACTGCATGTGCCTCTCCTAGACTTACCAAACAGACTGCTAGAAAAAGTGTTAGAGACTTAACAAACAAAGAACTGGCTAGGAGGTTAGTACTAGAAAGTGAGCTTGAGATGGAAAAACAAGATGGTGAAGGTGGGGCTAATGAAAGTCAAGATGAGGAAATGCAACAGAATGAGGGTCATGATGAGAATGAGGATGTTGGAGATCAAGAAAAAGAACCTGATGATGTGCTTGTAGATGTTGATAATGTGCTAACTGATGTCAATGTGGACATGTCTGGTTACACCTTAAATTTGTCTCAATAGGGTCTAGGTGGTGGTTTACTGAATAACCAGTTGCATGAACCTGATGCTAATGATGAACTTCATGTAATAAGCACATAATATTTTGAGAGTGGAAGTGATATTGATGGTGATGACATTGATAAGGCTAATGTTAGGAGGTTGAAAGCATTGAGAAAGGAACAACAGTCAATTGCAAGTGATAATGCACCATTTTATATTGGTCTAAGTTTTTGGTGAATCAAGAGAATTGAAAGAACTAATTAATTCATATGCAGTTGAAAGTAGAAGATGTATTAAGTTGTTATTTAATGATAAAAGGAGAGTGATGGAAGTATGTGATGGAGTGGTCCCAGCATGTGTTGGGCCTTATAATGGGCCACAAGACCAATCACTTGGGCCCAAATGCAAGGAAAAAATCTAGTGGACCAATTAGACAATGATAACCCTAAATGTCCTTGGGTTTTGCATTGTAGTAAATTGCCAACAAACATGGATAATAAAGACTTTTAAGGGTACGCACACTTGTTTGGAATCTAGAGAGATAAAGCATTGTACATCTAAGTACATGTCAATACAAATCAGAGAGCAGATTAATAGGAATCCAGGTATTCCAACAAGGGCACTTCAAGAAGAACTTGAGCAGAAGTTGCAAGTCAATGTATCTTGGATGAAGGCTTTTAGGGCTAAACAACAAGCAAACACAGACTGCAAGGGTGATTATCATAGTCAATATGCATTGCTTAGAGATTATTGTGAGGAGTTAAGGTTACAAAATCCTGGTACCACTGTGAAAATAGAAGTAGAGAGAACACATAACCCAGATGACCCAACAAGGCAGTTCAAGAGGATATACATCTGCCCGGGATCTCTTAAATCAGGATTCAAAGCATGTGGAAGGGATTTGATTGGGTTGGATGGTGCTTTCATGAAGGGTCCTTACCCAGGTAAAGTTTTGACAGCTGTTGGAGTGGACTCAAATAATGGCATCTACCCAGTTGCATATGTAGTGGTTGAAGCAGAAAATAGGCATTCCTGGACATGGTTCCTTGAATATCTTGGGGGTGATCTTGATTTGGCAGCTAATTCAAACTTTACTTTCATTACAGATAGACAAAAGGTAACTATTTATCTAACTTTGTTTTTAGTTTTTTATGCAATAAACTACAATGTTAATTAAATCTGTTAGAATTGCAGGGTTTATTTCTAATTCTAACTATAATGTTAATTAAATATGGTAGAATTGCAGGGTTTATTCCTAATTCTAACTACAAATGTTAATTACATCTGTTTGACATGCAGGGTCTAATTCAAGCAATAAACAATGTGTTCCCTGCTGTTGAACACAAGTATTGCTTGAAACACATTCATGAAAACATGAAGTTGCACTGGAGGGGAAGGGCATACAAAGACCATTTGTGGAGATGTGCAACTGCAACTACTAAACCTCAATTTGCAACAGTCATGGAATCCTTTAAGAAGTTGAATGTGGATGCATACAACTGGTTAGCTAAAATTGAACCCAAACATTGGGCCAGGTCACACTTTTCTGGTAGATGTAAGTCAGACATGTTACATAATAACCTTTGTGAGTCTTTAAACAAAGAACTTGTAGGTGCTAGAGAGAAACCCATCATTGCATGTGTAGATTTCATTAGGGAATACCTTATGAAAAGAATTGTGGTAGTTCAGAAGGTTATTGATAGGTCTAAGGGTCCATTAACTCTAGCAGCCATGTCTATAATGAATGTAACTAAGCAGGAAGCAAATGAGTGCAAGGTTATTTGGAATGGTGGTGTTAAGTATTAGGTGAGTGCACCTTGGGGTGATCAATGTGTTGTAGATGTGCAGAATATGACATGTAGTTGTAGGAAATGGGAATTGACTGGCCTCCCCTGTAAACATGCATGTGCAACAAATTGGGCCATATTGAAACACACAAAGCAGGGGGGTATATCTGAACAGTGGGCACATAGAAGTTACTGGTTGGATACTTGGAAAAATGCTTACATACATAAAGTGAATCCAGTTACTGGGACAACAACATGGCCTAAATCCAATTCTCAAATAAAGTTAACAGCTCTAGTTCATCACAATCCAGTGGGCAGGCCCAAAAAAAAGAGAAGAAGAGGATTGTATGAGGATGAACCCTTAGCCAAAGATGGAAAACTTTCAAGGAAAATCAATTTTGGGAAATGCAAGAATTGTGGTAACAGGGGGCATAATTCAAGGACATGTAAAGGTTAAGGTGGTGAATCCAGTCAAGGCAGAGTTGGTGGTAGGAGTCAAGGTTGTGGGAGTCAAGGCAGTTAACAAGGTGGTGGCACCCAAGGTGGTGGAAGTCAATCAAAGAAAACCAGAGTTGCAAAGAAAGCCACAACTGTAAGTCAAGAAACATGTAGAGTTGGTGAAAGCAGTCAACAAGGTGGTGGAACCACTGAAGGTGGTGGAAGTAGTCAGTTTGCATCAAGCAGTCAAGTAGCAGGAACCACTCAAGTAGTAGGAAGCAGTCAAGTTGCAAGCAAGAAATCTGGTGGAAAAGTACTTGTGAAGAAGGTCAGAGGCAAAAGTCAACGAATTCTGAGGAACATGCTTGCCAACGTTATCCCTGGACCAGGCCTCCACCCAGATGATGCAATGGTGGTTGAATAAGACCATGTAATATTTGCAAGTTTAAGACTTTTATTTATGTTTAAGACTTTTATTTATGTTCTGTGTACTAGTTCTCTTTTGATGTAACTTTGGATGGTATGTTTCAAACATTGTAGTCTGTTGTATGGTCTGTACTAATACTCTTTTGATGTAACTTTGGATGGTGCTTGTTGAAAGACAATGTAATATTGCAGGTTTCAGTCTTTATGCTTGCCTTAATGCCATGTTTGTCATGAATGGTGTATTATGCAAGTAAATTATAGATGATATACACAATTTTTTGATTAAGAGGAGTAATGCCAACTTTTCATTAACCATTCAACAAAAGTATTACAACCTTGAATATTCATACAACAAAACTGATACATCATTTCAATATTCATACGATTCATACAATTAAACAAAATACAAGAAAACTTAATTAACTAATAAATATCGAATTACATTCATGTTGTTAAAATAAATATGAAAAGCAAGAAAAATATCCAACTTATCACCAAATACATCTTCAATCTTGTAACTTGACACTCACTAGCTTTCAATTTCTAATCAACCACATTCTTCGACCTCAATAACCCAGGTATGATATCAACCGATCGGGGACACATAGCTGGATCAACCCAGCCTATAAATCTACAATTTGAACCCTGACAACAAAAAAAAATTACATTTTGAAGATAAAAAAAAGGAAATAATAAACGTAAATACTTCACCTTTTGTGGGCAACAGTAAAATCGTCGACCCGGGTTAGCATCAGTCCATGAAGTTCGTACTGTGGCTTTTCTTCCACACCAACATATTACCATTGTATTTGATTGGATTTTCGGGTTAATTGAAAACCCTTGTAATTTGATTTGGGAGGCAAACTGGTTAAAAACAAACCCTATATTTGATTTGGGGGAGAAATAAGAAAAAGAATAGAAAATAAAGTTAATAAAGGGAGCCAAAAGGATATAGATGTAATTTACCCCTTCACGTGAGCGGCACGTAACCCAACTTAACGTTCCATCCACCTCCGTTAGCCGTAGGTATGTCAATTGTGCAAAATTGCAAACCATGGGTATGTCTCGAGAAATTTTGTGCAATTAGGTATGAATTGTGAAATTTGGGGTATTCGCCAGGTACCATCTTTTTAATTTACCCAATATATTATCATATGTATCTTTAAAAACCTGCCACATTATTAAAATTGATATAAAAAAAATACTAAGATAGAAACATAGTAGTGAACAAATGAAATTACCATTGAAAACTGAAATTGCCATGGAACATTACCGTACGATTCATAAAATAGATATTGGAATATTAAAATAAATATATTATGGTACAACCAATCCAAACCTCCCTTTATTCTTCACACGGATCTGAATTGTGCATGAATTACATCCACCCCAAAATCTAGTACAATCCAACGGTTCACATTAACTTTTAACAAACACAAACCAAACCCCACTTTCCTAAAATCAATAGTCTACCCACTACCTTTTCCTAAAAACTACCATCACTTTTACTTAAAAATCAACAAACTATCACTTTTACTCAAAAATAAATAACCATCTACTCTCTTCGAGTTCTTATGAAGAAATCCAACATCTGTTGATTATTTTAAAATCAAGTAAGTTTGAGAAGTTTCTAAAACACCTTTGAAAACACCAAAGAATCTGAGAGAACTCATTGCTCGAAGACCCACTACGATGAAGCTTCCTCAATCACCAAATTTTGTGATGTGTGACGGTGAGAGGCTCTTAGTAGGAAGACGGTGATGGATGTGGTTTACGGTTATGAACGGAGTTGTCGTACAAATGGAGAATAAGGTACAAATGGACAGAAATAAACTATAGATTGTGATCTGTAGATAGATTATACATGATATTTTAAAAGATATTTGGATTAAACATTTGTTATAAATATTATTCTATTAATTTCATTTGCTATGATAATATGATGTATTAGTAGATGGTTAACCTTAATTATTGTATATGGTAATTGAGAATATAAATATATTAGTGTATATATATATAAATACATATATGCAAAATAAAATTATATTATTAATTAAAAAAAATAAAATTCTATTATTAATTCAAAAATGGCGTCCGTGGGAAATCCGATATTAATAACCCGTGGGAAAAAAATCCGTGGGAAAAAGGTGGGAAACGAAAATCCGTGGAAAAACAAAAAAACAATTTGTTGCAATTCCGTGGGAAATCTGTTAGTATCGCCGTGGGAAATGCCGTGGGAATACTTCTCACAAATTTGTGGTCGTGGGTTAACCGTGGGAAATATTTTGTGTCCGTGGGAAAATTCGTGGGAAATTATTTCCCACGCACTTTTAACGGCGGCCACAATCTGTGGGAAATCCGTGGGAAAACTACCATTTCCCGTGGATTTCCCACGGATTCGTCCGTGGGAATACGTCAGTTTTCTAGTAGTGATGACATCTTTCTTGTTGATATAATATGTTTTGACTAGTGGTGAGATGTAGTCTTGGAAGAATAGTTATTCTTCCATTTCCATCATAGTCAAAAGTCACTTATTCTCCTTTTTTTCTATTATTTTTTGGCAAGCTCGGGTAGGGTTGAATACATCAACGTTTCCAACGATCTTTTATTTTAATCATCGCGGTATATTATTTAGCAACCTAATCGGGAGTGAACACTTTTACCGAGATATATTATCCAACAATCTTATCGGGAGTGAACACTTCTACCGAGATATATTATCCAGTAATGCCATTATGAGCAAATTCTCCACCGATGGACTCTAGGGCGTAAAAAGCCCAGTGCGAGTTTTAATAATTCCCTATTTGCATGTTTGCGATGGGGTAAAAAAAATCTCGCTGGTGCATTCAAAGTCGGCCTTGCTGCTTGGCCAGAAGGGCTTGAGCCCTGAGCAGTAGATGGGTAGAGGGCAATGGGTTTTAAGTCCATAGTAATATAGAGTAGGTCTAGTTAAATGTTCATAAGCCTGACCCATTTATTATTCACACACACGGAGGACGGGAGGAATAATATAAGGAAACTACGAAGCTTCGGGAGTAATATTCTTGAATATCTAAAACGTCAATATCGAAGACATATATCAATTTCAATTGTTTTCATCTTTTTTTAATTAAATTATTAAAACTTGGAGGCTTCTGTATCAATCGACGATCAGTACCATCTTTTTCATATTTTTCACTAAATAGATTGTTTTATTCTTGACTTATTTTTATCATTATTCATTAGGGCATTAATCAACATATAATTTAAATTACGGAGGAGACTGATTTTACTCTAAACACTCAGCATTCAACAAGAAAGATAGAAAGGTATATTTTTTTCCCACGATATATTTAATAAATTTATTTATATCCACTAGTTGTATAAATCTTGTGTTTATCACTTTGTAAGCCACATAATTTATGTACTTTTTTAAAAAAAAAATTATTCTTTTTATTTTCAGGAGGTAAAGAAGACAAGAGTCCACCAAATAAAAGAAAAGAAGCAAGACACTTTATGAGTTTTTTTAGGTGATATCTCTCTAAAACTTTATTAGGTGTTTAGGATATATAATATATATTTGTTTTTTAGTTTTTTTATAAATTAAATAGTTATGTTTCATCGTAAACAATCATCCGGTGCCCAAAATAGAAAAAGAAAAAAAATACAAGATGAACTTACTCAATCTTTACAAGGATCGTTAAATAGGTATTTTGTGAGAACGAAGTTTTTCAAAATTGAAGTTATTGAAGTCCTATTTACGAAGTACTATGAGTCAAGAGCGGTTAAACGGGTTAGCAATTCTAAGTATTGAAAGTAGGTTTTTGGCTAATGTAGATTATGACAAAACAATTGATGATTTTGCAACAAAAAACGCATGTAGACATCATTTTAGGTGATTCATATGTTGTAATTTCAATTCGAACTTGAGCTCCTAGACTGTAAATTTGTAACGTTTCATTAATTTACTTAATCAAATCGGCGTAGGGATGAGCTGCCTAGCTTCAGGACCGTCCCATGAATTTTAGGTCCCAAAAGAGTTTATCTTCCCTGCTTGGCTCCAGGAACAAGATGCTCTAACTTTCCTTCTTCTAAGGCCCTCTTGATTTCTGCTTGGAGTTCTCTGCAATCATTAGTATGATGACCTTGATCCTCATGAAAGTCAAAATACTTATTCATGTTTTTCTTTGCAAATCTGAGAGGGGGAGGGGGCTTGAAGGTTGAGCCTACCCTCTCGGTTTTTAAAATCTCTTTTGGCGACTTTGTTAAGTCTACAAGATGGGCACTTTTACCATATTGAACTGGCCTCTTATCTCGTCTATCAGGATGCTCATCTCTTCTTGTATCTCTTCTGTAATCCTCCCTGCGGCCATCTCGTCTAACATCAAAACAAGGCCTTTTCCCTCCAGAGGGTCTTGCCCATGACTTATCCTTTCTTATCATCCCACTTACTAACGTGGAGGTTTCTCTAGAACGGAGGTAATCATAGGCTCGATCAATGGCTTCCTTGAAAATCTCTTAGTGGCTCATTCTCCCTTTGTCTTATTAAGTGGGCTTCCAAGTGATTACGCTGGTGCTTCTTTTGTTGAAAGAAATGAGCAACAAATTTTTCTTTCAAATCTTTCAAATCTTTTATACTTTTTTCAGGTAAGCCAGTAAACCAGTCTCTAGCATGCCCTTGCAATGTTCCAGGGAACAAGTGACAAGCCATCGGGTCTACCATTTTTTGTGAGTATTGCTTGGTCATATAATGCCAAGTGGTCTTCTAGATCCATGGTGCCGTCATAAGTCCCCACAACTAGAGGAATTGTTTGGCCATCTGGGAATGGATATTCCGCAATCCAATCACAGAATCTTGATTTGACAGTTGATCTTGGAATACCTACAGTTCGTGCTTGCCCCATGCCTCTTCACCAGATAATACTTTTAATATTTTCAACAGTTCCCTTGCTGGGTTTGGTGGTAGTGTTGGTTCTGGACAAGGCTGTTGCTTCTTAAGCTGTTCCACCATTAAAAACATCAAAGACTCCACAGCCCCCTGAGAGATTGTTGGAGGAGGTGGGGGTGGTGGTGGAGGCGGAGTTGGTTTGAGTATGTTGGTGAGTTGTGATAACCAATCTTGAGTGGGTTGTGTTGTAGCTAGAGAGGTGTGTGTTTGAGGAGGTGGTTGGGTGGACTCCCTTATAAGCTTTAGCAATTCAACCAAGTGGCTTTCTTGTGAAGAGGATGTGATAGGCAAGGGTGTAGCAAGTGGAGAAATTATTGGAATGATATTTTGAGCCTCATAACCCTTCTTTTTTAACAATCCCTGGGTGTTGGTGACAGGGTCACTTGTGCCTACCAATGAGGTGGCTGATGAGGATGATGTTCCTCTTACTGAGAACATTGACCCTATGGTACCCGAATTTAGGGTGGGTCTTGTATTAACTACGTCTTCAGAGGTATATTGGAGTCTCGATCTAACATCCAATAAATTTTTATTGGAAATTCTTTTTTCACCCTGGATTTGCTCACTACTAGTACTTTACATAGTTACAAAAGGTGGAGGAGTAATGGTGGTATCTTTTTGAGATTTTTCACCATCACTTGCCAAGGTTGCAGAAGTCGTTAATCATTCCCAGGTCGGTTGACAAGCGAGTTGAGAGTACTCGGTTGTATGCGGTGAGTACTCAGGGGTCAAAGTGACCAATTCGGAGAGTACTTGGAGTAATCGGTCGACTTGGCACCCTAGCTTGTAGCGAGAACTCGGAGATTACTCGGATCTACTCGGTACCCAGGTGAGGTTATTTTTGAGAGTGGAGTTTCTTCCCAGGCCATGCAAGACCAAGAAAAAGAGAAACGAAATGGTGATTTTGATTTTAACAGTAATGGAATCCGTTCAACAAACGAGTCCCACGGATGGCGCCAATGTTTGAACCTAAATTAATTGGGCTCAGTGACGAATAATCACTATGACTTCTGATAAATCAGTACGACCTAACAAACTCTTAGCGAGTCTAAGGTGATAGTGATTGTGTGATGAATTTGATATGATTGGTTCTTGATTGACTGTAAGCATTGAATTCGATTGAATTGAATGTTTTCCTAACAATTCCTTGCATGAGTATTTATATAGGAATAATCAGGAGGGTGAAAAACCTCTTTCTAAGATTCACGTACAGTAAATATCACTTTTGTAGTAATAATGTAACGTGTACGTATTTGTAAACCTGTTCATTTATAAATGTGCTCATATATATCAAGTAAGATATAATGTATAAGAATTGCAAGTGAATTGGGCCAGGCCCATGTGTTAGAAAGGCCTAACAACCATTTTAGTGTGTCTCATACATTACTCGAGCAACAAGTACTCGAGCAACATATATTTAAGTAAAGATGCATTGTCATATCTCGAGTATATGTTGATATATCTCGAGCAGGGCGTGAAAAGGCAGGAGGGATTTAGAAGAGTTATATTGGCCCATGAAGAAGTCTGGCCCATTAGGTTCAAATATGACCAGCCGCCCCATTCTCTCAATTGTATATATTTTGAGCAAGGTCGTCGACGACGAGGCATCTCCTAGCAAGCCCTCTTTGTGATTGTCATATCTCGAGTTACCATATCTCGAGCTCCTCCTTCCTTGTTACATCTCGAGCTTCCCATATTTTGTCATATCTCGAGCCTTCCACATCTAGGGCATACATCTTATGTAAGTATAGTCTCCAATTTAAACTAAATATGTATATACATATATTTCCGTATCTCGAGCTCTCCAATGTGTTATATCTCATGCCTTTCTCATTCGAGCCCTTCCTCCATATATCGAGCTTTGCCCTTTAATTTGGAATTGAATATTGATATATATATATATATTTGAGGTATTAGATCTCGATATGTATATCAACTGAAAGGTATCTTGATCTCGAGCTCCACCATCTTGAGCCATTCCTTTCTCGTCACATCCAGAGCCATTCTTTTCTTGTCACATCTCGAGCTCCTTGTTATATCTCGGGTATCCTTCTATCTCGAGGATTCCTATCCTGAGTAAGTAGGTTCCTTTAATTTGAAATTCTATATACATATATATATCTCGGATGCTCGATTTCGATCTCAGTGTACTTCATGCTTGCCCTTTGTAAGTCGAGCACTTCTTGTAACTCGAGCATCTCTGTCTCGAGCCCATGTTTCTTTGTTAACTGCTATTATCCAATGGTTTAACATAAGTGTTTAGTCTCGTGATACCTATACACGATTAGATATTAAAAATTTCATTTGGTTTATAGCTAAAGGAAGACAAACCTTGAAGAGTGAAACTAAAAATAAACCCAAAAAAATAAAACTTAATTAAAATTAACACAATTAACAAATTTAGTATTATTTTTGAAAGCGAAACTAATAATAATAGAAGAAGTTTAACTTACTAGTAAGTGAAACTACAAAGAGAGATTCTGAAGAATTTCAAAATCCCTAAAAGCTACTAGAAGATAAGATAAGTTATATATAAAAAAATCAGCTATGGGCTTTATACACAAGAATCGACATTAAACTCAAGTAAAATAGACTACAAATATAAATATACACATGAATCTCACAAATTGGTGCCCGTATGAAATTTGGTGCCCTGCTCAATTGAGCCTCTTGCACTTGTTAATCACCGGGCCTCCCTAGCTTGACTAGGCTCCAAACCCTAAAAAAAATGCGTTGTATTTTTTTGGAAGCTTTTGAAATGGGCATATTTTCGACCTTCAAGCCCTGAGCATCCAAATCCTCAGGACCGGCTGGGTGCATTAGCTTGTGAGATATATTTGTGATGTTCCTCCTGAACGAACTCAAGTAATACATCTTGAATGTATATTTTCGGTCAGAGGCTAGCTTGTACCGAAGATCATAAGTATAACCTTCGTAACTTGTGCAGATATAGCAGGATACTGGAGAGCTTTTATCTATGTCGCAATTATCTCCATTCTGGATATGACTTGTGCGATAATATCTATGAGTTGTCGGTAGATATTCGTATCTTTTTTTTTATCTGGTGGTGACTTTCTTGAGCTCCGCTAACGATCTTTTCGTTTACTCGTAGGTAGCTGAATTTCTCCATCTTTCTTTTTTATAGAGTCAGATCCCATAATAAAATATGTTTGGAATTTTCCTCATCCACGTGCTTATTATGCACCAACATATGCAATTAATTAAGGCGCCTGGTGACCCAACCAGTATTTTAGTAACCTGACCACACTTTTGGCAGCGAGGGTCGCTGCAAAAACTCCATCATACATACCCGTACACTGTGGACTGTCCACAATGTACGAGCAGTTCTATACATGTAAACTCGCGTAGCATCATTTTCAAACCACAATCGTTTTTCGTTTCAGGTATGTTCTCTATAGGCTTTCAATATATATATGTAAATGTTCATGTTTATAGATATATATAGATATATAGATATAGATATATATATACATATATATATACATATATATATATTAGATTTTCAATATATATAGGTGTATATATGTATTTTTTTCAAATATATATACATATATATATATATGTATATGTGTTTAAATATAGTAAGTATATATATATTTACTAGTTATAAAGGTTCGTTTATAATCTTTAAAAAAATTTAAGCATTGAATTTTTCATACTGTTTACGTATAGGTATATATATTTCAGATGGATTTTGAAAGTATATGGGACGAAATGGGTGCGGAAGGTTTTGAGCTTCACTTAGAAGAGCTAGATGAAGAATTTGAGATACCAGATGCGGCCCCTCATTTTGACTACGACGCCAGGGTTTTCCACACCGATCAGGTATCGTTGTTAACTTTTATAATCACTTACTTTCCCACTTAATATAATATTGCATATTTAAAATGTTAGATATTTATAAGTATGCAATTTAATGATAATTTAAAAAAAAACTAATTTCGGTGTTCGATTCACACGAAGAATTGTTCAACTGGGCCAAAAGTACAGCATTGCAGCTTGGTTATGTGTTAATTAAACGACAACCAAATTCCAACTTAGCTGGTGTAAAAAATAAAGTGACGAACACAGTTTGCTATCAAAGTCTTATCCAAATGGTCGCCCACAAGATTATTGGATGATGAATCCATATTGCGCTATGCTTCTGTCTAATGCTTTGGGTGTAATAATTATCTGTTTAAGTCTAGAGGAGAACATCACATGTTTTCCTTTTTGGAAGGGGCCAGGCGAGCTATACATAGACGACCCGATATGCATTGCCCTGGTATCGGGGTCCACACAGTTTGTTACGGTTTTTTTAGACAAGGACTGCCCAATGCCTTACACCTCAGCTTGGGGACATGATAAACCTGCATCGCAGGCCTGGGTAAGACATCCGAAGTACAGAGACCGTTTGACTCAGTACCACAGACACATTCAAGCTAATAAGGCACCTATGGGATATGAGATCCTTGAATAGTTTACTTATATTGTATAGTTATTTGTTCGTAATTCTTTAATGTATGTAATATTAGTTATTATAATTACTAGATATAGTTGATGTATTTTTTTACTTATATTTGTTATCATGATTACTAATAATAGTTGACGTATTCTATAACTATATTTGCTGTTTTTGCTATTATTTATTTATATAGTTGAGGCATTTTTTTTTACGTTTTTTTTGTTATTATGAACATCATCATCAACACATCCGAAAAGATAAACACATATACACCACAAGCATAATTCATACGTCACAAAATAAATTGTTCATAACCACAAAATACTAATGATGAGCATCATCGACCTCATCATCATCATCATTATTGTTTGATCAAATAATCACACTATGGCTCAACCGGAGGTGTGAGTTGGGTTGTAGGTGTTTATCGGCGGTTCCCTTATGGTCAGAGGGTCGGAGAGACCGCTTTAAGCCGGATGGTTTGATGACTAAGTCGATTCGTTCGACTTAGGGTTTTGATTAGGATTTGTTTAGGATTTATCCGGGGGACGAATAAACTCGTGAGAGGGTTTTAGCGTATAGTTCGTACGATGTATACGAATTGTGTGGATGAATATGAATATGCCGTGAGGCTCCTCCTCTATTTATTTAGACGGTAGATAACTTGGAGAGGAGGGT
Source organism: Erigeron canadensis (assembly GCF_010389155.1). Lineage (NCBI taxonomy): Eukaryota > Viridiplantae > Streptophyta > Magnoliopsida > Asterales > Asteraceae > Erigeron > Erigeron canadensis. The sequence continues at coordinate 14,252,763 of NC_057769.1, read as the reverse complement.
AAGAGAATTAGGGTAAATCTCTTCCTCCTTTGTGAATATCTTGTTTCCTTCTTGAGGGGATTTGTAGTAATCTTTTTACCAAGCCGTGTCCGAGTATATCAGAGCTTCGATATATATTTAATTACGGAATAGATTGTATCCATCCTTTGTTGTATATCTCCTCGGAGCTAGGTAATTATTTCCTTTAGAGCTCCGGAATGATTATGCTAAACGGAGGTCAAGCTCCGTTATGTGTATAAGTAACTTTACCTGTACGAAGGTGACTTCGTATTCTGCTTCTGCTTCGGATATGGAGCTAGAGCTCCGTAGGGGTATATCATCAAGCCCCCCAATCTAAAGAAAGAGGCAGCGGCTGGCAGTTTTGTTAGACTCCAAAATATCTCGAGAGTTAAAAATGAAAAATTAAAATAGTGAAGGGGAATACCTTTGTATTTTACCTGTATGTTATGATCCGATCATTTCCCCAATCGCCCTTAATCGCTCTGCCCTAATATTCCTTCGTTTCCAGGTAACTCACACGATCTTTCTTATTTCTTCTGAACTTATCGCTTTAATGGTAAAGGTAGGGCGGAATGATTTGTCTTCCGTTATTACCCATGAGAGGTTGCGGTGGTTTTGTACCACGTCTTTGGCAGATTGTGATAAGGCGGTTCAGTTACCGTCCTCTGGCCAAATTGTCACAGACCCGCCTCAAGGTTATGTGGGTCTGTATGTCGCCCATGTAATCTGAGGAAATATGAGGTTCCCTCTCTCCCCCTTTTTCCTTAATGTTCTTAGCCATTATAACTGTCCCTTTTCTTATATGCATCCAAACGGCATTGCCCGTATTATTGGTTTTGAGATCCTCTGTCGCGCTAACGATAGCGAGCCAACCGTAGATCTCTTTTCTGCCTGTTTTGATTTATGTGATGATGGTGATTGGGTGACTATTCAGATGAAACCCAAAGTAGAGATATTTCTTCCTGGTAGTACTGATGTACGGGGGTGGAAGAATGAATTTGTTTTTATTAAGTGCTCCGTGATTCCTGAAGCTTATGAACCGTTGATAGCTGGTGAGAAGCCAACGAAGTTTAAGGAGGCAGCTCCTCCTCATGCCCTTGAATCGCCCCTGTATCATCAACTTCTACAGAATCCGGTCAAATTGGACCGCTATCCTGACGTCGTGCTGCACAGGCCGGCATACCGAAACATTGGCCTGAAGGAGTCGATTTTAGAATTTATGTTGAAGGAACTGGTAAGTGCCTTTATTCCTTCCCTTTTTACTGGTTTTGTTTAAGTTGAATATCTCTTGATATGGCTCTTTATTCTTCTTTAGAGTTTACATTGGCTGAGTTTGTGAAGGGTCCGTTGTTAGAGTTTATACTGGTTCGTAGGTAGCTGAGTCTGTGATTGCTGCGAATCTGTCATCTGCGGAGACCATTGAGCATGAGATTATTGATGTTGAAAGAGGAGTTCCACCTGCTGCTACTCCCTCCAAGAAGAGAAAAGTCTCATCGAGGTCATCTTCCAAATCTTCAAAGGGAAAAGCGAAACCGCAATCTATTTTTGATACTTTGCTGTTAGGTTAACTTCGACCTGAGGAGATAAAACTTAGTAAGTATCTTTTTGTTGTTATTTTTATATCCTCAGGTTGTGCTCATAATTGTGTTGCATGACAGATGTTCCTGAGCCTGATGTAGCGGAGAATGCTTTACTACACTTTGTTCCAAAGGATTGGATTCGAGAGCTTATGACTTTAGATGCAGGGAATCTTCAGGCTTCTCACAACCAGCTTGTTTATATGAATACTGTGGTCGGGACGGTTATAGGTGCTCGTCTTCGTTTATTGGCTCAACAACAAGAGAATATGGAGGGGTAGTTGGCTAACTTGAGGGGGCGCAATCGTGAGGAGGGATCTTCTGCTTGTGATTCTTGTCATGGGGAGCAATTTTTTATCAACCGTTTACAAAATGATCAACTTTTGTTGAAGAGGCAGCTAGCTGAGCAGCGAGAGCAATCTGTTGCTCTTGTAAAACAGTTGCAGGGTGCTTAAGCGAAGATAAATCATATGGGTGCCTACTGTGAATCCAGTAAGAAGGCCGTAGACGAGAGGGATGCACGTGTTGTTGAGCTTGAGGGCCAGCTGTCGGGGGCTAATCAAAGGGCTCCTGCCGCAGAGTTGAAGTCGAAAAGGGTTAAATCTGAGGTTATCCCTTATGTTTGTACCGAGCTGATCAGAAGTGAAGAGGCTGGCATGTTGTTGGCGGAGGTGGTAAATGCCAATCGTGCTCAGGAGAGGGTATCGATCCTGACTCAATTAGCCAGGGATGGGTTGGTTTCCCTGGCGCCCGATTTTTCTGACCAGACTGCGAGAAAAGTGCTAGCAGCCGAAGATGCTCTTGCCCGCATGGATTTCCCTTTCATGAAAGATATCTCTGCTGATGAATCTGCCTCTGTTGAAGAATTGTTCCAGAAGAAACCCCATTGCTCATCGTAATTAATGTCTTTAAACATTAATATTTCTGTTTGTTAAACTCTTTGCACATTTTGATTTATATCTTTTAAAGACTTATATCTGCGTGCTTAAGTTTTAACCAAGCTTTTATCTATACTTATATATATAGATTTGTGATGTGGTTATGCTGGATTTTACAAGCGTCCTCTTACTCCAACATTCAGGTATTTTTTAATTACTTGTACGTACTCATAAGTATTATTTGCGAAGGGTTGCGACCCTGTTCGCTTAAGAGAAATTTTTATTATATTAAAAGACTTGCTCCAAATTGGATGATAACATGTTTTTTGGAGCTTCGTCCATAGTGATTGAAACGACGGAGGTTTACTGCATTCCATGGCCTTCCGACTGAGTTGCCTTCCATGTTGACCAGGTCGTATGCTCCGTTTCCGTAGGTCTGGGTTACTTTGTATGGTCCTTCCCATGTTTGGCCAAGTTTTCCTTTGTCTTCTTCTCCGCTCTGACTATTTAGTCTGAGCACATAATCTCCCGGCTTGAAGGTTGACTTCCGTACTTTTTTGTTGTAGTAATTTTCTACTTTTTGTCGGTAGGAAGCTGTTCGGATTGCCGCTATTTCCCTTCTTTCATCCAGGATGTCGAGGTTTATTCGGAGATTCTCGTTATTGTTCTCCGTTTCCATGTTAGATACCCTGCAGGTAGAGACCTGAAGCTCTGTTGGTAAGACTGCTTCTGACCCGTATACCAAGCTGAAGGGGGTATCTTTTGTTCCCCTTTTTGGTGTGGTCCTTAGTCCCCACAATACTAAGGGTATTTCGTCGACCCACCCTTTTCGAGTAGGTCCCAGTCTTTTCTCGATGCCTTTGACTAGATCGCAATTTGTTACTTCAATCATTCTGTTACCTTGGGGGTGCTATACGGAGGTAAAGTTTTGCTGTATTTTTAACCAGCAACAGAAATCTGGGAATGTGCCCTCTGAGAATTGCTTCCCATTATCAGAGATGATGATTTGTGGCACCCTGAATCGGCAAATTATATGCTCGAAGACAAATTTTTCGACGTTCTTCCCAGTGATTTCTATCAGCGGTTTCGCTTTACCCATTTGGTGAAGTAATTGATCGCGACAATTAAAAACCTATGTTCTGATGGTGTTGCTGGTAATGGTCCGACTATGTCTATTCCCCATTGTGTGAAGGGGCAGGTTGCGATAACGGAGGTCATGTCTTGTTTGGGCATCCTACTGACATTTGCGTGTAGTTGGCAGTTTACACATACTCGTATCGTTGCTGATGCGTCCTAATGCATAGTTGGCCAGTAGTAGCCGAGTCGTAGTATCTTTGCTACTATTGTCCTTGGTCCGGCATGATGCCCACATATCCCCCCGTGTGTTTCTGTTATTATCATGTTTGCTTCATTTGGCCCAACACATCTTAACCATGGTGTCAGGAAGGCTTTTTTATACAGGACTCCGTCCATTAATTTGAACTAGGGCACTTTAATTCTTATTTTCCGTGCTTCGTTCTTGTCCTCTGGGAGAAGCCCACTTACTAGATATTCCTTTATGGGTGTCATCCAGTTATTCGGGTCTTCGGCAACTGTTGCTAGTACCTCATTTCCCTCTATTGACCTATCTTCGAGAACTTCTATTAGGACGTCTTTAGCTAAATGAGAAAATGTCAGGGATGACAATTTGCTGAGCGCATCCGCTTTTTGGTTCTGGTTCCTTCTTATGTGTTCTATTTCGAATGACCCGAAGCAATTTATCAATTCATGGACTTTTTCTAAATATTTTTTAATCGTTGGTTGCATTGGTTCAAATTCCCCTTGAACCTACTTGGCTACTAGCTGCGAGTCTACATACATGTGTATGTGTCTGACTTTTATATCCATTGCTATCCGGAGCCTTGCTAGTAGTGCTTCGTATTCTACTTCGTTATTTGTTGTCTTGAACTTGAATCGCAACGCATAGGTATATTCCTTCTGATCAGGTCCTATCAATATCAGACCTGCTCCGGAGCCACTCTTGCTTGACGCTCCGTCCATATATAGCTGCCATTTGTTGCCATCACTTTCTTCGGTGACGGTAAGTGTGCTTGAATGACTTGTAACCCCGGTTTCTTTATTATGCCGGGTTTCTGCTATAAAGTCTGCAAGCACTTGACCTTTCATGGAGCTTCGAGGACGAAATTCTATGTCGTGTTCTCTGAGCTCGATCGCCCATTTGGCCATCCTTCCCGATTTTTTGGGTTTGAGGAGCACCTGCTTTATTGGTTTGTCTGTCAGAATCACAATGTTGTGGCCCTGGAAGTATCGTCGGAGTCTTCTAGCAGTGTGGACTAATGCCAAGACTAGTTTTTCGAGCTCCGGGTATTGCGCTTCAACTCCTTGCAGAATCCGGCTAACGAAGTAGATAGGGATTTGCTTTTTGTCCCTTTCCGCCAGTAGTACGGAGCTTACACATTCTTCGGATGCCGCAATGTATATATACAAAGTCTCTCCTGCTATCAGGGACGTCAGAGTTGGAAGCTCCGCGATATACTTCTTCATCTGCTCAAATGCTTCGCTGGCTTCGATGGTCCATTTGAAAGTCTTCTTATGTATGCAACCTTTGAGTATTTTAAAGAATGGAAGCTGTTTTTCAGCACCTCTAGACAAGAACCTGCTTAACGCTGCCAATTTCCCATTCAGGCTTTGTGCTTCCTTTATCGAAGTTGGCGGGAGTAGCTACGAAAGCTTGTTGACTTTTGATGGATTAGCCTGGATCCCTTTCTTTGTTATGTAGTATCCTAGAAATCTCCCTTCTTCCACACCAAAGGAGCATTTCTTCGGGTTGAGTTTCATGTTGATTCCTCTAAACGTATTGAAGGTCTCCTGCACATCCGTCAGCAAGTCTTTTTCACTTCTGCTTTTGATGACCATGTCATCCACGTAGGCTTCTAGGTTTCTGCCTAACTGATGATGAAAGACTTTGTCCATGAGCCGCTGATATGTGGCTCCTGCATTTTTGAGGTCGAACGACATTTTTGTGTAGCAATATATTCCCTTGCTTGTGTAGAATGATGTCTTTTCCTCATCTTCTTTGGCCATTTGTATCTGGTGGTACCCTTTGTATGCGTCAAGGAAACACTTTAACCTGAAATCCGCTACGGATTCAACCTTCCAGTCGATCTCGGGGAGGGGGTAGCAATCTTTTGGTGTTGCTATATTTATGTTTGTGAAGTCCACGCACATTCACCATCCTCCGTCGCTCTTCTTTACCATGACCGGGTTGGCTACCCAGGTGGGGTATACTGAATCCCTGATTATCCCGGCCTTCAGGAGCTCGTCGACTTCCTTTAATGCAGCTTGGTCTCTTTCCGCCGCCAGGGATCTCTTCTTTTGATGGACTGGGGTTAGGTGCTTATGTTCGTTCAACCTGTGTTCTGTTATAAGTTCCTTACCCCGGACTGGTATCTTCCGAGGTATCCCCGTCATATCAGAGTACTCCCATGCGAAGACATCCATGTTGTCTTCTAACAGTTTTCGGAGCTTTGGCTTAAACTCTGGAGGCAACTGCTTCCCTATCATGATTAGCTGTTCCGGGAAGACCGGGTTTATGGCAATACCCTCATCCTTGTCCTCTTCCGTGATTGTAAGGATGCTGACCTTTGTTTCTTCCCGGGCCCGCTTCACATCATGGACGTGTTTCCCGGGGCCATGGAGGGACTCTATCGTCCCCACCCCTTCTGGGTATGAAATTTGACTACGGAGTGAATTGTAGACGCAACAATCCCCAGTCTTTTCATAGCAGGTCTTCCCAGTAGCACGTTATAGGGCGAAGGGGACCTTACTATAACGAAGTCTAGATTCTTTGTCCTTACCGTCGGAGGGCGGCCAATTTGGACTGGCAGGCGGATCTCGCCTATCGGCCAAGTTCGCTCTCCTGCGAATCCATTTAAAGGTGCCTTCGGGGAGGTTATCGAGCTCTGGACTGTATCAGGAAGTTGCATGAAGCAGTGTTCGTAAAGAACGTTGAACTCGCTTCCTCCATCTATGTACACCCTATGGACCAGGATATCATAGACTGCGATCTGTATCACCAGTGGATCTTCTGAGAAATTGCCGACTTCCTTAGAACCGAAGGTTATGTCAGCAACGCCACCCTCGGCATCCTTCCTTTTACTGCCGATTTTGGGGAGGGCCCAAAGTGAGCTGCCACTGTGATTTACGGTACCTTCCAAATCTCGGTCGGCCATATGTAGTTTTCTTGATTGACGGCGGGTTCGATTTTGCGTTCAAGCGGGTCCCACGGATGGCGCCAATTTGTTTGATCAAATAATCACACTATGGCTCAACCGGAGGTGTGAGTTGGGTTGTAGGTGTTTATCAGCGGTTCCCTTACGGTCAGAGGGTCGGAGAGACCGCTTTACGCCGGATGGTTTGATGACTAAGTCGACTTAGGGTTTTGATTAGGATTTGTTTAGGGTTTATCCGGAGGTCGAATAAACTCGTGAAAGGGTTTTAGTGTATAGTTCGTATGATGGATACAAATTGTGTGGATGAATATGAATATGCCGTGAGGCTCCTCCGCTATTTATATAGAGGGTAGATAACTTGGAGAGAAGGGTAAGAGAATTAGGGTAAATCTCTTCCTCCTTTGTGAATATCTTGTTTCCTTCTTGAGGAGATTTGTGGCAATCTTGTTACCAAGCCGTGTCTGAGTATATCGGAGCTTCGATATATATTTAATTACGGAATAGATTTTATCCACCCTTTGTTGTACATCTCCTCGGAGCTAGGTAATTATTTCCTTTAGAGCTCCGGAATGATTATGCTGAACGGAGTTCAAGCTCCATTATATGTATAAGTAACTTTACGTGTACGAGGGTGACTTCGTATTCTGCTTCTACTTCGGATACGGAGCTAGAGCTCCGTATGGATATATCATCAATCATTATCCAAGTTGACATGATACGATCCGGCTGAGAATTGAGGGGCTGTGGGCAACTGCTGGGCCGGCTGAAGAGGATCAGGAGTCTGTGCATAACTAGCATAGTTAAATAATTCCTCAAATAAGGAGGAATTCTGGCTAGTCTGAAGTGGGTCATTGTTCAAGTCGAATTCTGGACATGCCTGTCCCTCTGTAAGATGTGTATAGTCATACGCCTGGGTACCCATCTGCCTGATGACCCGCCCTATGCCTCGACGATGCCCCGCCTGGGGTCCCCGCACCTCCATGACAATGTCAGGCTGTGGTGTTGGAACGGGGTCCTGTTCAGCCTCCTCTTTTTTCTTCTTGAGCTGAGTCTGTAAAAAACGTTACATTATACATAAGGTTGATTAATTAACATTTAATACTAAAAAATAAAAAACCTTAAAGAGAGACACTTACATGTATTTCTTGAGCCATGGGGTATTCCCACTTTTTATCCTTCTTCTTCTTGTGCTTAATCTCGAAAAATCTACCAAGTCCACCTCCTGGTTATTTTCAACCTGTAAACACATCAATTTATCATAAGAATATGCATTCTTTAACTTATACTTTTAAAAACAAGTATATATATATTTAATACTTATATATTTCATAACTAACCTTCTCCTGGTGGACGTACTGAGAGTAAGACTTACGACCATGGGTCCCCGCAAGAACTTGCTTGCCCCTGTTCGTGCTGTTTGTCTCCGACTTCTTGACCCGGTCCTCCCTCTGGTAGTACCCCAACAAAGCTCTCCAGTCCTCCTGCGACATACCCTCTAGGGGAACAGCTTGTTTTAACTGGGGAACTGCTTTCAGGGCCCCCTTTTTGGAAAAGTGGGCTCTCTTGAACTGGCTCTTTCGGAGCCGATACTGATCTGAGCAGTCTCTATCAACACACAACTTAAATCCCTACTTGATAGGATCCTCGGGGTTAGGAATCTGAATGAAGTGGTCCAATTTGAACCTCGTCTGCAATTTATAAAAGTAATAGTTAGCGAAATTAAAATTTTATACAAACATCAAAGAAGAAATTATAAATTATAAATATTTTACGTTTAATGTCGGGATGATAAACTCCTTTCTTTCGACAGGCACATGGTCCTTACAGTCGTAGGCCTGAGGGATGTGGCGGACCAGTGTGCCAATGAGGCTCTTGTACATGCTATAGTTTGGGCCGATCGCCTGCCACGTTTTTAGATTGCGGGTGTTAAAGTCTATCGACAGACGACCTCTTTTAGCGAACTCAGCCTCGAGATTTAAGTTCTGACAAGGCCCCCTCCCCTTTCCCTTTCTTCGGGCTACCAAAAATTAAAAAAAAAATTAGTAAAAATGTATAAAATTAAAATATGAACTATAAACAACCATTTTCTTTACCGCCGCTGCCTTTGCAGCCCCATGTTATCCTCCACCATGGTTTACATGGGTCTTCATTACCACCATCACCGCCATGGTAAGTAGCCATTTATACTGCAAAATACAAATCATATTATACATTTTTTGCAAAATACAAATCATATAACAAAATTATCAAAAATTTTATTCAACGCGTAACAAAATGAAGGTTTAAGAAAAGATCCAAAATTATCACATATAACAAAATTAAAACATATACATATAACAAAATGATCAAGGTTTTTTTTTATTACTTTTATATATATCTTTTCAATTATATTTTTTTTATATACTTTTTATGCAAAAGTTTAATTAACTTTATAACTTATTTTTTTATTACTTTTATATATATCTTTTTTACTTTATAATAATTTTTAGAACTTCGTTTATACAGTATATATTTACTTTTATACTTTTAATTTTATTCTTATTCTTTTTACTTATATATTTACTTGTGTTGTATACTAATATAGTTTACTTATATGTTTTTTCTACGTAATGTTTAATATTCTTTTTATACTAAATATACTTTACTTATATCTATGTTTTTATATTAACTTTTTAACTAAATTTTTTATACGTCATATTTTTTAACTTAATTTTTATATATAGTTTTATCTATATTTTTTTCGAACTAATTTTTTATACGTTTTAAGTAGTTTATTTAATCAATATTTTTACATAATCTTGGCTATTTAGTTCTATAATATATTTTTAACTAACTAAATTTTTTACACGTCATATTTTTTAACTTAATTTTTATATATAGTTTTATCTATATTTTTGTTAAACTAATTTTTTATACGTTTTAAGTAGGTTTTTTTTAATCAATTTTTTTACATAATCTTGGGTATTTAGTTCGATACATATATTTTTAACATAATCTTGACTATTTATTTTAATCAATTTTTTAACAAATTTTAATCTACGTAATTTTTCATCTAACAATATATTCTAACCAAACACTAAAACACCTAACACTAATGACTAAATATTCTAACAAATTACTAACAAAACAAATTAGTGGGCTCCTAACAAATCACTAAATTATCAACAAAACAAAACTAACTATACTAACAAACCTATTAAAATCCTAAAGTAAACTAATAATCCTAACAAATTAGTGGGCTCCTAACAAATCACTAAACATTGTTATACAAATCGAACGGCGGCCGGGAAATAGCGGGCTCCTAAAAGTCCAGATGTCGCTACTAATACTACTTCCATGTAAGACTGACGGTGATGGCTGGCGGTGGTGGCTGGCGAGGTGATGATCCCGAAACTTCGTGGTAGCCAGATTGTTACAACAAGGGGACTGGATTGTTAAAATAAGAGGTGTTTTGGTGGTGTCGTGGTGGCCGGATTGTTAGTAGCCGGAGGTGTTATGGTGGATGGGTTTGGTTGAAATTGTAGATGAAAATCGGATGAAAATGATGGAATGGATGGGTGGACCGCTCTTATTCGGAAAATGGGTCCCGACAGACTTATTGTAGCGACCCTCGCTGCAATAAGTGAATTTAAAACGGTCAAACATTCAAACGAGTGGTTAGTGGAAAGCTGACGTGTCATTGTTTTGACTAATTCCATGAGAATGACTAATTAAATCATGAGAATATGTAACCTTGTATGCATGTTATATATTTTGTAAATATTAGCATGCATATGCCATGAAATAAATGCTAAAATATATTTGACTCCCGGTTGAGCATTCGCCATATATCGTCGTGTGCATAGTTTCCATACGGTAGATAATCTTTTCCATTGCCAGCTAATGATGGATTAAGGACGTCATCAAAGACGGAGCCAGAATTCTTTTTTACTAGGGGGATTTTAAAAGTTACAAGGATTGTATCTAAAAATGTAAAAGAATTGGAACCTAGCTCGGAATATATAGAAAATGGATCCTTAAAAGAATTTATTTCCTCACACCGGGTGTAACACTCATATTTAAAAACCACAAGTTATATTTAATAATTAAAGATCACGCGTGCCAGACAAGGTCTTATTAAATTAAAACTTCTTCAATAATGCAGGAAACCCAAAAAATATAATTTTTTATGACGTAATTAGCTTGTATATATATATATATTCTATATACTATTATGATTATTAAAAATTAAAACAACTCAAGTTTTTTATTCTATTGATGGAAAATTTATATCAAAATTAATGTTTCGATGACTAATGACTTCCAAAGAACAAACTTACGGCAATGAAGATTTTTGTATGTATTTCCTATATTTTTTCTTAATTTGAGAAAAAAAAATACACATATACCATTTAAATTTTGAAAAATTACATTGTACCAAAATGGAAGTAGGGACAGCTGACCCCATGATCCCATGATGGATCCGTCCTTCGACGCCATAGTGCAGCCAATTGCCTTCCTAGCGGAGTTAGTGGTGGCCCAACGTACAGTGGATAGGAGCTTCATATGTGTGCAGTTTATTAATGCATGCTGCGTACTCTTTTGGACGTGGTTTTTAAAGGCTTCAATTCATGCAGATCTATATTACTCCACTAGTATTGTTAATAATATGCATCTGACCAGGAGCCTTTGTATATTCCTTATATGCCTTTGTATAATTGTATTTTCCTTATATGCAGTTTATTAATGCAGCCTTTGTATATTCCTTGTATTGTGAATAAGTGACGCCAATCATATCGTTTAATTTGTAGATGGAGCGCGACTGAAAAAGTTCAACTAGCTAGCTGCTTCGTCTGGAGATGGCGTATGTTTTAATTGAGCAATCTGTGTGTTGTGAATCTCCGAGGCCTCAAGCTGCATCGAACTTTGTCTAGCAATGTCTTCTTTCGTCTAATAATATATATCCATCTTTGTAACACCCATCTTTGTAGTGATTCTCGACATCGGTGGGTGGTGGCACAAAGGTTGTTTGCGATGCTTTTTTGACTTTCTTCTCGATTTCTCACGATCCAAAGCTTTAATTAATTCCTTGGATTCTAGTTATTAATCAGATCTTGATCATGGTTTTTTATGGGGGAATCGAGCATGAAAGAGCGGCGAAATATTGGCTTTTTGTGACGCACCCGAAAATCCTTCTTCGAGTCCTTTTAACATATTTTCATGCCAAGGTCGCGACCCAAAGTATCTATACAGGTTTTACTTACCCCAGGGGATCTCTATTCGTGGTTGGAGATCAGCACCATAGTAGTTGCTTGCGGCGGTGGCACGGTGCTGTTTCGATTTTTTCGAAACGTTTTTGGTACAATTGGTTGTGTCATCTGTTGGAGTGTGATCATGTTAAATAATAAACGCATGTCCGGAAATAGTTGAAGCCTACGGGGTCATACGAAATGACACGGTAACTCTATACTATTAGTTATTATATTAATGTAATATAATAATTAATTGATCATGAAATAATTAGTTTAAATAAGTTAAAGAGTTAATTGTATTTAATTAATTAAAAAGAGGTTAAATGTGAAATAAGGAAATCAGAGTTGGGCTCTAATTCCTTATGGAGGGGGCCAAAATTTCTCAAGGTTTTAGGCCTTGAGGTATATGATTTGGTCACTGATGATATACCCATACGGAGCTCTAGCTTCGTATCTCAAGCAGAAGCAGAATACGAAGTCACCTTCGTACAGGTAAACCCATAACGGAGCTTAACCTCCGTTTAACATGATCATCCCGGAGCTCCAAAGGTAACAAATACCCAGCTCCAAGGAGATGCACAAGAAAGATCGGATAAAGATCTTTCCCATAATCATCTTATTAAAGATATCCCGAAGCTCCGATATACTCGAACACAACTTGGTAACAAGATTACCACAAATCTTCTCAAGAAGGAAACAAGATATTCACAAAGGAGGAAGAGATTTACCCTAATTCTCTTTACCCTCCTCTCCAAGTTATCTACCCTCTATATAAATAGATGAGGAAGCCTCACGGCACATCATCATACGCATGATACGAATATAAACCAAAAACCCTCACACCTGGTTTATTCGACCTCCGAATAAACTCTAAACAAAACCCTTAAACCCTAAGTCGAACAAACCGACTTAGACACAGCAAAACCATCCGGCGTAAAGCGGTCACTTCGACCCTCTGACCGTAAGGCAATCACCAATAAACACCAACAACCCAACTCATACCTCCGGTTGACCCATAGTGCGATTATTTGATCAAACAAATTGGCGCCATCCGTGGGACCCAGCAAACTATTTCTTCACGGCACCCACCCACTATCTCAATAGTCGGTAAAGACGGCTGAACCGGCAATACACCGCCTGATAGGGCTTGAAGGGATGAGAAGATCGCGCTTGCCTCAAAATAACCAGGAGATCGGCAAACGACATCACGAAGGCCTACGTATGTCAGAGATACCGGGTATCGCACACATTGTCACGACGCTAGCAGTTGAAAAAATACCAGAGGCGCAAAAAGGGCCAAGTGAGAGTCGCACACCGGTGCGAGGAGATCAGAGCCCGAGCAAACAGGGTTCCGCTGGTCTGTACATCCGAATTCAAAAAATCAGACCAGCATACATAGGGAACCTGGCCTCACCAGAATCCCGGAACGTCTCATCAGGAGTGGTACGTACGATGGACGCTATAAACACAAAGAGCACTCTGCCAGCGGCCCAAACACAAGGCACGCTTGTGTCTGGGCCACCTGACGAGAAACGACTTATGTCCAATTCGAGACTAAGGAACCAACGCCATAGCGTGACTATATCGAGGAACAGAGGAAAACTTGCGACAACCTCACAGGGTTCACCAGAAAAGGCACTCATGTTGCGTTGGCAGAATAACATTGGAATCGGATACGCATCAGAACTGCGAAACCGGATCCATGGTGAACCTGCTCAGCGGTCTCCGATTATAAAACATCAGGAGTTTGAGTTAAAACTAAGCCAAAGCCAGAATAAGGAGATCGATATCTCGTTTTGCTCAAAAGAAAGGCTAACTAAAACAGTAAGCCCACAACAGGAGAGTCTTGCGACAAAGGCACGGGAGCGTAAGCGAATAAAACCCGAGCCGGACACTCCGCGTCCAGGACAAAGTAATTTCCCCGAAGGACCTTCGGACGCAGCCCCAAGTGCGACATCCATTGGACTGACAAACCGAAAGGATACAAAGACGATGCTTTGGAATAAGGGCACCTCATCACCCAAAAAATCCAGGGCGGTGAATTCAGATAAAAAGAGGAACTCTTCCGAAGACACGGAAGAGCCTCAAGACCTGGGAACCCCGGACGGAGTGCCACCTACGAAGGTGTCGGGAGAACCTGGAGGAAGGATGTCCACATTAGTAGATAAGTAGATCACTGACGCTTACGTACAGGCCAACTATGACGTACTATGTGCAATAATAAGACGGCTAGGAGAAACAGGTCAGGTGTATGAACTAGAACCTGTCTCCCCACATCAGGGAGGACATTATCTTACGGAGGGCGTGAAATCAGAAGACTTCCGAGGGGAAAATGCTCCTCCGCCCGAACTCTCACCCGGAACAGATAATGAGAATACGAGTAGCCCATCTGCGGCAATAACACCAGACACCTTGATAAAAGAAAAAGAAACGCCAATAGAAGATATACGCTATAATGGCGAGGGGGACCCAACCGAATTCCTGAGCCGTTTTTCTATAATTGCGGCAACTCGGAGATGGGACCAAAGAACGATTTGTCGAGCCTTCTTCCAGTCCCTAACTGGGAAAGCGAAGGAGTGGAGCGAAAATTTAAGAACCTCAGGTGATGTCGGGGACCTCGAAGCAAAATTTGTGTCACGATTTGGCACATCAAAAAACTATGGCAAGACACACCTAGCGGCGCACGATATAAAGCGACGAAAAGAAAAAACAATCATGCAATTTATAGCCAGGTACACGTCGGAAACCCAAGAAATAAGTAGACTACCTGAAAGTCAGAAGATATCAGGACTCATTCATGGCCTTCGGGCACCAATGCTAGTCGAAAATCTCAGGGCCTTCGGGCACCAATGCTAGTCGAAAATCTAACGGCAAATCTACCAGAAATATACAATGAGCTTGTGGTAAAAGCTCATGCCTGGGTCAACAAGAATCAAGACACCGTCAATAGCGAAGGCGCTCAGGGGGAGGGAAAAAGGATAATACTATTAAAACTCACTGTGAGTCCCTCGATAGCTACAGATCGTTCTCGAGATCGTCTATTGTTATGTCGTGAGTGCGGAATCCTCACGAGATAACTAGTTTGATTAGTTATCGTGTATATCGCTAATTATCAAGTAAATAATCAGCCGTATGATGCTATATTCGTTTCTATAAGCTATAGAACGAACTTAGTCGCCTGGTGTATGTGTATGTCGAATGTGATACCTCAATTTAGGGTATTCATTCGTATGTATATGTTTCAGATCGAAACTGGGCTTGCTGGTTCGTTTATCTTCGTTTGCCTCTAACAAAGATATTCCTTATCTTCGTTAGATGTAAAACTTGGTTATATTCCTAAATGTTTCATCAACAAGGAATCCTAACACATATTATGTTTATACTTGTATAACACACAACAAACATCATACATAACATATATATAACACCAAAACATGTAATCAATCATTACCAAAACATAAAGTCCATAATCTATCAATTACATATATATAGATACGACATAAAGTAACATAATGTCTTAATCTAAAAGACAGATCAAATCTAAGTTGCTGTTGTCACATCAACGTGCATCAACAAACTCCCCCTTGACAGCAGCACCTTCGATTTCTTCAGTCTTCAAAATCTGGTCATCCATCAAATAACAATCTTCTGCTATTTGCATGGATATCTTCATGTAAGCAAAGTTGAAGAATCTTATGATAACGGCTTTCTTCATGCTTCCAAAACGGCAAGAATGAACATTCTGTATCGTATAACTTCCTTAGATCATTTCTTGAGAAGTTCACCAACTGCATTGGATCATATACTTTTCTCAACAAAATCTTCTTCTTCGAGTCTGCATACATCTTCGCTTCACCAGAGGGAAACTTCCTTGAACAAACCATGAAACACTTTTTACATTTCATCACTGAAGCACTTGACTGAATCGAATAATAATCTCGTCAAGAGATTCTCCTTTCAGTCCATTAAAGGCTTCATACTGGCGCTTCAGGAGTTTGATACGATTCTTCTTCAAGGTTACATCGCCCTCACAATATCTTTCAAGAGCGTCCCATAAATCCTTTGAAGTAGTGTACTTTTTGAACAAATGTACACTATCTTGAGGCAAGGCCATAGTAAGAGTGGACAAGGCCTTTCCTTCAATTGCGTATCTTTTACGTTCTTCAATCGGCATATTAGCATAAGTATACCTACCGATCACTCCATTCTTCTCATACGAAGGCAAATCAAAACCTTGAGTTATCACAAGCCACATTTCCATGTCGGTGAGACGAATGTAGTCTTCAAAACGTCTCTTCCACATCCAATAATTTTCCATACGGAAAAGCTTTGGAGGTGTATTACCCCTACCAACCTCAAGATCGTGCATGATCATCTGGCTGATGAGTAGGGCATTTGGTGAATTTGCAGCAGCTGGTATGGTAGTCATTTCGAATCTTTTGGTGACAAATCAAACGAAATAACAACGTAGATCGTGTGGCACGAAGTCAAACGGCTCACACGAAGTTCACGTGACACGAGGTACGTCACGAAGTCACACGAGTAACACGTGACACGAAGTACACTTGTCACGAACCGTAGCACGAAGAGCAATTCGTGCAGACGTGGCACGAAGTGAACACGAAGTCTGATGTGCAAAATCGAGCTTTAAATTTATAAACTAAAACTATCCAAAAATTCACTACTACGAACTCACGGGCAGTGGACCCGATCGTTTGTAATATAGTTAAGAGGCAAGTCTGAGTTCATCCTCAGGGATTGAGAAATGATTAGTTACTTGTAAAATGGTTTGGAAAACGGGTGTTGCTTCGAAATTCCTTTTGACAAATAAAGTAAATTGGTCTGCAAAATATTTGCATAAATTTAAAAGAACAGTTCAGACAATATAATTAAAAGTCATCCACCTTGACTTCCCTTGACTTCAAATGTGATTGCATTTAACTAAGGACAAATTATCTAGAATTTAAAGATAATCGTGACAAGGTTAAGCTATTCACGTGGTACCACCAACCGTGAATAAATTATCAAATCACCTAACTACTAGTCGAATTACCCAAGCCGGTACCACCAAAACCGAGACAATTCTTCTAAAAATCAGTTTTATTGACTATCAAATCATCAATTAAACCTATGTGACAATAACGTGGTACCACCAACCGATATCAATCACGTTGACAAAATTAATCTTTTCTTAAAACGATATTCACTATCATACCATGACCTAGTGATAATTACTTATAGACAAGTAACTGTTTTAAAATCACATACGCATTCAACTGGTACCACCAACGAAGAATCATATGCAACCAATATCGAAATTAATTAATGAAAAGAATTCATATCATCAAGATCACAGAATAACGATAATTAAATAAACCCTTTTGAATTAAAAATATTGCAATCACATTATCCGTCTAGTTTCATCAATTCACAATAATGAATAAAATAGAAGAGAAACATGATGTACCAATTGTTTGAAGAAAATAAAATGCAAGACAATAAGTAGATACGATCTAGATGGGTGCCCGTGAATCCGCCTAAGAAATAATCTTGATTGGAGGAAAAAGAACCCTTGTAGAACTGCTGCTAGAAAGATTTTTGATGCCTGATTTTTGACCTAGGGTTTTCTATTTATACCCCTCAAAAATTTGATGCAGAAACAAGGCAGGGTCTGTTCTCCCGTGCACCCACTGCGGCGCAGTGGGGTTTTGCCTTCCCTCACTGCGGCGCAGTGAGGTGGTCTTGACTTTGACTTGAGGGTGACTGCGGCGCAGTGGCTTGTGTGACCATCACTGCGGCGCAGTTCAAATCCACGGCCTCCTTTCTTCTTAACCAGACTGCGGTGCAGTCCTTCTGTTGCCATCCCCACTGTGGCGCAGTGGGGCAAATCCCACTAATTTTTGTGGTATTTGGCTGCGGCGCAGTGGGCTAGTTCATCCCCATTGCGGCGCAGTGAACACTTGTACAGAGCCGACTTCTTTCGATCTCGATTACTTGCCAAACTCTGTCGTCTCTTTCACTCAAATCAACTCTCAACATCATATTGAACGCGTATCCTGTTTAGAGCCTGTAAACACTAATAAATACCATAAACGCGCCAAATGCATACAAAAAAGACTAAAAACATATAGTAAAATGGCCAATAACGATGTTGGTAATGGGTATAAATTAGTCATATTAAATCCCCCCACACTTGAGCATTGCTTGTCCTCAAGCAAATCCAGAATTTAAGAAAAAGTAATCCTTGACAATCAAACTATCAAACAAATGACAAGTATCAAAAATAAGCAACACCAAGCATGTCAAGTGACAGAAAATGGGTGAAGCAGTTTTAATCTTAAATGAAAACTCGAAATGTTTGACAGTACCTGAACAATCCGCAAGCCACGATAATCAACTAAGCATAAATGAAAACAAACGATCCTATCGATATCATTCTATTCCAACAAACTTACTTTCGGGGTTGAATATATGAAGAATCACTCATAGCTCAGTTATGATGTATACTCCTTTACCATAGGCTTGAACCAGGATCGTCACTCCACCATTAAGGGGCAAGGATCAAGTACATCATCAAAGT
Organism: Erigeron canadensis; assembly: GCF_010389155.1. NCBI lineage: Eukaryota > Viridiplantae > Streptophyta > Magnoliopsida > Asterales > Asteraceae > Erigeron > Erigeron canadensis. The sequence goes on along the minus strand of NC_057769.1, from coordinate 14,234,265 downwards.
AGGCATTAAGGGTGGTTGTAAACTAAACTATGTATAAGGAAGATGTACAATAGGAATTGGGAGGTTTATTGATTTAAGGTGAAAGGTAAGAGTTTAAAGTATAAGTTATAATGAATATGAACAAATTAGTCTAATCAGCCCATACCATTGATTGCCAACAAACCACTAACCCATAAGATGCTTTCCTGAGAACACCTCCAAAATACCAGGAAAGCCCGACACCATTGTGGTGTATCAACTTCAAACAACTTATAATCAACCAAATCTTCCAAAATAAATGATACAACGACTTTCTAGACATTTAAAGTTGAGAAATAACTACTAGTAGCCCAAGTTTTTTCCTTTCCTCCTCTTTTTTATTTTTTTTTTCTGTTTTTCAATTCTATTTATTCTTTTTGAACCATTTTTACTCTACTAGTAGATACCCTCTTACAATGATAAACATGCCTATAACACCACGATCACTAATTAAGGCTCTAGGACAACCAAACCTACTGAACAACTGTTTCAAGAACTCAATGACTACCTTCGCGTCGTTTGTAGGTAAAGCCTTGGCTTCGGCCCACTTAGACACGTAGTCAACAGCAACTAGGATGTACTGAAACTTATTAGACGGTGGGAATGGTCCCATGAAGTCTATGCCCCAAATATCAAAAACCTCACATACCTGAATTCCTTGCTGTGGCATTTCATCCCGTTTTGTGATGCTTCTTTGGCGTTGGCAAATGTCACGGGTTTCAACCAAGGTTTGGGCATCTTTGAAGATTGTCGACCAATAGAAACCTGCATCAAAAACCTTTCTACCTGTAACTGACGGACCATAGTGACCTCCGGTTGGCCCATAATGGCAAACATCCAAAATCTCTCTAGTTTCAGCTCCTGCAACACATCTTCTGACCATACCATCTGCACAAATTCAAAACAGATATGGATTATCCCAGAAATAATGCCTAGCATCCGATATGAGCTTCTTTTTCTAGTTGACCCGAGAAATCATTTGGTATTTCACCTGCAACCAAATAATTTGCAAAGTCAGCAAACCAAGGACCTTTATCAGAATTAGAAATGACATTTAAATATTCATCGGGGAAGTTATCCTTAATCTCCCCATCCTAAAGCTCCTCTCGGTTTGGGTCCTCCAACCGGCTCAAGTGATCAGCTGCTAAGTTCTCGGCACCTTTCTTATCCTTGATTTCAATATCAAATTCTTGCAACAATAGAATCCATCGAATAAGTCTAGCTTTTGCATCTTTCATAGAAAACAAATACTTCAAAGCAGAGTGGTCAGTGAAAACAACAGTTTTACTTAGTACTAGATATGACCGAAACTTATCAAATGCAAAGACTACCGCAAGTAACTCCTTCTCTGTAGTAATGTAATTTTGCTGGGCGGGGTTCAAGGTTTTACTAGCATAGTAAATTGGCTTGAAATGCTTATCATCCCTTTGCCCAAGCACAGCTCCAACAGCATAGTCAATCGCGTCACACATCAGCTCAAACGACAAACTCCAATCCGGTCCAACCATAATGGGGGAGTTGGTTAACTTCTCCTTCAATACCTGAAAAGTGCTTAAACAAGATTCATCAAAAACAAAAGGGACGTCCTTCTCCAACAAGTGGGTCATCGGACGAGTAATCTTAGAGAAATCCTTAATGAATCTCCGGTAGAAACCAGCATGGCCAAGGAAACTACGTACCCCTTTCACATTGGAAGGCAGGGTAACTTGGCTATCACATCAAGTTTGGCCCTATCGACTTCTATTCCGGCCCTAGACACCTTATGACCTAGAACAATTCCCTCGGTCACCATGAAGTGACACTTCTCCCAATTCAAAACTAGACGAGCCTTTTCACACCTAGTCAACATCTTATCTAGGTTATGCAAACAAGACCTAAAAGAATCCCCGAATACCGAGAAATCATCCATGAAAATCTCCATTGAGGTTTCAAGCATGTCCTGGAAAATAGCTATTATGCACCTTTGGAAGGTGCCCGGGGCATTACACAAGCCAAAAGGCATTCGCCGGTAAGTAAAGGTACCAAATGGATATGTAAAAGTGGTCTTTTCTTGGTCTTTCGGGTCGATGGGTATTTGGAAATACCCGAAGAACCCATCCAAGAAACAAAAATATTCATTACCGGCAAGTCTTTCCAACATTTGATCAATAAATGGGAGGGGAAAATGATCCTTACGGGTGGCATCGTTCAACTTACGGTAATCTATGCAAACCCACCAACCCATGACAGTCCTAGTGGCCAAAAGTTCATTATTTTCATTTTCAATGACCGTCATGCCCCCCTTTTTGGGAACACAGTCGACGGGACGTACCCAAGAACTATCGGCTATCGGGAAAATGATCCCTGCATCTAACAGTTTAATCACTTCTTTCTTAACCACCTCCTTCATATTTGGATTAAGCCTCCTTTGTCTCTAGACAACGGGCTTAGCATCATCAACAAAATCTATCTTATGCATGCAAAAATCAGGACTAATACCTGGAATGTCGGTAGTCTTCCAAGCAAAAGCCCGCTTATGAGCTTTGAGCACGGCCAAAAGAAGATTTTTCTCGTCACTCGAAAGTGCGGACGAGATAACAATGGGTAAAGAGGATTTACCTGCCAAGTAAGCATACTCCAAGTGGGCAGGCAATAGCTTGAGCTCCAGATCAGTAAGGGGTACATCAACCGAATTTGGCACCCTTGAGCTTCCATCAGCAACAACCTTTTCAAAGCTCTCATTTTCTGGAGGTGTCTCATCCATATCAAGCGCCATCACTTCTGCAAACAAATCGTCATCACCAATATCTCCAGCTCCTAAGCAAACGAGCTCTTCATCAACTTCCGTTTCCATGAATTCCTGAAATTCTTGATCCAAAGCATCATCAATTACGTCAATCCTGAAACAAGATTCATCAGTCGAGTAAGAATGCTTAATAGATCGTTCAACATTAAACACTATCCTATCCGTACCCACACCCAACGAAATTTCCTTATCTTTCACCCGGATGATAGCATCCGCGGTGTTAAGGAATGGTCTACCTAAAATCAAGGGTACCTTAGTGTCTTCTTCCATTTCTAGGATCACAAAATCAACAAGAAAAACTATATAACCTACTTGGACAGTCATGTTCTCAGCAATCCCAATGAGATACTGAAAAGAGTGGCCAGCTAGTCTTATACTCATACGAGTAGATCTCAAAATACCGGAAGCCAACTTACTCCAAACCGAGTAAGGCATCAAATTGATACTTGCACCTAAATTTGCTAATGCCTTACAAGTCAAAGTACGAATGGAACAAGTTATAAGAAAACTCCTTGGATCCTCAAGCGTAGGCGGAATCTGTTGATTCTGCAAGATAGCGGAACACTCAGCATTGAGATATGTCGCCTTCACCTCATCCATCTTTCCTTTGTCTGTAACAAGTTCCTTGATAAATTTCGCATAATTTGGCATTCCCTGTGTCAAATCAACTAAAGGCACATTAATATGAACATTTTTAATCATGTTAACAAATTTGTCATATTGTTCCTTCAATTTGGCCTTCCTGAACCGCTGTGGAAATGTAACCTTAGGCTTATATGGCTTAGCCTCGAGTGTCACCGCCGGTTTCGGTGGGGTAACCAGAGTCTTCACAGTCGGTTGATCTTCCATCACAATCTCCTCATCAACATCTTCGGCTTCTTCATTTCTTGTATCCTGCACATCTGAAACAATAACATTAGGATTAGGAGGAGGGGCATAGGATCTACCTATACGAGTAGTAATGGCCTTCGCCTGCTCCTGACGAACAGGCAGTGGAGTGTACTTCTGACCACTGTTGGATCCTTGATTCTGCTTTGGATTCTGCTGAGTGTTACTAGGTAAAGCACCCTGGGGCCTAGTTAGAGCAGCCATCTTGCTTTCAAGATCCTTAAAATTAATATCCTGATTTTTGGCATTCATTTCCACCTTACCATTAATCCTGTCTAGCCTTTCACTCAACTCCCTAGTATCCTCCCTTATATTTTGGATACTTGTGTTTGTCTCAATCTGATTACTCATCATCTGTTTCATCATCTCTCTCAGCTCGGCATTAGGATCGGTAATAGAAGAGGAACAACCCGATCCTTGGCTTTGCTTAGTCTCCTGCTGCTGGTGCTGACTTTCGTAATTGCTCTTTTGCCACCTGTTACCAGAAAAACGAGAAGTATTAGCAGGAAAAGAAGAGTTATAAGAATTGTTACCTGATGACCGATTCTGAAAACCGGTGTTTCTCTGAAAACTTCCTTGCTGATTCTGAACAAAATTAACATCTTCAGGTCCCAGGTTGGGACACTCTTCGGAATAGTGTGTGTCTCCACAATGATCACACCCATCCGCAAGTACCTTCACATCTCGCTCTAGATATCCAAACCTTGATTCTTGATTAGCAAACCCTTTATCCATTCTTGCCGATAAAGCTTGAATCTCATCAATGACACTAGAACTGTTGCTTCCATCAGCCCTTGCAACCTTACTTTGCTTGAATCGGCTCTCATTCTTCACAAACCTCTTATCATCCATGGCCGCATTATCCTTCACCATTCGCTCCAAAATGTCAAAACCTTCATTTGGAGTAATCTTGCTAAAACTTCCACCAAAAGCATATCCCATCTCTCTTTTAGAAGCCTTGGTCAATCCATCAAAGAACAATTCAACATACTTCTCCTTGGTCAATTCATGACCCGGACAATTCCTCAACATTTCTTTAAACCGAATCCATGCATCTACCACATCTTCCCCATCTTCTTGCATGAAAGACCTAATCAAGTTTTCCAATTGCCTTTGAGTCCTAACTGAGTAAAACTCACCAATAAAAGCTTCCTTGAGTTGATCCCAAGTTGTAATCGAATTCTCGGGAAGATCATTAAACCAATCTTCGGCTTCCCCGGTAAGAGTGATAAGAAAGGTTTCAAGTTTCACGGCATTCATTTGGTTTTGGCCATATTGGTAAAGCCTTGCCAACTTCTCAAACCTCTCCAAGTGCTTATATGGATCCCATTTCTTCTTTCCATCAAACTTTTGCTCTTCAATGCTCTTTAGATGATTCGGTTTCAAATTGAAACTTTGATCAACCGTCGGTATTCTAATAGCGGAACCACGAGCCGAAGGAATATTGCGGGCTCGGTCCCCATATTTGATGTCATTTGGGTCTCTTGGTGGATTGTCACCCATTTCTTCTTTCACAAGTGCAAGCTCAAAGAATTCCTCTAGATAAAAGCCTTCTTCGTCCGAATCCGGTGGTGCTGTGAAGTTAATCCTGCGTCTAGGTGGAGTTTTCAATGTACTAAAAAGAGATCTCCCCGAAGAACGCAAAATCATCAACTATTAAAGTATCCTGCAAAACACAACTAACACCACACGTCAAATGCACCTGTGATAATTCAATAAAACAAGTCTAAACTAATAAAGCAATTAATTTCCTCATGCGTGAGGAAGGATCAAACCACTAAATAAACAACTAAATCAGCACACAATCCCCGGCAGCGGCGCCAAAAACTTGATGTGCAAAATCGAACTTTAAATTTATAAACTAAAACTACCCAAAAACTCACTACTACGCACTAACGGGCAGTGGACCCGATCGTTTGTAATATAGTTAAGAGGCAAGTCTGAGTTCGTCCTCAGGGATTGAGAAATGATTAGTTGCTTGTAAAATGGTTTGGAAAACGGGTGTTGCTTCGAAATTCCTTTTGACAAATAAAGTAAATTGGTCTGCAAAATGTTTGCATAAATTTAAAAGAACAGTTCAGACAATATAATTAAAAGTCATCCACCTTGACTTCAAATGTGATTGCATTTAACTAAGGACAAATTCTCTAGAATTTAAAGATAATCGTGACAAGGTTAAGCTATTCACGTGGTACCACCAACCGTGAATAAATTATCGAATCACCTAACTACTAGTCGAATTACCCAAGCCGGAACCACCAAAACCGAGACAATTCTTCTAAAAATCAGTTTTATTGACTATCAAATCATCAATTGAACCTATGTGACAATAACGTGGTACCACCAACCGATATCAATCACGTTGACAAAATTAATCTTTTCTTAAAACGATATTCACTATCATACCATGAACTAGTGATAATTACTTATAGACAAGTAATCGTTTTAAAATCACATACGCATTCAACTGGTACCACCAATGAAGAATCATATGCAACCAATATCGAAATTAATTAATGAAAAGAATTAATATCATCAAGATCATAGAACAACGATAATTAAATAAACCCTTTTGAATTAAAAATATTGCAATCACATTATCCGTCTAGTTTCATCAAGGTGGATGATTAAACAGTTAGCCACTCATGATCAATTCACAATAATGAATAAAATAGAAGAGAAACATGATGTACCAATTGTTTGAAGAAAATAAAATGCAAGACAATAAGTAGATACGATCTAGATGGGTGCCCGTGCATCTTTAACGAATCCGCCTAAGAAATAATCTTGATTGGAGGAAGAAGAACCCTTGTAGAACAGCTCCTAGAAAGATTTTTGATGCCTGATTTTCGACCTAGGATTTTCTATTTATACCCCTCCAAAATCTGATGCAGAAACAAGGCAGGGTCTGTTCTCCCGTGCACCCACTGCGGCGCATTGGGGTTTTTCCTTCCCTCACTACGACGCAGTGAGGTGGTCTTGACTTTGACTTGAGGGTGACTGCGGCGCAGTGGCTTGTGTGACCACCACTGCGGCGCAGTTCAAATCCACGGCCTCCTTTCTTCTTAACCAGACTACGGCGCAGTCCTTCTGTTAGTGGGGCAAATCCCACTAATTTCCGTGGTATTTGGCTGCGGCGCAGTGGGCTAGTTCATCCCCACTGTGGCGCAGTGAACAATTGTACAGAGCCGACTTCTTTCGATCTCGATTACTTGCCAAACTCTGTTGTCTCTTTCACTCAAATCAACTCTCAACATCATATTGCACTTCCAGGCCAATAATCATCCGAAAATGTACCAAATGAACGCGTATCCTGTTTAGAGCCTGTAAACACTAACAAATACCATAAACGCGCCAAATGCATACAAAAACGACTAAAAACATATAGTAAAATGGCCAATAACGATGTGGGTAATGGGTATAAATTAGTCATATAAAAATCACTGGATGACGTAAGCATGAACACGAAGTACACCTCGTGCTGACGTAAGCACGAAGTGACACGAAGAAGCTCACAAAAATGGTAAATAACACGAATTTCGAATCGAATTTGCAATCAATAGCAAATCAAACGATCTTAAACCTTCTGGTAATCAACCATAGGGCTCTGATACCACTTGTAAGGTGCCCTATTATTGTGTGGATCATAATAAGATGTGATTCGTTATGTCAAGAGTGCGGAATCCTCTTGAGATAACTAGATTGCTATTGCCTTTTGCTGATTAATAAGCAATTAACCAACCCAAGGAGATGCACAAGGCTTGTGGTTCATGTAGGAGGTCACACGAAGGAACAAATAACCTTGATTCGTGTATAATCACTAAGATCTAAAAAGATTAGAAATGATTAACCTAATTTCGTAGATTAGGTCGTGTATTTATACTAATAGGTATTGGGTTCGTATGGGCTTCGCCCTTAATTACGTATTAGGCCCGTAATTAACAATAACCAATACACTTCGTGCTGACGTTAGCACGAGGGTAATCCCATGTGCTGATGACGTCAGCACGAGGAACGTGCCTTTGGTCCTTTGTTTGACTTCGTTTGACTCGTACATAACATTCAATCACCGTTTAAGTGTTCTACGACACTCATAAACCTTGATTCTATGTTCTTGTACCTGCAAAATAATATATAACACACAAACACAATACAAAACACAAACAGATATAATATTGAAGTTCAAACGTAATCATTAAATATCAACACAAGTTCTTATTTAAATGATTACAAACATAGTTCCTAAAACATAAACGATAATCAAAATCTATGTTGCGATTGTCACAACGAATCTGCATCTACACCCTTTTTAGGAATTTTAGGTAAATAAGTTAACTTTTTATGTATTTTTCCCTTCTTTTTATTTATTTCGGCACTTAGTCTCCATAAATCATTTTTCCAATCTTCTCAACCACTATTTGGACACAGTAATTAAATACGACTTTGGTTTCCAGCAAATGTCGAGAAACCGACAGGCGAAGCCCTAACTTGATTTTGCTAGTTCGAATGGAAAAGCTAGGTAACATTTGAACCCGCTTTCTTGACTGTGACTGAAAGTCGATCAATTAGGAGATTTTGTGTCTAGAGTTTTTCCTGGGACAATTGAATCGTTTTGATTAGTCAATAATGACCCCGCCTGAGGGTTATGTCGAATCTACATGAAATCCTTTACAATGGGTAATGTTATGTATTTTTTTTCCGTGTTTTCCCTTAATGTGCTTAAGCACTATAGCTACCATATATATATCTCTCTGATGTACCCATGGCCATTCAAAGATTATGGCTTTTGATAGAAATGACAATGGGTCAGGTTCGGGGCGGATAGTACCAAACCCGTTCCTGACCCAATACCCATTGGGTACCTTATCACTTTATCAGGGATCACATCGCGGATAAAATTACACCCAAAACCTGAAACCTAAAATCCGACCCGATAAGCATAGCTATTTTACAAGAATACTTCCCAAAACTTGTATGATTTAATAAAGGATATTAGTTGCTCTTGATGCTTTGAGAAATGGATGTGCAAGTTATGGGATATAGATACAAAATTAGTTGATATTAGTGTGGAACATTGTATTATACAGGTGGAGCATATATTCAAAACTAATCACTTATAAGTATATAGATATAAGGATTGATATTGGGTCTCCATTGCTTTTCAGGGTATGCACAGAGATGACCGACAAGAAGTTATGCATAATTAGGTCTCCATACATTCGCAAGACTGTGCTATGGACGTTGTAGACGATGTGGCAACCTGTAAATCTTTATCTTGTACCCACTAAACCTGTTGCATCTCATGTTTCCACCTCTCTGGTTGGGTGTGACAGTAAGAACGCAGCTCATGCTTCTCCACCTTGAACTAACGATTATGGTTGCCTAGTGATGTTGAACACCATTCGGAAAGTAAAACAAGCATCATCAATGATATGTTATAAAGTGTGTCCCGTTATTTTGGCATACAAAACATGCTCCCCTAAATTTTAGATAATCCAGATTGTGAGCTAGATTTTGGATACGATTTCCATGGTTGTTAAAAGGCCATGGTGCCAAAAGGACGTTTAGACACATATATAATTAGTATGCCCACTATACAATAAAACAAGAAAATATCACATGGCAATGTAATTTTATTGAGAGGTCGATCACTGAGTAAAGAGTATTATTGATTTATCCATATATATGGTCACACTCTGTTGTTGACGTACACCAATAATAATCCGAATCTTGTCTATAAGTACGCACATCTTGTTTGGATCATTTCTACATCCAAAACATCAATCAATCTCTTTCTTGATTTACCAAAAAGTAGGAACATGGGTTTTTCATCAAATATTGAAACATGTATTTTCATCTTAATCATCACAACATCAACACTCTCTTCATTCACTGCTGGTGTTCCACAAGTCCCTTGTTACTTCATATTTGGTGACTCGTTATACGATAACGGTAACAATAACAATCTTGTTACCGAAGCAAAAGCTAACTACCCGCCTTACGGGGTTGATTTTCCTGACGGGCCTACCGGGAGATTTTCTAATGGTCGCAATATTGCCGACGTTATCGGTCTCTTTCTCTTTCTATATCTAATTTTTTTTTTGTTACAAAAATGTACGTGTACAATGCTACTTAATTCTGAATCCATAATCATGCATAAAAAGATTACTTGGAGCACTTCTAGCTTGTTCACAGTTTTATGATAACTTTAACTTTGGGCCTTTTTTGTTCTGCTCAGCTCAACTACTAGGGTTTGAAAACTCCATTCCACCTTATGCAACTGCAACCCCGGAAGAAAGCATTCGAGGCGTAAACTATGCGTCTGGTGCTGCTGGAATTCGTGATGAAAGCGGCCAACACATGGTACTTCTTCTCTATATAGTATTTGGCGTAACGTATACGTCCATGCATTTCTAGCTACAATATTCAATGCATGCAAATACATGAAACCTACGTACGTCTGCATCGACGTCCCAAATACATTGATTGATTAAAAAGTAGAGCTTATGATCATTGTTGAACCTCGAATTCGAATGATTCGTTAATCGCTATGTAACTAATGATGATTTTGATTTTGATTTACAGGGTGGTAGGATAAGCTTGAGTCACCAAGTGGCTAATCATGCTACAACAATTTTGCAACTAGCGGACTTGATGGGAAAACGGGGATTTAGCCACAGTTAGACAACACCTAAACAAATGCATATACACTGTTGCCATCGGCAATAACGATTTCATAAATAACTACTTTTCTCCGCATTACTATCAAACCAGCAGCTTATATACTCCTCAAAAGTATGCAGAAATCCTTGTTCAACAATATTCTGAACAGATATCGGTTAGTATTTCTATATATATATATCGTACGTTGTGGTCTTTTGAAAAATTCATGATTACTACTTTGGTTGATAAATTGAAATTTTTCTACGGATGGGGACTATTCTTGTCCCGGCTCTATGCTGTTAGTTTCTAGTATTTTGGTAATTAAAAACTTTTGTCAAACTAGGAAGTCTGGTGTTCTAAACGCTGGACTTCACCAAGACTGGCGTCTTAAACTCTGGACTTCGCCAAGACTGGCGTCTTAAACTAATAGGAACCAATTTATGCAAAAGTTACATGCCACGTGTTTGAAGCCCCACGCCCAGGACGCCACATACTCTTGGTATTTGGCGAGATCCACGTTTACAACACCGGACTTATTAGTTTTACAAAAGTTTTTTTCCCAAAATACTAAACACTACACGGGATGAAATTAGTGCCATCCGTAAGTAATGTTCTAATAGATCATTGCATCATGTCATCTTCATTTGTACAGCTTAATTAGACTAACATTAGTAGGTCTTTGTGTAGAAACTATACACGTATGGAGCAAGAAAGTTTGGGGTATCTGGAGCGGGTTATTCAGGCTGTACACCAGCCATGATGGACAGGTTCGAAACAAATGCATGTGTGGATGCTGTAAACGGTGCTGTTGTTGAATTTAATATGAGGCTTGTTGCTGCTCTTGGTGAACTTGAGAGTAAGCTCTCCGGAGCAAAGTTCATCTACATGGAACCTTCCCTGGGCTATTCTACTGGTAAGTAGTTGATCCATCCTTACTAATTTTGAACATAATGAATTTTAATTCGAATGCTAATGGCTAACTAGACTGAGAAATCCAAAATAAGTATCTGCGGTAAAGGAATACTATTTGATCTGATTGGGTGTATTTTAATCATCCAGATTTCAATGTTACGGATCAACCCTGCTGCAGCGTCTCGACCACGGTTGGTGAAGGGCAATGTGCTCCTAACCTGATACCGTGTAGTTCTAGGCAGAACTATGTATTTTGGGATGCATTTCATCCTACAGAAGGTATTAGCCTTGTGGATGGTACAACTACATATGAAGCATTATCCCCATTCTATACTCCCTCTGAAGGATCCTCCACAATGTCTACTGAAGCAGGTTTTGTCACCGATATTTAATGGTAGCTAGAAACAAGATGTGTATCAATGTTAGTAAATGTGGTCACTAGATCAATGCACTAAGAAATCATCTTAGTCGGGTATTTTCATTTTACTTAGTGCTCAAAATAAATGTCACTCTTGTAGTTATAATAATCCTGCCATCAGACCATGACGCGAGTGTGTTACTAATGTATCTGTCAATCAATGAAAGTCAATTTCTCGAACTATATATGATAAAATAGCTAGCATATATGGCTAAAATTAAAGGATTGATATCGATCTCTAAAGTTAACTTTATTAAGTTAAAGATACTAAGCCTTAGATTACTACATCGAGTACTTCCCATTATAGTTCAATGGTTGAGCATCAGTAGAGTCTTGAGTTCGAGACATGAGAAAGACATTTAAAATAATTTCCTCAACTGAAACATGTTTGAGTCCTGCAGAGTAGTCAGAGTTTTACCCCAATCAAATGTGTTGTCTTCAATTCGGGCGATTTAGTTGGTGGTTTTTCCTCCTACTAGGTATTGAGGGGGAAAGAACTCTCTAGCGCGGATACGATTAAGACAACGTAAGTTAGATCTCCTGTCGCTAATCCGTCGGTAACCACTATCACCGACGGATTAGCAACGGCAAAAATCCGTCGGTAAAAACCTCGTCGGTGATTTATTCCGACAGATTGGCCGACTGAAATGAAAAGTTAACTACGGAATTGGCCGTCGCTAATCCGACACTATTAATTTTTTCTATTCTTTAGTAAATATAATATTTTAATATCACTGACGGATGTCTGTTGGAACTAGCGATAGATTAGCGACTGAATAGCGACAAGCGTCTGTCAGAATATATATTACTATCACCGACGGAAACTGTATACCGACAGAAATCCGTCGGTAATCCGTCACTTAATATATTTAGCATAATTGTGTATTATAATTTATTAAATTAATATAATTTAAAATTTATATTTTTTATGAAAAACCTGAACAAAATCGTGTAAAAGCTATATACATAGTATTAAAATCCGAACATCAACCCCATATATATATCATTCACCAAAATGGCCATAATTCATGTAAGGATATTACAAAGTACCTAATAGTTTTATATTCTAAATTCAACCCCAAATATACATCCAAAAGAAATTCCCCCCAAATATACATCCAAAAGTTATATGAAATACCATTGGAGAGAAGTATCACAAAATAACCAATACTCATTCATGGGGATTACTATCACTACACATCCAAAGATCATGGAGCGGGAGTAGTTGGTGGAAGTTTTGCAAGCCTTTGCTCAATCGCCGTCATCCTGTCAAGCATCCTCTTTTCCCGAGTTGCTGCCGCCTCTGCTGCTGCTGCCCTTTCTAGTCTGCGCTCTTCCAAAAGACTTGCATATCGTTCTTTCCACATGTAAGTTAACTTTACAATCCAACCATTCGGGATTATATAAACAGGATGTCAAATGCCTAAGACCACCATATATAACATTCACTTATGTACCTTTTTCTTTCCACCAACTAGGTTAATGGGCAGTATTGTACAGAAATTTGTTGCATCCTTTAAAGAAAAGGTTAACATTTGCTTCTATTTACAATGAACATTTTAATGAGTAAGACTATAGTAGGATCTATAAATAAGTTGAAACTCACCTAAAAGCCGATGTGCTCATATAGCAAAATTCATATATCAACCGAAGTGATAACTTAACCTAAATTTAACAAAAGTATATATGGCTGGATGGTAAATAAAAAGGATAAAATACAAGATTATTTATACCTCCTCAATGCATGAAGAACTGGGAGTAGCTGATAACTAACTAGCTCTTTGTGTACTCGATATACCAGTCACAATAAATCCCGGATCAGACGGGGCACCCTTTATTCTCCCTTTTTTCATCCCTCTGACAGCACGTTCCCAAGCCTCGAGATCTCCCAATGGGTGTGTGGTATCATCAGGCCCAAACTTCTCAATCTTCTCAATCATGTACTCAATATACTTCTCCTATCATTTATAATAGCAATATAATGTTATATCATATATTAAAGTTTATGTAAGTTGCTTAATCAAAAGTAATTCTGGTGGTTTTACAAATTTCAGTTTGGAGTATAGGTTTCTTAACTTCCTCACGAGGTCACTAATTTGGGTTTGACACAAATGTAGTTCGGTTTTACAAGCATTAATATATAGTTCAGGATTTTGTACAAAAAACACATACAAATGCTTACTCTAGCCCTGAAAAGTCAAACTAGACAATACATTCCAAGTGCAAAAACAAATGCTAGTTAGATCACAAGTAGCCTAAAACAAATACATACATACACAAACTAAGAGAGCTAACTGGTCATCCATTAAAAAAACACTTGAGATCAAATCCCGCTAAGACGACTTAATAACTAAAAGAACCAACTGATTCAATTCATAATAAACCCTAGTTATATCAAAAGTAGCCTAAAACCGAGTTCAAACTTAATCATAAACAACATACTATTAACTACTTTAATATGAAAATCAAATATCGAGCAGCATACTATTAACTTACTAAGTCTTCTTTTGCAGTTGGTGTAATGAACTCCCGTGGCCCGCATTTTGACTTATCTGACTTTGGTATTTTCTTGGATCACCGACGGCCAAGTATTGTTTTATCATTTTTTTGACTTTTAATGACTTAATTACATTTATCTAACCTTTTTAAATATTAATATATCTTTCGATTTGTTGTCTTTAATATTAAACGCGTATCCATTTCATTTATCTAATACAATACTTGAGATAGTTAGCACAAATAACGAATGACAAGAAACAAACATCAAATGAATTAATAATTTTACTTGTATATGGTTTTTAAGCATGCATGAAGTTAATGAGCTCGATAATTGGGTTTCAATGTCATAAAGTAGAACTATCTCAAATATCGTATTACATAAAAAAAATCCAGATGCAGTATAATACGTATGTAATACCAAAGACAACAAATTATAAGCTTTCTCATTTCTAAAGGGTTTGTATAAATGTGTCTAAGTGATTAAAAGTCTAAGAAGTGATACCAATAATTCTGGTCGTCGGTATACATATAAAAAATTATTTTATTTAATTTTTTAATTAAATCCGTCGGAGATCCGTAGCTATCACCGACGGCTAAATAAAAAAGTTTTATTTATTAATTATGAAATAAAATGTTAAAAGATAACTACTTAATTTATTTAATCCGTCGGTAATCCGTCGGTATATATATAATTTTTTTAAAAATAAAATAATAAATAATTATTTAAATATTTTATCGCTAATCCGTCGGTAAACCTCGTATTTTTCCAACAGATTGCCTACGGATATTGCCCGTCGCTAAAACGTCGTAAATCTGTCGGTATATCGATCGTATCTTGACTTATTGTTTTTAAAAAACCTTGCGACGGTCAATCCGTCGGTAATTTAGTCGATAAGTGCGACGGAATTTTCCCGTCGGTAATTCGTCGGTAAAGCCCAGTTTTCTAGTAGTGTGCGAGCAAATGTTTCACAACTTTTCAAAAAAAAAAAACTACATCGATCGATACGGACTTTACCAATTGTAGTTTTGGTAAATTATTAACACATGTAGAATTTTAATTACAAAATCACCAAGAATATATATATTATGTCATGTTCCTAAGATCCAACATAAAAACATCATATCACCGGCAAACAATTGTCAAGTCAAGCCTTGAAACTAACCACTTTTCATTTCGAAAGAGAGATGATCGATATATCACTTTTGTAAGTCGTTGAACAGCACAAAACATAAACATGCTTCATAACATTATACAATACAAGATCAAGGTTTTGTCACCGATGTTTAATTAATGGTAGAAATTAAGATGTGATCTATGTTAGTAAATACGGTCACTAGATGATCAATGCACTAAAAAATCATGCATGTTGACTAGCCTAGCATTTTCATGTTACTTAGTGGTCAAAATAAATAGCTAGCTAATAGAATACTATGGGTGTGTTTAGTTCAAGAAAACTCCCTTGTTTTCCATTTTCATTTTTCAAGAAAACATGGAAAACAGGAAACGCGTTCAAATTATAATTTTTTAGAAAAATTTTCTTAGAAAATGAAAATTCCATTTTCCAACTTTTGCACTAAAATTAGACAACTGTTTTTTTCAGTTTTTGTTTTCACTTTTCTATTTTCTAAACCTTTTATAAACCTAAAATTAAAAAACAAATGAATTTAAACATACTTTCTAGTTTTATAAAATGAAAAAATGAGAACTCCATTTTTTATTTTGAAGGCATTTTTAAAATTTTCAAATGTTTTTTAGAAATGAAAAACCTTTTCATTTTCTAAGAAAACTAAAAATGAAAAACTTAAAAACATTTTCTTCAACTAAACCGCCCCTAATGTACTCATATCTATTAATCCATGAAAGTCAATTTCTCGAACTATATATGTTAAAATAGCTTAGCTAGCTAGCATGCATAGCTATAATTACGTGATTGATATCTCTAAAGTTAACTTTATAAAAGATCCCAACCATTAGATTAATACATCGATCATTAAGGACTTTACCAATTGCAGTTCGGCTTATTTAGTACTGTAGAATATTTAATACATGTGAAATTTTAGTTACAATGTCACCAAGGATGGATGTATATCATGTCATGTTCCAAGATCCAACATTAAAACATCACCCGCGCGCAAACAAGTCAAACCTTGAAGTTAACTAACCACTTTTCATTTCCAAAGAGAAATAATCAATATATCACCTTTTTAAGTCGAACATTACGTACCAAACATAATTAAACATGCTTCACAACATTATACAATTAATACAACATCAAACTGTACAGCTTAATTAAATTAAAGAAAAATCGTGTACGGATCATCACCGATATCTGAATCATGGGAAATCAGTCAGTTTCTTCATCTCCGTGCTTTCTACATCCACTTGAAAACATTTCTTATGTTGTCTCCAGTTATCAGCAATCGGGTTGATCCACTCTGGCTCGGGAATCTCGATCCTCGATTTCATCGAATCATCTTTTGACACATTATACTTGTCATCTCTCTTCTTAACCAACTCCGGGTTCACCACTCCTTCCCCTTCCGCTTGTGGGGACATCATCAACGATGGCGGCCCTAATGGAAGCTGATCACCTTCAAAATTAGCCATCCAAATTAACAAAATTTGTTAATCCAAACTAGCTAGCGTATAAATACGGTGAACTTTTATTTAACTTGCTACATATATACCTCTATCGGTTTGCCAAGTGCACCAAAACTTGCCATAAGTTTTGGCTATGTTTTTCAGCTCGGGCATGACAACCATGTCTGGCATTCGTGGGTGCACCCAAAGCCCAGATTTTACCTGGAAACACACAAATGGTTTAAGCTAGCTAAGCAAGCGTGTACACAAAAAAAAATATCTTGTTCAAAATGAAATTAGTTAAAATAAATATATATAGAAACCTCGTAGGCATGGGAGTGCCAGAGTTTTTGCTCTTCAGGTGGCAGTTTTTCAAAGATGGTATCCGAAACTATGTATTCTACTCCTGCAAAGATCCAAAACCGAAAATTGAACAAGCACGCACGTATGTTATTTTCCTTTGAGCATCCTTGCACGTTGGTCCTACTGATATGTGTAAAATATATTTTACCCCATTCGGAAGCCGCATCTCAAAAAGTTTTACTGTTTTATCCAGCTTAAGATTGTCTACAACTATCATATATATATATGCTACACGTACGATCTTAAATTAATGTATTAGGTACGTCGATCTAGAATTGGTGACATGCTTCCTAATATTTGTAGCTTAGATCAATCATATATTGATCGATCGGCTAATTGAACTAGCTACCTGTTTAATAAGTCGATAAAATCAATTTTATTGACCTTCTTCTGAGATTTTAACCAGTAGCTAGATTATTAACCTATCTTGACAACGTACTTTTGATTAATTCAATTTATCACTACCGTACAATTTTTTAGTACATATATTTGTGTTATTAATTTTATTTTTTTTTTAAAAAAACATATATTATATCTTTTCTACATCAAATAAATTATGTCTTCAATATATATTTGGGTTTTAGATAAAATAAAACAAGTATTAAAATATAACAAATAAAACAATAAGTTTTTATCTTTGACTGGAAATCAATGTGCATCATTAAAAAATAATCATGCTATCAATCGCTTAGTGAATCTTCGTGCATCAATTTAACCATGATCTAAGAGTCAAAATCTTGTCTTATTTGTTTTACTTTAATACTGGTTTTAAAATACCTAACCCATATATATTTGTGCATATGAATATACCATAAATCAAAATGAACAAATATATATATACCAATGAGACGTCCATTCGAGTAGTCGGAATCATAAACAGCAGACTGAAGGAAGTCTTGGTTAAGCCTTGTGACAAAGTGGTGCGTCTCAATTTGGCGAGACATGTCATGGCTATACAAGGCAAAAGTACAAGTATGTTGACTCATCTGATTTATGGGTTTAAAGGATTGCAACATTTCAGCACCTTTGTTCACTATTTGTTGCCCAACCGACAGCCCTTTCCCATTCTTCTCAATATCATCTGTTGTTGTTGAAGCCATTGATCGATCAGTATATAAGTGTGTTTATAGGAAGTAATCAACAACTAATAATAAGTCTGCTTTCAATAATGATTTTGTTAAGTTCTTGTTTGCTTTGATATATCGATGGTTTTAAAACAGATCGATGCAATTTTGATAAGTTTCAAGGATGGAAAATGGTCATACAAGGGAGCTAGGTGGCGAGTAAAGGCAAGGCATGCAAGGCCAGCTGGTGATATTCTAGGACATGTGTCATGTATGCTGTTATTTTTGCTTCTCAACTACATATGGGGAAAATGGTGTTTATTTGAAACTAGCTTATATCCGTATTTGAAATACATATATACGAGAGTTTTAATACTTAATTAAATAGGTTATATTAAATTCATGATATGATAAGACAATCAATTATGATAAAATTATATAAACTAGAGTGAGGTCTGTACGATACACGGCTACAAAAATATGCTTGTTTATGTAGTTACCGTGGTGTAGGTGAAGTTGGAGGGTGCATATGGTCACAGCGGGTTTTAAGTTAGGTTGTGAAAACATTATGATGACCCTCGTTTTGTTGTCTGACATCCGTTTACACAAGCAAGGGAAAGTTGTATACCATAGTACGGCTATAAGATTGGGGTTCTAAATGTAAAAATGGTGGTTCTAAATAATAAGAACAACTTACTAATTAGTTCAATTCGCAGCCGCAATCAACACATACAAATGCGCATAAAAATGAATCTGTTCTCAAATATGCATCTATGGAACCTGATCGCACTTCTGGAATACTTTCAATGCGTGAATAGAATAGCTATCAATAACCATTGTCGATGATGAACTCGATAAGCAAAGGTGGTCTGCAACATCTTTGCCTTCAATTCATTCAAATTTCATAACGATAGCACCTATATTATTAACTTTATAACCAATTATTTTTTGGTATCCCATACCCAAAGGAATCCCCTTCCTGAATACAACCATGGCCTGGTATTTAAGTCCCCCTACAGGAGGTGTTGATAACCCCCACACATAAGTCAAAGTAGTCTGTTGTTTGCTAGTAATGAATCTTATAACAATGGAATTCTCTAATAGTCGCAATCCATGCACCCATTGTGTCATATTTACACTATAACTAATACAGAGTATTAGTTTTGTTGGTGCTAGCTATTCGCTGGTAGTGAACTTCAACTTAACATGCACTCCGCTTATTTTTCCAGCAACAATAAGTATGTTTTTCACTGTAATGTAAAGATACACTATATTTTAGAAGGCAGGCTATAAATTGTTATGACTTTTAACGTGATACTAAAACAACACCAAAAACTATATTGAGATTCTTATTGTCGTGTACACGCGTGTCAAATACCTTGAGTGGGAATTTATATATATATGATATTGGACGCAGTCCAACCTTCATTAAGCCAAACACTTTCATGTGAGATACATTGTGCAAGATGCAGTGAAATGATAACAATTGAAAAGAGGATGGAGATAAACACATTCAAGACCACTAATATAAAAATAGAAAAAAGACAAAATTTTAGTTTTGGAAACCAACAAAATTAACAAAGTCTTGTAACTTGGGTCAAAGGTAAAACATGAGAACAGTGACTATCGTATATGCGTTTTCTAAGTCGTTTACATGTTTCGGAATCGTTCGTCTGTATTAAAAAAAAAAAGAGTTAAATGTTGTACCTTCCATTTCTCAAGCCTAGCTCATAAATCATAATACACTAATGAGTTTGGCGAGATTCTTGCAGTTCTATATAAGCAAGATAGAACTTGCTGGTGAGATGGGTAACATAAAATGGTAAAATTGTAATCGATACCATAAGCACATGTAAGAGATCTTTCCTTAGTTGATACTATGTTTTTTTTATCTCCAAGTGGTCAAATATTTTGATACATTACGAAAACATTAAGATCAACATTCAATTGTTCGCTAACCAAATAAGATATGTTACCAAACTAACCCCGACCCACCCACTCTGTCTACCACTTATAAGATGTAAGAAGTTAAATAAAACAGACAATAACATGTTCATACTCCTGCTTCCCCTTTCCATGTTGAAGGCTGGAAGACTCGGTAAGAAGGTTTCAACATAGCAAATGAAATGAGAGCCACGAATTATAAGTGTGCACTCGTGTGTTGAGGAAAAGGCAACTCTTTTAGGAGTTCTTCTATAGTAACCTGAAAGAACAAAAGTGTCACAATTGTAGCATAAGTGCACAATTACAAGGGCATTCGTCGAATTCCTTATGTTATAGCAGCGTGAAAAATACTTGCATAAAGTTTATACCATAAACAGTTAATAAGGTGTGTGTGACTATAACTTTCTGATCTTTTTTTCCGGATAGGCCCGTTGTTGAGAATTAGCTTAGTCAACCTCAATACGAAAAATAAAACTTTTTGCAGCATATGGGAATATCATAAACACACAGATATAACCACTTGCGTGCTAAAGAAATCATCTGATATAGATTGAGTTGCCTTGCTTACTCGTAGTTGTAGAACTGCATCGTTATCTTCAAAAAAGAATACACTAACTTCGAAATTGTATATTTTTGAGTTTTCATATAATGCTAATAAAAGTTTTTACCTTTGCTATGAGCATAAGTATGAGCAGGGTTAGCATTAGTAACTTTTCAGTCCACCAAAACGTATTTGATTATGTAAGGTTCATAATGATATATGCAATATTTTGCACTATATGATTTTATATCGCAAGCATGCTCCATTAAATGGTTACAAATTGCATAATTTGGTTAAAGGTTCCAACTAAACGTCTAAACACGAAACAAAATTACCCACAAAGAAAAAGAGAAAAAAAAAAAACTTGGTGTAAATCTTCATCAATTCACACATGATACCAGCCTTCATGTGCCATGAGACGGCAAACTGAAACTCATGTCCGTTTTAAAAAGAACTCTTTCGTTACCTCTTATACTGGTCATGAAAACTAAAGTTAGTATGTTAAAACCTGTAAGTCCCCTAAGCTCAATTTTAATGACATAAAAGCAAATCTTTCAAACTCGATAACACTAAAAATCTTTAAAAGTTGCAACTTGCAATCACAAAGCTCGGCCAATCAACGATTAGCGAATTATATATATATATATATATATATGTTTAATACTTGCTTGTCTTATAAACTCAAACATTACTGAGGTAAATTTGGGTACCTAAGATATGGGCAGGGTGTGTAAACAGTTGAGCATTGTACCATGGTAGTCTTCAGCGATCATTGAAGGCAGGATGACGACCCCTATTCAAGGAAAGAGACATGGCACTTTCCTTTCTTCTTCTTGATCAGTTCCAGCCTAACGCTCCCCACAAGGTCAAGCCTAACCTGGAAGCCCGTATTCAAGGAAAGAGACCAAGGTATACGTTTATAGCCTGTACTTACCCGTAATGGCAGTCATAAGTAGAGCTTATAATTTTTTTAAACAGAATGTACATCAATATAATTCACTACCAAATTGCATTAGATTTATACCCCAAATAGAATCTCTGATTTACCTAGTAGCGTGTCAATTATCAGACTTTGATCATATCCCAATGATCAATCTATCCCAACCCAACTACATGGATCATGAATTCATGATGTGACTCATTGGTTAATGGAACTTAATCTCACCCATAAACTTAATTGTCCATTAATTATGGCCTAATTATTATACTATTAAGTCAACAAAAAATCTTAACGAAAACTAAACAAAATAGCGAAAAAAAATGCAGAGTATTGTCCCTATTTATAATGACACTCACACCCCATCATTCTCTAAACATATTCGATTTAGCAAATCAAAGTTTATATTGTCCATACCGTTGTTTCATTTGAATTTCATTTTGTTTCATTTGAATTTCATTTTTAGCAACCATTTCATTTGATTCAGTGCACTCAACGACATCATCATCAGAATCTCCAACCGACCTACAATTGTCAACAAATATACTTTACTTAAACATAAGGATCTATAATTCAACAAATCAAACTTATATACGACACTCACATTTTGCTCTTTCTTGGTTCAGTTTTTTTGGATGGAGGCTCCACCATCAGAACCTTGCTCGGGTTTTTGGATGCTACTGAGTCTAATCCTTTCTTACCCTTAACCCGGCTCTTCCCAGTTTCCAAACAACGATCTGCACTTTCTATTAACGTACCCTTAGCATTAGGTGTACCATCAACTCCATGACTCTTCATTGCCCCAGCTCTCCCAAGAGAGTTTGATGATGTGGACACCCCCTTTTTTTTTGCACTGCCCTCACTCGTCCCCACTTTAAGACCATCATCATGAGAATCAGATAAGATAACCTGAGAACAGTTAAAGCTTTCATAATCTCCAGACAGATAGTACGTATGTCCTTTGATTTCAAAAATCTGTTGGCCGCCAATCAGTTTACGCAATGCAGGTGGAAGGACATCATCCCTGTGTCATTCTATATAACTACAAGTCAAAAAAACAGACCATACCACTGTGAACTGCAATCATATTAAAAACTAAATAATAATCAAAGTGTACCTTTTCTTCTGCATCCATGAGTGATTTTGCAGTCTTGCAAAGTAATTTTTCAGCAGCCTCATCAAACAGGAAGACAACTGTTTTAGCACTTTGAATCTTATACCTAGTGAGCATCGAAAACTCCAGGGGTTAAGACGTGCACAATGATACTTTTATACAGTTTTAAGTGAAACAACGAATGTTAAGTATATATGATAAAGTAGTTAAAGCATTCCAAACTGGTATTACAACCTTCACACCAAAAACTACCATTAACCGTTGTTAAACCCTTTCTACTCTGGCCAGTTGGGCACGTTGTTAAGTACCACCCATTCTTAGTTCAACTGTCCACAATGTCAATAGTGTTGCTAAACACGACACTCTGCAAGAAGAAGGTTCATCAACGGGAACCATGTCAGGTTATAGATTCATCAAATTCACTATAAGACATAAGATCAACACCTTACCCCTTCTTCCTTGACGTATCCATCCTTTTTGGCGCGCCCCCCACTGCAAAAGCTCCCCAAGTGTACTAACTTTGGGGCTGGTGTCAACAACATTGAAGCTAACATCGTTCAGGTCGCCCCCACTGAAAAGTAACAAAGACCAAGCTACACTTCTAAATAAACAAACAACTATATACACCATGCTAAAAAATGCCAGATCACAACCAGAGTGCATTTTTGAAGCTCTTCAATACAGGGACATCCTCGCTATCAATAAGCTGAGTTGCCGATGAGCTCGAAACACCAAGTTCACCTATTAAAAACAAAAACAAATAATACATTCAATGAAACCGCATCTTTTAGGCTGAATGATTGTCAGTATAATTTACCCATATAGATTTTCGCACTCAGTGCAGTTGGAATCAGGAAATAACCATCAGGATTATCTGCCTTATTCTTTATCATTTCTTCGTCCAATGATCCCCATAAGGTAACCCGGATCTGTCGTCCCCTGCACATAATCATATAATCATTTTATCTTTTCATCTATACCCGCATGATCACCCTACCTTAAGATGATATTGTACCTCTCATTTGTAAGATTGAATTCCACAGTTTCAGAACCATCAGACATTTTTAATAGGATCCCCAACAGACGTCACATATCTAACCAAATCTGCCAAATCAACATATCATGTGAAACGTCGACAATACCAAACACAAGCCAAGAAACATAATATAAAGACGTACAATCACATAATGCATAATTTCTATATTTTACATACATCAAATAATGATCAAGCCTATACACTCTCAAAACTATAAAACTACATACATTACACAAATTCTAACCCCATATACTCTCTGGAATATGAAATTTTATTCTTTAATGACTTTCCACCAAAACATCACATAAGGACATGTAAATCCAGAAACCCCATCATGTTTACCATAGATAGATTGTTTAAAATACAAGCCCTAATACTAAGAAGAACATTAAATCAACATGTTTCAGTAATTTTTTTGTCTCTATTTTTTCGATTTTTCAACTCTTTCCATATGCAACTCTCAATAACAAATTTGTTGTTTGTTTAAGAATTTTGAATAGAAACTCTTTTATAGGAACACTTATAGTAAACGAAATAACCAAAAGACAAAACACATACCAACAAAATGCTTATTCTCTGTAGGCACGAACTGTTGAAATGACACAATTTGGAAAGTATAGCGATCAAAACCCCCCAACGTCCCACTTGCATTCTGACAGATGTGGATCCATCTAACTCAATCATATTAGGCAGGACCTTGCAGTCTGTCAATGTATACAAACGACCTTGTTGTAGCCAATCCACAAAGTTGTATGACTTGTTGTGCCTCAACATACAATGCATGAGATTTCCCTCAAAATTAAACCCAAATTTACAAAAACATTCAAACCTCAAACCCGTGCAACAAAAAAAACAACAATAATTTTACCTTTTTGTCAAAGATGATGAAATCGGTACTCATGTCTATTCCATTAATGCAAACATCCCACTTTTGGCTGACCATCACAAGTAGAGGACCAGCAATCCCTTCATGTAGTTCATCGAGAAACACACTACCATGCTAAATATTTCCTTGTTTTCCAACCTGAACTTTAGTTCCTATAGGATATCACACAAACACGCTAATGTATTATATATATATATATATATATATATAGAAAGTAAAAGTTTTGAATAGAATAAATAACCTGGGGAGTCTTATATATACATCAACAACCATACGGTTACAATCTACTCGTTAACATGTAGTGGCATTAATTTAAAAAAATCATTCACTAATAACCTCAACCCAAAAACCCTTCGATCACCGAAGGTTATTAAAAAAAACCAGTTAAAACTCTTGCATATTAAATGACTAAGCCCATTAGTCATGCCATTGATACAAGAATAATTATGAATACCATATGGTGCACCAAATTGTATATATAGTTTTTATTTAGATTTAGATATACATGTCCATATATAAAGATAGATATAAATATATAGAGATAGTTATATAAGAATATTAATTAAATGTAATTAATAAAATTGTGTGAATAGGTATATTCAAAGGTGTGTTGTGATTGTGAACTATTGAAACCATGAATATGATATATGGAGTCACAAAAACCACTAAACCTAATTAAAAATAAAAAGACTAAAATAATGAATATGGGCTTGATTATGCAGCTCATTTGAGGTCGACAGACTACAGCCTTTGTAGCTTGTTTATATGAAGTAAAACTTTAGTAACAGATCGTAATTTGTATGACCTTTAATGATAAACTCTTAAACTTCCAAAATTTATAAAAGTACATAAAAAATTACATCCAACATAAAATTAATACTGACAGTCCACGGATTGCACAACTTGTGTTATAATTAAGCTAGACAAGAAAGTAAGTAAGAAGGTAATCAACAAGAACAATGACAAGTTCAAATGTAACAAATCTATGCAAGTATAATCATATGTATCATTGATTAAACGATGAATACATGGTCGATATTACAAACTTGACTTACAAGAATACAAATGAATAACGTAATTGCTAAGTCTAGACACACTACAAACTTGTACATTTACAAGAAAAGTGACACACACTTTTTAATGGTGACTAACACACTTAATGTGTTGCGGCTGTGTTGCTTTATATGATGGAGGAATTAGGGCAACACATCCTTCCTTTGATGGTGATAGATGGTGGTTGTCGACGTCTCATTGGCTCCTTGTACTTCCATGCAAGAGCCCTTGTCTTCTTTACCAAAACGGGTATGAGAGAGAAAACCCTTGTTTTGGTCCCAACTTTTACCTTTGCCATATAAGGTATTTTACAGTTCGAAGAACCACTATGTGACTCTTGTCTTCATCTGGTTTGAAATCTTCCCGCCTTGACTAACAATTTGGGCAGCATACAACCCGCTGAAGAGAGTCACTGGACTCGCTGAACACTCGCTGACGACACACGTCAGCGAGCAAGTCTTATCAGCAAATCCAAGACTCAACAATCTCCCCCTATTCGCTGAAGAGACTTGCTGAGTGAATGAGACTTAAAGGACTAGAGAAGAACACATGAGAGATGAAATGATGTCTTTTATATCATTCAAATATTTACAATCAAATATGTAAAATGAAAGACATGAGAAGTGTATGCTGCTTCGATCTCGAAAGCATCTTTCTGTTTGGCAATCCTCAGCACAGGATCATTTCTTCTATGGGGCTTCATCAGCTCCTCATCAACCCTGCTGATGAACCCTCTGGCACTTGTCATTTTGGCAAACCTTCTTCTAATGCTAATTAGGAAGCCAGTGGAAGCCTTTTCGATTTCTGTCAGCCTGAAGAACAGTTGATCATTTGAAAGTTCATGAAGAAGATGCCTGCAGGTGAATCAAGAACTCTCCCTTCTTCAAAGAAACTCCTGAGAGGAAGCCTGAGATTTAAGTCAGCATCACTTGGGATATGAGGAAGGTCAGCAGGCAAAGGTTGCATGGTTTGCTTTCTTTTCTGAGTTCGCTTGTCTGCTGAAGAAGAAACAGCTGCTGGAGAGCCAAAGACTGCCCTCAACATGGGTAGGTGCCTTGAACTTGGTTTCAAACCTCAGTGCCTTTTCAAAATAGCTCTTCAGCATCCCCTGAAGTTGTTCATAGCTGGCAGCCTTTTTATCTTTAATCAACATATAAACTTCAAACCACTCTGAAGCCCCCAAGTTGGTCAGCTTTACATCTTCAAGTCTGGTTGGAGCACTTTGTCCTTCCCTTAGGAACTTCAGATTGGTTTTCGTCCCCATGGCAGCTTTATGTGCTTCAACAGCAGTTATTCTTTCAGGCCTCTTCCTGTCCTCCATGATTTTCATCCACTTGGCCTTCTCACTCTCAAACTTAGCCCTTTTTTCTTTTAGTTGCTGCTCAACATCAGCATGCTTCTATCTGTAGAGAGCTTCAGGCCCACTAGTGGTTAATAACATCCTCTGTTCTCCATCCATCTCAGCCTTCTCCAAGAGAGCCAGCTGTCTTATGTATTCCAGGTTTTTCTTTTCATTCTCCTTGTTGGCTTTAATTCTATACAGCTCCTTAAGGGCCTCATCTTGGGTCTTTCCCTCAGCAGTTAAAGAAAGAATATCAATAACTTGATGCTGATTGCCTGCTGGGGAAGTGATGGAGATGTTCTCAGCAGAAAGAGATGAGGAAGAAGGTCTCTTGAAAAAGCCAGTGTCAATCAGCTGCTTTCGACGTGCTTCAGTCATTTGAGTGACCTGAGCATTTCCAAGGAAACGAGGATGAAAAATGTTGAGTACTTCCTTGGATCTGTCTCTGGCCATCTCTTGAGCTAGACCAGCTTCCCATGCTGCTTTGAGTGCACGAGGACTCAACTCTTCCTCTTCACCAACCCTTTCAACTCGGGGAGCATCAGCAACTATTAATTGTTGCTACCCCTCAGCATTATTACCCTCTTTCTCAGTTGTCTCCCCCTCAACACCAGCGGGGAGATCTTCAGCAGCTTCAACCATTTGAGTTTCCCCTTCAGCACCTGCAGAGGGAACTTCATTAACATTCTCACTGACAGCCACCATTGCCAAATCATCATTTTTATTCTCGGTGGCTGCAGCGGTGTTACCTTCTTCTTGCTCATCCAGTACCTTGTCAGCAGAGGCCTCATAGATTTTATTTACAGCCTTATTCACTGCCTCAGTGACAAGGTTTAAGATGGCAGCATCAACTTTCTCCCCCCTGGAGGTTGTATCATTTATGACAACCTCCATTGTCGCTGTTGGGGCTGTCTGCTGCTGAAGAAGTTGGGACAGCATTTGCTTAATTTCCCCAACTTCTTGTTCTAACTTCTCCTGGCACTTATGATCTTCCTCACTGAATGATGCTTGATGAGGAGGAAGACTGGCCACTTGTGTCTCCAAGGCATTTATAGCCTTGGTGTTGCTCTCAACTTGAGAGACCAGAGGGGAGACAAGATCAACAAGTGTCTTCATTTCAGCAGTAGCGTTGTTGCTGGTGGTGGTTGCTTTCTTTGCTGAAAAGCTGGTGGAATTAGTAAGTTTCAGCATAGAGCGGATGTTTCCCTTGATAGCCTGCTGATCCTTCCTTAAGAAATTGATGGAAAGACGAGTCTTTTCTAGATCAGCAGCTAAAGAGACATACTTGGTTTTGACTGTCTGTATGCTCGCACTGTTTTCAATCTGTTTGGTGTACCAGCTTTCCAAACTTGTTACCAGTCTCTCAGCTTGTTGATCATTTAACAGTAGAGCAAGCTCAGTAGACCAGGTGAGATCATTCAAATTTCTTTCCATCCTTGCCAGCCTATCAGTAGAGTTAGCAGAGTGAGAGATGCCCAAATTCTTTGCTGATTGAGGTTCAATGGTAGGCCTGGCAAAGGATGGACAGCTAGGAACACTAGAGAAGGAAGAGGGCATGCTGAGAGATTGCATGGTGTTCACTAGCTGAATAAGTGGAGTCAGAGGTCTTGCTGAGAGAGTGACTAGCTCAGTTTCTCTAGTTTCAGTTATTGCTGCTAAGGAATCATTAGCAGCATTTGCATTTAATTCATCAGCTGCTGCATTTTCATCATCAGCAGCAGCCTCTTCCTCAGCATCACCCTCCATGTCACTTACATCCATTTCCTCAGCCTGGCTGGAGGAATCCAGCTAGAATTCGTCTGCCACAAAATCACCCAAATCCAAATCACTCTCTTCATCAAACACATCATCATCAGCCTCACCAACCTCAAAACATTCAACAGATTCTACATTTTCTAATAATGCAACATTTACAGCATCCAAAATATCAACATCCATCCCTTCATCAACATTCTCTACAGTATGTACAACAACAACATCAGCACCATCACCAGCATCCTCAACATTCTCCACAACGTCCACCTGCCTCCTTTCAAATGAAAAATTTTAAGGGTTAGGGGAACCTAGTGCCTCAGCTTCAGTGTGTTGCGTCACTGAAGCATCATCGGCAGTAGAATGTGTTGTCTCTAGCATCACCTGTGATTTGGCTGCTGACAGCGACTCAGAGGGTTGATAAGAAGAAGAGGGAAGTATTTGTGGGGTTGACTCAACTCTAATGTGCTGGGGTGGCCCTTGATCTTCACCAACCTCGCCTATAGAAGATTGAGGTGGCTGTTTGCTGTTACCCTTTTTCTAGTCAGCAGCCTTTTTTGAGACTGTTGATGGGCTAGCTGGGTTTCTAGTGTCCTTGGGCAGTGAGGACTTCTTAACCTTAGTGGGTTGGCCCTTTGGTACTCGCTGCTGCTGTTTTGGGATAGCAGCAGGAGGTGAAGTGGAAGAAGAAGTGGTTTTCTTGGTCTTTTTGGGAGCTTTGGAGGTTGCTGGGGGGATTATCAGCATACCAGCTCCAACAGCGTTCTGCTTATATATGTCAGGGTACATAGTAAACAGTACCTGTTTCATCGCTGAAGTGAGCACAACGTACTTGGAGTCAAATTGCTCAGGGTCACAAGCAGGAATTTTATATACAGAGCTTGCAACCATTGGGGAAAGAATATAGTGAGCACCTTCAGGAAGATATTCTCCCTTGAGCTCATGCTTGAATATCAGCGAGAGAAATCTGGAAAATGGCACTGAGGTCGACCTGTTTCTTATGGTGACCTTTCCCTTCAGGTCTTCAAAAATGACGTTGGCGAAGTCTGTGAAACGACCATTTGCCAGTGCATAAATAATTTGCATCTGAGCAGCAGTGGCTTGATCAAATGAGCCACTATTCCCTCCAAGGCACTGAATGACATGTGTGAACAGCAACCTCCATACTCCAGGCAAGAATTTCTTTTGGGGGTTGCTATGGACTGGTATGGGTGGAACAGTATTTGTTCCGTACCCAATGGTCAGCAGCCATTCCTTCCATACACTTGTTTCCACCAGCCCAACAAATGATCGTTCTTCAGTTTGGTTGGGAAGACGAAGAACTTGTCTCAGTAAATCACTGAGATAGATATGGTACGTGTCCCTTTCATGACCGTATCTATAATGGTGCTACTAGCAACATTGTAGTCACATGTCCACCAAAACTCCCTTAGGAGGTGGACAGCCATTTCTTTGGGATCACTGTAAATTGCCTTTCTTACAGGGCATCCCATTATAAAGTGGAGCATGGAAAAATATCCCTTGATTTTAGAAGCGATTTCAGCAAATCCAATATAATTATTGGCTTTGATGACCAATTTGGATGCTTGAAAGGACACTTGATTAGAAGGACAAATGCCTTCATTATCATAAACTTTAGATGTGAGATAGGAGAGATTATTTTCAGGGATTTGTTGTTGTTGTTCAGGAACATTTTCGGATGGAGAAGCCATTTGAATGATGAAGATAGGAGTGAAGATGAAGAGGATGATATTAACGAGAGTGAGAATTTGGAGAGATTGAAAAGATTTGGGAAATTTGAAAGAATTTGGGAAGATTTGAGAGAAAAATGAACATAAAAGACGGAGAAATGGAAGAGATATGCATATATATGGCATGGATATGGGCCCCATGACTGCAAAAAGTGAGTCGTCACATGTACTCTCTTTTATACGTGGCATATAAAATTTTATTTTATATAAATAAAACTGTATATATGTATGTATGTGAGTAACGTATGTGAGTTGTATGATGTGACAACTTGAACCATGATTTCAACTGTACTTGAGTACATACGGGACATACAGTGTACAAATTGCCCATTTGGGAGAAAATCGAGGTAACCGTTTGAGATATATAATAAAATATTAACAAAAATAGGTAGTGGAATACACTAGGATAACTAAAGGTATCCACTGAAGAGTCATTATAAAATAAATTTGGTTACCAAGTTTTTAGTCAGCAACTAAAAGAAAGAAAGAGGTGGTCGCTGACTAACTTTATACAGTTTTTGGCAAATTGTCAGCCATCAATGGATTTTAGATGTCTTTACCAGCAGCCGTTTGCTGCTGGACTAGATAGGGACTTTCAGCACCCTATTACTTTTATTATGCTTTTTCCCAAAGCATCAGGGATCAACGGATTTTAGATGTCTTTACCAGCAGCCGTTTGCTACTGGACTAGATAGGGACTTTCAGCACCCTATTACTTTTATAATGCTTTTTCCCAAAGCATCAGGGATAAACGGATTTTATTTGTCTTTACCAGCAGCCGTTTACTGCTGGACTAGATAGGGACTTTCAGCACCCTATTACTTTTATTATGCTTTTTCCCAAAGCATCAGGGATCAACGAATTTTATTTGTCTTTACCAGCAACCGTTTGCTGCTGGACTAGATAGAGACTTTTAGCTCTCTATTGCTTTACTGTTCAACAAGTAAGACATATTTGAACTCGCTGAAGTGATCTTGATGAGGGTCAAGAGTTAACTTACAAGAGAGATGTAAGCTAAGTAGCAGAATCACCATTCAGCATTCCCAACCTGCTGACTAGATCCTTTAATCTTTTTTCATCTAAAGGTTTAGTGAAAATGTCAGCAAGTTGATCATCGGTGGGGATGAAGTAGATTTCAACATCCCCCTTCATGACATGGTCACGAATCAAGTGATACCTAATATCTATGTGTTTTGTTTTGGAATGCTGAACAGGATTATGTGTAATGGCAATAGCACTTGTATTGTCACACATGATGGGGATCTTAGAGAAATATAAGTCATAGTCAGCGAGTTGATTTTTCATCCAGAGGACTTAAGCGCAACAACTTGTTGCTGATACATACTCTGCTTCAGCAGTGGAGATGGAAACTGTATGTTGTTTCTTACTAGACCAACTAGTCAGCCTTCCCCCCAACAGTTGACATCCACCACTGGTACTTTTCCTCTCTAGCATGCAGCCAGCATAGTCAGAGTCAGAGTATGCATCTAGGTCAAAGTTGGAATCTTTGGGATACCAAAGACCTAAGGATGAAGTCCCTTTGAGATATTTGAAGATACGCTTGATAGCGAGTAAATGAGACTCCCTGGGGGATGCTTGATATCTTGCACAAAGGAAAGTAGCAAACATGATATCAGGACGACTCGCTGTGAGATACATCAGCGAGCCAATCATCCCACGATAGTGAGCGGGGTTCACATGCTTCCCATCAAGGTCAGCATGGAGATTATTTGGAGGAGACATAGGAGTGGGCTTGTGAGTGATATTTGTCATATCAAACTTAGTCAGCATGTCTCGTGTTTTATAAAGATGCCATCAGGAAGTTGGCGTATTTGCAAACCAAGAAAGAAAGTTAATTCTCCCATCATACTCATCTCGAAGTGAGATGACATGAGGGAGCTAACCTTTTTGCAAAGTTTAGTGCTGGAGGATCCAAAGATGATGTCATCTACATATATTTGAACATATAAGACATGAGCACCTTTTCTGAAGATAACAAGAGTATTATCAATGGATCCTCGCTGAAAGTTGTTCGAGAGAAGAAACTCAGAGAGAGTGTCATACCAAGCTTTGGAAGCTTGTTTAAGACCATATAGAGCCTTATATAGTCTATAAACAAACTTCATTTTATAACTTGCAAAAGAATTTTGAAATTTTACAATTAACTTGCAATCAAGTTAATGCTTAATACTAATGCATAAATACACACAATCATTGAACACATACTCTTCCAATATATCATAAAACCTCTACAAATTAATAATTTTAAGATAAAATATTTAATTAATTAAATGAGATTTTCTTTATATTTTTTAACAAAATATTATTATACCAATTAACTAATATTTTATTAATCTAAAAAGTATTTACATACCTCTAAATTTTTAAAATATTATCTACAAAAATAAGTTTCAAGAGGCATTTTTTCTCCATTTAAATTAGACATAGTTAAAAATATGAGAACATAATGCCTCAACCCTTCAATTTAATTATATTTAGATACAAATTCAATATAGATCGAAGAAAAAAACGAAAAAATAAAGTGATCATAGAATTTTTGTTTCTATACAATCTTAAAATTTGCAATTTTTTAGTAAATATTAACGTGTACTCCAGTATTTTATATATTAGGATTTAATTTTGTCTGATTTCAAATTAAGACTTCACAAATTATTCGATTTATCGAGGTTATTAGTTATGGAATATCATATATATCCGGATGATTTTCTATTAGGAGTTAAAGAATATATAACTTTTTTTGTGAGTTCATGTAATGCACATAACTCAAATGAGTTTGAGAAAGTATTAAATTGAGTTTTTAGAAAGATTCCAAGAGACACTAATTACTTTTTTTTGAAAGGTGAATTTCGTTTGAAACTTTGTATCGCTATTTGACATCGGAAGGCTAACATACATTGTTTTAACCGGATCCGTGCTAGAAGGCTAACATACATTGTTTGAAAGGTAAACTCTTGTCTCTTCCAAGATTCGAACCATTAGGCCCAAACCTAACATAGTTTAGATTTAGATTATATATAAGAAGATATTATATTATTTTAAAATATTATTATTACACTATATTATTATGTTTACATACCAAAAATTACTATGCATTATGAAAACTTAATATTTATATCTCGTGTATTACGCGGGAATATAATCTAGTAAATAATACAGTAATGAATTCTATTTGAAAATAATAAAAATTATTGGTAGAAATTTTACTAATAGTTGTTACGGGTTTGTAAATTATTGAGTTTTTTTCGTACTGGACATGATTTAAGGCGTTTAAGGGTTTCGTGCAATTGGATTGGCCAGCTAAACAGTAATTTTTCTTTAATATGTCACTCCATATAGAGTACTTGGTGATTCTTTTGTTGACCATATAGGCGATGTGTAAAATGAAGAAATAATTATCTCTTCCTCTTTTAATTGTGATGTAACTAGCTATAGTACCCGCGCGTTGCCGCGGGATATACTTTCTACACGAAAAAAATAAAATCGTAACCATGTGAAAGTTATTTAATGAAAACATGATAATCCCAAAATTCAGTGTCAAGAAAATAAAAACGAAAACTTTGATGTGGGGCAAATTTAAAAACGCTATGTATATAAAAAGACGAATAAAAATAGTCAAAACCAAATGTTTAAAAGTAAAATCGTAACGAGGTGAAAGTTATTTGATGAAAACATGAGAATCCAAAAATTTAGTATTAAGAAAATAAAATCAAAAACTTTAATGTGGGTAGAAAACTCGTATAGTTGTACGTTCCACACATAACGTACTTGTAAATTCATATAACTTTTTAGTATATTATAAATGAGAATCCAAACATTTAGTGTCAAGAAAATAAAAATGAAAACTTTGATGTGGGGCAAATTTAAAAACGTTATATATATAAAAAAAAATGGATGAAAATAGTTAAAACCAAATGTTTAAAAAGTAAAATCGTAACCATGTGAAAGTTATTTGATGAAAACATGAGAACCCAAAAATTCAGTGTCATGAAAATAAAAACGAAAACTTTAATATAGGGCAAAAGTTAAATAATAGAAAGTTTAGGAGGTTAAAATGAAAAATGGTAAAACTTATTATGTTGCTATAAGAGCTTGTACATTCTATGCATAACGTTAAAGCTTGTACATTCCATGCATAAAGTACTTAAATGAAAATAATCAAAAACCAAATGTTTAAAAGTAAACCCGTAACTACGTGAAAGTTGTTTGATGAAAACATGAAAACTTAAAAATTTAGTGTCACGAAAAGTCGAAAATGAAAGCGAAAACTTTGATGTGGGGTAAAAAAGTTAAAAAAAATTGAAATTTTAGGGGTTAAAACAAAATTTGGTTAAGTTTTAAAGGGTTAAAACGAAATTTGGTTGAAAATAGTATGTGTTTTAAAGGCTTGTACATTTCACCCATAAAGTACCTGTATATGTGCATAGGTTTTTAATATATATATATAATTGGTTATTTAATTATGGATACATAAAAGTATAAAACCATTAAATAATTGTGAATTTTTTCCATCCGAATATACGAATGATATATAGAACATAAAAACAACGTTTCATTAAAAATTTGGACAGGGCCGCAACTTATCTTCAGGTTTAACGTTTAAGTACAATTGGATATATGAGGTACGGGCCCTTCAAACTTTTTGGACCTTCTCCATTGACTAGCTTGCACAGGCCCAAAAACATCACTATAATGTAAAACATCATCGGACTATTATTTACATGAATTAAATTTATTAAAAGATTTAAGATTTTATGCTGATATATTATTTGTAGTAAAATAATATCATTGTTTTTGAAATTTCACTGTTTGAAATAACATATATGTTTTCTTAAGATCAATCAGTTTTATGGATTTGTTAGAATAATGATGCCCTGCTTGATTTTTTTAATAGAAAGAAAAGCATCAATGATTCATGCATATTTGTAAATTCAATTAACACTTAACTATGTTGCTTTTTGATTATTGATATAAAATTTGAACATGGTAAAAAAAAATTTAATTTCAAAAATGTGAATTACCCATGAATATTGTATATTCTAAAATACATTTTTTTAATCGTGTTGGTGATAAAGTAGAAAGTGTCATCCAAACCAACCATAAATGAAAATCAAATACAAATGACCATTCCAAATATTCCAAATATTTATATGATAGAAAAAGTCGAACCCGAGATATCTTGTGACGAATCACGAAGCATCAATGGTTTACGGGTCAAATGTCGAGAGATTTAAGTTTTACCCTGTTGTTTGGAAGGGTGTGATCTTATTTACTCCGTTTGAAAGGGGTCTTTGGACCTTCGATGTACTGGGTTCGATTGTTTTCACCGACTATATAACCTCACGTATGTTAGACCTTTTGCTGTCGAATCGCGACATAAATTTTCCACCGAAATTCACCTATAAAAAAAATATAACCTCACGTCCTCACCTTTTAATAGTAGGAGACGTGTTCTATTCGGCAATTTTCGTTTGAAAATAAAAAAAATTTACTTAATTTGGCATGTTGGTTGTTATTCTTTAGAAGGAAAAACGCGTTATACAAAGAAAGACACATTTATTTTAGTCAAAGCCTTACACCTCGTCACCACCTCCACCACCATACAACAGTCAAAGTCCAATTCCAACTCCAACACTCAATTCAAACCAAACCATCCTTACAATTCTTTCATTTCAGATTCCAAATTCTTCAAAATCAAACTACCCATTTCACCATTTGTATAAAATGATTAATAATACTGATACTAATACTAAAATGGAAGACTTATCGATATCTAAAAACGATAATTATAATAATAATGCTTTAATTACAACATTAAAAAACTCAATACAAGCACTTGGCAGAGGATTTGATGTTACATCTGATATTAGGCTTTTATATTGCAAAGGGCCACCTGGGTCTTGTTTAATTCACTTGGATTCTCAACATACAAAAAATCTTGTTTTTTCAGATGATGGTTTTCTCAGTATTCCTAATGTTTCTGCTGATGTTGACTTTTCTAAAGGTCAACCCGACATTGAAGCTACTCCTGTTTCTTCATTTCATCAGGTCTCTTTCAATTTTTACATTTATAATTCTTTTTTTTTTTAAGTTTTGTTATATATGATATAGGGATAATAATTGGGAACTCTTGAATATGTACTTGTTGTGATACCGGATACCCTGTCAAATT
Source organism: Erigeron canadensis (assembly GCF_010389155.1). Classification (NCBI taxonomy): domain Eukaryota; kingdom Viridiplantae; phylum Streptophyta; class Magnoliopsida; order Asterales; family Asteraceae; genus Erigeron; species Erigeron canadensis. Next base: position 14,197,528 of record NC_057769.1, on the reverse strand, counting down.
GAGCATTGATAAGAAGCCCACCCCTGCATTATGTGAAAATCAGGAGTGACGCCTTATCCCCAAGTTTAGTACATTTTAAATGAATCATATTTGTCAATTTATAATGCAATTTTTGTTGTTAACGATTATAAGCCATTAATGTAGTTGAGGGATGCTTGTTATTATCACTACATGAGCATATTTGCGTCACCATTACCATAAGCTATTGCTTTCCAAATTAGGGGCTTGTGCATTACTTACATTAGTTCCTCGGAACAACTTTTACTTATGTGTCCTATTTTAAAGGGCGCGAAACCGATATGGCGACTTTAAAAATTCAAATGTGCCAACCTACATCGATTATTGTGTGCGTTGGCTATCATTAATTCGTTAAATGAAGACTTTCTGAGATGTCCAGATTAAAGTCTTTTTTTTGACGGCTTTTCGGTACTTCACGTTATAGATCTATGTATCATGAGTTTAAAGGAAACATATTTTTAGGACCAATAGTTTTTTGCCATTTTTGAATGAATACTCTAAACAAAAATTTCTTTAATAGAAATTCTAGAATTCTATATGACGTTTTTATATATTTTGAGTCATGTGTTTATGACGTTTTATGCATTACTTAGCAATGGCGGCGTACTATACGTCATACCCTTGTCTTGTATGCAACATGGTAATTGGAGGAGAACTCTTCCCACTCAAACTTTATAGGACGTGATTTTACCATCTACCTTTTATCAACGCTAATTGTATCACCAACAAGGAGTTAGCCTAGTGGTAAGGAAAACACTTGGTGATCTTAAGCTCTCAAGTTCGATTCCCGCTTAGCATAAAAATAATTCCTTTAAAGGACCTGTTACCAATGAAGCCTAGGCCCACATGTGAAGTTTAGATACGCGGGTTCGATCTTTCGGGGTGCCCACATCATGTGGGAATTAGGATGGAGGTATTGTACCGGCATGACTCATACGGGGTGAGTCGATGGGTAGTTAATTGTGGTACCAGGGCTAGGGTTCCCTTCATTACCCTTTTTAACATTAATTGTGTCTGCAAATTAGACTCATGTGGTACGTGTGATGATCCATCAACCTTTAGGTTGTGGATTCTAGTCGCACGGTGGAAATTTGTAAATATGTGAGGACTTTATATGAATTTGTTAGTTGCCTTTTAAGAAAAAATAAATAAATTAATGAAAGAATAAATATGGTAGTAATCTTATATAAAAATACCCGTATCTTATAGTGTCATGTTTTTCAAAATTTTAAATTAGGAACAATAAGTTCAATTATACTTCATTTGCTCCAAAAAGTTATTAAATTAAGTGTAAAGAAAATTACAACTTAGACGCTTGATGTTCTTATGAGACAGATTACGGCCATTTTCGGGTAAGTGTGATGCTTGCACCACATCTTATGCTTATCTTCAACCAAAAAAATAAGTTAGTGTATTTTTAACTGCATTCAGGATTTGATAAGATATGCCACACTCAAATTTTACTCATAGCATTAACACATGCCATTTTCATACAGGGCATAAGTGTAGCTCATAATGACAAGATTTATATATATTTGTCTAAACAAAAAAAAGGTTCCTATGATGGTTGTGAGATATTAGCGCAAATTTGGAAATATGGAAAGTTTAATACGTTAGGCACAGATAATGCTGGCTTTTCATTCTGTGTAATATTATCTGACCTTTTAGTTGTTTATATATTCACTTTTGTTTTGCATGTCCACAATATGAGCACGTGCTATTGTAAGGAATGACTGCATACTATACGTCATACCCTTCTCTTGCAGCATGTTGATTGGCAAAGAGCTCTCACCACTCAAACCTCATAGGGCATCGCCTTACCATCTACCTTTTTTGTTTGTTTCTCTTGAGTCATCGACATTTGTCGAGATTCCTAACGGGCTACTCTTGTAGAACCTGATTATATGCAAATATATTAGAGTATATATGGTAGTATTTATTTTTAGAAATACCCAAATCTTAAGAGTTTCATGTTTTGGAGTCTTTTGATTTATGAGCAATAAGGCCATTTGTACTTCGCTTTAAAGAGTTATTAATAATGACATATTAATCTAATGTTCTTATGCCATATGACATGGCCCATTTTCGGGTAAGTCTAATACTTACACCACATCTCATGCATATCTTCTGCCAAAAAAGTGCTACTGTATATTTTAAATTGCATTTAAGACTTGATACAATACACCACACTCAAATTTCAACTCATTGCACTGACGTCATGCATTTATCATAATTAGGGCATTAGTGTAGGTCATAGTTGTCAAAAGCGAAGGCGACCTCAAAGCGCAAAGACCACAAATAGGGCGAAGGCGAGAGGCACAAAAAAAGCGCACGCCTGGAAAAAAAAAGCGCACTAAGGAGTAATTCTAGATTCAAACTTTTTACAAACAAACTTTTACAAACACAACTTCCACCAATCAAATTATTTCTACGTATTCTCTATTTTCTTTCTCTCTCTTGCTTAATTGGACCACCTCACATGCCACCTATGTTTGTAATAATTAGTTTGTAAAATGTTTGTCACTCTAGCATAGCTCGTAAGTAAATACATATAAAGTATTTATATATACTGATATTTATATATACTGAAAAATAATAGTTAAAAAAAATTAAATGTCATTTATAAAAACAAATATCATTCAAAAAGTATAAACTTTCAACCAAAAACTTCAAATTATTAGACTATTATAAACATATATAAAAAAACATAATTTATTACATAAAAATAATATATATATATATATATATATTGGTCACTCATTTTGACCAGAAAACATTAACATTAGATCTAGCCACGATTTGGCTGGATCTTAAATGATTTGGTCGAATCTTGATCCATTTGACCATTTTGACTGTCGTTGACCACCACAGTTGACCGTCATTGACCGCCTTTTTCATCGTCGACTTGGGCCTAGGGTTTTAGGCGCTGGAGGTGCGCCTCGCCTGCCTTTTGCGCCTAGGCGCAAGAGGCGCTCGCCTGTTACAACACTGGTGTAGGTTTAAATGACAAGATCTGTATATGCTTGATCTAAATGAAAAGAATTTCCTATGGTGGCTGTGATGGATTAGCGCAAATTTGGGTATATGGAAAGTGTAAATACAATGCGCGTATCTAGTGCTGGCCATCGATTCTGTGTAATATTTTTTTGACCTTTTAATTGTTTATATTATCGCTTTTATGTTTCATATCCACTATATATACCTGCTTGTTAAGGAATCATTGTTTGCTAAAAGGAATATTTTTTAAAATACTAAGTGTTTTACATGACATCAGATGGCAAAGTACTTCAATATGAAATCGAATCTCAACGGCGATGTTCCTCTTGGAAGCTTCAATGCGATGTTCAATTTTACTGGGTCAAGGCAAGTTGATGCAACATCAACAAAATCACTTGCAATGATCGGATACATAGTTCCATTATTTGAGGTTCATTTAGAAATTTCTGATTTGGTTTTGCTTCAAGAAGTAAAACAGGCAGTCCCATATTCGTGGGATCCTGCATCTTTAGCAAGGTATCTAATTCTGCCCCATCTATGCTTTGTTGTTGTGTCTATGCTAGAGCTACCAAAATGGGTTACTAGGGAGGTGTGGTTGACCACTTCGGCACTTCAGTCTAAACCATTAACTTATCAGTATGGACTGGCTTAGGCTTACCCACCAACATATTTGTTGTCATCTTTATTGAATTTTTCAATTTTGACTTATATAGCGATATGATTATAACATATACTATTATAGTTAAATATCCATTATTTTCAGGAAAAAACAAATGAAAAAGCTGTGCACATTTGGTACATTTCAAGCAAATTCAAACTCATTTCACATGTTTTCTATTTAGCAATATTCTTTTTAAGTTTACCCATTTGACCTGTTCTTATAACCCAAGTTTAATTAAATTCACTTGTTTAGGTTGAAATTTCCATCTCTAACCATAACCATGTAAACTGAAATATGTGATGCATCCAACTTTTATTTTTTTTTTATTGTTTCTTTGGTTAAATGTATAACAGTTCCAAATAATTTGTATTGTACGGTACTACGGTTAATAGATAGCATAGTTTCATCGTCATGATTCTTGACTCTTTTTTAAAAATGTTTTAGAAACTGAAAACCGACTATTATATCAAGACTATCTTATATGTCTGGATTTTGTAACCTTTGAAATTATATATTTCCAGCTTCATTGAAAATTATGGCACCCATATTGTTACCTCTGCAACGGTTGGTGGGAGAGATGTGGTTTATATTAAACAGCATCAATCATCACCATTATCTATATCGGACATCGAGAATTATGTGAAAGACATTGGAGATCACAGATTTGTGGATTCAAAAAGCCAATCTAGTTCAGGCCCCTTAAAGTACAAAGACAAGGTTAGTTTATCTGCATGCTGAATCTGATCATATGGAAATATATATATATGGCTCATAACTTGATAAGTTGTATGGGTGTTTGGATGTGGAATATGAAAGTCTTTATGGTACATTGAATAATCAGACCATACTCAAGAGTAATAAAATGGGCTGTTAGATATAGTGTTTGGATCTGTTGCTTAAACTTGTTATCTCTTCTAATAAGCATTTGAGCATTTGGCTTAATTGTTTAAAAAAATGAATGGGATGTTTAGTTTAATATTTGGAATCACTATGGGTTTGGCTCTTTAGCGGGAACGGAAATGGGTTTTCAAAACCAACCACCTTAGCTGGATGCGAAACATAATTAGTTTGATGGGTTTGATTTCCGATTTAAAAGTCAAAAGCAATGAACCAAACACTTTTAATGGGAATGAACCATTACAAATTACCAAACACACCTTAAGATCTTTATTTTACTAATTACCATTACAAACCAAATCAAATTAATCAAAACAATACCATAAATAGTTATTATTAGTTAGAAAGTCAATCTATTTAATAAATACAAATGGAAACTGCACACTGCAAGACCAATTATTTTAGGCTCACATCCCCCTTTATCTCCCTACTCTTACACCACCACTAGCCCGCATTGATTGCAGATTCCCTTGGAAACCTCGAATTCTATTTGTAGAATTTAATGTTATGGTATAACTTTTGGTTAAAATCTGAAAGACTATCCAAAACTGTTCACCGTCACATGATGCGCTGGTAATATCACAAGGATATTTTTGTGAAAATGTAAGAAATGCATTGTGGAAGGGCTAAGAAAGTCTCTCAAATTCGGTTGAAATGGAGGGAAATATCTAGTTTTATTGTAGCCTCTGGCATTAAGTTGTGTGTGGAACTGATTAATTGGAAAAATTTCATCAGAAGCTGAAATTATTTTTTTGAACTTGAAAAACTGATTATTGCACTTGGAGTTGCAATAGGATATCGTATTTCAGGATGCAAATTTAAACACCCCCACAATTATTCATTTATGAAGGGTCTACTTCCATCTTATTAAATCTTCTGCCTTTTTAAAATTTTGTTTCCTTATTCATTGGTCGCACGAGCTTGATATACTTTAATTATTTTCTTACCATTTGAATGAAGGATGTAACTGTTATTTTTAGACGAAGAGGAGGGGATGATCTTGAGCAAAGTCATGCTAAATGGGTAGAGACCGTGGAAACAGCACCAGATGTGATCAATATGACCTTTACTCCCATTGTTTCCTTGCTTGATGGTGTCCCTGGATTAAAGCACTTGAGCAAAGCCATTGACCTATACTTGGAATGTAAGACGTTAGCTTATACACATTGATTCTTAAAAACTTTTAATATCACAAGTTTCTATATAGAAACCTTAATAAATAATCTTAACTTTTTCAAATGTATGCTTCTTTTCTTTTTCTTCTAGACAAGCCTCCTATAGAGGATTTACAATATTTTTTGGAGTTTCAAATTTCTCGAGTTTGGGCCCCAGAACAGAGCAATATCCAAAGAAAGGAACCAGTTTGTCCGTCACTTCAGTTTAGTTTGATGGGCCCGAAGCTTTACATAAGTCCGGAGCAGGTATTCTTGAAATTTTATATTATACACACATCCAAGTACCCGGTGTGGCGGTGTCACCATTGAGTTTTTTTCTGAGCTATACTTTCGTGTGTTGAAGATTTGGCTTTACATTAATGAGTGATCTGTAGAGGTGGTATATCCAATCAATTAATTAAAAATGGGGTCATTTCAGGTTATGCTTTTTCTTTATTGTGTCAATGGGGTAAGGTCAAAGAAATAGTTAACAAGGAAACCAATCACATGGCTTAATAGTTGGCCAGGGGGTATCTTTTATGCCCAAAACTTTCTAAATCATTTTGCTATAATTCTTTGATTATTATTATTGATATAATATAGTTTTTATACTCATTTTTAACCCAATAGTTATTTATAAAAGTACTATAAAGCTTTGGACAAAAGGTGTTTCAACCCTTGCTGCTTCAGCTATATATAATCACCCATGTTTATCCAAGAGCCAACCCACGCATTTTGCTACCTCTATTAATTTGAAGGCTGACAAAGCACGCTTTTATTCAAGCAACGATGATACTCCCTCCTTTTCAAAATAATTGTCCCTTCTAAAAAAGGTTAAATATAAATTGATTAATTTCTCAAATTATCCTTTATGTTAATTTCAAATTTTAATTAAAATTATTTTTAGACTAAGGGGGTACTTAACTACTTAGCCTGTCCATTCAATTTTGCAAGCATTTGACACGTCATTTTGTACAATCCTATCGGACATCTCCAGGTTACTTACAAATCTTTTTAAATCAATACAATACAAATTACAAAATAAAACTCTTGAATGATATGTCTGTGTTGTTTTGTTATTACCCCTTATATCCCAGATTAGGTTGAATGATATATGGCTCTAGTATTAGATCATTACTCGCTATAATTCGTGATAATCACAATAATATTGGATTTTTGGGGAATGTCCCAAATAAGTTGAAAACTAACTTCTTGGGAAAAAAAGCTCAAGCTTTACTTCTGTGTTCTTCGTCCTCTTTACCATTAAAGGATAGCAAGGTATCCCGTTTGTCATTAGGGAGTATTGGTCATAAAGGGGAGGTGTCGAGCGGATTAGTAACATTTAAAAATGTGTTTTGGTCAACTTGGTAAATTTGTGGGAAGGCTCTTTGGAATTTGGATCTACCAGGGAACACTTGCTTGTCCATTTTTTACTTCAATAAAGTATGGGCATTAGTATATAATAGAATTGATGATATAAATTTGTTGAGTAAAGTAATCTAGGGATTGTAAACAGTCTTGTATACTTTCTGCAACCTTTAAAGCATCCAATACGTTTCACTTTTAGCAAATCTTTTAGTTTGAACTATTTTGCCCGTTATCAAACATGTACCAGATTGCCCTTCTCATACATATAGGTTGAAAGGTTTCTTCTGTTAATCAGGGTAATTTAAGTCTAATACTTCTATAATTAGCATTTAGCATTCCAGATTGTATAACAGAGTAGTACTATCTTTGAGCGCAAATTGCATATTTTCTTTCACCATTTTATTATTTGTAATAGGAAACGAATTTTCTTCAAATGGGATCAGTTTGTAAACTGTTAATATATAATCGAATAAAATAAGGGGTCCATTACTGTAAATGTGATTTGCTTTTTGTTTATTGATGTGATCCCTTGAACATACAGGTGACAGTTGGACGCAAGCCCGTCACTGGACTCAAACTGAACTTAGAAGGTAGCAAGCAAAATAGACTCGCAATCCATTTACAACACTTAGTCTCCCTTCCCAAAATCCTCCAACCCCATTGGGATGCACATATGGCTATAGGTGCACCCAAATGGCAAGGTCCAGAAGAGCAAGACAGCCGGTGGTTCGAACCCATCAAGTGGAAAAACTTCTCTCATGTAAGTACAGCACCCATAGAACACACTGAAACCTACATTGGAGATCTCTCTGGTGTCCACATTGTCACAGGGGCCCAGTTTGGTGTGTGGGATTTTGGGGCCCGAAGTGTCCTGCACCTCAAACTTCTCTTTTCCAAAGTACCTGGCTGTACCATACGTCGGTCTGTATGGGATCATAGCCCGACAAATCTTCAAAAACATGGTGATGATAAGGGAGATAGTTCAAGTCAATCTGGGAAGCTTGCAAAAATCGTTGATATGACTGAAATGTCAAAGGGTCCGCAAGACGTTCCAGGCCATTGGTTAGTTACAGGGGCCAAGCTCGGTGTAGATAAAGGAAGGATCGTCCTACGAATAAAGTACTCCTTACTGAACTACTAAATGATGGTGATTGTGTTATTCTTTGCACAGGCAATCGTTATTTGTTTTATCTTGGTTCATTTAGTGAAATAGTAGAGATTATTTTGTTGGTTTAAGTGAAAGAGTTGTTATGTAAGTTGGTAACAAAGGTGAAGTTACTTGTTTGAGTTTATACATGTATATGCTTTACACCACAATAGAAGTTTTTTAGGATTGTAAATCGTTGTTGTGGATGTGGATGTTTCGCCATCTGGACTAGAACGGGTATTCTTTCAATTATGAGGCTATATTCGACATTTATATTAACATCTTCATGTTTAATTTATTTGTTAATCATAGCCAAATTAGTATTTTCTAAAGTTAATTTTAGTATGTACACTAATTATATATATCTTGAACTTCATGTTTTATATTTGTGATTTGTAACAAGGAGATCACATTGTAATAGTTATATATATATATACAAGCTCAATACCAAAATCCTACCCAAGCACAACGTTGGTGACGGCACTGTCAAATATTGTAAGTAATTGATGTAAAAGTGTTTTATTTAAATGAGGTGGTAGAGATATCTATATTACTATATAAAAATTATAACCCATATGTTGAAAGTTTACATAAATGGGACATGCGAATTGACCAAAATAGCCTTAATAATTAAATCACCATCAATTCTTAATATTTAATTACACCATTAGTCCATTATATTATAAAATATCTTTACTAACCCCTTTAAATCAAATACTTTTACCTACACCAATAGATGCCGCCACCACTGTCATCGCCGGCTCGCCGCCGCATTGCGCGGGTACCATGCTCGTGTATAATAAATATTATACAAAGTAAATATACATACATTACATACACTCATCTTTTAACTTGAAAATAAAATTAACACTTCAAAATTTTAAAACTTTAAAAAGTAAAATTAGTAAATATATACAAATTAAATTATTTTAATGGTCAAATTTGAAGAGCTTTATCCCAAAATGAACAACTACAAAAATATTTACCACAATAGTTAAGACATCTTTACTATCTTATCCAAATTATTAAGAAACACTAATAATCAAGAGATTCTCTCAAGTTATTTTCCAAACTTGAGTCAAGTTGGAAAACATTTTGACCATTGGTTGAAAATCAAGAGACAAGATTCAAAGATAATCTTTAAATTTTGGCCTTTAATTTTTAATCAAGGATCGAGATTACCCTAACATGACTAGTCATGTTGTGGTAACTCAAGGAAATCTTCTCCCTTAAATAATATCAAAAGTTTTTATTAGGCCTCATGTATGTACTAGTTTTTCATTTTCTTCTTCCAAAACAACTTTTATTTTCACAAAAGTTATATCTATATTACTATATAAAAATTATAAGCTCATGTTGAAAGTTTACAAGAATGAGACATGCAAATTGACAAAAATACCCTTAATGAATTAAATCAACATCAACCCTTTATATTAAATTACACTATTAGTTTATTATATTATAAAAATATCTCTACTAACCCCCTTTAAATCAAATACCTTTACCTACACCAATTAATGTCATCACCATCCGTCGCCGCCATCACACCACCGTTATTGCCGGCTTGCCGCCGCATTGCGCGGGTACCATGCTCGTGTATAATAATATTGTACAAAGTAAATATACATACATTACATACATTCATCTTTTAACTTGAAAATAAAATTAACACTTCAAAATTTTAAAACTTTAAAAAGTAAAATTAGTAAATATTGTAATACCCCAATAATTTTAAGATAATAAATTAACTCTTTTTATAGTTTTGACATTAAAATAAGTTCCTATTGTTTTATTTTTGGATATGGGGTTAATTTAGTTGGAACTTTAACGGATAGCGGGTAAAATACCCACAAAAGTAAAAGGGGGCGTGGCATCACATTAGAATGCCAGCCACTTTCCCACCCCACTTCCATCACCTAACTTACTCCAATATCTTCTTCATTTTTTTTGATCTTTCAATCCAATCTCAATTCATGCAAATTAGAAATTCTAATCTCAAATCAAGGCTCATCAAGAACCATAACCTATTATCATTCAAGAATTTAAAAGTTAGGGTGTGGGTTAATTAGTGGTGGTGGTGGCTGATTATTTCAAAGGGAAAGGGGGAGGAGAAATTTGTGATTTCAAGTATTGATTTGGTCTTGTATTCCTTGAGGTAATCATTTCCAAACTTAATTTCTCTTCTTTATTAGAAATTAGGGTTTATGAAAGTAAGAAAACGGGGGTTTTGCTAGTGATGCGTCCAAGTATGAATTTCCCCCAAATTATTGCATATAATGAGTTAATTATTGAGTTGCTTATGTTAAAAATTGATTTAAATGAGAATATTGGTAGTGAAGCTCCAACTATGAAAATGATGATTTTATTAGCAAGTGAAATAATGTTGATGATGATGAAATTCTTGAGATGATATGAGAAATTCTGATAAATAAGCAACTCAATGAAATAGTGGATTGGTGAGAAATTCTGATAAATAAGCAACTCAATGAAATAGTGGATTGGTTAGAGGTTAGGAATGCTAGTGAAAGGTTTAATTTGCTATGTGAGATAGCTAGAAAAGTGAATGTTGCCTTATGTGTGCATTATGTTATGTGATAGGTTGAAAGCTTAATTTGTGCCATTGCGGTTTTCTTTGTTTATTGTTGTTTCGCGAAATAGGTGAGTATACTTGCATATATTTGTATATTCGTCGGGTCAATTACCATTCATGTTGAGTGAGTTCATGGTGGTAATTGATTTGGCGTTAAGTCCCATGTTTATGGTTGAGTTTGATTACATGCCTAATTGGTGGCCATAGGCTCATGTGGAGCATTTGTTATTGTTATATTTGATTGTGATTGTAATCATTTGCTTATATGGATCCATGTAATGCCTAGCCCAAGGGTGAGTATTATGGATATGACACGACGGTGTCATAGTCCATATGCAACAGTCCCTTGAGCATTGCCCTCCTTCGTTTATATGATTATATGCAAGCATATTCACTAAGCATTCGTTTACCTTTCAGATGTTTACTCTTTGATTATAGGTAGTTCCGGAAGAAGGAACTAGGTTTGCTTGTCTTGAAGAATAGAGATTGAAGTTGCTAGTGATTGTAGATAATTGGAAGGTATTTTGGCTATTCTCGGAAGAATGGCATATTTTGGTTAGAAACCTAGTTGTCCCTCTTGACTTTCGCTCATGGTACATTTTGGTTGTTAATTGTCATGATTTGGTATGTTTTGTAAATGGTCATGTTCATGTCTATTGGAGTTGATAAAGATGGTTTGTTTGGTTGTAAGATGTCAAAATGGGTAATCGACCCATATGGTTGTGTAGTCGATCGTGGATCAAACGAATTTGACAATATGATTGTTTACAGGTTAACTCCCTTGCTTTCAATTCTGGAATGTAAATTGCCTAATATTTGGTTTAAGGTTTGAAGGTTTTGGTTTAATCTTAAAGTAGACAATTTTGATGTTGCTGAACTATGGGCCACTATGGGCCACTGCGGCGCAGTGGAGGAGTTTTTGTCCACTGCGGCGCAGTGGAAAACCACGGCCAGAGCTTCTTTTCCTCCCACTGCGGCGCAGTGCAGTTCTTCCAGTCTTGGGTCCAAGGTTTCCCACTGCGCGCAGTGGGAGTTCTCAACCCCACTGCAGCGCAGTCTGGGTATTATAAAAAAAAAAAAAAAAAACTTTCGTGTTTTCGGGTTATCGAGTCTTGTCGTTTCAAATATATACATAAAAAATTATTTTAATGGTTAAATTTGAAGAGCTTTATCCCAAAATGAACAACTACAAAAATATTTACCACAATAGTTAAGACATCTTTACTATCTCTCCAAATTATTAAGAAACACTAATAATCAAGAGATTCTCTCAACTTATTTTCCTAACTTGAGTCAAGTTGGAAAAAATTTTGACCATTGGTTGAAAATCAAGAGACAAGATTCAAAGATAATCTTTAAATTTTGACCTTTAATTTTTAATGAAGGATCGAGATTACCTTAACATGACTAGTCATGTTGTGGTAACTCGAGAAAATCTTCTCTCTTAAATAATACCAAAAGTTTTTATTAGGCCTCATGTATGTACTAGTTTTTCATTTTCTTCTTCCAAAACAACTTTTATTTTCACAAACTTTTTTTTTACAAAGTTTTTCTATTTTTGTTGGTTTCATTGTGTTCTCTAGTTTATTTTACAAAGTTCATTTTTGTCTCGTATAATTTTTTTACTGATAAATAATAATTACATCTAATCTAATAGCTCACATAATTAAAACAAGTTCATACATTGGTTAGTATTTTGTATAATCGTTATTATATCTATACTATATTATAATAATTATCACTTTCTCACTCATAAAATGTTATATGCAAAATTACTATTTTACCCTTAATAAACTAATTTACATTATCAATCCCTTATCTTCTAAAATATCTTTACTACCCCTTTACATCAATTACATTAAATCAATTACTTACACCGACCACCAACAACAATCCGTCACCACAACTACCGCCATCACCACCAGCAATCGTCGTTACCATCAAACCACCGCCCAATGTTTTAAAAACCGGTATTTTAATCATACCGGTGTGAGAAAAATTTCCGGTATTACCGGTATTATCGGAATTACCGAAAATACCGGCCGGTACGACTATATTAGTTTAGTTTATTATTATTCTACAAAATTTGTTACAATTTAACGAAAATAGTCAAAAAAAACAATTATAATTCACTCAAAAATAATAATAAATAGGTATTTCATAACAGAATATAAGGTTTAAATTACACAAATAACAAAAACTAACATTAAAGTATCATAAAAAAATATTTTAAAAAATTTCAAAAAAAAAAATGAAAATACCGGAAATACCGGAACGGTAATACCGGAAAAATACCGGGATTAAAATACCGGAGTACCCTCAAATACCGGTAATACCAGCCAGTATATACCGGTATTTAAAATATTGTCGCTGCCACATCGCGCCGGTACAATGCTAGTTTTATATAATTTAAAAACTGATAATGTAATTTAATATTAAGAGTTGATTAGCATGTCTCGTATTTCTAACTTTTCATGGGGCTATAATTTTTATTTTTATATAAAAATATAGAAGTATAGGTATAAGATAGTTTACGTCCGTTTTGGATTTGGTTAAGTTGAACCTCACACTTGTTATTATTATGGGTAAATAAATACCAACCACCGAAGATTTAGATAGATTTGAGACTTTAAAGTCTTGCATTTTATGTTGGATGTGAGCAAACTGTTTTCTTAGCTAAAAAAAGCTTTTCGAAAATAATCAGATTTTCATAAACTTAGAGATGGATATATACACACACTAGGTATTTAACCCGCATGATGTGCGGTAATTTTAAAATTGATTTATTAATTTGAATGGTATGACTCTGCAATAAATATATTTTTTATTCTTTAAAAAAAGTTTTGAATTATTCATGAATGCTGGTAAGTTTATCATAAGTCATCTTAACTCATTTTACGTTAAAGAGTCTTCACAAAATATATTCCTCATTAAACTCTTTGATGAAAAACCCTCTATAATGTCCAATGATATTGGTGGTGTACAGATCGCTTCCCTAAATATAATGACAATAAGTTTAAATACTTATAAGATAATAAATGAATATATATATATATATATATATGTTTTCAAAAAAGAAAGAAAATAGCAAAAATAAAATACATATAAATAAATATTTAAGAAGTTTTGATATTTTAAATTCAAAACATAGATTCGAGGTAATCTCAAATCAGGTACTTAATATTGTTTCTATGTTGATACATATATTTTTAGTAATATGTACGACATTTCAATTCAATTTTAGTATTATTATTATATTATTATTATTTTTTAGATACATACAAATATTAAATATAAATATTATATAAAAAATTTAGGGATGACACATAAGATTGAAACCTATGAGGCAATTTTATAAAATAGCTTTAAATTTTTAGAGGCCCTAGAATTATTCGGATTCCTACTGTTTTAATAATTATATATATATATATATAGAGGGTGGCTATCAAATGATAACCAAATTAAAATGAGAACACTTAAAAACTACATTTTGATGCATTAAAAGTCCATAAAACTGACATAATGCATAACTAATTATCATTATTTACGTGTTTAACAACACATTGATCCGTCAAAATTAAAAAAATCACATTTTTTGTTGGATGCACAAAACAAAAAACGTGATTTTTTCGATTTAGACAGATTAATGTGTTGTTAAACACTTAAATAATGATAATTAGTTATGTACTATGTTAGTTTTATGGACTTTTAATGCATCAAAATGATGTTTTTAAGTGTTCTCACCGTTCTTATATTAAAAGTATTCTCACCGGAGTGTTACCCTATATATATATATATATATATATAGGGAAAAGTGAATATAAGGCTGTCAAGCACCTAAGCTTAGGTGTGGAACCCCTCACATACTAATTTTTTAATATTTGTTGAATTTTAATTAAATCACATGGCCCCTTGATTTTTATGGATTAAAAAAACAATATGTGAGTGTTCTACATCTAAACTTAGTTACCTAACAACCTTATATTCCCATCCCATATATATAGAGAGAGAAAAAGATAAAGATATATGTTATCATCCATTTGTTATAATGAGATTTAACATTTCTCATTACAGAACATGCCATTGAGGCTTTAATGTAAGAAGAAAAGTGAACGCTTAACTTTTTACTCATAACGTTGACTGTGTCGTTAGTGAACGCTTGCTTTTATGTTAGGTCGTTACATGCTTAATATTTAGTTAGATGTTTAATGCAACGTTTAAATGATGATTATTGTGATTATACGTGTTAAAATGTAGATGTTAATTTGACGTTAATGGGTACCAAGTGTGTTTTATGGTGGTTTGCATCCCGATAGTGTTAGTATGTATATCACAACTTCTAACCTCCTAGAACTCATTTTGTTATATTAGAAAACTATTAAGACTCATCTGAGATATATATGTAGATAAATTGTGGTGGTTAGTCCATGTAAATTTCAAGGGCCATAAATAGCTAGTCAGAATACTATGCGAGTAAATTGTGAAAAGATTAACATAAAATAAATCTTTATATTAAATAAAAAAGGATTATTGTGATATCATCATTCCATAAATATCTAAATTATTTCTTAAAATTAAGTTTTACTTTTAAAAAAAAATTTATTTATGATGTCATAATCACTTTTCTTCTTACAATTTATTACATTTTTATTTTTGTTATTTTATAATGTTATTTTTTTTAAAAATATATATTTTTTAATTTTTTAATGAAAAAACACTAATAAATTATACATTGTCTTTTAAGTTTCATCATTTAAATAATTTTGTCATAACAAATTTTTAATTATCCACATATTATGTAAGTTAATAAACTAATTATAACTTATAAGATGTACTAGTTTGACTTTTGAGGATACGAGTATTGTTAAACTATCGCAACTTCGGTGGCGAAAATGTGTTTTTATAGAACTTTGATTGATATGCCCGGGTTAAACCCGGGTTAATTAGCTAGTATGAATAAGTATGATAAAAGGTGGAGGGCTCGATTGAAACAATATATGTATACACGGGCTGAAGTTTAATTTTATAGCCCATGACTAAATAGGCTAGGCTCATCTCAACACCTTATATTGGGTACGTTTGTTAGGACTCGTTTTGACTGCGATTAGTCAAATATATATATATATATATATATCATTGAACCTAGTAAGCAATAAATAAAAAGAAAAACCCTAAGGAGAAGAAGCAGCAGCGGTAACGCCAGGACAGAGTGGGCTTAAGATCATAGGGATCGTTGTCAACATTAGTTTCTATTCAAATTTTAGTGATTGATCTCAAGGTAACGATTGTATCTATACTTTTAAAATACTTCATTAGAGTCATGTGTTACGTAGTTGATTAGTTCAAGTCTCGAGTGTCGTTAACACTTTCTATTAAAAATACGCTCTCTGCGATTTAATGTGTCGAGATCAGTAAGTTTTAATAATCAGTTTTCGTATCTATCATGATGCACAGTGGTGAGCTAGTTATATAGTAGGGTCGCAAGGATGGCTCTAGTAAGCGTACTATTTAGTTGATGATGCATGTTCGGGTTATTGGTTAAAGACTAAATTTCTAATGTCCTTTCTGGAAAATTGGGAGATAACATAAGTAAAGGAATGTTCACCTGCATGTAGATTATATTAGCGTACAATTGGTAAATAGAAGCCACATGCTCTGCCAAACAATGATGAGTGTGATTATCATGGATCGGTGGGATTAAAGTCCTGATGGTCATACACCAGAAGAGTTAAATGATTATATAAAGTGCAAGATTTATAAGTATATAGCTGTCCACATAGATACTTTATTAGTTAATAACTCATGGGAAGTAATATTGCAAATCATGGGTTGGTTAACTATAGAGCCTTTTAATTTGACCTCATACATGTTTAAAAATAAAGATCTTAAGTTATATGGATAGTAAATCCAGTCTAGTTGCACGTTGGTTTTAAGAGTGATCAAATTATCTCATACATGAACTTGGTAGTTTATATCATGCATATATTTCTAGACTAGTTAGATAATTTACATCAATAATACCGTCTTTATTGTATTTAATTGTTAGGTATTCGGATATTGAAGAAGTAACGAGTTAAGTTGCATTATTATCCTACCTGAGGTAAGATAACATACTTTTGTCACGTTGGGGGACACAACAAAAATGTAGTTTCAATATAACCTCTTTTAATTATTGTAGTTATCTCATGTACATGTGGGGTATGAGATTTTCTTGGTAGGATATTTGGGAATTTATTATTTATGTATGCTATGTGGATAATGATGTGTGATGGTGAATGTGATGTGTGTTTGTTGTTGGGCTTGTACACATAATACACTAGACTATGGTGGGTTGCCATGTCATATTGCACGATAAGGGCCCTAATGATGAAAAGTTAAAATGTAGATACGATGATGATGTTAGAATTTAAAGTTCAACTAAAACTCGAGTATAATATTGATGTGAGAGTGTTAAGCTTAACCCACATTTGTTCTATGGACTTTTGTGCATGTCGATCACTCGAGGGTAGTCATGATACCACCGTGTGACCCTAATCACGTGAGATGAGTAATTCCGGGTGGAGTGATTACTACTATATGTGCGGAAATGGGTTACTCCTGGATTGGTTATGACTATCCTTAACGACGCCGATGGACCACTGTAAGGCCTACCCATCATGTCAGGTGTGAGGTTCCCTATTAGGTCATGTGGCCGCCTACACACAACCTTTATTTTAAGCAGATTAATTTGGCATAACCTTATGTAGAAAAGTGGAATTATATATGATGATGATGATGACGTAAGATGACAATTTAGATGATAATGTTGATTGAGGATTGCTAGGCACTTTTATAGGTGTGTTAATTATTGTGACGATTTATGTATGAGATGTTTTGATGAAACGTTTTAATTGGCAATTCTCTATTAATACTTACTTGTTACCTTACTCGGCTTTTAAAGCTGACACTTGTTTTGTGAAAATGTGTTGTGCCCTCAGGTTAGATAGCTGTGAAGCAAGTAGCAAGTGAGAGATGGGGTAGCTATAGTGACCATAAAGGATGGCATTTTAGTCACCGTTATTTAGTATTACCTTATGCAGACTTATTTATTATGTCATTTGGCACTTCGTATTGTTGATTATGGATTTTCCTTTATTTATTTTGATGATACGTTGCTAGTAACATCATTTAAAGTTGTTTAATGATTCCGTTAGGAATCAAATGAGATTTTAAACATTGCTTATGCACTTTATTAACGCAATTATATCTAAAGTTGAAAGTTTTTTTGAAATCCGTACTTTATAAACGACGGGTGTTCACTCGATACGGCGGCAGTTACAGGCAGCGCCGGTGTTGGCATCCTAGCGATATGTTTATTAAATTAAAAGTGAGTGATTTAATGAGGATAATGCAAAAGTAATTAATTGCATTAAGGGTAAATATATTATATGAAGATATTTAAATTAGTTAGTAAAAGAGGAGAGATAATTTAGGTATTTCAAAGGCTTAAATTTAAAAGATGAGAAAATGGTGATTTAATTTATCAAAGGATTATAGATAGGTGAGCTTGTAACAGATTAGTTTTTATAGGTGAACTTGTAAAAACTAAGCATATGTTTCCTATGAAATAAAAACATGTCGCATTAAACTTCTTAGTAAATCATTAAAGAATACATACCAAAAAGAAATGAAAAAGGAATACACGAGACAAAACACATCAATGCAAGAGGAATTTATTTGGCCAACATGAACTCAGTTAGTTTAATTTGTAAATGTCAAACTTAAGCTCGGATCAGTTCGAGCCTTTCAAGTAAAAGTTTGAACTCTGGACTCGTAGACCATATAATTATATTTCCTACTAAATTTTAAATGGGAGTTGATTTTTTAACTACATTTTTCACTTCACATACTAAGAAAAATACGTTATGTCTTTTTTGCTCTTGATAATAACTTGTAACCCTTTTTTGTCTTTTTGACCTACATATTTATAATCGTATTCATTTAATTTCAGACAATATTTTACATGTATTTTTTATGATAAATATTTGTCGTCTTCTATTGGCTATTTATTTGATTTCATACAATACTTTACTCTTTTTTTTCACCAGATCTATGTCGTCCTCTATCGGCACAGAATACAAGACGTTTATCTTATTTATACAAGACAAATTAATTATGATATTTCTTATATAAAAGGTAGCGAACGAAAAACAAAATCGTTAATTGACATTCATTCTATTTGATTCCATTGAAAATGAGGGATAAAGGAAGTTGGGCTGCTAAAAACACTAGCAACGAATTATGATTTTAGGATATTTTTTGTAACTTCAAAAAATTTGGTTATATTGACATATATAAGAATACTAGTGTTAAGACTCGTCCAATGGACAGGTAGTCTCAAAATATATTAATTAAAATTAAAAACTTGGAATTCAAATATATAAAATAGATATACGGAAATCAAGTTGGAAATTTGCTAGCTGAATAGTCACTCCATCGTTCAAAATACTCCTAAAATTTTCCGCTCATTCACCATTGACCATTGACTGAACCATGTATGATAATGCCCTATATGATAGTGTTCTCTTAATGTGTTTCTATGTACTTAATCCAAAAAAAAAATTCCAAACAAATTAACCATAAAAATCGAATAAACATCTTTGCATACAAATTCAAGAAAATTATTCAGTATAAAAAGGGAACCCAACCAAGGACATACAAACATGGATCAAATGATTTTATCGGCTAATGCAAGAAAGATAAGGAAATAAATTCTTAATAAAAAAAAGGAGTCAAGCCAAAAACCTTGCAAAGTCATCTTCTGTTGTGGTTAAATCCTAAACATAACGTGGTTCAAAGGGTTTATCTAAAGGTATTATTTAAAATTGATATCATGTTTTTCATAAGATCCAAAGTATATCTGTCATACACAAACTAAAATGATGAATTGTTCCACCATGCTAAATAATCACACTAAAACATTCAACACAATCTCAATATGTAGCATTTACCCCTGATAGAATAACAACGGCTAAAAAGTTACACCATTAATGAGCTAGTTTTAAAACAGATTCAAAATAATCATAGTCGATATATTAAAATAATCATAATCTTACTCATAGCAAAATTCGACTTTTCATCTAAAAGCTTATAGAAAGGTATAATCGTAAATCTTAAGTATACACCATTAATGAGCTACTTTCAAAACGATATCAAAATAACCAAAGTCAATATATTAAAGTAATCAGAACTCTACTCATAACAAATTTAAACTTTATATCTAAAAGGTTAGAAAGATATAATTGTAAATCCTAAGAGTTAATATAGGTTACAAATATAAAATTTAATATACAATATTTAGATTAGTTAAGTCATATATCACAACTTAATCAATACGAAAGCTGTAACAACCCTCAATTTCCAATTAGGACTATTTACTTATACTTATCTAGGTATCGATCCGTAGAGGTTTATTAAGAGAATTGCCTTCTCTACATTTAGGGCTTAGTGATAATTGCCCTCTAGTACAGTGAAATGCCTTAGAAATGCCATAAACAAAAACTATAATCATTCAAGACAATCTCATACTTTAATTAGTTCTAATTGAACTTCATGTAAATGTCAACGAACCAAAAATTTAATTTCAATGAGTTAAATCATAAGAATAACTATGCAAGACTCACAAGATGAAATAACAACCCAAAAATTTCTTATGGATATCCAACAATTCAAACACCAAGTTAATTAAAATACATATGAGCACAAAAATATAATGACCATCTCAAAAATTTTATTTATAAATCTTATCATGCAAAAGAGTTGAATAATAATAAATAAATATATGTATGTCTAATAAAAATGCAAGATTATAACTAAAGGGTTAAGTAACAAATCCAAGATATAAAATGTATATACACATACACATATACACGGATATATATATATACACATATGAATACAAAATATATCTTAAAAGTCTACTGCCTAGTTAATTTAAATGTCCATACATGCATCCATACTTACATACATGTTATACAAATACATACACACTTAAGATACACTCCAAAAATTCAAAATCCCTCCCAAAAACACCACCCTAAAACCGGCTCCCTCCTCCCCATACACTTCACCCAATCAAAATATAACTAGATGTTTCATCCTTACACTCCGAAGACACCTTTGGTTACTACAACACTTCACACCATCCTCCACACTCCACCATCATTTTCACACTCACCAACACACACAATATCTCTTTCTCTCTCTCAAATTTTCTACACTCTTCCTTCATCCTCTTCTTCAAATTTTCGGCTCCAATAACAAAGAAAAAGGCAAGAAAAATCAATCTAAAGTTATAGTAATAATAAGGGTTTATACTAAATTAATCAAGGGTTGATTCAAGATACATTTAAGGGTTGTTTCAAGACAAGATTAAGGGTTATTTGAGGCTTTTATGGGTCACGAAATTTTTGCCCAAAAACACTTTCAAATCCGAGTTCGTCAAAGGTATAAATCTTCATCTCTTTGTTTAATCTATCTTGTTTTTGTTCATACTAAAAGATCTTTATCAAAAATTAAGTTTTTCTTTGATTTTCCTCTTCAAAATACACTTAATGAGGGCATGTTGATCGAACTTTCCTTTCATGCCATTGCATGTCAAGATCTAAAGAAAAGATTCAAGGATTCAACTTATATAAGACCCAAAAGTGATGGTTCATGAGAAAGCTTTCAAACTAGTTGATAGACCTATATAAAAATCGATTTGTGATGATATAAATGGAACATATTTTCTGTGATTTTCATAAATAAACTTATTTTTATGTTGTATGAAAGATTTGTCAAGAGATTTGTTCATAAAATGGTTAGATGGTCACATTCAATCACATTTTTGGATGATATTTGCAAAAACTAAGTTTATTGATTTTGTTGGGTAAAAGTTCAAGTACGAATGATGTGTGTTGATCTTGGAATTAGTTGAAATCTGTATATTTGATGTTAAGGAAAACAAAATAAAGTAATAATCTTGTTAGTGGTAATTTAGAGGCTAAAACAAGCAACAAACACTATTGGTGAGTTGATATAATCAAGAAGAATTCTGACAGAAATAACCTTTTCACTTGGGACGAATAAACTGAGCATTTCCAGACATTTTCAAACAAAACTTTCAAAATAAAAGTTATAGATAAATGAGTTAAGTTTAATCTCCAACTGGAATTACTCAAAAATACTGAACCAAATGAAAGATATGATTTTTCTACTCAAACTGGTCAAAACTATAATTTTGTCTAAATATTTTATGAACTTTAACAATTTTTATCTCCTAATCCATAAGGTTCCAGGAGGTCATACTTGGTAAAAAGTAATTTCAATGTGTCTTAAACTTAAAATAAAATCATGGGATTTTTCTAACGTTCAGAACATTGAGAACTTTTATAACACTTCTGATGTCGCAGACAGTGCCCATTCGGGACAGTTTGTATTTGAATAATTTTAAGGACACCAAATATTATCTAAAAATTCACCAAAAATTCACAAAAATACTAGATACATATAAGTCACTGTGTAAAAATCATTAAGGTCCAAATAATTCGTCTTGACCCTAAAATAGTACCCAATATTCCATAAAAATGTGAAGTAAAAACAGAAAATACTGAAGTAAAGTAATCATTTGTGTAATAGGCTAAAAGATGCACTAATGAGTTAATGGGCTAGCCCAGCCCAACTAGTGAACCCAAAGGACCATAAATCAGTAGGCCATTTGGCCCAATAACCACTATGATCCAAAAATCACATAACTCAAATAAGGTTAAGCCCAATAACTAAATTAAGCCCAAGTCACTTAAAAACCCATCACATTTGGGCCCAATTGATAATGGCCCATAACACTTAAATGAATTTCATGTTATAAGTGTAATCAAAATAAAACAAAGATAATTAAGTGAGATAGACATAAGTAATTATGTTAACCAAGCTATATATTGATATCACAAATGCTAATTCGCGCTAAAATCGGTTACACAACAAATGATGAATAAGGAGAACATAACTTAATATGGCATTTGTATATAATAACCTAATATATCAAGTGAAACCACAAATGAAGCCAAGTTGCTGAAAATCTAACAACTTATAACTACGCATGTAATGAAAGTAACATTTTACACCATCAATTTCTACAACCAAAACGATGCGAGTGTTACCAATATACTTGGATCCCACAATTGATAGCAACATAATGAAAGTGGCATTTATAAGTGATGGCTTAAGATAGGAACTTATGTATATTAGTCATCTCGTAGGGATAGTCTTGGCTTTGAAATGCGGATGAGGACCATGATGGAGTATATGATCAAGGAAGCAATAGATGGGAAGTACCCATTTTGGATAAATAGATATAATGCTCGGCATATCAAGGTGAGTCATAGCCCCCTTTCAAACTATTTTATGTGTTTAACTACCAGGGTGAAAAGCATGAGATATAAATGAAATTGCTTTTATATATAAATATGAAACAATTCTTGATAATATGAATATGAAATGGAATTGTCTTGTATGTTCAATGTGATAAATGTTTTATGATGAGCTTGAGTTCTGTCAACCCGTTTTCTTTCGGTACACTACTATTTACTCCAATAGTGGAGGCCTGTAGTTAGATAGTTGTGCAACTAGGTTTCGTCCACCCACCCGGAGCGTAACGGTGGAAGGTTGGTTGCCTTTGTGACGACCTTCTCTTCCAGTCCGACCGGAGCGGTGTTCTAGCTACCTTAAATTTAAATGGTCGTCTCCATGGCACGACCCCAATTATAATTAAAGCACTTGATTGACAACTTGTGCTATGAAATGAAATGAAATAATATATTGTCTGGACATGAAAAGGTAGTAGTAGCGGCTCAAGCATTTACTCATAAAAAATTATGTAAATTATGCCCTTGTGGCTAAATGAAATTGATATTAATTAGGCCCTTGTGGTTATATGAAATTGATAATAAATTATGCCTTTGTGGTTAAATGAGATTGATATTAAATTATGCCCGTGTGGCTTAATGAAATTGATATTAATATGTTTGGATATTTTGATTTGAACATACGGTTTGGGTATCGTCCCTCATATGAAATCTTAAAAGTCGTTGAAATTGTCGATATTGAAATATTGATGACCGAATGGTTTCGATGTGATATATGATTAATCATTTGATATATTTTTCCCTCAAGAAGATTTGACAAATGAGAACTTTATAATTACCATAGATTTTGAACGTTTTAAATAACATTGTGGTATTTGGGAAAAACTCGATAATATGATATGAGAAATTTTGTCGGTCATATGGTTTGGGTATTTCGAAATGTAATAGTAATCGGTTTTCTAAGTATTAAAACGGTGATGTACCAAGATTTATATAAAAACCTATGCACTCACCAACTACGTTTTTGTAGTTGACACTTTTTCTTGAAAAATTCTTTGAAACAGTGATTTGGAGAGGGTGTTTTGTCAAACAAGTTTTTGCAAAATTTTTATTATAAAAGCAGGTAAACCGGCTTTTGAAAAGCCGGGTTCAAAAAGTTGGGTCGAAACCGGCTTTTCAAAAGCCGGATTCGAAAAAGAAAGGTTGAAACCGGCTTTTTAAAAGCCGGGTTCAGAGTTTGTCAGAATGAAAAGTAACGATGCGGTTGATGGTGACTTGACATTGACAAAGAATGTGAACCCGGTTTCCCCAATACCAGGTTCGAGTGTAAGGACAAAAATGGCAGCCATGCATTCTCACTTTATCATTTACCCCTTTCTCCCTCAATCTATACATACACATATATTGTATATCTATATCTATATATAGATAATCTCTCACACACACACACCCTATAAGCAACTTCGATCTCATCAACTTCATATTACAAAAATATACATCATACTAGTATTGATTTAACATAATATCTGACTTCATGGGTTGTTTCACTAGCAGCAGCAACATCTTCATCATCTTATTTTCACTGATATTGACAATGTTGATTGTCATCTCTACATCCTCCGCCGTGTCACCGCCGCAACCACCATTGCCACAGCAAAAGCAAAATGTAATCAATACCCACAAACCATCTTATGTTTTCTTGAATAATCAACCGTACCATGATGAGGGAAGAAGACAACTAATCTTGTTGACTTAATAAGTCCGTGTCCCAAAACAAAAATGAAGCCAATCTGCAATGTAATATATATTATTATATGATATATATAATATATATATCGTGTATATGTATATATTTATTCGATATATATATATATCTTGTATGTATGTATATCTATGAATATAGAGAAATGGAGCGGCAGAGAGTAATGATGCTAATGCAATATAAAATTGAAAATGAATATGAAGAATGTTATCGAAAAAGATAAAAGGAAAATCACATTATTGTGACAACTTGACAATTTTAAAAAGCAAAAAAGTACAGGTGTCAGTTAAGTTTTGTTGCTTTCTGCTAAACCCATTTCAACATGCCTTGTCACATCATGTACTATTTGGTTAAAAACCTACACATCAGTAAAGTTTAGGCCGAACCTGGTATTTCCAAAACCGGGTTCAGGCTTTCTCGTCAGCTGTCTCGTCTTCGTCTGCTCTCGTCCTGTTCACCTGACACAACTCTGAACCCGGCTTTTGAAAAGCCGGTTTTGAGGTTACTTTTTTGAACCCAGCTTTTGACAGGCCGGTTTCGAGGTAACTTTTTTGAACCCGGCTTTTCAAAAGCCGGTTTACCCATTTGTATAATTTTTTTTTTCGAAAACTTGTTTGACAAAATGCCCCCTAAAAAACACTGTTTCAAAATTTTTTCCCTTTTTCTTCATGCTTTTCAGGAATTAGCATAAGCTTTGAGGATCTATATGCTTCATGATTGTTTGCATTGCACTTTGGAGTCGAATATCAAACCTTGTGATGGGCAATGGAATCCGCCTTGATCATGGTAGTATACTATTCATGTGCTTGATATTTGTTTCGTGAACTTAATATTCAAGTATGGTGGATGCATTTGTACTTGAAAATTTGTTCACATGCTTGTACATTTGTAAATTCCTTTTTATCAAATAAAGCTATGGTGAATGTTATTTATAATCCTTGTTTTGAATACTCGACTTTCTGTACATCTCATCATTCTGCCTTAGTTGGGGTGTTACAAAAGCTAAAGAAGAAACATACGAAAATTAACTTCATATAAATATTGATTCCAGTTTACCCTTTTTTTTCAACTTTAGTTAAATAAAAAATTTACAGTTTCTTTTATTCTAAAAATGTAAACTATATAATTTGAAAAATACATACCAATTCATCAACAAAGATCATCTCGAACATTTTGATATTCGTCGGGTTGTTCCACTCTGAAACAGTCCATACATGCACAACACAGAGTCGTAAATGATGGTTAACATGTGTTGGCTTAAGATCTTCAAGATGAACTAATGTGGTCATATTATTTGTTGTTGAAGAAAAAACCATAACGAACCTATAATGGACAACAAATTAAATTAAAAGAAATATTAATAACAACAACAACAACAATAATAATAATAATAACAACGAACCTATAATGGACAACAAACTAAATTAAAAAACCATAAGAATTCAATGTTAAATAATAATAATAATAATAATAATAATAATAATAATGATTAATTATGTGCACAGTATATAAAAAGAAAAACCCTTTTGTAGTTGATCGTAGCTTCTTTTTTATGTTGTCGTACGTGAGTTATATTATAAATTACCAATAAAACCGAAAAGTGTAAATTATTTATTTTTAAATTGGGTGAAATTGTAAATTGGTAATAAAAAACCAAAAAGTGTAAATTAATTATTTTTAAGTGTAAATTGGTGATGGAAAACCAAAAAGTATAATTAATTATTTTTAAGTTGGGTTAAAGTGTAAATTGGTGATGGAAAACCAAAAAGTGTAAATTAATTTAGACGAGAGCAAGTACCCGCGCGTTGCGACGGTGAGATGGTGGAGTGATACCTAGGTCATAAAGTATGATAGGTTATAAGAGTTGATATGTCATAGAGTATGATAGTCAAATGCCTTAGCCGTACGGGCTCCGCCCTCGGATTTAAAAATTTGTCGAAAGTATATCGAATGACATCTTTAATGAAAGAACATGAAATTTTAAGAACACCCATACAATTTTTATAATTTATCGATGTACGGTTTTTGAGATAAAAGATTTTGAATGAATTGGAAAATAAATGATTTACGGAGGAGAGAGAAAAAAGATGATTGGTTGATATTTGAGGAGAGAGAAAATGTATTGTAGTTATTTTAGATAAATATAGAATAAGTAGAAGAGACATTTTTGGGAAGTACTTAAAATCAATATTGAAAATTTCAAGTTCAATGTTGAAAATTTAAGGAAAATCTGTTTTATAATATAGTTTAGATAAATATTAAAAAATTAGAGAATTAATATGGATGGAGGATTAGATAGGAATTAAGGATATCAAGTATATCCTAACCTCCACTTTTAGTTATATTATAGATAGATAAGATGATTTTTTGGTTATTATGTGGTAAACCTATATCCGATCCCAAAACCCGTATTCAAAACAAAACAAGTAACCCCTCCATTTTGGGTATCCGACCAAATTGGGTGAGTTGAAGAAAACCCACCAATTGACCCACCCACCCACCATGATTTGATTTGATTTTATTGGAGACAGACAGCAGGTGTTTCCCTTTTGTTTATGTTGAGTATATTCATTCGCTAAAACCCTAACACATAAATAAAACTCACTCTAAAAAAAACAACAAAGCAATTATTATTATTATTATTATTATTATTATTATTATTGTTAACAATGGCGGAATCTGGACCAGTAGAACAACAACAACAACAACAAGAAGTAGTGTCTTTGAAAGATAAAGGAAATGAATATTTCAAGGCTGGAAATTACTTAAAAGCAGCTGCCATTTACACTCAAGCCATCAAGAAAGATCCTTCTAATCCTACCCTTTTCAGGTTCTTTTGTCTCTCTCATTTTTATTTTTCTATACATAATATCTAAACCCAATATCTCTATAGGTTTTTTAGTATTTGTTTTATTATTGCAGTATTCAACATTTGTGTTCATAGTATTTGTTGTATTATAGCAGTATTTAATATTTTGTATTCATAGTGTTTGTTGTAGTATTCGACATTTTGTATTCATACTATGTGTTTTTATGTTTCTGTTACTTTTCATTAGTAATCGTGCGGCTGCATTTTTAAATCTTGTTAAGCTCCAAAAAGCTCTAGCTGATGCCGAAACCACGATATCTTTGAATCCCACCTGGGAAAAGGTAGGTAGTTATGTGATCCATCTATTGTATAACTTTTCCTGTTTCCTCATTTTTTAATACTAAAGTGTGTCGTTGCAGGGTTACTTTAGGAAAGGGTGCGTATTAGAGGCGATGGAGCGATACGATGATGTATGCTTACAGTTGTCAACATTTATCTGTCGTGATGTCTATAAAGTTTGTTATAATAAATTTTTGATAGAAATAAGATAATGTGTTTGTGTGATGTAGGCGTTGGATGCTTTTAATATAGCTTCACAGCACAATCCACAAAGTACCGAGGTGTCAAGAAAGATCAAGAGGCTTACACAATTGTCAAAAGATAAAAAGCGGTCGGAAGAAGTTAACAGTTTGAGATCCAACGTTGATCTCGCAAAGCACTTGGACGCTTTCAAGTCGGAATTGGTAAATTTTATTGCTTGTGATGTTTGAAGTACTATTATCTAATTTATTAAAATCATTTTATTATTGTTGTTTTTTTATTAACAAATGTGAAAAAGAAATCATATTTTACACATGTCATCACATTTTTTTCACCTAAACATTCATACCGCCTTACTGCATATCCTAATTCAGGCACACAAGCATGTAGGTGAGGAATCTTGGAAAGATATTTTCTCTTTCGTTGTGGAAACAATGGAGAGTGCTGTTAAATCATGGCATCAGACGTCCAATGTCGATGCTAGAGTTTATTACCTGTTTGATAAGGAAAAAACCGACACTGAGAAATATGCACCTGTTGTCAATATTGATAAGGTATAAAACTTCTGTCTCTCAATAATGAAATATTTCAAACTACTTTTATACTATTCCTGATGTTAGCAGTGGCAAAACTGGTGGGTATGGTAGGCCGGGTAATGGGTAAAAACACTATCTTTTTTATGGCTGAGATGGGTTGGTCCGAAACACTTTTCTTCAAAAATTTCTCATCAATTACAAAATTAATATTAGTATTGAAATAAAGTGACTTGGGCGAGATTTCATGCGTTTAAAGTTATACTTTTGGCAATTTTAGCTTTTTTGACAATTTCTTTTTGTTTTTCGTTAGCGGTTAAATGTATCCTGAATTAAGACACATAATATATTAATATGTCAAGATTGCCACATCTTCTTAATGTTGATTTCTTTTAAAACAGGCATTTGAGTCACCCCATACACATGGTGACTGTGTTTCCTTTTTGAGGCAATATGCTGTGGACTCAATCTCTAGAGCAGCATGCTTGGTTGCACCGAAGAATAGCATATCATACCCACAGGTAATAAGAATACGCTTTTCAAATTTAAGTTCAATTTATTATGTATTTGATTAGATTTGATGATGTTTAGGCTTTTTATACATGATCTAAGGGGAAGTATGGGAAACGCCTAGAGGCTAAGTTTTCTCCTTTTCTTTTACCTTTTTTTTTTTGTATGTGTATCT
The DNA here is from genome assembly GCF_010389155.1 of Erigeron canadensis. Classification (NCBI taxonomy): domain Eukaryota; kingdom Viridiplantae; phylum Streptophyta; class Magnoliopsida; order Asterales; family Asteraceae; genus Erigeron; species Erigeron canadensis. Next base: position 14,167,984 of record NC_057769.1, on the reverse strand, counting down.
CTCATAAAAATTCTTCTTAAACATGAGTACGAAGTCTTTACGATTATTGTTGAAGGCCAAATTACCTACATTAATCTATTTTACGTATCAAAGGTATGTAAAGTTGGCAGCTGCTTCTACTTCATTCTGACTCCGGTCTCCGGAACACTGGAATTTTAAAGGCCACATATCATTTCCCTTCCATTTTAACTGTAATCAGTTCATTTTTCATATTGTTACTTTAAAAGGCCAAAAATCAACAATCTTTTTTTTCTTTTGCATTTCTATTTTATTATGTGGACTCTGAGAAAGCAGCGTAAAGACTCACTCATAGGAGGAATACTGCTATAGTAGTAAGATATCCCTTTGGAAAGTAATTTGTTCTAGCTGTAAGAATTTGTGTCATCATTGATGTCAGACATATATCTATTAATCCGTCTCCGATTGATGGTTTCTCTAGGATTGTAGCTTATGTGCTTTCCCTCTATAATTTTTCTTTTTACTGAGCATAGATCATACAGTCATATGCCTTGGACTATGGGGAATCCATTTGTCGGGGTCAAATAAATAAATGAGCAAATGGAATATGAAATGGCATATCTTGGTTAATGAAAACACATCATTCCTGAATTCTAAGGTAATAATTGTAGTAACGATCATAAGAGTGGACAAAAGTACCTGGTTTTGAAAATACACCCACTGTAAAACATTACTCTGAATTCAATGTATTTATTTCAGAATAATTAACAGATAAATATTTTTTTAACAATATGCTAGTATGCTACAGTGTTTTGAAAATGCTGCCACTGTATATCCAGTAGTTAACTTTGCAATATAGATTCTACTATAATAACATAGCAATGTAAAAGTCAATACATTTGTTCTAGCTTATATTTCAGGCTTTTTTTTTTTATCACCAGCTCCTTAATCTTTGTTAGCTTTCTTCACCAACAGGTCTGGAAAGGACAAGGACCAAGGAAATGGAAGCATGGACAAAGTGATGGATTTTTTGTGCAGTTTGAGTCACCTCTTCTTAGAAAAGAATGGTTCATCCCCAGCTCTTCAGAGAAAGGCCAAATATTATGCAGGTTTGTGCATGTGATAAACTAGTTTATAATCTGTCTTACATTTTAGTATGTTTACGTGGAAGTTTTTTGGAAGCGTTTATCACCATCTAAAAAAAAGTATATTACTCATTCGATTAGCCAAAAGATTAAATTTTGCTGCACCAAGGTTACTAGTTATTATTACTAACAAAAGCCAGTTATAACATTGCTCTAAAGATAAAGACCTTGACATTGTTCTAAATCCTAAAATAAGAGCTCATTGCACTATATTTCAAGCCAAACCCTCCCGATAAAATTGCCTTCTACTTCTGCATTATATCTAAAATCTAAGTAAACTTATTAGGGAGTCAAATAAATAATATGAACTGACGAAGGAAAATTGTACTCCTTCGCTTGATGAGGCAGTTGGTCCGTTCGAACTTGGTCCAACGTGCTATGTACCTGTGACAAAGAAAGCATACCCTTAGCCTCGTTAAAAAAGGAAGGTTCCTCTTTTGACCAAGCTCGGGCGTGAGAATAAGTATGGGTTTTTCGTAAGGTAATTGATAATCGAGAGAGAAAGAGTGAGAGAGTGAGTAGTTGAGAGTGTAATAAATGAGGATCCGTCATGAACCAAGCCTTTGATTCATCTACACTAAATCATGCTGCTCTATCAAGTTCCATAATCTCGTATAACAAATAGTATGCTCACTCTCATCAAGCACATTGGTGTCAATTATTAGCAGACCCAACTTTGATATTACTGTACATGTCTTTGTGTTTTGCAAACCTCGCCTCTCTTGCTGTCTAGCTAGGTTTTGGGTTACGGGATTTTTAGTCCATGCCTTGTGCTCTCATGTATTGTGCTTGAATTTGACTGACGTAGACCCCTTGTTACGTTTTAAGTTTGAATTCGCTGAAGACTCTTCTATTTAGATTAAAATCTAGAAACATTCTATTCCCATTTGGATCCTTTCCTATGCACGAATCTTTGCTAAGCAAGATAACAATTTTGTTTTTGCCCCATCACCTTTCCTTATGCTGAACTTTCAGTTCCAATTCCAACGAAACTATCGCCTGATATTGGTATTTCCTTTATAGCAATAACTTACCCCCATCTTTTCCGTGGTTTCAATGGTAGCATTTTTGCTCACTAACACTTGCGATCTTATTAATGCCCCATTCCACGTGTCTGAGAAAAGAAATTTAATAATCTAAAATGTTCTTTCTAACAAGTAGATTTTGCCCGATATATAGATATTCTAATATCAGAAGAAAAGAAGTAAATCTGATATAGTAGATTATGTGGGCTATTATAGGGTAGTCTGTTGGCAACAAATATTCTATCTATCACGCACATATGAATTGATTTAATATAATGAAAAAAAACACGATGTTATTTGTTGGGCAGATCTACTGCTCACACTTTACTATAAAGGATTAAAGGCGAGTTATTCATTTTTATCATTACCACCGCTATTATGAAGTTATTTTATATCATTATCACTATCATGACTACCGCAGTCCAACTAAGAATACATGTTGGAACCATTATAGCTAAGCAAGTTAATTGATTAAGTACAGATATTTAAAAGTTGATCAAGTTCTAAACGGTATCTGCATCTTAGGGATGTTAAATGGATCTGGATAGATAAAGTAAATTTCCAATGTTTTTAGTAGGCCTGGCAAAATTTACCCAAATGAGAAATTCCGGGTAACTTTGGGTAACTTTTTCCCCTCATGTGGGTATTCATGGGCACCCCTAAAATCATACAGCGGTTCTAAATGGGTATTTCAAGTAAGCCTTGAACTCTTTGTGCGGGTCATGCGGGTCGATTGAGCGGGTTAACACTTGCATCCAAGAAATCAATTATGGAAAAGAAAGTATAGATCTACAAGATGACGGAGATGACGATGATGGTCGCCGGTGGCAAACCAGGCAATTGAAGTCGATTGACGGAGATGACGATGATGGTCACCGGTGGGCGGTGGAAAATCAACCAACTGAAGTTGAGTGACGGTGGCGGGGATGGCCTTTGTCGCCGGTGATGTCGCCGTAAGTCACCATCTCTGAGTTTGACTTTCTAGTATTTGGTGTTGGCAATGGTGGCTAAGTTTAGTGATGGTCATGGTGATTTGACCGTCGATCCATGGTGGTTTGACCGTTAATCCATGGTGGTGATGGTGTTTGGATCGTACTCTATATTTTAGCTTGTTTAATGGTCGTGACTCGTGAATAAGAGAACATGAAAAAATAAGAATTATATTGTATTTACACATAGAGAGGGGGAGAGTTTATCTATAAAAAAGTGATTATTAAATAGTGTGGATAGAATTATAGGAGAACTCTGTGATCTTTATTAATATTTCTATTTTATGTATAAAATATAAATGTAAATATAAATATACTATTAAGTGTTATAGAATCATACAGACTACAATATAACAAGGATCACATTATTTATAGTTAGTTTAATACAAAAAATTATTATATTTTATCAAAACAAATAAAAAAAAGTAATAATTAAAAAAATGCGGGTTGACCCGTACCCGACCCGCACCCAACCCGCTTTTACCCGCACCCGCATTCCTAAAATTACCCGCTTAGACCCGCACCCATTTCGACCCGCACCCGTTTTGACCCGTTACCCAAACCCGCCCGACCCGCCCATTTTGCCAGGCCTAGTTTTTAGAAAACCTGAATATCTCGCCTTCACCTTCCTTTCATTAGATCAGATAAATTTGGATACTGAAAATCAATTGCACATAATCAGTGAATTGAGATATTGTTATTTACGAAATGTGGATAAATGATAAACATGTAACTTGATATATCCGATGAATATTTACTCATAAGCTTATGTAATTTGATGTTTATGTATGATTACGTTGTTCAAATTCTTTTTCAAAACAACTGATCATTACTACTTGAATGTGGATGGAACGGAAACTTGACGAATATTCTCTTTCATTGTGCTCGCTGTTATCTTTTCATTTTCATTTTCCTCTTACACTATTTATTCTTTTTCAGAGATCCAGTGGCATTAGACATCAGTGCCCATGAAGTGATTCCAAAGATATTTAGAGATACCTAGTCACTAGCCTGTTTCGTTCAGCTCACTGTGCTTTTGCGTATAACAATTTTACATTCCAGATGGATGAAATTTACCGGGCGAAAAAGGCTTGAGTGTCGTTATTCCGCCTTACCAAAACCTGGATACAACTGGAGAGAGGATTCCACCAAAGCAATACTTATGTTTTCAGAAAGATTATGAATAGCCTTGGCAGTTTTTGTTCAATTTTGTGGTCATATGTCGATTTGCACTTGCAGGAATCACTTCAGTGTTGATTTAGGTGGTTGGATAATATCTCATAGCTTGCTTTTGTGGTGTGGAAAATACAGGAACTTGTATCAATGTACCAGTTGCTATGAGGTGCATGTAACTCTAGTGTTGCAATTCAAGAAACTTGTTACTCCTATGTTTTAAGTTTGTTGAAACTGATTATGCATGTAGTGGCCACTAGTTACATGGATTTCCTTCCGTGTTAAAATTTGCATGTTTGTAATGGATTGGAAAGTACTTAACCAACCATTTTTTAGTGGTCGTTTCTTTCGCTTGGCATCGTAAACATTTTTCATTTTATACAATTTGAAAATTGATTGGCCGTTCATGCAAGCCATGTTCAAGATGTTTGCATGAATCCATAAGTTGTATTGCTTACAAACGCTATATTGTATTTCAAATTTGTCATTTTTGCATCTTAAAGTTGGTTCACATATACTTGCATTGTTTATGCACTCTGTTAAATCCCATATTTGAGGTTCAGTTGTTGAAGCATAAATTTTTTGTTCATTTTTTGGAATGGTTAATTTCCAATAAACTTTCATGTAAACACGGTTAGAATCACTATTATAAAGCTTAATATCCAACATTTTATAAGTTGACATTATACTTTCTAAGTAGATTGCAAATGTGACTTCCATGTTGATATCACATTCTGCATAATCCACCAACTGCCAATGGGATATGGGTTGGTAACCAATTGATAAGTACTTGTATTTAGGTGTTTTTCAACAGTATTCACGTCTTGGGAGTAAGTATTTTCGAGTATTTTTGTGACGTCCTATTTTGTTCTAGGCATTCAAGTTAAGAGTAGGATAATTTGAAGAAGAAAAAAGATAATCCGCCAACGCCGCTTATGGTCAAGTACTTCAAAGGCATTTTATATAAAATAAGAAATCCCATGAGCAAATAAATTTGCTAAAAGATATTGCAGCTCGGAACTAGATGGGCCAAGGCCCACCCTGAGATGTTTAAAAAGATTCATAATTCCATCTAAATCAGTTTTGACCTACCCTACTCGCCTACTAATACAAGTTCTGTTACCAAATATGGACATTGTATGTGACTGTAACATACACCTTTTCTTTTTCTGAAAAAAAAAAAAAAAACACGCCAAATTTTCTTATCTATAAAGAAAATACCCCCATGTTGAAAGTTACATGCGAGGAAATGTCTAAAATACCATCCTATGTAATATTTACACTTACAAGGCTACAGCCCTTTAAAATATTTTCACATATACTATTCTCTTAATATTAATAATTAAATTACATTATCAATCCTTTATTTTTCTAAAATATCTCCATTAACCTTTTAAATCAATTACTTTTATATGAATTATTTACGGCACTCGACGTCGCATCCACCACCAACACTCGCCTCCACCACCACACCGTCGTCGTCACGATCACCGCAGCATCGCGCGAGTACAATGCTAGTTTTCTTAAAAGAAATTTTGACCCAACTAAATAAATAATTAACACCTCAAACAAGAATATAAAAAAAAAAGGTAATGGAGGGAACCTAGCCCGGTACCACAATTGGATATCCATCGACTCACCCCGTATGAGCCATAAAGCTTATTTAATGAAATAAAGCTTTATGCCACGACAAACGTTATTATAACCATATTCAAATTGATTTGTTCCTTTACAACTCTTTGATTCATGAATTGTATGAATAAACATCTAATCGTGATAGACATAAATTTGAAAGTCGCTCTTGCATCTTATTTGTTAACGTTGAGGCTAGGGTATGTTTGGCAAAACTAGCTGTTAACTATTAGCTAGAGGCTAATAGCTGTAACTGAAAGCTGGAGGCTGTAGCTATTAAATAAATTTAAGTGTTTAGTAAGGTAACTATAGCTTTTAAATGAATGTAAAATGAAAAAAGTAGAGATAAATAAAAAACATTTAATACTAAGCATAATGATGATGATATATATATACACACATCGATAGCAACTAAAAGCTCAAACCTTCGGTTTCACATTTTCATAAATCCATGACACAAAACTATTTTTAGACCTTCCATAAAGCCTTATTGACATTGTAATTAGATCTTTTTATATTACTTTTACGAGTTTGAAAGAAGTAAATGTTTTTTTATGAAGTATAAACTTAGTTAAAAACAAGTTTTTGTGAAAGACTGTTTTTTTCATAAACTAAGCTCATCATAGGCTTTTCAACTTAAGTTAGATGTTATGGCAGCCCACAAGAGGTAGTTCCAAATGGAAGTTACAGCAACATGTAACATGCTAGAGCAACAAGTACAACAACATGCTAGAGGAACATGTACACATGTCATACAAGGAGAAATTCAATCAATAGTCTACATATTCAAGAACCTAGTACTCTACACACAGGATACACATATGGAAACTCAAAGTTAAATTTGGTTTGGCATATTCGAGACCTAAACACGAAGCAAATAGGGTTGTCACAGGCACCAATTCAGTTAAAAAAAAAAAAGCTTAGCTAAAACGTATTAGGGTCGTCAATGAAAAAAAAAGGGAAAATTACATTTTTGGTCCCTGACTTGGCACGTTTTTCACTTTTAGTCACTAAACTTCAAAAATTGCAAATTATACACTGAACTTGTCATTTTTTTTCACTTTTGGTCACATCGCCCAGTTTCGTTAGTTTTGCTCCATTAAGTTGCCCAGATTCGTTAGTTTTTTCTTCCACTTTTCATCCTTTCCATTATTGTATAACTAAAATCGATAATCGACAAACTTCAGTGATGAAAAGTGTAAATTACCTAACTTTTTAATATATACCTTATTCGTCCAATTTTAAATGTTATTATTTTGATTTTTTCTTAGTATATTTTTACTTTTAACTTTGACTCCAAACATTTTTATTTGTAATATATAATAGTTGGTGTAACTTAAATCAATGAAAAGTATATTTAAAAATTAGTTCATTATTATATGTTTATAACAAATTTATATAACACAGACAAAAATATTTACGGTTAAATCATAAGGCATTATAGATTATCAGAAAAACCTACAACACGTTACTTCAGATAAACATTACAATATCATTTTTTTTATTTTCGTTTATTAATAGTTAATAAAATGAATTAAGAAAAACTATATAAGTTTATATAACATACTAAAAAAAAATTACGGTTAAAGTAGACATAAGAAGACTTAAAATTCAAACATAGTCACTAAATAAATTTATCTTTATATATAAAAATTTCAATAACAATTATTTCATCGTCGTTTAAAAAATAAACAATTATTTCATTTAATCAAACTACTATATAACCAATAGATAGTAAACTGTAAACATAAAAAATTTGTTTCAAAACATAATAAAAGAATATGTATTTTCACTAATCGGCCAAAACAATATATAAGACCTGAAGTTGGACCGATTATCGATTTTAGTTATGGAATAATGGGAAGGACGAAAAGTGAAAACAAATTAACGAATCTGGGCAAGTTAACGGAGAAAAACTAACAAAGTTGACACAGTGACCAAAAGTGAAAAAATATGTCAAGTTCAGTTTATAATTTGCAATTTTTGAAGTTTAGTGACTAAAAGTGAAAAACATATCAAGTTTAGGGACCAAAAGTGTAATTTTCCAAAAAAAAACGTAGTTATGTTGACGATTATCTTTACCATTCAATTTATCATAATCTTTAGCATTCATTTTAACATAATCTTTAGCATTTATTTTAGCATAATCTTTGGCATTCAATTTAACATAATTAAAGAAAAACAATTGGATGGAATAAATTAAAACAAAATAGATTCTACATACCAGGAGTTAAGAGATGAAGGATCCAATGATACAAATTTTGACTGGTCTAAGACAGAAGCTATGGCTCGTTGGAAGAAAATAAAAGTTATGTTTTTTTATAGTTGTTGTTTGGGCGCCATATGGATGCAGGGGAGGAAGAAACTTACGTGGGAGATTTGAAAGGTTATATAAGTAAATTGAAAGAATAAAAACTTCCAGCTTTTCTTAAACGCTTGTTATAGTAACGTTAGATAAATGAGTTTTTCCATCCAACCTAAAAGCTTCTAGCTCCTTCAAACTAGGAACTTTTCCCTAAAACCTGCTTAAAGTTTGAAGCCCTAAAAGCTCCTAAAAGCTTCATACCAAAACAAGTATATTCGTTAATCATATATCTTACATGTTTGTGCACATTAAATCTACTACTTTAGTACTTCATTTCAATAAACACTCATTAACTTGTGATGCAAACCCCAAAATTAACAAAGTTAACTTTATTAACCTTTTGAACGCTTATCTTGGAATAATGGAATATTATTACAGAAATATATTAGAGCCTTTTTTTTTTTTTTTTTATGATAACAAGATAAGCTTCATTTGTTTATCTGTTTATTATATTACTATATAATATTCAGTAATAAAAAGTATTTTGTATGATAGTATTATGTATTGCATGAATGATCTCTTTGTATTATATACTAGTATAGTAGTACGTTCAGTCGATTTTAAAGAATTCTACACACGCCTAGTCATTCAGAACACCGCTTCATTGCAAGATTGGTCACAATGAGGACAGAAAGGAGGAAAATTACAAAATCACGTGGACTATTCATGTAATTTCTATTTATTTACAATTTTTTATTTTGAACTAGAAATTTTATCCCGTGCGTTGCTGCAGAATCTTTTTTTATGTCTGTCCTGCTGCATAATAATATATTACATATATATATAAAAAAATTGATCTCCATACAAATAAAGTCTCTTATTTGAAAGAAAGATGCTTTTGAAATGAACAGCAAGTTTTATGAGCAACTTATTATTTGTTATATTGATATTGTATAGATTTCCATATCGGTGGATGGGTGGTATTGACGATTAAAGAAACTATTATCGTTTTTTTATGCTTCGGACGGAACCTTTATCATAAGGGTAGTGGTTATTATAGTTAAAAGCTTAAATATAAAGAAATTGAGAGTTCTTTGCCAAAGAATCACATTCAAAAGTTTTATGGTAAAAATAAGAAAGTTGTAAAGGTTGTGATGAAAACAAGAAAGCAAAAAAAAGTTATTGTGGTAAAAAGTCAATATAATTTGGAAGTTTATGACCAAAATATAAAATTAAAAAGTTTTGTGATAAAAATTAAAAAGTTGAAACAATTGTGGTAAAAATTAAAAGAGCTATTTGATTGGAAAGTCACCCAACTTGTCCCAAATACCTTTATTGAGGATCGAACAAAAAAGTTCTCTATGTTGGGGTTAAAAACCGGCTAAAACGCCTTTACTGGGCTCGCGAAAAGGTAGTCAGTAAATTTGATTTTTAAAATTATTTTTCTGTTATTTATCTGCCTAAGTGTACATGCGACGTCATTTTTCTATTAATTAAAATTCCAGCTCGGATTCCCTTTATCTATATCTATCGATATATAATATCTGTATGTATATATGTGTTTGGCTGCATTACATACACCAAAAACATATCTGTATGTATATATGTGTTTGGCTGCATTACATACACCAAAAACATATCCATCCCACCCAACCCCATGTCTCCCTCTTTGCCTGGTACCAAAAAACCCTAAATCACACATAAAATCACACAACGACAATCACTATAAAGCTCAGAAATCTGTCGTTTATTCCATATCTGCAATCCTTTCCTTTCAGAAAGGTACGTCTACCGGGTATTATTATCTAAAAAAATTAGGGTTTCCTTTTCAATTTACTGTTTAAACATAAAGTTGCATGATTTTTTTTGGAAATCGAGTTTGAAACTAATAAAATATGTAAATATTATTGTTAATTTGTAAATCCGGGTGTTATTTTAAAAATCTAGGGTTTCCTTTTCGATTTAGTGGTTAATTACATACTTACATGATTTTTTTTTTGGAAATCGAGTTTGAAACTAATAAAATATGTATATTTTATTATTATTTTGTAATAAATATTATTAAATTGGTAACATCCATATTAATTAAATTTTTTTCATAAACAGGATGACGGCTGAAGTACGATATGAGTTTGATTTGCACTATGATGGGTCATTCAAACATCCACCACTCGGGTATGTTCACGACATTGTGTTACCTATCTTCACTCCCCCGAAGGGATATGACGAATTTGTAAAGTTCTTGGAAGAGTGATGTGGTGAACCTTTCATTAATTTGTATTTTCTAATACCTGGAAATGAGCTTAATGGTGGTCTGATCAAAGTAGATGGTCAAAGAGAAGTTGCCATATTGTTTGATTTAGCGCATAGTTATGGTAAAATGCACATTTATCTAGACCATTTTCTAGATGACCTTTCTCAATTTTTAGTTGTCCTTGCAATAGAAAACCATGGTGATTTGGAAGATGGGGGCACAAATGAATTTCAAGTGGAAGAGTATCTTATATCTCAAAGTCAACCACCACTTACTCAACCACCTCCTAGTCAACCACCAGCTAATTTAGATGCACAAAGCCAACAACCATTAGGAAATGAAATTGCAAAGGATGCTACACATGTGGTGTCTAGTGATACTGAGTCTGGTGAATCTGTAAATGGAAAGGAGGTGAATGAAGGTAGTGAGGGAGTTGAAAACAAGGAAGGTGAAAAGAGAGATGGTGATCAGAATGATGGAAGAGTTGATCCTAATAAGGAGGGTTATTCTTCATCTGATGAAGACTATGAACCATCAGGTAGGTCTAGTGATGATGAAAGTGATGCTATATCTGTTGCTTACCTTTCTGAAGGGGAGGATGAATTAAGAGAGTTCAGGCTAATGAGAGCAGCTGTAAAGAAGAAACCTAAGGGTGCTAGGCAACCAAAACTTGGAGTTAAGGATGGATGCAATACAGACATGCCAGAAGTAGTGGTTGAGCATGAAGAATTCATGAGGGAGTTGATGGATAAATTGAAATGCTCAGATGAGATGGATGAGGATCCATTTAAAAAGATTGAGAATCTTGAAAAATGGCATATACATAACCAACACATAAATTGGAGGCAAAAACATCCAGAAGTTGGGGAAAGATACATTAGCCATGAGCAATGTAGGGAGATGATGACTTACTTTGCACTTGCTAATGGATTTTCAATTTGGTTTAAGAAATCAACTAAAAAGAGATGTGTGGCTAGGTGTGGACAGAGACCCCCTGCTCCTCTTAAAACACCTAAAATAGGGAAACAAAGGAAGCAAAACAGATACCCTGCAACTACAAGAGGTGAAGAACCCAAATGCCCTTGGAGATGTTATGCCAAAAAAATGACAAGTGAGGATTCATTTCAAATTATGTCCTTAAAAGATGAACACACCTGTTCAAGGAATTTTAGACTTGGGTCCCTTGTAGATTATAAGTGGATAGGGAAGGTATTTGGTGATAGAATAAGGGCCAACCAGAGATAAAGTTGGTTGCCATCTCTGATATGGTCATGAAAAAGTATAAGTGCCTTGTTATTGGGAATCAGTGTAGAATGGCAAAGAATTGGGCACTGCATGAGTATGAAAAGACATTGGAAGAACATTATGCATTGCTGAGATCATATGCACAAGAATTGTTGGAAACCAACCCTGGGTCTACTGTTAAAATTGGTGTCACTAGAGATCTAGACCAGAAAGTGTATTTTGACAGAATGTATGTATGTTTTGATGCTTTGAAAAAGGGTTGGCTGCATGGATGTAGGAAAGTCATTGCACTTGATGGTTGTTTTCTGAAAAAGCCCAACCAAGGAGAGCTGTTGAGTGCAATAGGTAGAGATGGTAACAATCATATTTATCCAATAGCTTGGGTAGTTGTTAGTGTTGAAAACAAGGATAAATGGAAATGGTTTTTGGAACTATTGGGTGAAGATCTTGACCTTGGAGCTGGTTCTGGTGTAACCCTCATTTTAGATCAACACAAAGTAAGTTTTTGGTTATAAATGTATTTGATTATATATATATATATGTATATGATTGTGTATATATGTGTTTGATTATGTATATATGTAACTGATTATGTATGTATATGATTTTGTATGTATGTAGTTGATTATGTATATATATTTGATATTGGTAGGGTTTAATAGAAGCTGTTAGGGAAATTTTGCCTAATTCAGAGCACAAACAGTGTGCTAGACATATATATGACAATTTTAAGAAGCATTTTTCTGGTGCATATTTGCAAGGACTGTTTTGGGAAGCATCAAAGACCTCCTATCCCCAACTGTTTCACAGAATAATGAAGAAAATTCATGATGCTAACCCTCTTACCCTTTGCCACCCAAACACAGGGCCATGCCAGGTAGGCCAAAGAAGAAAAGAATTAGGGCACAACATGAGAGCCATGTCAGTCAAAAAGGTAGTTTGCTTGGGGTAACAAAACATGGTGTGACAATGACATGCCAAAATTGTCTTCAACCTGGTCACAACAAGAAAGGGTGTTAGAATGCTGCTGTGCAAAAACCACCCAAGTAGAAAAATAAGATGGGCAGACCACCAAAGAATGTTGGTGAGACTAGTCAGAGTGTGGGTCAGAAAAGACAACATGTGGGCCAACCAAGTCAACTTGTGGGCCAGCCAAGTCAACATGTGGGTCAGAACAACCATGGTAACAGTCAAGGAAGTCAGAATGTGGGTGTTGGAAGTCAAAATGTGGTTCAGGAAAGACAAGAAGTGGATCACATTCAGAAAAAGCAAAATATTGCTGGTGGGTTTTCAAGCCAGAACCAGATTAGACCCTCTACTACTAGTCCAAGGTGGACCAAAAGGAGTGTGTATGTGGATAAAGTTCTCAGTCCATAGAAGACTGTCAATCTACAAAATGATGGTGATAACTTTGTGATAGGATCTTTAAGTGGAACATCAAAATCAGGAGTAGGCTTAGGTGTTTCAAGTGCTGGGTACAAGAATCCTAAATTTCTTGGTGTTAAAGTTACAAAATTTTTTTCTCATTTTTATCTTTTGTATTTATTTTTGTTAATTGGTTAATTAAAGTGTTGATCATTGGATAGGTCCAAGAAGACTACCTTCTTGGTGGGGTGCTGGTGTGTGTGTTGATCCTAAAAGTGGAGAAACCTTCATAGGTAGCGCTGATGGGGTGCCTTGCCCAATTTGGCCAAAGAATGTTACCCCTCCAAGTGCTATTGAAATGTTGGAAAAGAAAAATGTTGAACTAGCTCAGGTTGCAAACCAAAAGGGAAAGGAGAAAGTAGATAACATGGAGATGCCAAATGACATGCAACCAGTCACAATCCGAACCACACCCAGAAGACCACTCCCACAAAGACCACTCCCAAAAAAAGCACACCCAAAAAAACCAACAACAATGTCATGCCAGAGAGGAGGAGTTCAAGGTTGCTAGACAGGAGGCCTCCAAGTGAAAGGATTGTCAAGAAAAAGCTTGGAGTCAAAGTGCCAGGAGTAGGAGAATCTCTAGATGATCCATTTGTGGTTCTGTAGGTAGTAACATGGGTTGTGTAATATGAAACTTGTTCTCTTTTGATTTCAGACTTGTAGTCTTAACTTGCACTTATGGTTGTCTTTTGATGTCAAACTTGCACTTAGGTAGTAACATGGGTTGTGTAGTATGAAACTTGTAGTCTTTTGATGTCAAACTTGCATAACCTTCTAGTTGACTTGTATAATATTGTGTTTTTAGCTTAAATTATGTGTGTTTTGATCTTAAATTATGTCTGTTTTTGTGTTAGCAAATTGTGTATGCACCATGTTAGTAAATTGTCATATACTTACAGGTTAGTAAACATCATATAATTTTTGTATGCACCAGAATTTCAAACGAAAAGGGAAAGCAGAAATAGTTTCATACCAAATTAAAATACATTACAACATAAAACAACAAGAGTACACTATACATGACCAACAAGAGTACATGACCAACACATCAAAAACCAAACACACCAACTAGAATGAATGCATCACCAACACACCTATTACCAAACACAATCCAATTAAAACACCTAACATCCATATAAACACCCTTTCATACACTTGCAATTTCCCATTTGCAACTTTCAAATCAGCCTTGAGATTGATTCCTTCTTCAAACAAATCGGTTTCCATTTCGCTATCTTCTTTCAGACACTTTAACTCATTATGAAGTTGAAATACAAGATCTTTGTAATATTGGGTGGGGAGTTCTTCATCCAAGAATTGATACAGCTAACATTTTCTTCTATCATCCTAATGAAACTTAGAAGATTTTCAATACTTACAAAGCAGAAATTAAGAAGATTTACAGAAAATAAGAAGATTGCAAATTACTTACAACAATCGGGCATGAAAGAAATCTCCTTCCAGGGTTCTTCCTTGTCCAAGAGGTTCGTGGATTTATACGATACCCATAATAACATAATGCCTCTCCGTCACGCAATACATTGCTACGATTGTTCCTTCTTGGATGAATTGAAGCAGATGATATTTTAGGGTTTTGGAAAGGGGGAAGGTTTTGGATGAGAGAGAGTGAAAGAATATGTTTTGTATAAGATATTGTGTGTATATATATATATATATGCATAAATATAAAAAGGAAAATACTGAGGCACGTGAATTGTGAGGACGTGGAAGCCAACGTGGAACTTTACCGGATATAAAAATCCTCTTAGCCCGTACCAGCCCAATAAAGGCGTTTTAGCCGGTTTTTAACCCCAACATAGAGAACTTTTTTGTTCGATCCTCGATAAAGGTATTTGGAATAAGTTGAGTGACTTTCCAATCAAATAGCCCAAATTAAAAAGTCATAAAAGCTACTATCGACAAGGCTTCTTTGCTAAAGAATCAATATCAAAAGTTTTATGGTAAAAATAAAAAAAGTTGAAAAAGGTAGTGGTGAAAACAAGAAAGCGAAAAAAGTTAGTAAAAAACTGTGGTAAAAAGTCACTATAATTTGGAAGTTTGTGACCAAAATATAAAAATAAAAAATTTTGTGATAAAAATTAAAAATTTGAAACAGTTGTGGTAAAATCTAAAAAGTCAAAAAAGCTATTATAGATACGGGAAATTAAATTGTTATATATATATATATATATAATGGCGAATATAATTTTTATATGTATTAAGTATCTATATATTACTTAAGAAGATTACTTTGAACTAGTGTTTTACGAACCAATTCGATCGGTTGAATCGGTGTTTGGTTAGTCGACTGATATAATGAAGTAAGTAAGTAAGTAAGTAACTGCTCAGTGCCGCCTTCCGCGGGTTTTGAGCCCCAATACCTCAACGGTGTATGGGGGAGGTTAAGATGTAGGCAGACCTTACCTCTACCTAAGTAGAGAGGTTGCTTCCAATTTCTACCTAAATGGTAGAAAAGGCCCTCCAAGCCTGGTCTTTTTTTTCTAAATCTTATTTTTACTGATTCAAAATAATGTTAAACAAATTAAGGAACTAGTGAAAGTTTGTTGTGATCGCTACACATAGATATTGCTATTAAATAAGGGTGGGGATTCAAAAAAATATAAAAAAGTAAAATAAGGGTGGGGATTCCCTCAAGTTATAACTTGAGGGGTAAATTCAGAAGGTTAATGACCATCAGATTAAAATGAATGATTAAGATTCAATTATCATTTTTGAATATTGACCGTTGATTTTTAATCAATGGTTTAGATTATTCAACTTTACCATTTAAGTTAATTCTAACGTGAGGGGTTCAATTCATTGAATAATTGTACTAATATTTATTTTTAATGTGTTTTTTAACATGTATAAAGGTATATAGATTTTTATTTATTATTTATTACTTTATTTATGTGATGTAAAGTGACAAAACATTAAACATAATATTCACATGTGATAGTATTATTTAGAATTATAATATAATATTCACATGTAATAGTATTATTTATAATTATAATATATTTGCATGTAAATTAACATGATTGGATTAATAAGTTAATAAGTATGTCTTTGAAAAAAGAAGTCAAAAACATACATCATAGGTTTTTTTATATCATTTAAATAGAACCCAGAAAGCAGTAGAAAACGATATTTCTGGTATTTACTATTTGCTCTTAAACTATTTCTAAAGGAGGGTGTCTTTAGATGTCATTAATTGTCCATAATATTTTTTTGTTATTGAAGTTTTTCCAAAACTCAAGATTATTGATGCATGACCTAACGCCTAAGACTATGTCCAATGTAAAGATATTTATATAGTTAAAAATAAGATTAAAAGATTTTATATATATAACGTGCTCAAGGCAATAAACTAAGGGGGTGTTTGGTTCATAGAAATCCTTTGAAATTCGTAAGAATTGGAATTATTGCTTCACTTGTTTGGTTGGGAAATGAATGGAATTAAAATTCAAAAAATTCTATCAAATTCTTTAAATCATGGAATTTACAATTTCTTTACTAATACGATGGAATCCTTAAACATTCAAAGAAATTCATCTATGTTTACTAATATACCCTCTCACAACTAAACACCAAAATAAAAAAAAATCTTATCGTTTGAAATTTGAAATGGAAAATTGATTTGATGCCCCGCCAGAAATTAACCATTGTCACCACTACTGCAACTTTTAGCTTCGCCAGAATCTGATTTGCCCACAATATAATTTAGATCACGTGCTGCTGCCTTATGTTATTATTCACCATCACCATCTATGTTTATATTACTAGCACGTTACCCGTGTAATGTGGCAGTAGTCGTGGCGGCGACGATGTGGTGGTAGAAGCGACTATTTGTGGTAAATGACACGTCGATTGATGTAGATTATTAATGGGGATATTTTAAAAAATAAAGGATTGATAGTATAACGTAATCATTAATGTTAAGGGGTAGTGTAAGTAAAAATATTTTAGTGATAAGTAAAAATATTACATATCTTAAGGGTGGTAGATGAAAATATTACATAAAAAGGCATTTTAGACATTTCCCCCTATGTAACTTTAAATATGGGGGTATTTTCTTTAATAAGTAGTATAGATAGTTTGTTATATCATGTATGTATATTATTATTATGATTATTATTTGTGTATATTTATGTTTATTTATTACTGTCGTTGCTTATGTTCTTGGGTGGATGAGGAAAAAAAGGTAACTGGGTAAGTGTGTATTGCTTTGTATTAATATTATGTCAACAAAATGAAAATAAATAAAAAAGGATAGTTTTGTCATTTAACATAATTTATGTCTTTATTCCTTATGAAATTCTGTCAATTAAACAATTGTCACGTTTTAAAACTTTCATTCTTTCCAATTTTTTCAAAAACATAATATTAGTAATTTCTCATATTTAGGATGATGTGTTTTGAGGTGTTTGGTCAAAAAACGATCAAATAAGGAGTGCTGGAATGATTTTGATGGCCTGCTTAACGACTCCTTTGTCTGCTTCTTTCAACCTTCATTCAATCATACATATACATACAACATATATATACCATGTTCCTTTTAACTGTCGTGCCTTGTGACCCACCACAGCTGGCCACATACACATATTTCTTACAAATACATACAACATATTTCTTGAAAGCCCTTCACACACACACACACACACAAGTTGATGAAAAAGGGAGTGCTGGTTTCATGTATTATGGCAGTATGCTTCCTGCTACTGCTAAAATTTGTACAATCTGCGCTTCCACAACAAGAAGGTAAAACCATAGTTTTTATCTTTATTTATTTTTAATTAATTTTCCTGCCTAAAAACACTCCAGGATTAGTGACTATGCTGATATAAAATGTGGCCCAAAATCTTCTGACTGCCTTGACCCTTTACAAAAATGATTTATTAGTGACTTATATTGTCTAGGTCTTTTAGGGTCAGTTAATTGCCTTTTCAGCATTAGCTAAGTGGTAGAGAAGTCTAAAGTTCAAAACTTTATATTATTTCTGTTAATCTTTGGATTTTTTTTTTTTTTTTTTTTTTTGTGCATGTCAGTAATTACTAACCAAGTTTTTAATAATTCTTCTATCTAGGTCAACTTTAGTGAAAATTTTTCTTACAAATTACATCTGACTTGCAACCTGTATTATTATTCTCTGTTACATATGAGGTGTTGTTTCAATCGTATACCATAGTTGATGTGTTGTGCCACTCACTTAAAAGCGATGATGTAGCATGTCACCAGTTATAACTGACTAATTATGCCACGTCATGATTAAAACGACATGTCAACTATATTATATGATTGGCTCACTATCTCAAAAAAACTCGATCAGCCCAGTTGCCATTTAGTGACATTTGCTTAACTCGGAACTTAAGGTTTGAAGTTTCAAGCGAAACTACTTATAGATATGAATTACTTTTGTTAAGTGGAAGCTGTTGAAGAAATTTTGAGCTCGATGGGTGCAACAAACTGGAGGTTCAATGGCGAGATTTGCCAACTTCAAGCAATTACTAAAGTGCAAAAGCTTAATCAAGAAGCTCTTGCTAGTGTTCAGTGTGATGATGCCTGCAACAATCTTAATTCAAGCAACTGCCATGTCATTAGCATGTATAACACATTTTCTTACTTCCCATACATATTTGCATATAAATAGATTTATTTTGGTTGAAAGGGGTTGAAAGTTTTTCAACTTGAATTCATGATGTATGAAACCTCCTAAATCACTTCTTAAAAGAATGGGTTAACAAATAAGACTCTTCTTCATATAGTTCTTTAATTGTATCCAGTTATTTACTAAAAGTTTAAGACTTCGAACAAAAAGTCTTTGAGGTCAACCCAGCACAATTTCGTGTATTACTACTTGTACCAAACCACTACCCATTTTGACCCGTAACCTGACCCACTTGAGTCCCTTATTTTGTTTATCTTTGGAATTTGGACATGTCTGCTGTTAGTAAAGTTGTATTTGGGGTTTTTTATGTTGCAGCACACACAAATTTTATAGTCTTGGTGGTGTTCTTCCATCTGCACTTGTGAAGCTTCCTAATCTCCAAACTATGTAAGCTTCCTGTACATACAACAGTATGTATATTTAGTTGAATATAACTAACTTTATCTTTTTTTCTTTTTCCTAGTGATTTTGCTTACAATTATCTTAGTGGAAGGATACCTGCTGAATGGGCTGCCACACGGTTGCAGTCAATGTGAAGCCGCCTTCTGTTTCATATTGGTTCTTCATGTTAAATTTCATTTATAAGTTATTTTTCATGGCCTTGACTAGAATGTTGATATTGCAGATCTCTTCTTGGGAACCGATTAACCGGGGAAATACCACGAGAACTGGCTAATATTACTAGTCTCACATATCTGTAGGTGTTTTATATAACGCCTCTGCTGTTTTGGCTACAAGCCCACAATTGTCACCTTTTATAGATGATTAGATCATACATAGAAATGGCACTAAAGAATCAAACCAGCTTAATTTCATTTATGCTATTTATTGCTTCTATAATAAGTGTTCAAAATTTCAAGTAATGACGCTATCAGACTTGGTCTTTCTGTTGCAAGAAATCAGTTTCCTGGTGAAAGCATATGGAAAAATTCTACATTTGATCTTGGACCAAATTAGTCCAATACAATGATTTTCCTTAACGTTAATATTTTCAAAATATGCATATTTTCAGACTACAGTCTTTTTTTTTGGGCATTTTCATATTACGTATTTGTTCATAACTGATAACTAATGGTAAACGAAACTCTTAAGTTTCCAAAGGTCATTCACCTTGTAACTAGAATATATGAACAGGAACCTTGAAGGAAACCAGTTTTCGGGAGAAATTCATTCTGATCTTGGGAGATTAAGCAGATTAGAAACTTTGTAAGACCAAATACAGTCGTTCCATTACCTCTCATATTAATATAATCAGCTATTTCTTTATAAGTAAATATCTAAATCAACTGATTATATTTAGGATCTTCTCATCAAACCAGTTGATGGGGACTTTACCAACGTCCTTTTCTGCATTGAGAAACTTGAAGGATTTGTAAGCTTTTGCACTTTTACCTTGTTCGTAGGCCATCTGTTACAAACCAACGACCGCTTTGACCTTTGAGATCCAATTTACTAATATTCAAAATTGATTCTGGTTTGGATGTTGTGGTCAGATATATAGAGAAAATCAACTATAATGGATGTTCTGGAAAATCAACAGACCCATTATATATTTGAAATCAAAGAATATTACATTTGATCTCAAAAGTCAGAGAGAATAATTTTGTTTTGTAATTGAGGGGTTACCTTTTGTCCTCACTGTGCAACTTCTAATTCATACCATCTTTCTTTAATGATGATTCAGTAGGATAAACGACAATAACTTAAGTGGGCCTATACCCGATCTTATACAGAATTGGAGACAACTCACAAGATTGTAAGATCAATCTCTTCTAATCATGCATTTGCCACTAATAAGCCTGTCACTGTCTTTCACCCTATTAATTATGTAATCTTTTGGCAGAGAACTGATCGGCACTGGGCTGCAGGGACCAATTCCTTCAAACATATCACTTCTTGAGAATTTAACCGAGTTGTAAGTATGTAACCTTTCAAATGTATGTTTTTCCTAGACCCCTTTTCTGTGTGAAGATCAACTTTCTTATGATTACTGTTTGGGAACCTACTTATTTTATGCCTGCGAAAACCCGTTAAAGTTCCAGAGTTTTATTTTAAAGTAATTACCTAATAATCATAAGTTTGACCATTTAGCGGATTAGATTACCTTCAATCAAATCATTTGAAGTTAAATTGGAAAAGTGACCAGCGTTAGTCACCTTTCTTATGAAATTGATAAATCCACCTTGTTTTCCAGGAGGATATCTGACTTAAATGGACCATCTCAGAAATTTCCCTCGTTGAATAATGCTTCAGGAATACTAAGAGTGTATGGACCTGATCCTTATTTTACTTACCACTGAATGATGTTTACATTTAGTTCGACATAATTTGAGGTAGACCATTTTCTCAAGTTCAGGCTATTGCGAAATTGCAATATTTCAGGAGAAATACCTGCATATATCTGGCAAAGAAGAGATCTTCAATTTTTGTAAGCACGAGCAACGATTTTGACAATTTGTATTATGCTATTAATGTGGTCTTTAGGTGAGTACTCACAAGTAATGGCCCTGCCACTCCTTTTTTCTCACCACATTTGATGGAGTCCATGCAAATGCACCTTTTCTGTCCTTGCCATTACATCATGCATTGTGTTACCCCCACCATGCCTTCCTTGTAATGCTTGGCAAGGAGCGGATACTTGTCTCTGGTTCCTCACCTAGTGGTTGGTCAAAAATAAGTGTCCCCTTCTATGGACGCACTGGGGTAGTGATGGTTGACAAAATGTTAATGTTTTGGAATTTTCTTGATCATTGAAAATTTCCATTTATCAAACAGTAATATTAGACTATTGTAAGAAGGCAGAATTGGTAATGTTTGTGGGACAAAGCATACTGGTTAACTTGGTTAGTAAGAAGTATTTATAATGAAATTACAATTAACTGATTAAGAATTTGTACAGTGGTACCTCAAAAGTATGGTCTATTTTTGTTTCTAATATTATAATTAGTATAATTGATGACAATCATTCCCTTTTACACTGCATAGGGATGTAAGTTTTAACCAGTTGGTTGGGGAGATATCAAGTAATATCATTGGAAGAAGTTTGAGATATGTGTAAGTATGAAGTCTGTTTGAGTTCCTTGTTGGGTTAGTTGCATAATGAGGTAAGCAACTTTGGTCCATTTCTGTTTCTGATAATCAACTTTGCTTTTAGCCATACAAGACTTTGAATTTAAGAAATTATGATGAAGGTAATTATGTATAGGTCATCAAAACAAAATATTGACATACTGGATGATGTGTTTGTACGTTTGGAAATGTCGACTTTTTTATGTTTCAAAGGTTAAAATATACCATCAACAAGGAGTTAGCCTAGTGGTAAGGAAAACACTTGGTGACCTTAAGGTCTCAGGTTTGATCTCTGCTTGGCACAAAAATAATTCCTTTAAGGTACTTGTTACCAATGAAGCCTAGGCTCACATGTGAATTTAAATACGCGGGTTCGATCCTTCGGGGTGCCCAGATCATGTGGGGATTAGGATGGAGGTATTGTACCGGCATCATATGGCTCATACGAGGTGAGTCGATGGGTATCCAATTGTGGTACCGGGGCCAGGGTTCCCTCCATTACCCTCTTTCTTTTTAAGGTTAAAATATACCTTGTGCTAAAACAGATGAGTGTTTTTATGGATAAAAACAACGCTGGTTACCCCAAATATGTATTGAACCAAAGTTGGTTACCTTTTATGCAATCAACCCTTTCCTATCAGTTCTGACTTATAAGTTTTGTGGTTTGATTTAATAGGTTTTTGACTGGTAACATGCTAAGTGGAAATGTGCCCGACACGCTTTTGATAGAAGGAGCTACCATGTATGTCTTTTCCTTGGAGTCTTGTAGTATACTTATCCATTCCACTAGAACTAGAATAGATACATTTTTTGACTTTATTTTAGGTATAATTAAACTACCTTCCAATGAAAAAATTGATGCTGATTCTTTCAAAAGTCAAGAAATATTTGCCGTTCAACCAAAAAAAAAGTCAAGAAATATTTCGGTCACAAGATAAACTTTTATTACAAATCTATCAAAGTAAAGGCTGGTTTTTAAATCTTCAACGAGATCAGTTTCAATTTAGATTCTCGAAACCCATTTGGTTGACCGTAAAGTCAAAGTCTTGTTCACTAATGAAAGGAGTTAGCCTCCCATGAACTTTATATTGCTCGTCTGTTACAAAAGTTTTTTTGCTATGAACAGTGACCTGTCCTACAACAATTTTACATGGCAAGGACCGGATCAACCTTCATGCCGACCCAACATGTCAGAAGGCTATTTTTGCTTGTCCTATATATTTTCTCAGGCGAGACATTATATATACAATATTGATCCTAATTTTTTCGTATTTTTTCTTTACTAGGAATCTATATCTTAACCTGTTTCGGAGCTCTTCAACTGGGAAAACATTGTAAATTTCGTTCAGTCTATTCCTTTTTTTCTTTCTATGCACCTTTTTCATTAATTGATTTTGTATATGTGTCTTTTAACAGACAGGATGTACTTCCATGCGAAACAAATATCGTGTGTCCCAAATGTATGTAGTCCTTACTCAAGCATGACCTTTGGAGTCTCATTATTGCAGTTTATTGAAGCTATTGAGTATGAATATACATTTTCTTTTCTTCGGTCGTTAATCTAGGCTGTCATAATCTTTTGACTTAAATTTATTTCTTCGACTAGACTCGGTCTACATGATGCAGGGTTTATTCTTTCCTTTATGTCTTTTCTCTGGATTCTTGTAGTATTCTTGAGTTCCTGTTGCCTTTATAAAGTTTCTTTCCTATAGTTGAAGTTCAATGTTACTTCCTTACTCATTAACTTTAAAATTAAAAAGACAACAGGAGATCAAGTTATAGACTTTTCATTAAAAATCTTCTGAGGCTAATCAAATTGCTTCTCTAATAAAAGTTTTGAACCATAAGACAACTGGAAAAAAAAAAGGGTAATGGGGGAACCCTAGCCTCGGTACCACAATTGGATACCCATCGACCCACCCCGTATGAGTCATATGATGCCGGTAAAATACCTCCATCCTAATCCCAACATGATTTGGGCACCCCGAAGGATCGAACCCGCGTATTTAAACTTCACATATGGGTCTAGGCTTCATTGGTAACGGGTACCTTAAAGGAATTATTTTTTGTGCCCAACGGGGATCGAACCTGAGACCTTAAGGTCACCAAGTGTTTGCCTTACCACTAGACAACTGTATCTGATGTCTTGCAGATGAGTGTTCTCTACATGTCAACAGTGGCGGATATGATGTATGGGTAAGAGAAAATAATGTTGAAGTGCTATATGAAGGAGATGCTTCATTTAATGGTGATGCAGCAGGTTTTTATAGAGGCACTAGTAAGTGGGGAATTAGTAGCACTGGAGACTTCCTGGATGACAACATTCAAACTGGTCATTACATAGGATCTTTGGAAGAACCAACAAACCTACCACCTCTGTATACAACCGCACGGTTGTCTCCGCTATCACTTACTTATGTCAGCTATTGTTTGGAAAATGGAAATTACCTTATTAATCTGCATTTTGCTGAGATACAATTTACTAACGATAGTACGTATAGAAATCTTGGGAAGCGGTTATTCGATATATATATACAGGTAGTTCTTGCATAACTATATAATATCTGCTTTGAATTGTTTAATAGACCGGCTAGAGGTAGAAAAATGGGTTGGGCAGATAACGGGCAAGAAGGGTAATCTGTGGTACATGTTAAAAACGGTCAAGTTGACTTGACCTGAAATACTCTTTGTCCGAACAATGTTGATGTATTAATTATTTAGTAGTGTTTAATTTCAAAAATCATATTATTTCAGTAGTAGTTAACTTTGTAAAGATGATTTAGGTTTACTGGTTTATGCATTAAACAAATGTATTGCAACACTATCGATCCGTTCCACCTAATTGACCTGTTTCTTCCTTGATGGGTTTGCTTAATTTTTGTCTCGCGAATCCCTGTTAGATCTTTGATACTTGAATGGATAACTATACCTATATATAACTCTACGAATCGAAATTGCAACTTCTCTATATGATTAATGAGGATTGTATATTTTACAGGGAAAACGTGTTAAAAGGGACTTTAATATTGAAAATGAGGCTCACGGTATACAAAAAGCAGTGGTGATACCATTCAATGCAAGTGTGGTGAATAATTCCTTGGAAATACGCCTTTATTGGGCTGGTAAAGGAACAACGCGCATTCCTAGAAGAGGTGTATATGGACCTCTTATATCTGCTATTTCGGTCAACCCATGTACGTACTACTATCACTACAAATAAATGAAACTATGAAAGTTGTAGACTCTTTTTTTCTTCTTCATTTCATTTCCGAGGAAGGACGTAACTTTGTCAAATTGTTCTCGCTTATATACGTTCACAAAATGTTTGCTTTAATCAAAGAACTAATTTTACTTTCGTAAGCATTGTGAAGTATAAAGTTATTTACAGTTAAGAAGCTTGAATTGCACAATGCTACAATTTTAAATGTTTGAACTATTTTTTTTCAAACGCGTAATTTTTACTAATTAGTTGTAGCCTATCTGATTTATATTTCAGACATGTTAAATTAATGATCAAAAGGAAGTTTTTATATAAATTACCAAATCATCAATTTACTCTTTTTTTTGTGGCACAAAGCTTTACACTTATTTGCTGGTCTAGTAGCAAGTGTCTGTCCTTTGAAATAAGCTCAATTTAATTCATATTTGTGTGACTTAAGCTCAATTTAATTTCATATTTGTACACTGTTTCTTGTAGATTTTAAAACTTGTTCCATCAAGGGAAAGAAAAAGAGCAAAGTTGCTTATGTTATTTTTGGAATTATGGGCCTGTGTATTGTTCTTTTTATCTTGGCTGCATTGTGGTGGAAAGGCTGTTTGAAATTTAGAAAAGGGAAGGATAAAGGTAACCTGTGATTTACGCTATGCACTTGTTCATCATGTAAAAGTGTTCTTTGTAATAATCAATTTATATGTTGAGCAGATTTCAAAGGGCTGGAATTGAATACAGTGTCGTATTCCCTGAAACAGCTTGAAACTGCTACAAATAATTTCAAT
The DNA here is from genome assembly GCF_010389155.1 of Erigeron canadensis. Classification (NCBI taxonomy): domain Eukaryota; kingdom Viridiplantae; phylum Streptophyta; class Magnoliopsida; order Asterales; family Asteraceae; genus Erigeron; species Erigeron canadensis. Next base: position 14,142,097 of record NC_057769.1, on the reverse strand, counting down.
GGCACAAACAAGATAGGGGAAGGTGGTTTTGGACCTGTTTATAAGGTAATAATGTAGTACAAATATGTCGATTTACATCTTATATCAATGTTTATTATATTGTGTGTGGATCTCGTTATAAGTTAAGTGGTGCAGGGTGTGTTGCCTAATGGAACCGTAATAGCAGTGAAGCAGCTTTCATCTCATTCAAGCCAAGGAAATCGAGAGTTCCTAAATGAGATTGCTTTGATATCTTGTTTGCAACACCCAAATCTTGTTAAGCTACACGGGTGTTGTATTGAAGGAGATCAACTGATGCTTGTATATGAGTACCTGGAAAATAATAACCTTGCCAATGCCTTGTTTGGTAAGTGTCCAGGACGGTTCTATTTTTTACTTTTCTGATTCCAAAATGCCGTATAATCAGCCAGTCTCAACTTAATTTGGTAAGAAATGAAAAATGGGTTAACTCCTTATGGTGCTTTTCAACACGATTAATTTAGCATGACATTTTCCTTCTAGTTAAATCCTTTGGCATAAAACTTTTATTCGTAACAGATAAAACACAACTCAAATAATGGTTCGGAATTGCCATCTCTGAAATTGGTCTTTGAAGAAATTTACGTGATTGTATTGCTTATTAGTTTTTTGTTTCTTTCTTGTATTTTCATACTCTTGGTAATCAGCAAAACATCACTGCTTTCAGGTTCACATAACAGTAGCTTAACTCTTGATTGGCCAACAAGATTTAAGATATGTGTAGGAATTGCTAAAGGTTTAGCTTTTCTTCATGAAGAATCAAGACTCAAAATAGTACATAGGGACATAAAAGCTACTAATGTCCTTCTGGATAAAGATCTGAACCCGAAAATATCAGACTTTGGATTGGCTAGGCTTCATGAGGATGACAAAAGCCATATCAGCACACGAGTAGCAGGCACCATGTGAGTGTTTGTTCTCTTTCTTTATTCATACATTTTTGTTAGTTTTTTATAGTAAGAAAAAAATGCCCTGAATTGCAGAGGATACATGGCACCAGAATATGCACTTTGGGGTCATTTGAGTGAGAAGGCAGATGTCTACAGCTTTGGTGTTGTGGCTTTGGAGATAGTGAGTGGCAAGAACAACAATCTTTACATACCAAAGAACGGTAGCATTTGTCTTCTAGATTGGGTAATACTCTATGCCAAATTTCATTTAATTTCTGTTTATAGACGATTTTAAATATTCGGCTAATAGTCATTTGTTCTATTTAAACCTAAATTTTTTTTGGAACAGGCGTTTTTCAAGGGTGTTTTGTCAAACAAGTTTTTGGAAATTTTTTTTTGTGAAACCAGTTAAACCGGTACTCCCAGTACCGGTTTCAAATTTTTGGCCCGAACCCGGTATTCGCACAACCGGGTTCATTTTTCGAAGCTCGAAACCGGTATTCGCGGAACCAGGTTCGAGGTGACATGACATCCTGCAAGAGCATATGTGACTGGAACAGTTATCATACAAGAAAGCTTGAACCCGGTTTTGGGAATACAGGGTTCGGCCTAAACCTAACATGTGTCGCAACCTCATGTAACCCTTATTCAACTTTTAAACCATTTATCTATATATAGTACATGTGATGTATCTCCATTAGTATTCCAACAAATATTTTCAAATAAAATTTCAAACACTTTGATAAACTATATATTAAAAAAAATGGCATCTTCATCATTTAACCCAATTGTGGTTCAGTTAATATGGGATGAGTGTGTATCATTCGCAAATGGGATCCTTCAAAATGCAGATCCATCAAAAAGAAGTTTTCCTCTTTTTCACGTAATGACTTATTCAGAAATTTGTGATGTCACTTACAGTTGTTTTGGTGTTTCAAAACAAGACTTCAAATTGCAATTATATTTATGGTATGCATTTAAGGGTGTTCCTTTTAGAAATTTAATTACGGATGATAATACTTTGGCAATGATTTATCATCTGGGTGAAGCGTAATTTCAAGTGAAGTTCGAGCCTACTTTTACAAACCAGTTGTTAAGCTTGACTCAAAGTCAATGTTTTTTTCAACCGGGTAACCAATCACAAGATAACGAAGATCATGAAGACAATGACGATGATGAAGACAATGAAGACGATGAACATGATGAAGATAATGAAATTGCACCAATGGTTGATGGATCTAGTGATGAGGCACCTTATACAAGAGATGATACCATCGACTGATATAGCGTTGATGGGGATGTATCTGGAGATGAAGATGATGAAGTGGCACATGTACAAGGTCCTTTGGAGCAGCAACAACATCTTAATCTTGAAGATGATCGTCAAATTCCATTCAATGAAGTTCAAGAAGATGTGGTATTTTGGTCTATGTGACAGAAAAAGTAATGGATTTTCAAAGCAAAGCGGAACTTGTATACACTGTTAGGCTTTAGAACATAAGAGAAAACAGAGAACTTATTGTTCAAGATACGAGGCCACAATTTTGGAAAGCACAGTGCATGACCAAGGGGAAGAATTATCGTGATGTTATGGACCGGGTCCCGTGTAAGTGGGTTGTAGTTGGATCTAGCAGAAACAGTTCAGGATTGTTTCGTATCACAAAGTGGGTGGAGAGTCATAATTGCTATGGCGAAGTGAGATCTAACAACAACCGATGTATGACAGCAAGTATGATAGCTTCCGAAAATTTGCCTGAGGTGCAGGAGGATTTAACTTATAAAGTCAGACACATCCAGACGCAAGTAAAAACAACGTTCAGTGTCGATGTGACCTACGCCGAGGCATGGAATGCAAGAAGGATAGCAATTGAAAGGTTGTATGGAACTTGACCGAGTAACATTGATGCATTGCCGAAGTATATTGCTGAATTACAATGTGCTAATCCAGGCACTGTTGTGGAATGACTACATTCTTTAACCAGTTCAAGCCATATACAAACATTCAAGTTTGTATTTTGGACATTTGGACTGGCAATTAGAGTATTCCAACATTATATTCCAGTGATCTTTGTCGATGGCAATTAGAGCATTCCAACGTTGCTAACTGTAGTGACGAAGAACGCCAATGGACAATTATTGCCTATCGCTTTTGCCTTGGTTGATGAAGAGTCTAATGAAAGTTGGGGATGGTTTTTAAATTCTTTCAAGAGCATGTCAGATCGCAGTAGCAGGGTGATTTGTGTATCCTTTTGATACCGTCACCAAGGCATAATTAATGCAGTGAACCAATCATCGGTATTGTTTGAGGCACGTTTGTAGCAATGTCAACTCGCACTTCATGAACAAGTGTATCAAAATTTTGGCTTGGGTTATCGGTTCCACATCCCAACAATCCAAGTATTCTTGGGCGGTGGATGAAGTCAAAGGTGAAGCAGAGGGTGTTTGGCCGTATTTGAGAAACAGTGGTTTGGATAAGTGGACTCTAAAGCACGACTCGGGACTTCGTCGTTGGGATAACTTAACGACAAACATTGCCGAGTGCCAAAACAATATCCTTCGAAAAGCTCGTATGCTACCTATTAGAGCTTTAATTGAGACCACTTTTACTTCTGACAAGAGACCATTTTGTCAAGTAATACCGGAAGGCCACCAATTGGAACCCACCACTAGCTCGCAAAATGTTGGAGGTTTATCAAATGCGTGAAAGAGTCTCAACAAGCCATCGGGTGGAAGTGTATGATGAACGAATAGGAAATTACACCGTGAGAACGAACCAAAGAAATGCAAAGGGCGAGTACACATACAATGCTGTCATGACAGGTAATAGGAACAATTGCTATTGTGGAGCTTGGCAACATCAAAGGTTTTCATGTTCTCATGCCATTGCTGTTTGCAGATATAGATAGGATAGAGCTGCCAATCTTCCGAGTAAGAGGTACTCAACTAGGACGTGGATAAATCAGTATAATGTTGTACTTGCTTCCCTCCGAGACGTGAGCAGAGGTAGATTTTGGAAGATCCAAGGAGACCCGGCAAAACTGGTCACGCATAGGGGTATGAGACGCACTGGACGGTACCGGAACGAGATGGATGAGAGTTCTACTAGCAGATGTTCAACCTCAAGACAACAAGCTAGATGTGGCATTTGCAACGGGTTGGGTCATATTAGGAAAACATGCACCGAACTTTGAATATGGCAATAATCGTGTCGCTTATTTGTTTGCGTTCTTTGTGTGGTTTTTATCCGTTTATTTCTGAATTCCTAGGTGTTTTCTTGTAACATGGCAACTTTCGATATCAATTTTATGTTTGTTTTCTTATTAGGTATTCTTGTTACTTTATAATAAAAAGCATATATGGCGAAACAACTTACTTTATCTAAAACCGAAACGATTACATAAATAAGCCAAAATCCGAATCAACAAAACGAGAATCGGTGGAGTCAAATGAACTATCACCATCATTACGGTGAATGTATTCACCGGGCTCATAGGCAGGGGTTGCAGCTTCAGGGTCTTTTGTTGCATTTGCATATTCCTCTCCCAGGTTAGTCACGTAACCATCGGACCGACTACCAACCGAGCGGAATTCAGCACTAAAGGTATACGCGTGCTAAATCGTGCTCCTTATTGAGGACTTGGCAAAAGTAAGATGGTTAATGGTTAGTTGCAACCATTGGACCTTCTACTGCAGGTAGGCCTCGTACCTCCTGTCTATTTTGGATGGTTGGACCACCGTTGCACATTTTGCAATTTCAGTCTCATAATCTGACTTTCTCGCCTTCAAACGATCAATTAAAGATGTCACCTCCGATTTACGCTTGCCATCATCATTCATGTGACTCCAAACATTGTTTTTTTGCTCCAAACCTAGTGATATTTGGGAATGCATCACCACCAGAAGATGATGGACCTGCGATTTCTGTAGATATGTTTTTTTAAAATTTAGTTGGCGTATTTTTTTTTTTTTTAGAATGTTTTGAATGCCCAGAAATTGAGCTATGTTCGTGTGTATATATATATATATATCAAAGTTTGTGTGAATAATAGATGCTAAAGCTCTTTTGTTGGGAAAACCGGGTTCGCAAGCTTTAGTCACATCACCCACTCAATGCTCTCCTTGTTTTGTGCTCTGAAAAGGTGTTGTACGATGTCTAAATCCGGTAATGCTAATACCGATTTCGAACTCTTTTCTGAGCCCGGTTTTGCGAATACCGGGTTCGGGCCAAAAATTTGAAAACGGTAGTGGGAGTACCGGTTTAACTTGTTTCACCAATTTTTTTTTCTTCTAAAAACTTGTTTAACAGAACACCCTTGAAGAACGTCCGTTTAAAAAAAAATTCTATTTAAACCACCAACTAAAAGTAGTGGTTTCATTGATAAGCTTACTCTTTCATACTGAGTAACTGTTTCTTGTAACCATATGGAAGTTGGCACTTTTGGATTGCAACATAGTTACATAGGCGACAACAATTTGCTAAATATAAAACTTTTGTTATCGTATTTACACATTTAAAAGTGTGTGATTGTGAAATACATGCCTCCTTTGTGAATTACTAGGTAAAACATACTTCGTATGATACATTTCCACACTTATAAGTACAAAAATTTTTGTTTTCTACATTTGCAGCCTATATATTTCACGCGCATAGATATTCACAAGTGTGAATCAGAAAAAAGAAAAAAAGTTTTCTCTAAGGCGTAAAGAAAAAGCTTTTACATATTACCCCCGTTTTTATCTTTGCAGTCTATAATTTCACGCTCATATATTTGTAGCTTTGAATTTTGTAGATATGTGGACCGTCAGTCTAATACTGTTGTTGCAGGCATGTCGGTTACAAACAAGTAAAATGTACGATGAGTTATTTGATGAAAATCTGGGGTCCCATATTATCAAAGAAGAAGCTGAAACTGTGGTGAAAGTAGCACTCTTGTGCACAGATGGGTCTCCGTCAAGAAGACCCACCATGTCTGAGGTTGTTAGTATGCTTGAGGGAAGAACTTCCATTCCTGAAATAGTCCCAACAACAACTGGCTACACTGAAGACTTGCGATTCAAAGCCATGAGAGATTTCCACGAGAGACTAAGTCAAAGTCAGTTCTCCAACACAAACCAAGCAAGTATTTCGACGTCACCATTGACCACTGGTATTGAGATTCAAAGAGATGAGAGACTGAGTGGCAGCCAAAGTCACTATTCTAACATATCTATAACATAATGCCACCATTTTATTTTTTTTGTCATATTATGATAATCATATAAATATAAATATCCATCCTGTTCACTCCAGACAGATTAGAAGATGAATAGAAGTTTCGGTCTAAACAAGTTTCACTCTAGTTATGTGCCTTTGTTTCAAGGGAAACTTAAATATAATGATTTTTTGTGTTTGAATGAACAAAGCCAACTATATGGAGTAGACAACAGCCATAAGCGAAACCTTGTAGACCGTCTAATGAGTTACCTTACCTTTGGAAGTATATTAAGGAACTCTTGCACTACAAGAGTGATATTCGAATATAGTGAAAGTGATCAAATAAGATTGCATTCTTGTTTTAAGAATGACAAAGAGTACATTTAAGCAGCATATTTAGTTAGATGTGAGATGCAGTTTGTAGTTAGATGCATGAAGCCTTGTAAGGTTTCAATCGAGAACCACAAAATAATTACCAGAATTATACGATTACGTGTTCAATCACATGTATGTTTATGACTCAAAATTATCGAATATGTAATAATTTTTAAATGAATTAAGATAATAAATTTATATTTTGTTTCAAAAAGCATCACATATATAAGTTATACAAGATTATGTACTATATAAAAATATCCTGACCCGTACGAGTCGAGTTACGAGTCAAAAAATCATATTTCCGAGTCGAATCAAAAGTTACGAGTCGTCAACTATGCACAAAAGTAGATGAGATGAATTTTAAAAAGAGATAAATGTGGCTAATTGAATAGGTTAAAATATAAGGAGTCCCTCAAGTTCCTTGACATGACTAATCGTGTTAGGGACATCTAAACCATTGAATTAAAATCAAGTGTCAAAATTTAAAATTTTTGAATTTTAAATTCAATTCAATGTTTTAGATGTTTCTAACTTGACTCTCAAGTTGGAAATAACTTGAGGGAATCTTCTCCCTTAATATATATGCTTAAGGATCTAATGGAGAATAAGGCGTGTGCTTACAATCGTCCTTGTGATGCGTCCTAACCAACTAGGACGACCGCCGCTGTAGGCATGAAGAGTCCAACATGTTGCGTCCAAACATTTAGTCCTCCCCGAGACTATGAAGAAAGCTCCTTTGTGGGCCCTTATTTCCAACGGCTATAAAAACAATTTTTTTTCTTCTCCATTTCAAATGTAACGACTACTTCTTCCTTTTCTTCTTTTTTAACCAGCCCAATTCCTCCATTTTCACATATACTCAAACCATTTCACATACAATCAAACCATTCATTATCACTTACACTCAAACCCACACCATGTCTAAGGGAAACACCAAAAACCAACAAAAGAAAAACAACGAAAATGTTGCCGACGACATGCTTCAAAACCTTCTCAACTTTCCTACACCGCCATCACCGGCGATGTCGAGCTCGAATCCACCAGTTCAATCTACCAACTCTCAATTCCCACTCAACTATATGTCGTCGCCATCGCCGATTCCATATAATGTGAACCCGTTTTCGACTTCGTTTTATAATCAAGTCGGTTATAACCCGATTCACAGTATAAACTGTTAGAATATGATCACGTAAAATGAACGTATGTCCGAAAAGTATTTAAGCCTACGGGGTCACACCTCAACATGAATATAACTATATTTAATTAATATATTAAATGTAATTTATTAATTAATTTGATCACGAAAAACTAACGATGGTCCGTTAAAAGAGTTAATAGTTAACGGTACTTAACTAACGGACTTAACAAAGGAGAGTTGTAATTAGGAAACAATTAGGAAACCCTCTAGATTGTTCTAGAGGGGGCCGGTCGTGTAAAGGGTTTCACAAACCCTTAGCTTGGTCATTAAGTTTCCTAATCCTATAAATACAAACCTATTCTTAGTTGTTTGATATATACAATTAAAATTTAAAAGGGTTTTTTCTTTCCTCTCTTGCTCCCTCTCAGCCGAAACACAAAACCCAAAGGGTTTTGATTTTTCGGTTCTTAGCTAGGAAAAGGGTTTTCGGTTTTAGCTAGGTATTCGGGTTTATACAAAGGGTTGTTTATTCGTGATCAAGTACTAGCATACATATATTCCAACGTTGTGTGTGCAATCGTAGAGAGGTTTAATTTAAACCTTCTTATAAAGGTTTTTTGCTTTATTATCTCCAATTTAAGGTACACGTTTTTTATCTTGGTTAATTAATTAACTACATAGATTTTATATTCCGCTGCGTGCTTTGTGATTTGATTTGATAAATAGTTATATAACCCAACAGTGGTATCACGAGCCTGCTATGTATGTTTTTGATTACCAATAAATCAAAACTTGAAGAGGGTTTAGGGTTTTTGATTTTTAAAATTTTCGGCTATGTATATATATATATTTAAATTGAATTTTTAAATAAGAAAAAGGTTTTATTTAATACATACATATATATATATATATATGGTTCAAATTTTTCCAGAAAAATAAAAAAAATTGTTTTTTTTTAGGGTTCCTAATCCAAGTTTTGATTAATTGCATGTTTATATGATAAATTGCATGTATTTATATGTGTACCTTTATTTTAATGGTTAAAAAGAAGTAAAAATCATGAATTTTTTTCATGCAAATCATTCATGATTCTTACTTAGATATATTGATATGAAATCTTGATCATTAGGGTTAATTATGCTAGATAATTGGATAATTAATTGTGTGACTATGTGAATTTTTCGTGTAATTTTTCTGCTTTACGACAGTTCACTAAAAAATTCATATCTTTTAATCCGTAATGAGTTAGAGGTCTTGCTTTGAACTTTAGATGCTCAACACATAGGGCTAAAACTTTGTCGTTCTGGTCGAAGTCTGAATCGGACCAGAAACAGGTCTAAACAGGTCGTGAAGCTACTGGAATTTCCAATGAGCAACTATGTGCTTATATGATAATTGATTGTTTTGTATATGTTTAAGGCTTACGCAATCAAGGCAACTTGATGTATGTGGTCCTCTTCTTTGAAGGGGGAGCCGATTTAGACATAATTAAACCATAGTGACATATTTAGGTGGCCTAACATAACTCGTTGCATGCTTAATAGTTAATAGTTTATGATTTTGCATATTTATTGTGATATAAATTGCGATGTAAAATTGTTTTTGAGAAAATATAAACTTCACTAAGCAATATCGAAATAGAGATTTTTTAATAAAATTGGAGTCTTACAACCTTGAGATACACTGGCTCACCCATTTGAACAAACTCTAAGAGAGGTATAAGTCGGAGTGCGCTAGCCTTCTAAAAGGGCGAGTTTTTAATTGCGTTCATCGCAAACCTTTGCCCTTGCGCTTCTTTGTGCGTTCAAATGGAGCTACCGAGCTCTCTTGTGTTGCTAAGACTATAAAAATGATTTTATTAAATGTTATGTTTAGAAGATATGCATGAATCTTCAAACATAACTTTTTGATCACATATCAAATTGAATGACCCAATAAACTTAAGTCATTTGCCATCCAATTTGTCAAGGACACATGGGGTCGTTGTTTTACTCACTGGTACACAGTGGTGAAATGGCGGTTGCATGGCGAAACCCATTTACTGGTACACAGTGGTGGTCAATTTTGTGCGTTCTTAGTTGGACGACTTAAAGCGAGTTAAGCGGTGAGACCTTGACCCGTGACAAAAGATGGGACAAAACATGACTACAAAAGATCACTTGATGAATCAAGTGTCATACGTAGGTCCCATACTTACTAGGAATTGCACTTGTAATGCAATTATTGCTCGTCACTTACCTTTTGAGTGCAATCATTTCTAGCAGATCAACTGATGAAATGGTTGTATGTCATTTGGATCCTAGCCTTAATGAAATTAATTGTTTATTTTTTAAACGTTAGGTAATTAAGTTTTTTAAGGATTTATTATCGAAAATACCGATAATTGAACTTGAATCTGTTTTGTAAAAGGCAACAAATCCTTCACAGAACATACACCAATCGGCTTTCAGGTCGATGCTAGAAAGAGAAAACTTTCTAAAACCAATTTCAATGACTGTTTTGTCAATAGAGAATTGTTCTAAAAGTTGATGTCATTGAAACTCAGATATCGCTATTTCTGATGCGAGTGTCACTGCTATGCAGTTGGAAGCATAAAATACTCGGTACAATAGACATATTGAGGTTGCTTATTTGATGCTAGAAGCATGTCTCCTGAGCTTCAAAAAGCAATTCGGATTGCAAAATCCGTGTGATATGATCAGATAACTCAAGTCTATGTACGGAAAACAAGTTGGAGATGAAATTACTTGAGCTAATTGAGTCACTCTATAACTTGAACACGAGTATGGGAAACAGGTGAGTGCTCATGTACTCAAGATGAAGAGTCACTTTGAGCATTATGGAAAGGTTTAAACTATGCGTATCTTCTGCCGATTCTTATTGGCATAAGAGATAATTGCATATTTGCATAGCATAGTTGGACTTCATATCAAGTTGATTGAGTATGAAGAAAACCGCATAGCATAGTTGGACTTCATATCAAGTTGATTGAGTATGAAGAAAACCGTCCAAGAAATCTGAGATACCCCAAGTTCATATGATCAAGGGGGGAAGGGTTTAGAAAGCAAAACAACCGTAAAGCTAAAGGCAAGAACTTTGGTAAGAGAAAACAAAGTGTTTTGTCTCAAAACCTTAAAAGACCCTTTAGAAAAAGGAGCATATGGCTAAAAACCAGGCTTGTCATCACTATGCTATAGTGAGACACTGGAAGAGGAATTGTCCTAAGTAGATTAGCTGAGTTGAACAAGAAGAAGAAGCAAGTTGGTTTAACCAGTTCTTCGAGTATCTTCTTAACTGAATTATAAGTGTTGATGAGATTCAAATGATAATTCAATAGCAAAAGAGTCAAGTTAACTTGGACTCTATCTATCCTTGACATTTTCATCTTGTTTAACTTTTGTCAAGAAACGCATTTAAAGACTTCAATGTGAAGATATCTTACAAATCAAATGATGAATCATTTGATAAATACATGTCTTTGGCATTATCATTAGCAAGAAACGCATTAATAGTCTTCAATGTGAAGAGATCTTACAATCAAATGATGAATCATTTGATAAATGCGTATCTTTGAAATTGTCGTTAGCAAGACAAGCATTGAAAACTTCAACGTGAAGGGATCTTACAATCAAATGATGAATCATTTGACAAATGCATATATTGTATTTTCGGCAAGATAACAAGACTACCTTTTCCGCATAAAACCGGAGAGGGCTAAGGAACTACTTGGACTAATACATTCGGATGAATGTGACCCATTTAGGCATGTGTCAAGGAAAAGTGCTAGCTACTTCATTATTCTATGAATGATTACAGTCGTTATGGTTATGTTTACTTGCTTAAACATAAACATGAAGTCTTTGAAACATTCAAAGATTTTAAAAATGAAGTAGAAAATTAACTCGGTAAAACCATCAAGATTCTTCGTTCGGATCGAGGTGGTGAATACTTAAGCCAAGAGTTTAAGGATTATCTTAAAGCATGTGGAATTGTCCAATAGCTTACTCCTCCATACACTCCTCAGCATAATGGATTGTCTGAAAGGAGAAATCGCACCTTGCTAGACATGGTGAGATCAATGATGACCCATATAACTCTCCCATTTTCGTTTTGGGATTATGCTCTAGAGACTGTTGTACGCATTCTCAATATGGTTCCAACCAAGAAGGTTGACAAGACGCCGTATGAATTATGGCATGGAGATGTCCCTAATTTGTCTTACTTAAGAGTCTGGGGATGTGAGGCACTTGTGAAGCGTGATACGTCTGACAAACTTGAACCCAGAACTACTAAGTGCATCTTTGTCGGATACCCTAAGGAAACGATGGGTTACGACTTCTATGATCCCGCCAAAAATATTGTTCGTGTTGCTCGATATGCTGAATTCTTTGAAAAGAAGTTAGTTTACGAGAATAGTGGGAGGGTTGTAGAACTTGATGAGACTCAAGAGGAAGATGTGTCACCTTCTGAAGCTCCTAGCAATCATCAACTTGGGGGGGGGGGAATGTTCAAAGTGATGAACCCCAAGTCGATGATAATGAAGCAATTCCACTTCGTAGGTCCGAAAGGACAAGACGTCCTACCGAAAGACTATGTCTAATGGTAGAAGAAGACGTTGTTGGAGATCGCGATGAGCCTCCGAATTTCAAAGTTGCATTATCAGATCCAGAATCTGACAAATGGCTTAAAGCTACGAAGGTGGAAATGAAATCCATGAAAGACAATCAAGTTTGGAGCTTGGTTGATCTTCCACAAAATACTCAAACTGTTGGGTGTAAGTGGATCTTCAATAAGAAGACAGACATGGATGGAAATGTACACACCTATAAAGCTCGTCTCGTGGCAAAAGGTTATACTCAATGTTTCGCTGTTGATTATGATGAAACCTTTTCTCCGGTTGCGGACATTAAAGCTATTAGGATTCGCTTAGCTATAGCAGCGTACTATGACTTTGAGATATAGCAAATGGATGTTAAGACTGCCTTCTTAAATGGTTACTTGGATGAAGAAGTCTATATGGATCAACCGGAAGGTTTTATTGATCCAAAACATCCCAACAAAATATGCAAGCTTCAAAGGTCCATTTATGGACTAAAGCAAGCATCAAGAAGTTGGAATAAACGGTTTGATGAAGAAATCAAAAGGTTTGGTTTTGTTCAAAATCCCGATGAGCATTGTGTATATCGCAAAGCTAGTGGGAGTAATGTTAATTTCCTTATCTTGTATGTTGATGACAGATTGATCATAGAAAAACACATTCCAATGTTGCAAGATGTTAAATCCCATCTTGGAAAGTGTTTTGCCATGAAAGATTTAGGTGAAGCGGCATTTATTCTTGGAATCAAGATCTACCGAGATAGATTAAAGCGGTTGTTTAGATTAAGTTAAAGTGCTTATATTGATAAAGATCTTGAAGCGTTTCAAGATAGAGAATTCTAAGTGTGGGTTTACACTCATGCAAGAAAGACTTAACTTATCTAGCAAGAACAGTGCTTCTACACCTAATGAGGTGGAGCGTATGTGAAAAATCCTTTATACTTTGGCTGTGGGATTTATTATGTACGCGGTAAGATGCACTAGACCTGATATTGCGTTCGCGCAAAATATAGTTAGCCACTATCAGCAAAATCTTGGATAGGATCATTGAATTGTTGTAAAGAACATTCTTAAGTACATATGTGCTACTAAAGAATTATTCTTGGTGTATGGTTGAAATCCCGATCAAAAATTCAAATGGTAATAGAATTTGTGATGATGGATTTAATATGATTCAAAATATCAGTCGGGATACGTCTTCATTTTTAAAATGAAGGCACAGTGGAATGCTATGAGCTTAAAACCACAGTCGCCATGTCTGCAACAGAGTCTGAGTACATTGTCGCCTCAGAAGCCGCAATGGAAGCAGTCTGGATAAGGAAGTTCATTAGCGGGCTAAACGTGATCCCCTCAAATGACTTACCCACTGATTTGTACTGTGATAATACTGGTGCATTAATCATTGCCAATGAACCCAGAGTTCAGAAAGGTGCCAGACATTATGCTAGACGATATCACTATGTTCGTGAGCAGATCGAACTAGGGGAGATCAATTTACTCAAAGTTCACACAGATTTTAACTTAGCTGATCCTTTCACAAAAGCTTTGTCTAGGCCCAAGCTTGAAAGGCATGCCGAGGGCATAGGACTTAAATTAGCTAGTTATTTCATGTAAATCTGTTGTTTCGGTATCTGGATAAGAGATGTTAAACAATTTATATTTTCCATAATGAAATAAAGTACTTGATATGTTTGATTTCATTTAATATTAAATTGTGTCCTATATTTGCATGTTAAATCCTTGAATATTTTATTTAATATTTTATTAAATATTTTAAATTGTCCATTGTCGATTAATTATATGGGAATATAATTAAACTAAGACAAATCTGAGTGATTGGTTATATTCTTGGAATATATAATGGATGGTCCCACCAAACTCACATGATATCCATAGTTGATGCATATCGGACTACCCCACTAACGAGTTATCACTTTATGGATCGTTGTCATTAAGTGAAATTCATAAATGGTTACTTTTATTGATCCTTTGACTTGAGATGCAAGTAGGTCAGCATGTATGAATCGCACTTACTAGATGTAGTTCTAACTTTCCTGAATAAGGGAGTACATAAAGGGCTATTTTCAGAAAGCGTCGTGAAGTATGATGACCGACACGTGTAGTCAATATAGGATTTGTTCCTTCAATTTAAAAGTTGAAGCATGATACCATTGGCGCCCTCATTTGACTAATTAAGATGTTTGCATGGCCGTACCCAAATAAATCTAGATGGTTCTCGATTATATTTGGTAATCATTAATTAGTTATTGAATGAGAAACATAATCGTTAAATTATGATATGACCTTGATCCATATTCATATTTAACAAGGTATCAAGAACAAAGGGATAATAAATGCCTTAACCATTTAAACATACTTTAAGAAACTATACTTAAATTTTTCGGGAGCATTGGCGTGTTGCTAGACGCTAATCAATGTTATTACCTTCATTCATTACGAGCTCAAGTGGGAGCTATTAAATTATGATCACGTAAAATGAACGTATGTCCGAAAAGTATTTAAGCCTACGGGGTTACACCTCAACATGAATGTAATTATAATTAATTAATATATTAAATGTAATTTATTAATTAATTTGATCACGAAAAACTAACGATGGTCCGTTAAAAGGGTTAATAGTTAATGGTACTTAACTAACGGACTTAATGAAGGAGAGTTGTAATTAGGAAACAATTAGGAAACCCTCTAGATTGTTCTAGAGGGGGCCGGTCGTGTAAAGGGTTTCACAAACCCTTAGCTTGGTCATTAAGTTTCCTAATCCTATAAATACAAACCTATTCTTAGTTGTTTAATATACAATTAAAAATTAAAAGGGTTTTTTTCTCTCCTCTCTTGCTCTCTCTCGGCCGAAACACAAAACCCAAAGGGTTTTGATTTTTCGGTTCTTAGCTAGGAAAAGGGTTTTCGGTTTTAGCTAGGTATTCGGGTTTATACAAAGGGTTGTTCGTTCGTGATCAAGTACTAGCATACATACATTCTAACGTTGTGTGTGCAATCGTAGTGAGGTTCAATTTAATCCTTCTTATAAAGGTTTCTTGCTTTATTATCTCCAATTTAAGGTACATGTTTTCTATCTTGGTTAATTAATTAACTACATAGATTTTATATTCCGCTGCGTGCTTTGTGATTTGATTTGATAAATAGTTATATAACCCAACATAAACAACGCAAACAACCTTCTTTTATTGCAACAATTGCATGCGGCACATATGTTTCAACAAGCAACAGTAGCAGCGGCACCACCACCACAACCGACTAATGTGGTAGATGAAGCGGACTATCAACGCGCAGGAACTAGTGTCGCTTCTGCCACTCATGTGGAAGATGAAGTAGAGGCAGTCCAACCGCCAAAGCGAATGACGAAAAAAGAAAGGGAGGTTGCAGAAAAGAGGAAATGGACCGTAGAGGAATGTGTGATTTTGACTAGGAGTTGGGTGCATGCTACCGAGGACGCGATCAAGGCGAATGGTCAAACGGAAAACGTGTTTTGGACAAATGGAACAAAATCAAAGCCGGGTGTAAAAATTTTGGGGTTGTGTTTAAAAAGTTTAGTGATAAAGGACGGCAAAGTGGAGCCGACGAGAAGCATATTTTTTATGTCGTCCATGAGCAATACAGGGCGCAGTATGGGTCGCCTCGCTTTGCATTCAAGAATTGTTGGGAAATCCTTAAAGGTTTCCCAACCTTTTGGAACGACCACGGGACAAAAAAAAACCGTGGGTGGATATGATGGATTTGGATGACGACGGTGAGCCATTAGAGCCATTATGGGGATTAGAGCAGCTTGGTCAATATAGAACCCCGACTGTTGACTCATTGTTTGGCGATGACCCTATTAGGAGACCATCGGGGCGTAATGTTGGGCGAAAGTTGTCCCAAAGATCTGATGCAGGATCGAGTAGATCATCCACCGGGTCAGAAGTGCTACTTAAAGTCGACGAAATGTTCAGGTGGCAGAAGGAATCGATAAAGAAAACAGATGAAGATCGGATAAAGTTTGAAGAGGATCGGAAGGCAAGGAAAGCTTCTCGTCACAGGAAGGAAGTTATGGAGGCATTTAAGTTTCTTCAGAACTCGGTTCCCACTGATTTGCTTAGAAAGGAGATGAAAGCACTTCTAAATTATCATAAGTCTTTGATGGATCAGTTTGGGGAAGACTTTGTAGCGATGGGTGGAAGCAGTGACGATGAAGACGACGAGTAGTTTGTTTTTTTTGTGTTTCTTGTTGCTTTGTGTGTTTTCAATAAATTTTCGTTATGTTTTATTGTATTAGGAACGTAATGTTTTCTTACTTGTGTTGTAATTTTTTGTTTAAATAAATGTTTTGTGCTTTTCTTATTTTTAATGTGTTTTTTTAAATAAATATGTGTGTTTTGATGTTAAATATATGGTTTGGTTAAATATATATAGAGCAAAATAAATGGTAAATTAATTGATGATGTGGCGAAAAAGTCATGAGCAAGCTTGTCGTATAGGAGAGAGATCATGAGGGGAGTCCTAAGTGGTGTGATGCTGACGTAGCAATGAAAAAACGGAAAAGACCTACGTGGAGTTCATGTAATATATATCATCTAACATTCAAAAAAAATTAATTATATATATTATTCATTTTAAATAATTAGATGAGAAATGTAGGAGAATAACAAGGAGTCATGCTTTATTTGTTACTGAAATATGTATATATATATATATTATATATATATATTTAGAGAAATTATCACAAATCGTCCCTGTGGTTGACTCGATTCGCATTTTCGTCTCTGGACTTTTTTTTTATCACTAAGTGTCCCTAGGCTTTTCCATTTCATTGCCATTAATCCCTAACCCTAACGTATGTTAAATTTCCTCCGTCGAGCCTCTCATGTGCAATGCACGTGAGGGCATTTTAGTCTTTTTGACCCCTTCTCTTTTCTAACCTTTGTCGTTATCACCATCATCAGTACCACACCTTCCATGATCTTTATCTAAATCATCAAATAAAATCAATCTAAAGTTTATATTCCATAAACATTAATCAAAATAAAAATAAAATAAAATAATAAAAATTATTGCAATCAAAGTAATGTACGTGATGCCTTCTGACCTTTTTGACATTGAGATAGTTGAGTCTGAGTCATGACATGAGTATTATCATCCCATTGAGGTATGTTGCAACAATTAGTATAGTATCACTACCGAAAATTTATGTAAACTAAAGATTTACTACAAACCAACATGTAAATTTGAAAAATAAAGCCAGTTGGGCTGTTTTAGTCGCACCATGGGCCTCCCCCTTCCCGCCCTCTTGTCTGGCAGCACAATGGTGGTGCTGATTCTAGGGCTGAACAATGGCGGTGGTGGTTAGTGGTGGCACAGTGGGAACCAATACCTGTATCTTCGGCTCTAGTCGCACTTTTTCCCAAATCCCCATGATCGGAAATCGCTCCCAAAGTGGTTAGCTCCGGCGGCACAGTGGTGGTGGCATTTTTTGTGTTTTGAGGCTTCAATGGTGAGATATTCTCCCCCATTCCCACATCCCCATGACATGAATCTTGGTTTCTATTATTTTTTTAAATTGTTTTTCGATTTGTTGATTTTGATTTGATCTTTTATAGGAATTCAATTGCGTTTTTAAAAATTTTGGTATTTTAGATTTGATAGTGTGATTTTTGAGTTGTGGATCTTTGTATATAGATATCACATGTAGATAGATTCATACATATATGTGTGGTGGGGGTGGTTTTGAATATGTACAAAGAGTCAGAGATATATAGATAGATTTAGGAGAAATTATCACAAAAGATTGAATGTAATTTTGGAAGTGGGGCTGAGGTGATAAATATGATTGTTTATGTTATGGAGAGATAAAGAAGGTGAATGTAATTTATGGGAAGAAGAAATAGTCCATGTGGTTTGTTTTTAGTGTATGTGGACGATTTTACTCTCACATGGCAAGCACGTGAGAGGCTTAACGGCTAAAAAGGGACGGCCGTTTGGAGGAGGGACGTCTGACAATGAAATTGAAAAGCCCATGGACACTTAGTGAATAAAAAAAAGTTCAGGGACGGAAATGCGAATCGAACAAACCACATGGACGATTTGTGATAATTTCTCTTTTTTTTTATTATAAAAATATTTACGAGTATATGTTTTTGGCACGTTACTTTCGATAAAGAAGAATAGTAAACATCAGATAGTCCAAACTAAAACAGCAACAGTCAATAAAGTACTGTATTTTAATTTAAAATCGTGGATTTGTCGAATGGCCATAAAAACATGAAATAGCAGAGACCATAAGATGGCTGTGAATGGTGTATATTTTTATATTATTATTTGACCGAATAATTTTCAACTTTATAATAATTAAAAAAGAAAAGACTAACAGAACTACTGTCATGGTTCTTCTGTATCGTCATCAATATTGATACTTGCCACTATTGACTTTTTACTTGTTTGTGTTTGTGCTACTTGAGTTTCAGATACACAAAATCAAATCATCATAATAATATGAAGAAACAAAAGTTATTTATATTTCTAGCTTTTAACTTCACATTGTTTCTGAGAATTGTACACTCTGTAGTTCCACAACAACAAGGTAATTTTAATTCTAATTCCAGAATAATTTTACTTATTAATGTATGTATATCTGTATTTATGTCTGTCTGAATAAGTAGTATATGACTTGTTTGCTTGTTGCCTAAACCATAAATACATGTTAATTGATTAGTTTGTTTAATTTGACAAACTTTTTGGTTTGTACAAAGTACATATACAACCCATTCAACTTTATAATAAAAAGTTACCGGAAAAATAAATTTGCCGGAAAAAGTCGTCAGAATCTACTGAAAAGAGGCATACATCTAATAAAAGTTTGAAACTTTGGTGGATATATAAGTCAATAAAAAAGTTCATGTGTACAACAGACCAAAAGATTCGTGGGCATTTTACGGGTTAAAGCCTTGATTGTATGGTGTTTCATATAGTAATGATTTTGTTTGATATAGAAATCGTTTAATGCGCTTGTATTATTTGTTGATCAGTGGAAGCTTTTGAAGATATAATGAGATTAATGGGTGCAACACATTGGAGATTAAATGGTAACTCGTGTAAACTTGAATTGATCTCTAACTTGGAAAAGCCCCATCCGGAAGCTGATGCCAGTGTCGAATGTGACATTGAATGTACCAATCAAAATACGACGGACTGTAATATCGTCACGATGTATGTAATCGTTGTCTCTCTACATTCAGTTATTCGTTTGGTATTCATTGTATAAGGAAATTGCTTCTAGTTAGGTTTAGACATCTTTCCAGTTGTGCTATGTCAGCTTAGCATAACCTGCTTAATGGAAAGGGATGCTTGTTCAGGCTACCCTGGGAGGGTCGACCATTTGGCTTTTATTTAGGCAGCCTAACTGGTATTCAGTGGCGTTTTCTGAACTCTTCCCTTGCCCTCCCAAGATATTAACCTAGCGAGGTTTGAACCCGGATCTCTTTTGAGACTTTGGGGCGCATTATCACGAGGCCACCTTGAGTTGGTTGATATACATTGAATACAAGTCCGACACATCTTGTAACTTTTACTACAACGTTCTCATACATAAATGGTGCGCTATCAAGTTGTCTTTTGTAGAAAAAGATGTCTGCTTTGACAAGTTAGGTCAAACCGACTACTTCTATCTTGCTCATCTTATACCTAAGCTATCTGAAGCTGGTATTAATTTGAAAGCAATTTTTTTCGTATTACAAGTCTAAGTGTATGCATTATTTTGGAACATGAGAGAAAAGTTTCTGCAGATGTTAATTGTTAAATAAGTTATTAAAGTAATACTTGATGTACATACTTATTTAGTAGAGATAAAGGCTTTTCGGCTCCTAACTTAATCAAAAATGCTTTCCATTTTGATGTTTTGTAATATTATCAATACCTGTTTGTTGTTCTGGTTTTTGAAAATCTATTGTTTTCCTCCCAAATGCAGTGTACATAAATATTATAGTCTTGGTGGCGTCCTTCCACCCGATCTCATAAAGCTTCCTTACCTTCATAAAATGTAAGTGCTCTTCTATAAGCAATGGTTAGTTGATGTGAGTATGTGAATAGCGAAAGCTTATTTATATGCCATTTCTTTGCAGAGATTTTGCTTATAATTACCTTGGCGGCACAATACCGTCTGAATTAGGTTCAACGCTGTTGCAGTCAATGTAAAAGCTTATTTTATATCGCCTTTTTTGGATCAACCCATGCTCTGAGCCTTTAAGTTAATCTTTTCATAGTTTTGACTGTAGTTTCTGATGCAGCTCTCTTCTAGGAAACCGGTTTTATGGGGAGATACCAGGCGAAATTGGCAATATTACCACTTTAACATATTTGTATGTCTCATTTATTCTCTTCTTCTGTATTGGTTGTTCTGCTGTCAGAGCGGGGATTTTGATTTGTTTTATTTGAAATCTCTAACATATCGAATAGGTTGAATACCGATTTATTTTGCTAATAAATGGAATGGTTCAAATGGGCAAAAAATGAACAACAAAGTGTTTGCGGGCATTGGAACCTCTTGACCCTTTTCAGCTCATACCATACCTGTCTCCTTTTTGACTTACTATCCACCCAGCCCACCATTTTCCCTTCTATTTCACGTGATGGCATCATAATGTAGACATCATTAAAAGACCATCTTTATATTTATCTTTTTCTAATCACTTATAAACCTTGTCACCGCTATATAATGAAGATATTTGTTCAGTATTGTTATGTAATTACAATTTTTTAAACAGGAACCTTGAAGCAAACAACTTATCTGGGAGTATTCCTTCTGACCTGGGCAAATTAATTAATTTACAATCATTGTAAGACCAGTTGCCTCTCATACTGTTTGTTTCTCACCTAATAACGTATTTGTTTAATAGATCCGGGTCATGATACTTCACTTCAGGATCTTATCTTCAAATCAGTTGACAGGAATGTTGCCAGGATCCTTATCTGAATTGAAAAACTTGACAGATTTGTAAGCACTTTTAAATTATTATATGATACATGCTTCCTCCTTTCTGGGGAAAAAAAGAGATAGATCTTGATTTCCATTCCAGTTTCACAGTAAATTGAAGAATAAAAACCATGAAGTAGTTTTTACCAATTAAACCAGTATATTTTCTATACTGTAGTGTTTGTAGTAAAGTCTGAATTTAAATAAGTAATTTACGTTAAATGAGTTAAAAGTCCACATCAGTTAAAAGAAAAGAAGTTGTCTGCTTCATGTTAGCCTCTTTGTTTTGGAAAAGGTGGGGTAGCTTTTCTGTGAATATATACATAAGGTGTACTATGGCTAATAAGATCTTTTTTGAATACAGTAGAATAAGTGACAACAACTTCAGAGGGTCCATACCTACTTTCATACAGAATTGGAGACAACTGATTAAACTGTAAGATAAATTTCCGTTTATAATGATTAGAGCCAGAGGAGGTAAATGTGCCCTATTTATGAACGATGTCAAATTTGGCCAAATGAAAATATCTGGTAAAGAGTGAACTGCATATGTAGATTGAAAGCAGCCAGAAGTCATTTTCAGCACCTCCTAAGTTGTTTTGTTCTAAGTTTGAATTTAGATTATTTTACTAATGATAAATGTTCGCAATTTTTGCATTAAATATTGAATTTCTAGAAATAAGAAAAAGTGTTTGTGGGTCAGTCAAACCCACAAGACTGTTTTGACCCGCACTAGAAACTACTACTTTCAGCCTGAGCAGTGAGCACTGCCACGTCTAATAATGCTTTGTCTTTCAAGTACTAATATATGCAGTTATGTAGTATATTTATCCCATTTGCCTTTGTTTTTCCATCGTTGTTTCCAAAGAGAAATAATTGGAGCTGGCTTGCAAGGACCAATTCCTTCATCTATTTCCCTTCTTCATAATCTAACTGATTTGTAAGTATATATGATGTTCTTCTATCCTTTAACTTTACTCCAGGATATTTTATAATTGACTTTTTTTTTTCAGTTTTTTGCTTGTGTTGTGAATTGTGATAACTCATTACTTGATGCTACTTTATCTGCAGGAGAATCTGTGAATTAAGTGGACCAACTCAGGCTTTTCCACCACTGAATAACGCTAATGGCTTATTGACAGTGTATGTAGATGGTTATGGTCTATACTTGCTGGTCAATGAGTTTAGACTCTGAACCTTTTAGCCATTCACTTATGAACAAGCCAATTCGGGTGATATATTGTTTCATATAATGAATATAAAACTCTAATGGTTAAAAACAAATAGATCAAATGGTCAAATAGATCAAACGGGTTGTAAGTCACCCATGTATTTTTAATGATTAAACCTCCCATATCATTTTATTGAAAGAAACAGATTATCATGGAAATAATGTAATATTGGTAATATATTCGACACACTTGTTTTTATCAGAGGTTTACAAATTCTGGATTAAAAGTGGTTTGGGTCAACCCACAAGCCAACACGATCTTGTTTTCACGTGTACTATGTTACCTGATTTGACCTGTGAGCCAACCCATCCGTCCCTCCGCTTTTGCCACCTGTGAAATGATTTACAGTGAGTCCCTTATGATTTAACTCTATTTTATTTTTCTGTTGGAATTCAGTGTCTTGAGAAGCTGTAACATTTCTGGAGAGATACCTGCTTATATTTGGCAAAGACGAGATCTTCAGTTACTGTAAGTAGCACATGCGATGATGCCCTCAATTTGTATAGTGCTAAAAAACGTACACGTGTGTGGACTCGCAAAATGAGTAGGTGTACCATTACTAACCTTTTTCTGGTAAAGAAGATTACCTTTGGTAACAAGGTGTACCATTACTATCCTTTTTATGCAATATAACATGCTTGTGAGTAGCTGTATTGTTCAACATTTCAAATCATTGTTGGGGTATTTTACTTATAATCTTCTACGTGCTAAATTGAACAGGGATGTAAGCTTTAACAAAATGACGGGGGGAATATCGCCTGACATCCTGGGTAGGAGCTTACGCTACGTGTACGTATAACCAACTCAATTTTGATTTTGGAGGTTATTTTGAACTCTTGTGTGCTTATATATTCAAGTACTTGTGTACACTCATATACATCAATATAATACATGAAATATGCTGTATGGGTGGGTGGGTGGGGGGGGGGGGGGGGGGGGTATCTACCAGATATCGAGTCAAATATACTATCATGTGTAATATTCACCAACGAACTCAGGTCCAAAATTAGCATTTCATTGTGGATCATGCCCCATGTGAACATATGAATATTCATTTGTTTTGACAGGTTGTGCAACTCATTTTATCTTAAACATGCATATATAGACATAGGTATGTTGTTAACACGTATTTCTCAATTTCTAACCATATCATGTGGTATGAGTAGGTTTTTGACGGGCAACATGTTAAGTGGAGATATACCAGACTCACTTTTGATAGAAGGAGCTACCATGTACGTCCTTTTTATTGATGTTTAGCACATCCTCATCTGTTATAGAAAAATTTACAGTTAAAGACTTTTAACGCGTAACGGATTAACTTTCAACTTCAAAATTGATTTCACCTCGTTCAATTTTTGAATTTTGATACAAATAATGGCCAATTGTTTTTTTATAAAAATTACCATATAGAGGTGAAAGGTTGCGATATACAACTAGATCTTCATGTCTATAAAGTTAGCAAGTAATCCATTTATCTTACAAGTCAAATCCATTTTTACTCTAATCAAAGTTTACATTAGAAAACCCCTACTAGTCAAATTACATGTGCAAAAATTCATTGCGTGTTTATTTCATTTTATTCAGTGACTTGTCATACAATAACTTTACATTGCAAGGACCTGATCGACCTACATGCCGTGAAAACATGTCAGAATTCTTCTCCCCTATGTTCTTGCATTTTTCCTTTCATGTGCCATCTTTTGACATTTTTTATGTTGATAATACTGGTCCATCTTTATGTTTGTATCAGGAATTTATATCTAAACTTGTTTAGGAGCTCTTTCTCGGGGAACTCATTGTAAGTGTAAACATTGGTTAACAAGCGTCTTATATTATGACTAAACTTTGAATATACATAACATATCATATGGAGCTCTGGCACCTACATACACAGATTTTCAGAGTTCTCGTCATTTCTAATTCTATAAATATTAAGAACGGGCTTAAGATACGCATGTAGGTGTCTAGGATCATAATAATATGAAAATGCATAATGTGAGTCTATTGTATCTCTGATTCAATGGATCATAAAAATGTTATATGAATAGTGGAGCTTTGTTATGCAAAGGTTAATGTTATTCATCCTATTAATAGACAGGATATACTTCCTTGCACAAGAAATGCCAAATGTTCGAGATGTAAGTGGTTTCTTACTTGTTCACATGTCTTTATTATCATCTTATTGTTATTTTAACTTTCATATACATATCCATATTTTTCTTATTTAGACCACTAAAGTTCCATGCAACATTCAGAGTTCAATATCAACTAACCAGTTATCTGGTGAAAAGAAAGGAAGTTCTGAACTTTTTTCAATTTTCATAATAGGAGTAATATAGATATACCAACAAAAAATCCCACTTTCACTCCAACATCGTAATCTAAATAAACGATAGTTTGTTAATACTGATGCTCTTTGAAGGTTGAAATGTATTAATTTACTTATGTATGGATTGTTCATAATCTGAAACAAGTCAAAGAACTAGATCTAATCTAAAACTGGGCTGAAAGTCGCCGACAGACTATATTTATGCATACAACCACTTAAATTGTATTATTTATAAGATTGTTATGTATGGGTTGTTCATAATCTGAAACAAGTCAACGAACTAGTTCTAATCTAAAAATGGGTTGAAAGTCGCCAACAGACTATATAGTTATGCATACAACCACCTAAATCATTTCATAGGCTAAGATTATTATTGTAGAGTAATAAACTTTTTCTTGACCTCCTTACTTGACCTTTCTTTTTGGGAAAAAATAGAGAAAAGAGTCTTTGTGGGTCAACCCAATCTGACCAGGTTGATTCAAATCCATACTTAACATGACCCATTTCAGCCGGACTGTTACCTGGGGTCTTTGTGGGTCAACCTAATCTGACCAGGCCCATCCTAATCCATACTAAACATGACCCATTTCAGCCCGAATGTTATCCGTTCCTGCCCTCCCCAACTAACTCCACCTGTAATGCTATCTTTTGCTTTATGACAGATGGATGTTCCTTGCATGTTAATAGTGGTGGAAATGATTTGAAGGTAAGAGAAAACAATCGCGAAGTTCTCTATGAAGGAGATGCCGTATTTGACGGTGGTGCAGGAAGTTTTCATACAGGCGCTAATAATTGGGGACTAAGTAGCACTGGGGATTTTCTGGATGACAATATCCAAACAAATCGTTATGTAGAATCTTTGCAGAACTCAACAGACTTATTTTCTGTTTACACAACAGCACGACTCTCTCCACTCTCTCTTACATATGTCAGCTATTGTTTGGAAAATGGTGATTACCTTGTTAATCTTCATTTCGCTGAAATTCAATATACTAATGACAGTACGTACAAAAGTCTTGGCAGACGGATTTTTAATATATATATTCAGGTGATAGTTGGAAATATTTAAATAGGATTATTGAGCATGTACATACTGCTCTTGGTTGTAAACTTGATAGATGAACTTTTGTCTAATTCAGGGACACCTTGTAAAAAAGGACTTCAATATTGAAGATGAGGTTCCAATAGGAAGCCCACTCGTAGTACCCTTCAATGCAAGTGTGATAAACAACACCCTTGAGATACGCTTTTACTGGGCTGGTAAAGGGACAGCACGTTTTCCAAAAAGAGGACGTTATGGGCCCCTCGTATCAGCTATCTCTGTTAACCCTTGTGAGTTATATCATAGATCTTTTTTGTTATCAGAGTGTATTTATACTTGAAATTGACGTTATCCATCATAATTTATAGCTATACTCTTAATGTTTGCAGTACTGTTTCTTTGAAAGGGAACAATATCAACATCCCTTCTTACGTTAAGTTTTTAACTGTTAGGACTAGCAAATTTAGTATGGTTCTTACAAGACATTCAAGGTTTATACAGATTTTTGAAGGCATATTTCTTTATGCCGGGCTCTTAAGCATTAACCCGTTAAATGAAATCGAATTTTCATCAAGCTTTTGATAATGGACCGTTGCCTTGTTGAATTTTACGTTTGGGTCATTACTGTCATGCTTTAATATTACTAAACTCTCACGCAGATTCTAAAGTGTGTTCAGTTGGTGGTGGGAGGAAGAACACAGTTGCTTATGTTGGTTTTGCAATAATGGGGTTGTGTCTTCTTTTGATAATATTGGGTATCTTGTGGTGGAAAGTGTTTTCAAAAGACAGAAAAAGGAATGATAGAGGTTTGCCTATTTTGCCTTCACTAGTTTCATTTAGGCTTATGTAGTTATGCAATATAGTTTTGTATGTTGATACTCTGATGTGTAATATTTTGAACAGATTTTGAAGGGCTGGAGTTAAAAACAATATCATTTTCCTACAAACAACTCAAAATTGCAACGCGAAACTTCAATATCACTAGCAAAATAGGAGAAGGCGGCTTCGGACCTGTTTACAAGGTAATAGTTTAGCAAACCATTGTGGATTATATGATCTAATTAAATGTTTATAATGCGTCTGTGGAAACTTAGTGAAGCTAATTAATGCAATAATGCAGGGTGCATTACGTGATGGAACCGTAATTGCTGTAAAGCAGCTTTCTTCTCGTTCAAGGCAAGGAAATCGCGAATTCTTGAATGAAATTGGTGTCATATCTTGTTTACAGCACCCAAATCTTGTAAAGCTTCATGGATGCTGTATTGAAGACGATCAGTTACTGCTCGTATATGAGTACATGGAAAACAATAGCCTTGCCAACGCTCTTTTTGGTGAGTCTTTTGAAGTTCTCTATTGTTGCTTCCCTTTTTAGTTTTATTTTGTTATTATTCATACCGTAAGATGTTTATAATTGCAGAAAATAAAACTGGATTACTGTTGGATTGGACCACAAGATTTAAGATCTGTATTGGGATTGCTAGAGGTTTAGCATTTCTTCATGAAGAATCACGACTCAAAATTGTACATAGAGACATAAAAGCCACTAATGTTCTTCTTGATAAAGATCTGACTCCAAAAATATCAGACTTTGGATTGGCTAGGCTAGATGAGGATGAGAAGACCCATGTCAGTACACGAGTTGCCGGAACAATGTAATTCCTGAGTATTTAATTCTTCATATTATCGCGAAGTCTTGGTTTATCAAAAAAAAAAAATTCTTAAGTTCTAGAGGTGCCAGAGTGTCCTACTCAGGCTGCTCAAATCGACTATCTTTGTATGGGACAGGTTGGATTGACCCAGATGTATTTTGGCCTAAATTTTTAATATTATCTATGAATTTTTGAAGTAATTAATATGGTTATGAAAACTATATGAAAATGTTAATCTAATTTTTTTTTTGCATAATTTGATTTAAGAAGCAACAAAAATACACTTTGGTGACTTCTGTCCCATTTAACATGTTTCCTATATAACTAGTGTTGAATTAGTCCATTGGTCCCGCTAGAGATAGAAAAATAAAACCTAATCTACCCATTTTTTCACATATAAATGGGTTGAATTTGCCATCTAGAAAAATCTGATATATTTGATGAATGTTGAAAATTTGTTGCAGAGGATACATGGCACCAGAATATGCACTTTGGGGTCACTTGAGTTACAAGGCGGATGTATACAGTTTTGGAGTTGTGACTTTGGAAATCGTGAGTGGCAAGAACAACAACAAATATATACCAATGGATGATAGTGTTTGTCTTCTAGATTGGGTACTATTTCTGTTCTTAGCTGTCTTCAATATTCCTGTTTATACTTGCCATATGAAATTTCTAAAGCATCAATAACCACAAGAATATAGTGAAGGGATTATCGATATTAAATTTGAAGTGGCGACACTTTAAAACTGTATCACTTTGACCACAACAGATGGGAACACTCTCATTCAGAGTAACAACTGATGTTTCCATGCATGTCTTTTATAAAGTCATACGCGGTAAAATGTTTAAAGGTGACAAAAATGGGTGGGTCACTGGGTTAGGTTATGGATCAAAAGTCAAAACATCATGATAGGACACATTTACATGTTATAAATCATTAGTGTGTTAACTGTACAATATTAATACAAATGTTAATTTACTTCAAAAGGTTTCTGCATTTAATTACATTTGGGTGGCCTGCAGCCCGGTTGATCTTTTCAACTGTTCCTGTTTATGCCATGTTTTTATTATAGCCATTAGACCTAAAAGCATCACCTGAATCAACCCAGTCAACACTAAATAGGTCGCCATCGCCACCTAAAACTTTACCAGGTACCCAACATGAGTTGATATCGAGATTTTTTTGAACAATATGACGTTGCAGGCCTGTCGTTTGCATTCTAATGAACAATATGAGGAACTATTTGACGAGAGACTAGGGTCTAAAATCAACAAAGAAGAAGCAGAAATAGTTGTGAAAGTGGCACTATTGTGCACAAATGCATCACCTCACACAAGGCCTACTATGTCCGAGGTAGTGAGTATGCTTGAAGGAAGAATATGTGTCCCTGAAGTACCTCATGAAGTCGGTCGTCATTTTGAAGATTTGAGATTCCGAACGATGAGGAGCCAAAATGAGGGTGAACACACAGGAAGTAGTGTGTCTCAATATTCTGCTGCTGTTCAGAACGATGCACGTTTTTCTGCTACAACCTCAAGTGATCAGTTTGAAGTCCAATCAGTGGACACAAGATCATACTAAAAAATAAAACCTTGTGATTATGTCGGAGAAAATGCAAGTTTTGGTAAATGTAAATTAATGTACTACGAGTATTTTGTTGTACAATATAACAGTGATGTTGTCCATACATCGTTGTCAATAGGTTATGTTGTCATCTATGATGCAAAGAACATCTATTTTTGCTAAAGCTACGTTGTAATTATTGATTATTAGCATTGTATTTGATAGTTTTGTTGATCATATTCTGTTGAATTTTTTTTCTTATATGGAAGTTATTTGATCTGCAGATAGCTTACATCCCAATTATATTGTATGTATGAGCAAGAGATCTCCCGAAGAAGTCTCTCTAGTCTCTACAATCAGGTGGAAACATAAATATTATATTTCCTTTTCCCCATATCCCACCTTTGACGAGATTGGGTGGTGGTGTCATTGCTTGAGTAAATATGGTGAGCTCTCAAACAGAGAGGTGAGAGCTTACATCCTAAATATGGTGAGCTCTCAAACAGAGAGGTGAGAGCTTACATCCCAATTCCCATACATCAACATTATTGTAAATGAGCATGGTACCCGTGCAATACGGCGGCGAGCCGGCGATGATGGTGGTGATGGCGGCGACGGTTGGTGACGGCATCAATTGGTGTAGGTAAAAGTATTTAATTTAAAAGGGGTTAGTAGAGACATTTTATAGTATAATGGATTAATGGTATAATTTAATATTAAGAGTCGGTGTTTTAATATTTATATAGTAGTATAGAAGTATAGATGAGGCGAATTCATATACAATATAGGGTATGCACTTGCATACCCTGTGACTCCTTTGTTACATAACAATTGAAATGTTATACTTTAGGATAATAGTAGCAAGTTACCAATAGTCGAAGGGAGTAGAGTGTAACATTGAGAGAGATTGTTATGTAGCCGTTGGTGGTAGTCTTAACAGTTAGTATGTTAGCAATTTGAAGTATATGACACAACATAATACTTTTCCATCACATATAAGTAAACTGATGATGTGAGTTATGATTTCTATATAAAGTTGATTCAAAAAAGGTTAAAGAAAACTCAAAAACCCGACTGGTTGTAATATAGTGTTTTTTTTTTTCTTCATAACTAGTAATGTAACACAAAATTAACCAGGAGGCCGGGGCTGCATCATTAGGGTCATGACAAAACTTACATGACAGTGGGGACTTGATGATTGCTCCCTTTGATTTGTTAACACGTTTAAAGGATAGAAATTTTCATTAAAACTAATAAAATATTCATATTGGTTCATTTGATTGTGTTGTTTAGGGTGAAAAACTATCTTTAACCACCAAAAAAAAATAAAAAATGGATCACGTAGCTAAAGAGCATTGTAGTATTTTAACAGCATAATATATCGATTTCTGGCTTGTGAATAAAAGAGCCAGATAACAAGAAACTCAGAAACAGAAAATTAAGCAAGCATAAATTTTTCTAATATGATCAAAATCAAGTTTGAAAAAAGAAACAATATGTATATAAAAACAACTAAATAAGCAAAAGCCTTAGTAATGTAGTAGGAAACATCAGCTTGAGTTTTTGATGGAGTTAATTTGTTCATCATGCAATCCATGGAAAGCCAAGTTGTTGCTTTTTTGTCACTTCTAATGACTCCTCTTGATAATGAGTAGATTTACCCGTGTTATCATCGTCGTCATCATCTTTCTTTTTCAAAGTAGAAACTAAAATAAAAACCGGATCAAAGAAACAATAAAGAAAAGAAATAACACATGAGCAATGAATAATTAACAAAAGGTCGAAACTAGAAAAACGATAAGCAACATGATCAAAGTTTGAGAAAAACAAAAAAGAACAATCAACTAGTATATTATAAACAAACTTTAATAAAACATTACTCTATATTCATCATCATCAGCCGTACGTCCATTGAGCAAAAAGCCTGATAACAAAATAAACAACTAATACTGTATTTAATAACAACTAAATAAGCAAAAGCCTTAATAATATTAATAAGAGACATCAACAGCTTAATTCAGATGATGGAGTTTGTTCATCATGGATCATGCAGTCCAGGCCGGAAAGCCAGGTGTTGCTTTGTTGCCACTTGTTCCATCTTGATTGGATGAAGAGTAGATTTACCATTTGTTATCAAACTAAAATCAAAATATTTTACAAATGTGTGAGAGAGAAAGTGAGAGAGAGGGTGGCTGGGAAGAACCAAGGTATAGGAAGCGACAACCAAGAGACTTTGGCAGAAGATCTGAAGGCGGTAATGTGGAACACATCGTTAAATTCTTTGTAGCCAATCTCCCTGGGGGATGTAGGCCTTGGGATTTAACCAACGTTCTCAAAGAATATGGAGAAGTAACAAAAGTTTACATCGCAAGGAAAAGGAACAAGGATGATCTTAGGTTCGGTTTTGCAAGTTTTGTTGGGGTTAAGGACTCGAAAGAGATGGAAAGACGCATGAAGAACATCAAAATGGGAGGTCACACTCTCAGAATCAACAAAGCCTTTTTTGCTATGGAAAATGGAAACTCTGAAGATGGAAGGAAAAACAGCGGGGGCGGTTTTAATTCCAGGCTAGAACTATGTGCAAGAGGATCACAGCAAGAAACAAGCTGATGAAGAGATGGAAGTTGAAGTTCAAGAAACCATCGTTTTTGTTAAAGAGGTGGGTGTTAACCTTGGTGGGGTCCAAGACAAAGTTAGAACTGCCATTGAAGAAGAAGGTATTAATGTTGTCTCTTAATGAATATTTTATCTATCAACCTAAGGGGAATTAAAGGGACGGGGAAATCAAGTTGGATAAAGGGACTAAGGATTAATGAAAAGTTTCTTTTTTGACTATTCAAAGATCACAATGTGTGAATGTGGATAAAAAATTAATTGGTAATTATTGGGGCAACTCAAATTTCGAGTTTGAATTTGTGGATTCGATTGGAAGATCGGGGGGTCTACGTTTGGGATCCCTCGATTTTCAGAATGGTTAATGTTGTGAAGGATAGTAATTTTCTTTTGATAAAAGGCACTATGAAAGGTTCGAATGATTTCTTCTTTGTGGTAAATGTCTATGCTCCGCAAAGTAGAAGGGCAAAAAGAGAGTTATGGGGAAAGTTAACTAGTATGAAGAATGGGGGCTCTGGTTTATGGTTTTTTATTGGAGATTTCAACTCGGTAAGGGTGGCAGAGGAAAGAAGGGGGTCGGTTTTCCAGCATCATGGTGCCCGTGAATTTAATGCTTTTATCGAAGCCTCTAACCTCCATGAATTTGAGATGAAGGGAAGTAAATTTACTTTCCTTATGGAGGGTGATTGGGGAAAAAAGTTAAGCAAAATCGATAGATTACTGGTGGGACGTGAGGTTGTGGATTCTTGGCCGGTTGCTTGCTTTCGTTCTTTACCAAGGTTGAGGTCGGATCACAACCCTATTCTCCTCACTCTGGCGAACAGAAACTTTGGACCTAGGCCATTCCGGGTTTTCATTTCTTGGATGGATAGGGACGGTTTTGAAGAAACTGTTAACAAAGGTTTTGATACTTTTAAGGGTATAGGGCCACCTGATGTGATTTTGACGCTAAAATTTAGATGGCTACGTGACTGCCTTCGTAGTTGGAGAGACGAATTCAAGAAAAAGGAAGAGGAGAAAGTTGAGATTTGTAAAATGGAACTCGAAGAACTAAACACCAAGGTTGAAGAGGAAGAGTTATCTGAGGATGAAAACTGGACCAGATTGGAGTGTCTTAAAACAATTGCCGATTTTGACAAAAATAAAGCTAGCGACCTCAAGCAACGCTCGAGATGCAAGTGAGCGGTTGAAGGCAACGAAAACACCAAATACTTCCACGGGTTAATTAACAATAGGAAAAGGCAGAATGGTATACCTGGGTTGATGGTGGAAGGAAAATGGGTTACCAAACCATCTCTAATCAAGAAACAAGTTTTCAGTTTCTTTAGAGATAAGTTCAAGGAAGAATGGGCTGTCAGGCCCAAATTATCTTATGAACCGGAATCCAGACTCGCAAAGGAAGAGGCGGACCTGCTCATTGCAAAGTTTTCAGTGACTGAAATCAAGCAGGCCGTTTTCTCCTGTGGAGATGATAAGGCCCCCAGCCCAGACGGTTTTAATTTCAGATTTATAAAAAAAAAATTGGGGGAGGCTGGAAACGGATTTTGTAAAGGTCCTCAATATTTTTTACGAAACAGGGATCATTAGCAAAGGCTGCAGCTCGTCCTTTATTACTCTGGTCCCTAAGTGTAAGGACCCGGGCTCCCTCAATGACTACAGACCCATTGGTCTCATTGGAGTTATAAACAAAATCATCTCAAAAGTGCTCGCTAACCGCTTGAAGAAGGTATTATGCTCTGTAATCTCTTATTCACAAAGTGCTTTTATTAGTGACAAATCGATCCTAGATGGCCCTCTTATCATGAATGAGATGGTATCTTGGCTCAAAAAGGAAAAAAGGAAGGCTTTTATTTTGAAGATTGATTTCAATAAAGCTTTTGACAACGTTAATTGGGGTTTTTTACTGGATATTTTGGATCAAATAGGCTTCCCGGACCGGTGGCAAAGGTGGATCTTTGGTATTGTTTCCTCTGCTAGAGCTGCGGTTCTGGACAACGGCTCTCCAACTTTTGAATTCAATTGTTACAAGGGACTGAGACAGGGAGACCCCCTGTCCCCGTTCCTATTTCTGATTGTCATGGAAGGTCTTGCTTGGATGATGGAAGACAGCGACTGACCGCAATGCCATTATAGGAATCCGGCTGCCCAACCAAGGTCCTATAATCTCACACTTGCTCTACGCGGACGATTTCATTTTATGGGAGAATGGTCTGAGGTAAATCTTAAAAAGGTAACTCGTTTATTAAGGGGCTTCTATTTATGTTCGGGGCTTAAAATAAATTTCAATAAGTCCAACTTGTTTGGGGTGGGGGTGGATGATCATGAAGTTAAAAGGATGGCTTCGTGTATCAAGTGTAAAGAGGGTTCTCTTCCTTTCAATCTGTTGGGTTTGAGAATTGGTGGCAACATGAATAAGGTCGCTAGCTGGGATTTTATTTTTGATATTTTCGAGTCTAGACTAGCCCTTTGGAAATCAAACTGCGTCTCTTTTGCCGGGAGGGTCACTTTGGTGAAAGCTGTTTTGGAAAGCCTTCCAAATTACTATTTCTCTCTTTTCAAGGTTCCTGAAAAGGTGATAAACGGGTTGGAAAGTATTATAAGGAAATTCCTTTGGGGTGGATCAAGTGATACAAAGAAAATACATTGGGTGGCTTGGGACCGTGTGGCCTCACCAATCAACTCTGGTGGCCTCGGCTTATGTAAACTTCGAGAGTCCAATGTGGCTCTCCTTTCCAAGTGGCTATGGAGGTATCGAACCGAAGGTAAGGCGCTGTGGAGAAGAGTTATTGATGCTATTCATAATACGAAAAAATGTTGGAACCCGGTGCCCATTAGTAACGCTGTTTGTGGAGTCTGGAAATCTAGAATGGAAACGACCATGTTTCGAGAAAATATTACAGTGGCTAAAATGAACGATAACAAATTTATAATTGAAGTTATAAAAAAAATCAAAAAAAGTTTAGCTATTGTTGTTGCATTTAGTTTATTATCAAATTCATATTCAAAATTTCGCATCATACCATTCATACTTTATGACGTAAACGCCAATATATAAGGAATACTTTTAAATAGTCTTTAAAATATCATGACTGTCTTTATTTACAATATTAGTGTACTTGCACCATATATCCACTAGTAGGCTATCATAGATTGGGCTACCTCCCCTACCTCTAACATGGTTCATCTAGTTGGAGTTTTATAATTTAAAGCTTCTTAACCGTTAAAAAAAAAAATATGACTACATTGATTCTCGAAACATTATCGACAAAAAAAATCTTGGAATAAAAAATCAAAATCAATTTTAGCATTTAGAGGTGTTATATTCTTCATGTATATTGTAATGTCTTGGTTGGCAAAAATTGAAAAACTAAACCAGAAAATCAAAAATTACATTTAAGAGATTGTTAGAACAAGTAAATAACAAGAAATAAAATATGCCACCGATCCTCAAGTAATACTACCCACAAGTAACACAAGTTCAAAACGATTTGCAAGCAAGCCCTTGGTTCGGGACAGACAACAACTTGAACAGAGAAATACAAATAACCTATAATGCTAGTTTCATTCTCAAAAAATACCGGCATGTAAATGAATTTGGACATGACGCGTTTGACAATTCTAGTAGTAGTATACGATAGTGAATCCACGTTGAACATATCATACCGCAGGTGTGGCTTTCTTGCTTCGGAATTTTGTTTCCTTGGTAGCTTTCTTTTTGGCTTCTCTTAAAGCTTGTCTCTTCTCTTCCCTACATAAGCCAAAACAAAAAACAGTTGACCATAAATACAAAAAAATCATTATATAACATGAATCCTGTCTTTGTAAGACTGCCTATGTGAGAACAAACCATGGCCATAGATGTTTACAACCAACCCATGTTTTCATAATAACTGCAATATTATAACCGGTGTGTGCACTCTATACTAAGCATTTAATGAAAACCTAGGAAACTTGCCAAAATATTGTAAATGAACTCGTGCCACAACCTCAATAATTCTTGATTAGAGATTATCAATGAAGTCTTTGTAATATGATAAATATTTCTGAAATATAAAATTTAGAAAAAAGTTTCAGCAGGTCAAGCAAACCAAACACAATCTGTTCTTGATCCAGCTTTAAACTGTTTTTTGAACTAAACCAAGTGTTCATGTGACAATAAAACATCCACAAAGTAATGTAGAATATTTTGGGAAATATGGGATCTATTAGCATTAAACATGCTAGAAGGCATCCAGTGTGATGACCAAAAGAGAAAAAAAAGTACCTGGCTTTTGAGATCTCTTCTCTAGGAGGAGGTTTATATTTCTTCCTCTTCCCGGTGGGTACAGAATTTTCTTCTTTCTTTCTTTTAAGAGAACCATTTTTACGGATCGACTTTTGACTCTCTTTAATCACTGGACGGTTCTTCTGAGGCAGCGCGATTTCTGCTTTTGGGATCTGTGCAGTGCTAGGTTCAAACTCAGTACCTTCCTCCACGACTTCTTGCAGTTCAGAAATTGTCGCTGGAGCACCCTCTAAATTACTCATTTTCTGTAACTGAAATATGAAAGTATAATGATCTACGTATTAGTACATTATACACAACGGAACAAAAAATAAATCAACTCCATGGAGCACAAGTCAGGAAGTTCTGTTTCTCATCAGCTAGCTCGTGATAAGTACAATTAATATAATTTTTACAGAAAACCTAGATATGTGCATTAGATGTGGCAATCTCTGCCAATTTATATATTAACGGACCATTTAGGTTATTTGTAATTTCTATCAGGTCAAACAGCTAACATAAGATAATAAGCTTGGAAGGCCATAGGACAAAACTCGTCAAGTGTATTACGAGAGCGCACAGCCAGCTATCTTTTTGTAGAAGTTAGATTGGTCATAAAAAGCATATGTGTTTTAATCACGTCTGACACACCAATAATTCATAAAAACGATTCATTTGTTTGGGCATAATATTACAAGTTGACCCAGTCATTCCAAAATGTGCCAAATTTTGAAAAACCCATCTTGCCAAGTTTAATATAGCATATGATTTCAGCTAAGGTAGATATTGCTAACAATGACAAACCTTCGCAACAAAAAAGCCATCCATGTTGTTCACATGTGGATAAAAACGTCTTGTCAATTCCAATGACGGATGAAAACGACGTTCCCTAAAGCATTTAAACCTAGAGAAAGAACAGATGTTTTAGACACGTATGCTTAACTTGATGTTGATAAATTCATAAAATTTCAATAAAGTATCGAGAAAAGGAAAGTACCCTTTGGTACCAAAGTCTAATCCACATGGCACAAGTTTAACATCCCTCTTCTTTAGTGCATAGTCTATTACATCTTCATTCTGCAAAACCACAAGATCAAGAAGATAAAAGTGGGGCTGCCAAAATCTGGAATGATATCTAGACAAACGAATCAATCATGGAGAGTCACAATACCTCGATAACCATCATAGAGCATGTTGAATAAACCACATAACCCCCTGACTTTGAATTTGCATCCACCATGTCAATAGCCGCGAGTATAAGTTCCTGCATATCAACAAAATCCAAAATGAGTTTTTCTCAAAATCTACGGAAACTAAAATATCTCACACTTCAAATCTCGTATTTTCATTAATCTTCTCACATCATTAAACTACGTGCAATCAGATGGTCAATCTGACCCTGTTTGCAGATGAGCTACTTCCCACCTATAAACCCCTCTCAAGGTATATGTTTCCCAGTCACTAGATATTTGGGTAAACGGTCAATATAGATTCTAGACAGAAAAGTTAATTTTGAAATATGGGCCACATCAGATTGGATTGAGCCATCAGCCCTCTGTCCATTTCTTAAAAGTTGATAAATAACCAATTTATTAAACATGTCAAACATGTATAAATAAAATGAAGAGAGAGGCTGCAAGCACCTTAGGCAAAATTTTAGACCTTTGGAGAACGAGGAATTTTAGCCTCAACCCGAAATAAATGATTCACATTTCATTTTGGTATTTTCTAAGATAATTGTAAATTGCTCATGTTGTGTAGGAATTTGTGTGATCAAATTTTAGTTTAGTAAATGACTTCAAATCAGAATTGCGTCGAAAGTTAATAACATTTTAGATGTAATGTACAATATTTAAACATTAAAATATTTTTTTGTTCTTTCTAAAGGCAGCAAATATATTTATGATGACATAAACTATTAAATTTTCAAAATTCACATGATGTAGTTGGTTACACCATATGTGAACACCATCACCGTCATACAATTAATATTCTAGCAACAGCAAAAATATAAAGTCTGACATACCCAATAATGAAAAGCAAAACTGTTTAGCAGCTTAACAAACTGTGGATGATTTTCATTTCAATGCTATTATCTGATGCCTCATACCTGCATCTCTTTTTTATGTACTTTTGTATATTATTTCCCATCTTAAAAATCAGTTTCTACTCTTCTTCTCTCCAAATGTTTACATGAAAGAAATTCTCTCTCCAAATTTTATATGAAGACTTTCCTTCATTTTCATGTTGGCAGTTTCAAAAAACATACATGACTTTTGCTAAGTTGCAAGATGTATATCAAACAAATTTTACATATTAATGAATAGTTACTGACATTAGAGAGGAATAAAGGTGCAAGGGTTACATATTAATGAATAGTTACTAACAAATTTTATATATTAATGAATAGTTAATATCACCTGATAGTTATGCAGCGATTAAAACAAAATACTACACTACCCAGCTTAACCTTTTAACACTTAAAGAGCCATTCTCAGCTAAACTTGAATTTCATTAACTTGATTGAAGAAACAAGTCAAGTTCAAGTCAAGCTTAAGCCTAAAAGCTCATACGGAGCGTGAAAACGAGTTTTTCATATAAGGCTCAAAAATTGAGCCAATCTTTAGTGAGCTTGGCGGCCCCTTTACACCCAACTTATTAAGTAACGTGTATTAAAAGATAATACCTTCTGTAGACGAGAACAGTTCTGCACATCAGCAGCACTTTTTGAGGTTTTGACAGACTCATCTTTAGATATAACCTGTAGATTTTATAGAAGTACATTTAATTCAAGTGACGGGCAAAGACTACACAAGTTTGACTGTTTGAGAATCCAAAGCTTAAAGCTTACCCCGGTACCACTGCAAGGAGCATCCAACAAAACCCTGTCTATTGCTCTGTGACCCAAAACTTTGGGAAGCTAAAGTTAAAATGAAGAAGAGTTGATTAGAAAGGGCCCAAAAACAGAAACAAAATAGTAAAGATTGGACATCAAAAGCCACTCATCTGATTTGAATAAATAAATAAACAGAAGCTAACCTCTCTCCCATCGTAGCTGCATACTATAGTGTTTGTGACACCCAATCTCTGTAAATTTGATGTCAGTTTACTTAGCCTCTGCTCCTTCATCTCATTAGCGTAAATTATACCTAATAACAGTCACTTTGTGTTACAAGGGATTGAAATATTGACAGCCACAGGGTTCCAACATGCATCACAATTGACACACAACTCTAAAAGATATGTGTATATGAAGCACATACACAAGACATGCAAACTAATAAAGTCAAAGCGTGTAACGGTCAACCATACATGCATATTTAAGTTGAAATATAAGACACAACTTGATGCCTAAAAACTAGGTAACTGTTTAGAAAGAGCATACCAGTGTTCTTCATCAGAGCTGCAATATAAGTCGTTTTACCACCAGGAGAAGCCCTGCAAACAAAATATATTATAGTAAGAAAGAAGCAGCATGACTGGGATGGGATATACATTGAATGTAGGTGCAAGGAGAAAGGGGTGCTTGATATTTACGCCATGTCAACAATCCGCTCGTTCTCCTGAGGAGCGAGGGCCATAACAGGTAAAAAAGAGCTTGCACTTTGCACCTGTAAATAGTAGCATACACAAAAATAGATGCAACACAAAAAACAAGGATGTAATCAGTAAATGCTAATAATACTATTTATTAGCTATATAGACTATGACTTTACATACCATGTAATGACCAGCCAAATACTCAGGGGTTGCACCATATGGTACTTGATGATCATAAACAACCAGACCAACCTGTGTAATATTAAAAGAGCCATTACAACAACAAAAAATATATTATTAAGGGACTAATATCAATGACTGATCTATACCTTTGACCACTTGCTTAGGGGGTCTAAGTTGATTCCTCGATTCAACAAAACACCAGCTAAGTCTCGTCTTCGTGTCTATATCCTCAGAAAAAGGTGAACCAAGATGAATATGAGACCACAAACCAAGAAAATGAAAATATTATCAAAACAAGAAATAAGTTTTGTATCACCTTCAATGTGTTGGTACGGAGGGTAATAGGTCGAGGCTTTTCAAAGGCTTCAAGCACTTCCATAAGTTCAACAGGTGGAAACAGCTGTAGGAAGTTTAATATTAAATACAATTATATCACAAGGTGTAATAACTTTTTAGAGGTGTCCCGATAGAAATTAATACACAGAAAGAATTCATTACCTCAATGAAAGAAGTTATAAGGAACTCATTATAGCCATAATATGAACCCAAATCCAACTTAAGTTGGTTTACATATTGCTTTCGCGTTACTCCCTCTTGTCTCAAATCTTTAAAATTTGAGAGCACCCTAACAACTGGCAAGTATAATTCGAAGAATGTTAAAATAAACATGAAGCAAGAATAGATATATGGCAGCGGAGAATAAATATATGATCACAAGATAAGACCCACCCTCTTGTATTCTTTGTTTAAGACCAGTGAGATCAGGTGGTCCACGAGCCTCCTCTTCAAGTTCCTATGATAAATGAGATCCAAGAGTATGAAAACAAGACCATAATACAAGAGTAAAAAAACATGACGTCTAACCAGAAATCCATAAACAAGAGTAGCACTAAACCTCCTGTGTCGGCAACCGAAACTCATCAGGTTGTTCTCTGATGTTAAGCTGTAGTTCATCCTCTGCATCTTGTTGTTCTTTCTTTCTTTTAATATCAATGACTTTGGATATATCATCAATATCTTTTTCGGAACCATCAGAATCTGACTCCGACCCTGATCCCATCTCTGTACACAGATATAGTAAACCAGATTATAACGTTGAAATAGTTTTAAAGTGTTGTAATCAAACGGTAAAATCAATTCAACCAAATATAACCCATCATCTAATATTTTTACCAATCAACATGCTTCTTAATTTATATACGTAATACTCTCAGTTTAAAACCTAACAGAAATAAAATCATAAATTATATGTGTTGTGGACATTAACATAATTGTGACACAAACTTGAATGAAACATTCAACGTTTTCTTAAAAGTCAGTTGGTGAACTTTTGATAAATGTCTATAGTTATCGTGTATGCGACAATATTAAGACAAGAAGGTTTGATGCGTTGTGACTCTCTCAGAAGATTCAGTTAACGGAATTCGTTAAGTCATATCTAGTCATCAATTTGATAGAGTCCAGGTTAATTATTATACACTTCGTAGCTTTCAAAATGGACAAGTTAGGTAATAAGTTAACAAGCAAAGTAAAAACCTTTTTAACATTA
This sequence comes from Erigeron canadensis, assembly GCF_010389155.1. Taxonomy (NCBI): domain Eukaryota; kingdom Viridiplantae; phylum Streptophyta; class Magnoliopsida; order Asterales; family Asteraceae; genus Erigeron; species Erigeron canadensis. Next base: position 14,100,932 of record NC_057769.1, on the reverse strand, counting down.
TTTTCTATAATGTGTTTAAAGCAGTCAAAAAAGACTATCATTTGTATAACTTAGCAGTTTAACTAGAGCAAACATCAAACTAAAATTAATCATTTTTATCTTTTTTGTAAATTCTAATTGGTATAAAAAAAAAACTACCTTGATCAACATCTTTGTCGTCATCTTCGTCGTCGTCGTCGCCTTGTAAAATATCGGCAGCGAAGGCATCGTCTTCTTCGCCGTCTGAAGACAAATCAGACCTATCCACAATCTCTTCTTGTTGATGTTCTTCAATATCAGAGTCATCACTCAAAATATCTTTTTTCTCCTTCTTGTTAAGAGAAACAAAGTCTACTTCTTCTTCTTGTGTTGTTTTGGTGATGTTTAATTTCTTCTTTCTACCTCTAACACCCATTTTTATTATTTAATCTATAATAATAGTAATTAATTCAACTAACCTACAAATAAATTCAGAGATTAGGGTTTGGAAATAAATTGATGATAATAAGTAATACTCTAAGAAAGAAAAGGCGTACCAGAAGGAGGTATAGAGACAACAAAGAGGATGAAGAAGAAGAAAGAGTGGCGGGAGTAGCTATTAGGGCTTTTAGGGTTTAACACCAGAAAATGTGTTCTTTTAATTTTAAGGAATTGTCACAAATCGTCCCTATAGTTAGCGATATTTGAGTGTTAACCCCTATACTTTTTTCTCCACTAAGTATCCTTCAAGTTTGTATTTTCATTGTGAGTCGTGTATGTGTTGAACCCCTTACAATCACACCAAGTGATACAACTGCGTTATATATATTTTTCTTCCTCACAAATTTCTTAATCTTACACTTATCCCCAAAAACTTCCTTTTGTTTTTCTTCTTAATGTTATCGTTCTATATTTATTAAATTAAATAAATAAAAAAACAAACACTTATCATGTTTAATTATTCGTGTCGTATACCATTGCTCTATATTTATGTTAGGATAGGTCATTACCTAAAGCCCCCAATTATTAAGGCCCCCAAATTGAGTTGTAATTTTTCCTATTGTTGTGTACTTTGTAAGTTTAGTTTTGGGCTTAAAAAATAAACATAGGTAAGTAGGTAATACAAAAGTCTCTCCACACTCTACTAGTCCACTTCCTCATTACATTCAAAAGGAATTAAAGAGATATCATAATAAGATAAGTTGATGTCTACTATCCTTTTTTCTCAATTCTTAATAGTTGCTACTGTAGTCAATTTGTCCATGGTATACACATAAACACATAAAAGAACACATATGAATAGCCACCATACCTTTAAAAGAGAAGATTTATTTTAGTTAATGAGAAAATTTATTTTAGTTCTATGCTTTACTTTCATGTATGCTTTTCGGGTGACTATTAATCACATTTATAAGCTTTTTTCATTTATTGTTTGTTGATCTCAAACGGGGTAAAGGGGTAAGGCTTCTATTAAAGACCATAAAAAGACCCCCGAAATTAATCCCGCTTAGAGCCCCAAAAAAGATTGAGCCGGCCTTGCATTAATAGTTCAAACATCATGGACCCTTAACCCATGTCAAAGGTTTTATGCTTCATTCAGCAATGTAAGCAATTCTAAGTTTTTTTATGAGCTGACTTATCTGTGTGTTATATATACTATGAAGATAAACCTAACTTATTAACAATAATGTTTGTTTTGTTAATGTAATTATAATGTTGAATACGGTCAAACCTTCATATATATATAAGTTACCAAATTCAAACCTAGCTTTATCATAAATTAGTACAAAACTAACTAATCAATGTTGGTGGTCTAATTGAAGCCTTTAATTTAAAACTTTAAAAAAAAAAAAAAGCACATAGTAATATGTTGGAATTGAAAGCTAACAATGATTTGTGAAAAGAACCATTTTTATAAGCTAGTTAGGTCATTGCTTCAGACATAAAACCTCGTATTTTGTCTAATTATAACTACAGTTATAGTGTATATGATGTATTAAGACGATTGATTTTCACAAAGATGCTTTGCACGTAAACCATTAATGTCTCTCTAATTGATATGTGGTTGTAAGCAGACGAACAGTTGTGTGAATGTTTAAGTGTAAGTGTTTGTTTGGTTAAATTCAAGTGAATAAACATGAACAATCACATTAGTTTTCATGCAGTTCCATATATTCATACATAAAAGGTGGCTCCTATGGATCTATAAGAAACATGTGCGTAGCTTGTGGGTGCATATGTTGTGGAAGTGCTTGATCTTGAAAAAAAAAAGAACCTACATAACAATTAACAAAATTTTGTAATCAAAATGGCAGTTTGGTTCACAAAATGTTTTTTGACGAAATCAAAATATGTCTAAGGAATCAAAATTCAGTGGAATTCAGATTACTAATCTTATTTGGTTTGTAAATGGGTCAAAAAAATTGGATTCTAATTGATACTAAATTAAAACTAAAAATCCCATGAATTTCTCTCATCTATAACGGTTAACAAATCTTGTATTTCCACTTTTACATGGGCAAATTAGAGTATGATGATATCTTTTTTTTCCTTTGTTAAATTTAAACAAGTACTATATCTTTAATAATTATACATAAGGGCATTGTTGTGCTTTAATAATTAGCTTCTAATTGATACAAAATCAAAACTAAAAATCCCATGAATTTCTCTCATCTATAACTGTTAACAAATCTTGTATTTCCACATTTACATGGGAAAATCAGAGTACAATAATATTTTTTTTCCTATGTTAAATTTAAACAATTACTATATCTTTTATTTGGTAACCAAACAATAAATTGAAATCCTACTAATTATTTGTTATAATATTTTGTTTGCATTTATTATGTCGTATTTGTTAACCTGTACAAATCTTGATGATCTCCTTTATATTATGTTGCCTTTGAAACTTGCAATATATGTTATTTAGTTATATATCTGGGTGGAGCTCATAGTCATCAAATATTATGGTATTGAATTTAATCTTCTTGTATTCGGAAATAATGACGTAAAAAGTAATGTGTTGTAATATGACCATTTTTCCTTTCGCTTTTTTCATTTCCTTCTTTTGACATTAATGTTTGTTTTAAAGTAGACGATATGCACATATATATACGTTTTATTTAGAAAAATTTTCAAATGTAGACAGAATAGAGGATGCATATATGAACATTGAGTGATTAGTTGATGATGGGATTTGGGATATGAGCACATGCGGATGAACAAACATATAAGCATATGTGTACGAATGCGCATACGAAAAGATGTATGAACATGCATATTATGCAGGCATATGTGCATGAACATTAGATATAGAATTACATGTGCATAAACAATTATATGAGCTATGCGTCTAAGTATGTTGTAAATCATTGTGTACGCAAACATGTGTGAGATAGTTTATAATATATGTTTCATGAGATTAGTTAGTGATCACATGTGTCTTTTCAATCATATGAGCGTATATGTATGCAATTGTTTTTTTTAATAATGATCACATGTGCAAGATTAGTTAGTGATCACATGTGTCTTTTCAATCATATGAGCATATATGGATGCAATTATTTTTTTAATTTTTTTTTTGATAATGATCACATGTGCGAGATTAGTTAGTGATCATATGTGCAAGGTTAGTTAGTGATCATATATATGGAATTAGTTAGCGATCACATGTGTCTTTTCAATCATATGAGCATATATGTATGCAATTTTTTTTAATAACGTCTTATGAAATTAGTTTGTGCATATACATATGCAAGATGAATAATATAAATTTAAATACCAATTTTTAATTAAATAAAAGCATATATGCAAGATTCATTTAATAAAAACATATATTTAGTCTTATGTTTGAATATATAGTTAATTGTTTTAAAAACTAACCTTTATTATAAAGAAAACTTAAAGAAAAAAAAAATAGTTAGACTTTGACTAATTTGAATTTCAATGTCTAACAACATAAAGCCATAACGGATTGGTAGTCAAGGCTTTTTAAATTATATCCATATTACCCTTAGAAGCATAACTGTTTGTTTTGCTTAAAAATTATTTACAAATTTGTCATTATGAGTATTAGTCTTTGATCATTTTCATCCAATGGCTACAATTAACTTAAAAGGTTCTCAAAAATTCTTGCTAATTTATGGTTTCTCAAATTAACATTTCCCTATGTGTGCGTGTGTATATATATATATATCTGATACACATAATAACAACAAACCCTAAAAAAATCATTATAATAACAGAGGAAAAAAGCAAATCAAGATTCATGAACACAAATGATATGTTTTCAGCAAGTGAAAAAATATAAAGTAAGATTTATGAAAGAAAATTTGTGAAAATAAACATGAAAAAAAGAGAAATACCTTTTTAAGAGACACCAAAATTTTGTAGATATGGTTTTTGGAGGAAGATCTTGAAGAGCAACTATGGGGAAAAAGGGCTTTTAGATGAAGATGGAGAGTACATATTGTGTCTGAGTAAAAACAAAATGGTAAGTTTTATTTTGGGTGGGCTTTTTTTATGAATTCCATTGGAAAGTTTTGAGATTCCACCGATATATGGAAAGAATTTGACATTCCGTGTTTCAAAGAATTTGGTGGAATGTTTCTAATTACAATTCATTATTTCTTTCCAACCAAACATGGGAAAGTAATGGATTTCGAATTCCAATTCCTATGAATTCCTAGGAATTTCACAAACCAAACACCCCATAAGGCTCGTAATAATTTGTGGGCAACACAATCAAGTTTACAAACTAATGAGAACGAAGAAGATATTCTAATCATGCCTTCTTCAAGAAAATAAAAAAAAAAATTAAGAATTTTTCCAAAAAGTATTAGATATAAACTTCGAGTCCAAACATCATTTAAATGTAAACAGAACATGTATAATTAATAGTTTTCATTAATGGAATCACTTATTTAGTCATTTATATGAATTATATCTAAGATCATTGCTTTGTTTAACTAAGAATATCAAAACATTGAAATCACAAAACTATCATATTAACATTATAAAGTCTCTTGATTCAACAACAAAGTGACAAATTATTTCCAGTCGTTTAATCAAAGTTAGCATGATGAGCTAAACGAATCAACAAGAAATTTATTAGTATCATCTCTCAAACCACGATATTGTTTCCCGTGGCAAATTAGTTAGCATATGTGTTTCCAATCTCGAATCCTCATATTTGAGCATAAACAACTTCCCATATAGTTGTCACCCTTACTATCAAACACGAGAATGTTACCCCCATTAATCGGTACAACAATATGAATGCATCAAATCTTCCATTAATCGGTACATCATTATTGACCCAAAAATTGGTAAATAACATTTTTAGTCCTTATACTTTATTTATCACAAACTTAACTTTTATTATTTTAGTTTAGTAAATGACTTAATTAAATACCACTCAATAACTTTATTAACCAAATCTTTATAATAATGGTACTCTTTATTCTTTAATGCTTTAGCATATAAAAAATCAATTTTTTAATATAGTATATTATAATACAAAGTTTTTTATATTATACATTTTTATTTCCAATGTCGTATAATTGAGTATTTGACAAAATTTCAATTTAAAATGGGTTAATAATTTCAATTGAGTAGTTGTTGATAACTTATACCATTTAGTTCACTAATTACCCATTTGGTAAATAATCTTAGTTGTATGATTTTTTAATTAATTATTTTTTTTTTACTTTTTTTAAAACATTAAAAATATTATATTGTTACAAAAAAATTTAATAAATTTTATTTTCATTAATAATGTTTTATTTCAACGACACTATAAATATTTTTCAAAAATCTTTATATTACATGATATTTTGATGTGATTGCCTAAATACATGAATCAAAATAACACATTTGGTACCCTTGATAAGAGTAAAGATATGGTTACAACTTAGTGTGGTACTAGATTTTAGACCCGTGTCCAACACTGGACACGAGATTTACGATATTAACAATATTAGATCTCTATACATTTAAGTCATAAAAGCTTACAATTTTAAAAAAATACGGTTTTAAGTGTTATATTTTGCAGGTTGTAGTACAATAATCATAGGTTCTCACTGTCATTATTAGCCTAGACATATTGATGGAAATGTTTGTCGTAGTCATTCCACAAGGCACATGCTATATATAATAATTTATCCATTATAGAATATTTTGAAACAGATGTACTCATAATGTGATATTATTAGGAAAAATAATTAAGAATTAAAGTATAAACATATTTGTGATCATGTACTTGACATTCAAGTATATATGTATTTAATCATGATGCGCGTTCATAATACGCATATGTTTATTTTCAATCGCTTGTTCTATGATAATATGATAACAATTAGGATTGTTTTAACATTCTTTGATAACAATTAGGACTCTTCTAATATTTGTTAATAAGTCATTAGATTTTCAAATTATTTTTTGTAGAAAATATTTCATATGTTAAATTTCTTTTATTTAATTAAATGATTATAAATTTTAAAAATTCTTTCAAGTTGATGGCTAAAAATGAATATAAATGAAGTATTCAGAGTTAAAATGTGTAAATTATTGATGGAAAATAAAAAAGTATAAATTAATATAAATATTAATATAATAATATATTTGGATAATGATTATTAGGATTTTTTATTTGTAGTTTATCTAAATGATGACATCATTAAAAGTCAATTTGATGAAATCGAACGATGTGATTGGTTAATTAGTCATTAGTTCAACTGTCTTATAGTATATATTAAGATAGTTACAACTTAGTGTTAAAGAAATATCTCTTTAATATATATAATTTAGTTTTATGGTTGAAACATGATTGCAAACATTTTTCCTTCAATATATATGGTATTATAATTGTTGTTCAAAATGTAAATATCTATTTTAGATTTTAATAGTATTCAAATATGAAAAGTTCTTTGATGCAAAAAATATATAAGAACCGTGTATTACGCAAGTTATAAGCAAGTTCAAATAAGATAATAAAAAGATCATCACAAATAATTGCAGTAGTGTTAGATGATAAAAAAATAATTGCGTAAATAGGTAAACTAACAATAGTAAAGCTTAATGAAATAAGAATTAATGAATTAGGCATGGGACTCTCATGAAGCTATAAAGACAAACATGACCGGTATGGAAATGAAAAACAAGTTGAACAATTGAAAATAAATATAAAAAAACGGTAAGTGAATAAATGTAAATTGACCATTCTTTGCCGAATAACTCAAATATTGTCAAAGGTCTTTTTATTTTGATGTTTTATTAGCTAATTAAACTCGGGTTTAACTCGGGTCATCTAATTGAAAACTTTACAAATAAAAATACATAATTATCTATATTACTTGTTCATACACCCTTTGTTTAAAAAACTCTAACGATAACACTTTGTTTAGATATTGAAAATATGGGGTTAAAAGAGTAACATATAAAAACATGAATTTAGTTAAACCTTATTAACAGGGAGATGACATCATATTAACAAAATTAGTATATATCAAGGATTCATGTAATAAAATATTGAGAAGCTATGTAAGCAAAAGATGATGTCATAACAATTTTACTTTATTAATATAAGAGATTCTTCTTCCACATTTGCATTTATTATTTGTAGTTTTTTTTATTACAATTTATTGGTTTTTTTTTGTATACGTATTTCTAAATTTTTAATCATATAATTTGCTATCTCTCTTATTATCTAACTATTTTATTAGTAAAAATTTATCTATTTTCACAAAATGAACATTTTCTAAAATACACTATACAAAGTAACTTTTTTAAATAAATACTGGTGACAAAATGAACTTTTTATTAGTATAATTTGCTATATCTAAGTTACTCATGTGTTTGTTAAAAAAATCATATTACGAAAAATAACGTTTTTTAAATAAATACTAGTGGCTTAATCTCAAATTGAAATGATGTCATCAATAAAAATACGTAGTAACGTTCAAAAAGAAAATAAAAATACGTACGTTATGACAAAAATAAAAATAAAAACTGGTCTAATAAAAACAACTAGCGAGTAATATTATTATTCCATATTCTCGTCTCATCTTAATATCCGTTCAAAGAAGTGACACACCAAAGAAAAAGAGAAAAAAAAAAAATAATAATAAGAAAAAGAAAGAAAGAGCTGTAATCACATGGAGCTGTTTGTCTGAATAGGCCCCTCCTTTTTCTCTCTCTCTGCCAATTATTATCAGCTGAAAATTAATTAATCAATTAAAATAGAAAAGAATTAATACATACATACATATACATACTACTTTTTATTACTTTATCGATCATCATCTGAACACAGCAGCACCAAGAAATGGCTGATGATAAGGTATTATTATTATTATTATTCATTTTTTTCATCTTTATTTTTTTGTATAGATCTGTTATACTTTCCTTTGATTCAGTTAAATTTTGGCCTAGATTTAAGCTGTTAATTTCTGCTGTTCAATAAATGCATATATAGATATATAAATAAGTTTTGTATTGTATGGATCTAGTTGAATTTTGTTGCATCAGCTGCTTGCTTTTTCATTTTTCCATTTCTTTTATCATTATTATTTATTTAAAATTATGCTAATTTCCAGGTTATAATATAATATATATGTATATATATAATATGTAGTCCACCTTTTTTAGTTCTTATGATTTTTACTTATATTTTAACTTGCTCTTTGTAAAAGTATTAATATCTTGATTACCAAGATTTGGTGAAGTCTATTTTTGTGTGAATTTTGAAGCATATATACATCGGGGACCTTATTTTGAGAATCCATTTTTTTGTAAGAACCGTGAGAACTCTTAAATTTCATATTAGATCACATGTTTTTTTTGTTCATTCACATGTGAAACGTTATAAAAATATATGTTGCAGAAGAAATTTTTTTCCAAAACCTTATATATAGCCTTTTGTCACATGTGAAAAAAAAAACGTGAACAAATTCATTCACGAGTTCACAAAAGGCAAAATTTTCTTCTACAACATACATTTTTATATCATTTCACATGTGAATGAATAAAAAAAATATGTGAACAAATATATATTTTGAAAGTTCTCATGTTCTTACAAAAAAAATGGTTCTCAAAATAAGGAAACTCTCTCTCTCTCTCTATATATATATATATAGATATATATTCGGGTTCAGTGTTGTGAAAAACTTTGATGCTCAAGATATTATTTTTTCTTTGATCTATTGCCTTGAATATCGACGTACTTTTTCCGTTTGTCCATTCCATTTAACTAATTTTTGTGTCTTCCAAGCGATCGTACGTTTTACTGTTGTTCCTTTCAGGTCGTTAAAATGTGTCCATACTTGGCCAATATGCTACTAAAACGATTTCGTTATGAGCCCAACATAAGTTAAACCTATGTACTATCAGGGCTCATTGCAACATCAACAAAAGTACAAAAGTACAAAACGGCCTAGTAGGGATGTATTTTGAACTTTTAATGGGCTTTAATGGACGCTTGGAAAAGTTTGTTTGTCTGTAAAGTACAAATAAGAAGTACGTGAGTAATCTCGACAAAAATAAAATTAAAAAACCAAGTTTTAATTTGCATGGTAAAATGAATATGGTTTAGAGCTGAAGTATGCTGGTATAAAGTAGACTCTAACATTATGGTAATCATAAAATATTGGCCAAAAATATTTTCAGTTAAGTAGATAATATATATGATTGTTTAAATGTCATATTTTCTTGAAAATAATGCAGGAAATGGCCGCACAGGTCGTTGATGGAAATGGAGCGGAAACTGGTCACATTATATCTACTACAATCGGAGGCAAGAATGGAGAACCGAAGCAGGTAATAATGTCTAACTGAACTTTTTACATGGAAATCCTTTTAATAAAAGTTGCACGCAAAACTTTAAAATATTAATTTGTGGACTTATATGGCCTCCATATTGGTTGCTCATTTAGTTTTTTTTTAACACAAGGTTCATTTCTTATGTTTTCCTTTGCATTATGGTTTTATAATCTCTTATCATTTGATATGTAACTCAAATATTTGTACCGACCAATGATCCTTATTGCAGACTGTTAGTTATATGGCAGAGCGTGTGGTAGGGGCTGGATCATTTGGAATAGTTTTTCAGGTATAAACCTACTACTGCCTCTCTTGCTTTCACACAAACTTCGATTTTACAACCCCCATTGTCTAATCTTTTTCACTTTAGGCAAAATGTCTGGAAACAGGAGAAACCGTTGCCATTAAAAAGGTTTTGCAAGACAGAAGATATAAGAATCGTGAGTTACAGTTAATGCGGACGATGGATCATCCAAATGTGGTATCTTTGAAGCATTGTTTTTATTCGACGACAAGCAAAGATGAGCTATTTCTGAACCTAGTGATGGAATATGTCCCGGAGACAATTTTTCGGGTTTTAAAGCATCACAGCGATGCACGTCAGAGGATGCCTCTCATATATGTGAAACTATACACATATCAGGTTAGCTTACTAACGCAAATATATGTGAAACTATTGTTTGTTTTTTCAGATTATAGAGTTAACATGTGAGTATCATCAAACAGATTTTCAGGGGGCTAGCGTACATGCATATGGTTACTGGAGTATGTCATAGGGACTTGAAGCCCCAAAATGTCTTGGTGTGAATTCATCCTTTCTGAAACATGTCTTTATTGAATTTTATTTTAAATTACCTGTTACTCAATTGTCTTGGTTTTCTTCACCAGGTTGATCCTCTTACTCATCAAGTCAAGATCTGTGACTTTGGAAGTGCAAAAATGCTAGTATGTTTACTTCTACACGTTCCAACATTTCTCGTCGATATGAGATCTGATTAAATTGCTTCAACACCTTTGTACCGGATACCATGCAACATGATGGGCGGGTAGGGCGGTTTTGGTAAAATAGCTCAAGGTTTGGTATGGGTTTGGTTGGGATGGGATACCACTGAACACTTTTTTCAAACTTCACATTTTTAATGAATGGGTTGCACATGCCACCTCTGGTACCCGGTGATAGATTACATGGCAATGAAAGTTGTAATTGTGTAATCTCAACCTTTAAGAGAAGTTATTAAGGATGGCAATGGCATATGGATCATGGATGTGTGTAAATTAGGTTAGGTGTATTTCAGTCTGTTAACGCAGGTCTTCTTAGCCCTTTCCTAGTAGTTGATATATTTATGTGCAGCCTTTTATGTAAAAATCTATTCACCAGTTTCCTTTCGGAAAATTACTCCGCAATTTCTATACTGACCATATATATCTGGCGTCATCAGGTGAGGGGAGAAGCAAATATATCGTATATCTGCTCTAGGTTTTATCGGGCTCCCGAACTCATCTTTGGCGCTACGGAGTACACAACTTCGATTGATATATGGTCGGCTGGTTGCATTCTTGCTGAACTTCTTTTGGGGCAGGTTAGCAGCACAAACTTTACAGGCATAGAGAAGCTTATCGCTGTAGGCCTTTCGTTATATATTTAACTTTTGTCGTCTTTTGAACTTTTTAGCCACTATTTCCCGGAGAAAATGCAGTGGACCAGTTAGTGGAGATAATTAAGGTATGGGTTTCTACAAATCTAAATTTGGTACAACCATCTTATAAGCTTATGACTTGTTCCATTCATCTGTCAGGTTCTCGGGACACCAACCCGAGAAGAACTTCGCTGTATGAACCCAAACTACACTGATTTTAGGTTTCCTCAAGTAAAAGCCCACCCTTGGCATAAGGTATTATTTTGTTTAGTTATGTTGGTTTCAACACTCTGGTCCTATTACTTGATAATTGATATATTTTTGCTGCCTTATATAGAGGCAAATATGAACTGCAGCAAGTTCTGGTTTATCTCGATACCAGTTATAATTCCGTCCATATTTCTTGTTTTAGGTATTTCATAAGCGGATGCCTCCTGAAGCAATTGATCTTGCTTCACGACTCCTGCAATACTCCCCGAGTCTTCGTTGTAATGCTGTGAGTTTTACTTATCCACACTTTCTGTTTATTTTAAGTTTCTAATTTTCTGCTTTAGAAGTGGTGATTGTTGATCACTGAATAATCAGAATCAGATAACTGGATGCATTAAACTGTGATGTACGAAGATAGTGTTTGAATGCGTGCTTATGCTGTTTGATGTTGTAATAGCTTGATGTTCTATTGTTTTAGTGATCAAAAAGTTCTAACTATACAGGGTGGGTCGATGGGTATCCAATTGTGGTACCGGGGCTAGGGTTCCCCCATTACCCTAAGTTCTAACTATACAAGAACTACAGTAGTAGATAATTTATTTTAGTAATCGAAAGAGACCTTTTGTTAATTGTAGTTAAAAATTTTCACATTCGGCTAAATGGGGTAACTCGTATCATATACTGTTTTGCCTTGGTCATTTTTGTTGCTGTATGCAACTGACTATCAAATTTTGAGTGAACGTATAGATTGATGATCGTGAACCATATAAGGAGTTCCATTTCGCAGATCCAAACACCCTATGTATATTTGATGATATGAATCATTGATTATGTTGTGGCTGAACTACCCATGCTATGTCTCTTAACCACTCATGCATGTACATTTTTGTCTACTGCTTTTTCTTACTAAGCATCTTATCATGTAGCTTGAAGCAATCGCACATCCTTTCTTTGATGAGATTCGGCAACCTAATGCTCGCTTACCAAATGGTAGACAATTACCATCTCTATTCAACTTTAAACAAGAGGTAATATGTTTCTATATTGTGAATCTTGATATATGCCTTTGGCCAATGATAAGAAAGGGTAGAATTGGGTTTTGTTTTATCTCACTCTTCGTTCAACCTCCTTAATCATTTGCATTTGAATATTCTGATTGTGATCTTCTGGAATCTTAATAAATGAACCAATTATTTTTGTATGTTTTTCAATATGAACCCTTCTGACCAGCCTGCCTTGCACCTTTACATATATGAAATAATCAGCTAGTCGGTGTTTGGGCTAGTGGTCGGAATTTGTATTTCAAACCTATTTAGTATGTTTCAACTTTCAAATAATCTTGATGAATTCAGTTAAACCTGTTTTATTGATTTTTCCAATACACAGTAAAGTGGCTTCATCTTCACGTGCATTTTGATGTTGATTACGGATAAAATTAGTCTTCTTGACATGCCGTGATGCTCTTATGTAATGAAACATATATCAAGATATAGAAATCTAAGATTGCTTGGGAAACTTGGTTTACTACTAATGGTGTAGAAATTTTTGTTTGAATAAAACTATGAAGTGTTCCTTTTTTCTTATATGACATACGTTGATGACCCACTTCTTGGACCACTAATTTGAAAAACTGGAATGAGTGAATGACATGCCCACTTTATCCCAAATTTATGGTAAGACTTGCATGGAGTAGTCATTCTAAATAAAAAAAAGTGACGTTACTTACGTAAATATTTTCATTACATGATAGTGGTTATCTTCATGGCTCTTTAATTAGTCTCCACAGTTTAAAGGTTTTCAAACATGGGATATATCATTACAATATTCACTTTCATAGTTGGAGCATGGAAATCTTTGATCTTTTTTTTTATTTTTTAATAAGGTTCGCCAAAAGTTTTCAGGAAAAACAAAGCAAGAGTATCTGAATCTCAACATATAACGAACTTGGTAAAAGAAGGCCTTGGAGAGAATACAATAACAAATTTTACTTGGCATACCAAAGTTGGCTTTCGAAATTGTTTATTCAAAGATCAAAGTATTATTTATTTATTAATTGCAAATATACATTCTGAGTGAATATTTCTTAGCTTCTAAATACAAAATATTACACATGTCAGATGACATGATGTTGATCAAAGTGCCAACTGCGTAGCTAGTTCTGGCTTTTATGTCTTGGTCAAAACCGACCAATTGGGGGAGGCTCATACAAAAGGTGGAGCTATTAATGTATGTGTTATTTGTAAGTAAAGAATCTCATCATGAGACTACATAACCACAATAGAAAACCTAGGGACAGGTGGGTTGGTAACCTGTTAACATGTACCCGCCTTCAAATGCTCTTTATTCGCTTTTTCATTGTAAGATACAAGTGATGTGCCAATTACTTTTTGAGGATGAGAAATGCTCGATATGTGTATTCGTGATGGGACTTTTACCAACAACCTCTTGGTTGGTGAGATGATATGACCTCATTCGGAGTTTTAGTACTACTTGGGCAAAGGCGCTATTTAGAAGGTTATGCATTTTTGTACATGCCAGATGACTCTTACCCTGTTTAACCTTCTTCCACTTGTCATTTCTGTTTTATCTCATGAAATTGATCAGATAGACTTGTTTGTGTATGAGGGGGGTTGAAATTACTACCTTTAGTCAAACTCTATTATGTTGGAAGTATGGCACTGGTTAATGTTTTTATTACTAAATATTACAAGTTATGGTCCAGTTATCTGCAGCATCTCCGGAGCTTGTGAACAGGCTAATTCCAGACCACGTGAAGAAGCAAATTGGTCTTCAGTTCTTTCCTCCTGCTGCTGCAGGGACATGATATATATATCAAGGAGATCTGCTGTGGACTTCCTATCAAGGGTTCTAAATCCCTTCAACCTAAATCCTGTTGAACCGCGTCATATCTTCTTTCACGACAAGTACAGATTAAAGCGGGCATGAGTGCCTACTGTATTCTCTCCATCTCTCTCTCTCTTATTAAGCAGCCCACAAGGGAAAAGGAAGGTTGTTTCTGTAATTTTTTTATATTATGAAAAGTCCTGAGCACGAAAATCCAAGTGTAGTTAAGAAGGTAGAAGACCCGAAAATAGAAGGGTGGGTTCTATACTTCTCCATGTCTGGAAAGAAAAGAGTTATTCAGCATGAGAGATGGTATAATTGTATGACTTATGTATTTGCTTGTGTTATTCAGCTCTTTTATGTTTAACTTGCTTGTGTAAATGATATAGTTGAAACCTATTGCCTTTTATTTTAAGATCATGCGCAGCTTTGTAATGTATATGCCAATAAAATGCCATCATTATGGGTCCCAAGAGCCAATGTATAGACCTTATATTAAAGCCACCAACAAGATTAAGAGAGTATGATGAAAATGGGAGGTGATTTTTCTACTACATGTTTTACTTGCCATACTGCAAAAAACTTGTGTCTTTTTACCCTTAATAATTTTACAATCCCTTCCAAGTTTAGTAGTTTACTGATTCTTTGCTCTCTTTGTCAAAACCTGGAAATCAAAGTGACAAATACAATTAACAAACGCAATTACCCGAAATAAAAAGAACCCGCATGATTCACTTTTTAATCAACGTAGAAATCAATTGTAAAGGATCGAATGAGTGACCTTACTCCAGGATTACGAAGTTTTATCTATTAAAACCAAAATAAAAGAAACATGAAGGTATAAGTTTTGAACTTGTGAGCTCTAGTGCTCTACATACGCACTTGAACAAGTAGTGCCAATAAGAAATTGTTATTTTATCAACTGCTTTATATATCTCTCATGATCAGTTCATATATTTCTCATGATTTTTGCTATCTGGTCTGACAAGTTGGGCCGTTCATCTGTGACCAACCGTTTGTCCAATTCAATTTCCGGCCCGGCTCATAAAAACTTGGTGATGGTAGATGCTGTATGTGAGCTCATGTGGTATTGGGCTCATTTGGTGCATTTAGATCTGGGCCTCAAATTTATGTAGATCATTAAGGTTTCATAGTCTACTTTATAAGGCGGTCTGTATCATTCTAGAGTCTAATTGGGGAGCTTTGACTTCTGAGCAAACGATATATTTTTCCTTTGGTATGTGAGTACGGAATTGGTTAACCTTGAGTGTTAGGGTCGATGTTTGATTTGACTCGGTCCTTGAATCTAATTGTTCTAAGTAACAAGATTGTTAGAATTGAGCCATGTGTTGAGTGTAGTTGCTTGTTGAAACGTATCATGTATTTTGACTATAAAAGGTCAAATTGTTTTCTTACCGCATGTCATGCACCTTTTATCTCTTTGATGTCTCCACTCTCCAGAATATTGGTAAAATGTATTTTGACAGGGACACCCCCATTCTCAGTAGTCAGTATGTATCGGATTGGTACCTATACCCACCACCTAGCAAGGCAGATACAAATACAAACACTTCCCTACATACCACCACCATGCCGTCATCGGTGGTGTCTAATCCTTGAATCGCTTGTATGCCTCCTTTATCAAAAATGTTTTTTAATGGGTTTAAGAAGGGGAGATGTGAGAATTCTCATAATTTTTATACACTTTCCTCTGCTTTGTACTTTAGTATCAGCTGCTTTTGAACCAAGTTCTTCAGCTTATTGTATCCAAATTCGTAATGCAAAAATCTAGTGCTAAACAAGGATGGAAGCTGGATCAAAAATCTAGCCGCTCAATATGATGTTTTTATGACAATTTGCTTTACATAGCTTTTTTTGTGACAAATAAATGCCACTTGAAAGATAAAAGACAAATTAAGCATACAGATATCAGCAAAAAAAAATACAAAAAACAAACTTTACATTTTAATCATGTTCAGGATATCAAAATTGGTCATTTGGCACTATAATGGTATCTACCATGTTTTCGTGATGAAAATACTGTAAAGATATTCATTGGTTATTGGTTAATATCGTCTCCATGTTGGTGTGTATTGACCATAGAAGAGACACCGAATGATGTATAAACATCGCCCCTAGATTCAATATCTAAAAGCATTGGGCGTATACTCCTACAGATTAAAACTCCAATTACTTATTCAGTTTTAACATGGATTTGACTGAACAAACAACCTAAAACTTAAATCTTTTTACATAATTCGCGAATCTAATAGTAATATAGAACCAGATGTTGATAACTAGAAGCCAATTCTGTCAAGAACAGAGACATGATGCATGTTGGGTGTCAATTGTAGCAGTTTTCTACCAACTGCCCGTGAAGGGATCTACCAATCTAAAATCCACAATAATTCCATATCTACGTTAAAAGACACATCACTACGTTTAAAATTAGTCAAAAGCCTACAACACAAAATAGTTGCAATTATTAACTAAATGATTGGTTTTAACATTCTTAAAGCAAGAACATAAATATTAAACTTAAGAATCTATAATTCAGTAAGCAAAAATAATGGTTGCTGCACAGCAACCCAACTGAACTCACCCACCAGGGCATGCCCCTCACTTTCAATGCTAGCAAACTGGAGGTTTCTATTTCCGGAGTGCGTTCATCTTGTCCCTGAGATAGTAAAGCTTCGCCCTCCTCACTTTCTTCTTGTCCAAAATCTTTATCTCTTTGATGTTTGGTGAGTACCTGATATCATTAAACCCCTTAATAAAAGAGCCGGCCAACATGAATGTGTAAAAGAAAACCCTTGCTATGCTTATACTTATGCAAACAAAAAGTAAACAATATCAAGGACACTTACAGTGGTAGTAGCGACTCAACCCCAACTCCTGCAACAAGTCTTCTTATTCTGATTGTTGAATTTAGACCTGCATTGCGTCTCGCTATGACTATTCCTTTTACTGTTGACACACGTCTTTTGTTTTCAGGTGTTTCCTGTCATTTCATGCATTGTAGAACTTATATTGAAGATTAGCCTTTTCATAAGCTTCAAATACAACAATAGTACACATTATCAATACAGATCCCTTACCAATCTCATCTGGATTATATAACCTGGCCTTATATCAGGTATCTCTCTTTGTGACCGGACTTCCTGCACTGCTTCTTTATCCAGTATCTGCAAATTAATTACATGTTTATAATTAAGATAAGCAAAATCAACTTCCAACATAAGGATTAAAATGAAGATAAGACAACAAGATCTATTGCCTGCATAATGTGTCTGGCAGTTTTATCGAGCCTCTTGAATTTAATGCGAGATGGAACCTCAGTAGCAGCAGAAGCCTCTTGTTGATCAGATTTGAGTGAATCATCCAATGTAGTAACTCCCCTACTAATCAAACGGGGTACCAGTTGGCCCCCCATCAATAAGCTTGGCCTGGACTCTTTGTAGGCTGATGCTACTGAGGTTATTCCAGTACGATTGCATGAAACCGGTAATTCTCTCAAGGAACCATAACTTTTTGTCTAAAAAAGATAAAAAGAAGTTAGATGATTATATCCTTATTACTATAGCGATAACTTCGATAAGGAAATCAGGACCAGGGCTTGCAAAACGATAATCAGGATTCGAAAAGGTCCGACTAGACACATCTCCAAGCCTGTAAGCTAACATCTGATATACTGGTTGCAGATTATATAAATAGATCTTCACAAAACTCAAATTCAATGACTTATATACTTTAATATAAACATGTTCTCCAAGTTTCCAACTAAAAAAGGGATGTAAATACCTAAATTGTTTTGCAAAGTATGGACGCAAGACACATTGTAAAATAAAAAATAGTTGAGATATATAACGAATGTCACACTAAATGCTTCACTATATGTGATCTTAAATGCATTATGCAAGGGTTGAAAAGCCATAACTAGTACGTGAGTCTCGTCTATCAGTGAAACACACGAACTACTTCAAACAAGAAACCCATGAACCACCACCAAGGTGGCCTAGTGGTCAGGCCACTGATTTTGTCACAGGATGTCACAGGTTCAAACCTGGCTAGGTAAACATCTTGAAAGTGTCGGGCAAGGGTTCGAAAACAAAACTTTGCCACTAGACCACTTTGTGACAATTAACTGCTATGAAAATGGTAATGCTAATTCCTTTTTTCTTATCATTGTTGCCATCTGATTATATTATGCCAACTACCATTTAGCAAACAAAACTAAGCTATCAAAGAAAAAACAACTTTCTCTTATTATCACTACACAACCTCAGTGTAATTTTCATAACAATGACAGAAGGGGAAAAAAACACCATTTTCACTCAAATCAATGTCTCTAATAAACAAGACATGAAATTCCTTAACTAAAAAATGCTGGGAAGTAAAAGAAATTAATTTATCTTCGAAAGAAAAATTACCGAGAAATGAGAAGGAGAGGAAACAAGAACCCTAGAAGAATCAAAAGATTTAGAGGCGAGGTTAGTGAGTAATCTAATTCGCGATTGCATTTCTTCCCGATCAGCCACCCTTTTTTTTCTTGTTTATTCTTGTGATGTGATGATGATTTTGGAATTGGATGTTGCAAAACCCTTATCGGATCTTCAAAACAGAGACCCCGAATTTTAGATGAGATGATATATAATGTTGTAAATAAATGTAAAATGAGCGAGATTAGGCGGCCATGTATCGGACATATCTGTTTATAAAAATAATAATAATAAAAATAGGGTTTCGTTTTCTTATTTGTTTTTGATACCAATACCCACTTTTTATTCCACGTGTGTTCTTTTCATGCTGTGAGTGGGGATGAGCACGGGTCGAAACCCGGCCCGACCCGTGAAAACCCGGCTTGACCCGTGAGAGCATGAAACCGTGACCCGGCCCGTGAAGACACGGGTCGGTTCGGTTCGGGTAGGGTTCGGGCGGGTCATGACTTTTCTTCGCACTTTTTCGGTTTTTACCATCACCTGACCCGACCCGACCCGACCCGTCCAACTCGTGACCCGCGGAAATACCAAAAGTTTGACCCGTGACCTGGCCCGTTAGGGCTTCGGGCCGGTTCTGAGTCGGTTCTGGGTCGGGCGTGGGTCAACGGTTTTTTTGCTCATCCCTAGCTGTGAGTACAATTTTTTTATTTCAAATCATCTTAATAATACTGTAATAGCATAGTGTCTGTATAATACGGCACGGGTGGCAATGCATTGTTAACGGGTGACAACGACGATTAATGGTGGTGACGACGGGTAACGTTAACTATTCATGTATATTTATCTATATAGTCAGATTGGAAGAGATGAGTCTTGCTTTGGACTAGTTTCAAAAAAATGACCAATTTGAACATGTTAAAAATAACTCGGGTATTGTTACTCCAATGTGGAATCGACACGTGGGCCATGTAATCTCTCTTTTATCTATCTTTTTCCCAGGCTCTTTTCTTTCTCCCATTTTTTCTGATTTTTTTTTTATCTTCCTTATTTACCAACTTGCCATTGAACCCGTGTGCAAACACGAGCTGCCAAAAGGAATTTATATGATTTTGTTTTGTTAAAAATAGATTAATTAGAATGCGGATAATTATAAGAAGTAATTGAAGTAATGTTTGAATTGCACATGCTATAGTTTTATTAGATTTCTGTTAAAAGTAGGCATGTTAGTATTTTATTATCTTGGTGTTTAATTTACAAAGTACAACGTTTAATATTTGTGCATAATTCCTTAATCATTGTCTAAGACGTATGAAAATAAGTATAATAATAATAATAATAATAAAACAATGTTACAAATGAATGAGAAAAGTCATGTTATTATATGTGTTTTCAAAAGTGAATGTTTGAACCATTACAAGTTACCTTTCCGGTTTTATCTATCTATCTATCTATATTTCTATACTTCTTTATAATAGTTATTATATCCCTATATTTGAAAAGTATTACATAATAGTTACATGCAAAAATATAACTTGCTTTTAATAAACACCCTTATGGAAGGGTTATTAAAAATTACCAAATTTTTGCTTAATGAACTTATTTTTACTTAAAAATCTTATCTTGTTAATTTTCACTCTAAGTTTTTATCTTCTAAATATTTCTACTATCACATTTACACAAACTTACATTACTCTACACTAATTGTCAATGTCACCAACATCACTAATCTGTTGTCACCGTTCACTGCATTGATGATAGTTATAACTTATTTGTTTAAATGGGGTCATCTTTTAGATGTGTAATTAAAAAGTGTTTTATGTATTTGTAATCAAAGAAATTAGATCAATACCCGGTCGTTGATCGGGTTAGGATCAATACATATATACTTAAAGATACATGAAACATATTATATATATTGGTGAGTTATTTTGAGAACCACTAAAAAAAAGAACGCGAGAACCAATCTTAGCCCTCCATTCATCAAAATCAGGAAAGGGCATGTTTGTCATTATTAAAAAAGATGTCCAACACTCTCTTTCTCTCTCCTCTTATTAAATCAAAAAATATCTAAATCATTAAAAAATTTTATCTCACAAACCGTACATCGTTAGACGGAAAAAAAAACATGGGTAGTCTTGGAATTTCGTCCTCTTTCATTAGAGATGTGATTCGATATACTTTTGACGACTTTTTAAATTTCGTTTTTTTTTCATCACGTTCATCCTACACATGTGTAAGTACAACCTACACATGTGTAGGAAAGACTTAGAAGTTGTGAGTTGTATAACCTGCTCATGCGTAAGTACAACCTGCCCATGGGTAAGTACAACCTACACATGGGTAAGTTACTTATAAAGTTCAAAAAAGATGAGGACTCATTGTAAAACCCTAAATGCTAAACCCTAAAGCTTAATTTCTAATCCGAGGAGGAAGCTACTTTCTAAAAACCCTGGAAAATCTAAACCTTAAATGTTAAACCCTAAAAACCTAAAACGGATGAGGGTTCCCACTCTAGGGTTTAGGGTTTGAAGGTCGAGGGTTAGCCGGCTAACCCTCGACCTTCAAACCCTAAACCCTAGAGCGGGTACACGGTACGCTTTAGGGTTTAGGGTTTGAAGTTGTAGGGTTAGCCTGCTAACCCTACAACTTCAAATCCTAAACCTAAAGCTTAATTGCTAATCTGAGGGGGACGCTACATTCTAAAAACCCTGGAAAATCTAAACCCTAAATGCTAAACCCTAAAATCCTAAAAAGGATGAGGGTTCACACTCTAGGGTTTAGGGTTTGAAGCCCGAGGGTTACGGCTAACCCTCGACCTTCAAACCCTAAACCCTAGAGCGAGATGTATTAGGGGTAAGTACAACTTGCTCATGGGTAAGTACAACTTACACATGTGTAAGATGAACGTGATGAAAAAAAAAATGAAATTTAAAAAGTCGTCAAAAGTATATCGAATCGCATCTCTAATGAAAGAGGATGAAATTCTAAGACTACCCATGCTTTTCTTTTCGTCTAACGATTTACCGTTTGTGAGATAAAAGTTTTTTAGTGAATTAGATAGAATTATATTAAAGTAAGAGAGAGAAAAAAAAAGGAGCTGACGAAAATACCACTCTAGTGTTGAGAGGAGTTTTTTATTTTTATTCTTGTCCATCCATTTTCTTTGATCTAAGAGTGTAGAGGAGTTCTTGAGTTCTTTTTTTTAGGAGTTCTCAAATAATCCCTCATATATATATATATATATATTGCTGGTAGAGCAGTGAGAAAAAATTGATATAGATTTTTAATCCTAGCCGTCCAAATTCAATCACAAATTAATCCCCACCCTTGAAACCAAATAGGGTTTTTACCTCTCTCTATTAAAATACATCTCACACACTGTCGTCTTCCACTCTTTTCCCCAAAAACACATTCTCGATCAATCACCACATACTGATCTCCAATCTCCATCTGTTTGTGCCGCCGCCACCCCTTTTCGCTTCTTCTCTGCGTCACCATATACTGCCAGCGCCGCCCCATATTCTCCATCTATTTCCGATATTCATTTGTGGAATGAAAAATGGAACGAGATACGTAGCCTGAACAAGAGACACCAAGGTTATTATTTTCTTTTTATCATCATACATTTTTGTTTCTATTGATTTTCGATCTATAAATAATATAATTTATGTAAATGTTTTCTATTTGAGTTGATTAGTTTATGTGAATGTTTGCAATCTTTGAATTCGATCAATTCTTATATATTACTATACCATGTTTTTTAGATGATAAAGCGGATATGAAAATTATTCCTTCTTTTTCCCCTGATTGCCCTGTAGGGTTACTTGAATTAATATTGTTAAATTTTTTCTAAAGTGAACTCAGGTAACCTCATCGATCCATATCTACACCACTCATAGGCTCAAAATGATTAAAAAATAAACTTTTTTCCCGTTGCACCTATTCCGTGAACCATATATGACTAATTTAATAAGGATTCATAAATTACTCTAATGTTAAAGTTGTCTCTTCCTCTTATTATTTTTACCCGGAGGTTTAGAAATTGGGATCATAGAGATTGTAATAGTATTTTTTCCAGAGAATGGACCAAAAACAGTGGTTTTGGGGGGTTTAATCAATTTGCAAAACGATGGAGGACATTCGTCTATTAATCATGTATTTTCTGCTGTAACTTGATGCATAGCATTTAGTGAGATGTTTTTTTATTTTATTTTCAGCATTAGAATACAAATGACTGGAATCAAATAAAATATTGGCAAAGTTAAATATATCTTTTGTTTATTACTTTTGTCTATCCAATAATGGCCGCCACAGTTGCTTCATCCTCCGCTACTAAAGTTAAATATATCTTTTGTTTATTACTTTTGTCTAGTGGTTTGGTATTCTCAAGTGTGGATGATATTGAATTTTTGTGTACTACGACAAATCTGGTGTGAGGTTGTTTATACGTGGACAGCAGAACAACTGTTAGTAGCGGAGGATGAAGCAACTGTGGCGGCCATTATTGGATAGACAAAAGTAATAAACAAAAGATATATTTAACTTTGCCAATATTTTATTTGATTCCAGTCATTTGTATTTTAATGCTGAAAATAAAATAAAAAAACATCCCACTAAATGCTATGCATCAAGTTATAGCAGAAAATACATGATTAATAGACGAATGTCCTCCATCGTTTTGCAAATTGATTAAACCCCAAAAACCACCGTTTTTGGTCCATTCTCTGAAAAAATACTATTACAATCTCTATGATCCCAATTTCTAAACTTCCGGGTAAAAATAATCAGAGGAAGAGACAACTTTAACATTAGAGTAATGTATGAATCCTTATTAAATTAGTCATATATGGTTCACGGAATAGGTGCGACTGGAAAAAAGTTTTTTTTAATCATTTTGAGCCTATGAGTGGTGTAGATATGGATTGATGAGGTGACCTGAGTTCACTTTAGGAAAAATTTAACAATATTAATTCGAGTAACCCTACAGGGCAATCAGGGGAAAAAGAAGGAATAATTTTCATATCGTTTTATCATCTAAAAAACATGGTATAGTAATATATAAGAATTGATCGAATTCAAAGACTGTAAACATTCACATAAACTAATCAACTCAAATAGAAAACATTTACATAAAGTATATTATTTATAGATCGAAAATCAACAGAAACAAAAATGTATGATGATAAAAAGAAAATAATAACCTTGGTGTCTCTTGTCAGGCTACGTATCTCGTTCCATTTTTCATTCCACAAATGAATATCGGAAATAGATGGAGAATATGGGGCGGCGCTGGCAGTATATGGTGGCGCAGAGAAGAAGGGGAAATGGGGTGGCGGCGGCACAAATAGATGGAGATTGGAGATCAGTATGTGGTGATTGATCGAGAATGTGTTTTGGGGGGAAAGAGTAGAAGACGACATTGTGTGAGATGTATTTTAACAGAGAGAGGTCAAATCCTATTTAATTTCAAGGGTGGATATTAATTTGTGATTGAATTTGGACGGCTAGGATTAAAAATCTATATAATTTTTTTCTCACTGCTCTACCAGTAATATATATATATATATATATAATTTGAACAAAAAATGAACGTTTGTGTTACTAAATGTTAATAAAAATTGTGATTCTTTTCCATTTATTGCTAAAAAAATTTCCATATCCTGAAAAAATATCGGACGGTTACTTTGCTACTACTATTACTTAGTCTTATCTAATTATTGATAATACTTAAAAGTCAAAGTTAAGTTTTTTTGATCTTATTTTCAAACACACAGGCAAAGAACAAATACCTCTAACAACCAAGAATCATGGCTGACTAGGTATGGTAAGCTCTTTGACTTAATCACTCATATTGCTAAGTTTGTTACCAATATTTTTTATAACTTTATTTGTTTTCTTTTTAGGTGTTAATTACCTTACAAATTTGGTAACATCCTGACACATAACTGCAAGAGTATCACATTGGTTGATTACGAAGGCGAACGATTTAATGTGCTTGTTAGCCCAGGACTTGCTGAGACTTTAGGGACCTGATTTCATAGCTTATGTGAACAGTGATGTAAACATAGAGTTCAATCGATTCTACTTCAAATTAATTGGAAATGATGAGTTTGAAGCTCAAAAATACAATGTTGAACGGCTGGAGCGCAGGTTTGGAGTTCTATTCTGACTGAAATTAATGAAATGAGTTTTCATATAATGGTACATTTATTCGATGATTGATCTTTCTTATATGCAAGTACATAACCTTTTTAATATAATTTCATTATAGTAATATTATGTTCAATATATTTTGTTATATGAAAATACATAACCATGCAAGTAATCTCCATTAAGTAATAGGAGTAACTAATAATATAGAAAACAAATTGTCCACAAAAAAAAAAAAGATAATCCAACATGATTTGATGAAAGCAGTTTGATAATGCTTACAAAAACTGAAGTTATTTAAAAGGGCTAAAAGAAAGGAAAGATCACAAGTCCTGTAACACTTCCTTATAGACGACATTGGTTGCCGTTTTATTCACTTAACCATCTTCATCCATAATCAATATCTTCAAGCCCTTCTTTCTTTTCACCCTAGATACAGCCACATACAATTGACCATGGCTAAAAACTGGTCGTGGAAGATACAAACCTACCTGATCCAACGATTGTCCTTGGCTCTTGTTTATTGTCATTGCAAAACATACAACAATTGGAAATTGTCTTCGACACATCTTTACTGGAACCCTTTTGTCAGATGGTGTCATTTTTAATCTTGAAATCAAAGTAGTTTGACCAATGTTAGTCCCGGTTATAATTTTGGCTTCAATCACATGTTTCCCAAGTTTGATTACTTGCAAGTGGGTGCCATTGCATAAACCATTTGATTGGTCGATGTTCCTAAGTAACATCATCGGAGCCCCAACTTTCAAAATCAACTTGTGTTGAGGTAGTCGAGATAAATGTAAACTGTTTAATACATCGGTGGAAAACAATGCCATATCAATATCTATAGCTTCGTCTGATTCACAAAGGCTGTCTGCCTGCAATGGTTATTTGTAAACAATCCTATATCAATTATGATTTCATATATAAAGTTAGACTAACTATCCTTTTACATCAAAAAAGGCAATCAAAGAATATAGTTTTCATCACCTGGCATCATTTGTAGCAACTTGTCGTTTATAGAATTCACCACGGTGTGAGTCGGTGCCAAGATAGCTCTTTGCTGGAAATAAAGGGGATTGGACAAACTGTTCAGAATATCCGGATATGTAAACAAAATTAAAGAATCAAGTGGATTAACAACATCATCAATTAGTAGATCTTCAGGAATCTGAATCTCCACTTCACCATCGTTTGTATCACCAAGAAGGCCATTTCCCAGCTTCAAAATCCAATCTGCAAATTCCTTAATTTCTTCTACATCTGTTTCTTGGCAACCAACTCTTAATCTCATGTTAACAGTGAATTTGAGCACCTGACAATGCTGCCATAGATAAGAAGAATTCAACGATGCATTCACAATATTGCTTCTTGAACCTTTAGGGATAACCGGTAGAATCTGCCTAAAATCATCACCAAAGACTACCATTTTCCTTCCAAACACGGTTTCTTCACTATTTGAGTAAGTTGACCGTAAAATATCTCTCATTTTCCGGTCAAGGGCTTCAAAACAATGTTTGTGAATCATGGGTGCTTCATCCCATATAATCAATTTCGTTTTCTTTATTAGAGCACCTAATTCACTATTTGGTTCAATTGAACAAATTGAATTCTCAAATATATTAATGGGAATAACAAACCTTGAATGGGCGGTTCTACCACCGGTTAGTAAGAGGGATGCAATCCCACTTGAAGCCACATTCAAAACTATTTCACCTTTAGATCGTAACCCAGCTGTCAGTTTTCCAAAGGAATGTTTTGCCAGTACCTCCGTAGCCATACACAAAGAATAAACCTCCATCGTTTTTATGTACAGCCTTCATAACAATTTCATAGAGATGTCGTTGTTCAACTATCAAGGTTGTTAGGTAAGTAGCATGCTCCATTTCTAGAGTTACCTTGTCATACAACAATTCAGTTCGTATTAATCGGTTGGTCAAGTTGGAAACATATTCTTGATCTGGGAAAGGCATCTCGGGAAAATTCTTCAATGAACTGCCATTGCTTTGTAACAAATCTTCAATAGCTGCTAGAAATAAAATTTGAAGGGCTTCATCTTGAAGAACCAAACCTGAACAAATGAAATTGTATTAAATCTAAACTCGTACACTGAATTAGCATTGCCAAATGACACATGTATATTACTGAGAATAAGTAAATTACCTGGACAGTTAAGAATCTTCCTTTGAGTGAAGATGATGTCATGACTAAGTAACTTCCATGTTTTGGACCACAACTCATCTGGACGCATTACGGAACTGGACAATAGCAACATGACAAAGAATCTGCTTCTTTGATAGCATCGACATATTCTTTATCATCATTCAAAAGTCCTAGTTCTTCACAGGTCTCTTTGTATGTCTGAAACGGTTTTCCATTAGCTTTTTTAAGATCCTCCCAACACGTTGGGCCCTTTACATGATTTAATAAAATCTTCAAGTAATAGACATCACCAAGTGATGGTGGAACATAATGGATTCTTCCAATACTACCACCAGGATGTTTTCTTTTCTGCCAAATCCTCTTCGAACATATCCATACATAATGTCTTGGAAATTCCACATACTTCAATGTTCTTGCAAACTTATCTACTTTGTTACGTGCCATCCACTGAAGGAACATTGATGTTTTGACAGTGGGATTGGAGACGACATCACATAGATTGGATTTTTCATCGTATACAATGCTTTGCTCATCCTTACAATGGAATGGCAATACCTCCACAGGTGGCCACCTATAATGTATGTCATACCCGAATATTCTCCATGACGCATCACAAGCGGAAACATAGCTACAGTTCAGGTAAGATGAGTAAAATTATTTCAGAACATGAGACAAATAATAAAATTTTCCTCATAACATTAAATTAAATTTCATCTAAATGCATTTGATATGTACCGACAGTCTAGGTAATTCTTCACCTTGTCCACTTTTTTGTTTGCTTCACTGCCATTGCTGTTGTCATTTGTTTGATAAACACGAGCTGTAACTCTATCAGGTCCCTTGTTAATATATTTGAATAGATACTTAATAGACCCTGTTTGGTTGCACCATTCGACATTCATATTGCATTGGTATCTTCGAAATAGATATGGATTGTAAGGAACAACAAACTGATTGTTAAGTGGGACACCACAAATCTCAATTACATTTCCTGTATTTCTACGCCTATATACAAGATATCCATCATCGTCAGCTGAAGTTTCATCTTGGAATTTTTTTGGAAAATTCTTGGAACAATTTTTTTGCACCATACATGGACACTTTGGATTATCAGCACCACAAGGACCATGCATCATAAAATGTTTCACAAGCTCGTATAACTTAGGATCTTCTTCTTTGTCGGGTATTTCAGCACTAATTACATCATCAATGTGTGATGCATTTGGAAACTTGTTTTCATTACTCAAAAACAAACAAATGTGAGCATGTGGACGGATCGTTAATAGTTTGATCTCGTTATCCAGAGGTGCGGAATCCCTCTCTATAACGTGGTGATTCATAACGAAAGCGCCTAGATCACCTGCTGCCTCGCAGGTCTTCTTCGGGATAGCGGGACGACCTTTGACCTATTAACCTGCACAAGTATGCTTGATAATTCGACAAATGTTCGACCCTAATCTCTGTTAGGGTTCTGGTATTTATAGGAAACTCGACATGGGCTTCAGCGAGTCGACCTCGCATTTCCTGCCCAGCTCGACATAATTACGAGGTCGTAATTGATGTCTTGCCTCATATTTGACCCTGCAAATACGAGGTCGTATTTCCTATATGTTACCTCGTAATTGTCCCTGCAATTACGAGGTCGTAATCCCTCTCAAGCAGATTAATTATACATTCAATACTTAGACTTAATCTAGTATTCTATGCATAATACAAAGTTCATTAATGACAATTACAATGACAAAGACATATTACATTTAGCTCAAACAATCTAGACTGCTATTGACATAGACGTGCAGTTACAGACTCCCCCTTGGCAATAGCTTCTAGACGTTAAAATAAAAGTCTTCATCTCGTCTTTGTCATCAATCTACTTCTTCTGCTTCATAATAACTAAGGTTGATTTAACTTAAGGCGCCTCAAGCTCAATTATCATGTTTATCTCTGTAAACAACTATTCTTTGAGCTTGTAGAGCTTCTGAGGTAGCCTCGCTGACATAACTAGCCTGGCTAGACTCTTACTGTAACATCCTAAACTTTTCGATATTTGACCTTGACTTTGTCGTTAGTCAGTCGGCAACTTCTATCGGTTTATCGTTAGTTGATCTTTAACGCCATTAGTTTCGTTAATTGCTAGGCGATTAATTTGATGATAAACGATGATTAATGTGCCTATATGTGAATAAGTTATTGAGTTATGTGATGCTAATATGGGGTGTCGGTTCACCATTATGTGCTTAAGACGTTAATTAGTCGTCCGTTAGTACACGTATTAGCTTCGGGCCTTAGTTTTTATGCTAAAATGACCTTTTGGACTTGTTGTAGTGGACTTTAGCCAAGCCCAATCCTTATGCACGAAATTTAAACATAAAATCTGGTCCATTAGGTTAAACCAAGTATGATAACCTCCTTTTAAATAATCATTATCATCTAATAACCTATTTTTACTAAGTTTTACCATTCTCTCACTTTTCTTCATCTTTTTCTCTCAAATTTCGTGAGTTACTTCCTGGAAATCAGTAGGTAACATATTCTTGTTCATTATGTGTTCATTATAATGATCCTTGCTTGTGTCTAGAGATTTTCATACCGAAAATTAACGTTTTCGAGGTTATTTTGGGATCTCAATGATGACGGTTTTACAAGAAGGGTTAAGTACAGTAAAATCATTCTCTTTTGATGTATTTCAATGTTATGTAGTTATTTGAAAGTATTTTGATTCATACATATGGATTTCAAATCGATTTGTAAACGTGTTTAACGTCTTTTTCATTAGATCTGAAGAAAGAAACTTTTAAAATGAGATTTTCTTCTGGAATTAGATTCTCTACTGAAAACATGAGTTTTGCAAAAAGAATCACTTGATTTGGTTGAATAATGAACCGGGAATCTTGTTTTAAAGATTTATAAAGATGTTGTAATGTTTTTGTTGTTTATTCTCTAAAAAGTAAATTAAAATGAATTATTTTCTGGAGTTATATTTTTTAATGAAAAACGAAGATTTCGCAAAAAGAATCGTCTAAATCCGTTTGATAACGAAATAGATATCGTGTTTTGAAGGTTCATACATTTAGCAATTTGATTGAAAAAAAATAAGAAAGAAAGAAGAACAGCAGCTCAAGCCCGATCAATCTGCATGTCCCATTTGCTGACGTCATGTCGGTGATGTCGCTGTTAGCAGATTTTGCAGTTTTGGTCCCTGCAGTTTCAGACTTATCGTTTTCAGTTCCTAAATTGACATAAACGGTCCCTGTAGTTTCGAAAATGACAGTTTTGGTCCCTGAAGTTTCTGGTTTGACATAAACGGTCCCTGTAGTTTCCAAAATGATAGTTTTGGTCCCTGAAGTTTCTGATTTGACATAAACGGTCCCTGTAGTTTCGAAAATGATAGTTTTGATCCCTGTAGTTTTGAAAGTGACGATTTTGATCCCTATAGTTTGAAAAGTGACAGTATTGATCCCTACAGTTTTGAAATTGACAGTTTTGATCCCTGCAGTTCCGAATTGACATATTTGGTCCTTGCAAGATTGAAATTGTGTTTTGAATCTTGTGAGATTGAAATTGTAATTTTTGATCTTTATGGTTCAAGATTGAAATTGTCATTTTTAAATCTTGTGGTTCGAGATTGAAATTGTCATTATTGAACTAAAAGTTATTGAATATTTAACACCTTAAATTAAACGTATTTACTAATAAAAGCATGATGTTGAGTCCTCATTAAAAGACAATGATAGTGAGTAAATTAGCAATTAATTGGACTCTTTTGTACATCGTAGGTTCTGAAGGTTTGAGCATTCACTGTTGAGTCTTAATTGGTGTAACACTTTGTTATTGCATTCTTATTGAGGTAAGATAACATTTTTCGTCACCTGAGAGTACAACAAAATATAATTTTTATAAGTTAAATCCCCCAAACGAATATAATTACATACTTGTATGATTATGGGATTATATGGGAGGCTTTATGGGATATGTGTGATTACCATTGATGATGTATGGTAAGATATGAATGATTTAAAGGTATGATGTTATGCATGTGAAATGAAATGATGAAATGTTTTTATGAATGTTTGCATGGCTTGAACACCTAGTCACTAGACACATGAATAGGATTGCCATGACACGTGCACGAATAAGGGCCCTAAAGTAAAAGATGATGTATGTTATTAGTTTAGGTGAAAGTGTAGCCTAAGTTAATATAATTAAGAAGTCTCGAGCATATTCAAGATGTTGTGTTAAGCTTAACCCGTGCTAGTTCCTCGGAGCTAGGGCGTACGTGGTCACGTGGTTTGGGAATCATGATACCTCCCGTGGCATAGTTACGTTTGAGTATTCCGGGTGGAGTAACTAACCACCATTGCACAAAGGCATAAACGGTTTATTCAGTTGGAAATGACTTTGTCAATTTCTTAACGACGCCGATGGACCACTGAAAGGTTTACCCATCATGTCGGGTGTGAGGACTCCATATATGGTCTACGACCGCCTGCACACAAACCCCACATCCCTATGTAAGTGGCGTAAGTCACTTAGCCTACGTCTAGGTAAGAAACGAAGTAAAGGAAGAAAGATAAGAAAGAAATGCTAGGCACATTAGGAATATGATGATCCTATTGTGTTGTGTTTATCTTGTGATATGACATGTATGTGATATTAACATTTATGACACGTTTTGTTAATATATTATGAATCAGCAAATGTTTTCAAATTATGTTATCTTTCTTAGCTAATTTATTAGCTAACACTTGTTCTTTGAAAATGTTGTGCCTTCAGGATAAGCAAGATTGAGCTAGGAAAGGATTAGCTCAGTGAGATGGGTAGAAGTAATAAAGAAGACTAGCATAGATTGTTGAATGCTTAGACTTCCCTTAGCCTTATGTTTTGGCTACCTTCATTTATGATTTATGAACATGTAATAATGATGGCATTTATGTTGGTGCCATAACTTGGATTTCATTTATATTGTTTTGATGATGCACGTTAGTAACACCATTTTATAAAGGTACCATCCGGTTACAGATGGGGCAGTTTTAAAGTGATCCTTTTCCGCTACTTTTTAAACGCCATTTGGCAAAGTTTTTTGAAATCCAGACTTTTAAATGACGGGTGTTACACTTACTGAGTCTCTGTTCTGATCACAGAACTTCCTCCAAGCTCTTGAGTAACTTGAGCAACATCAGGATCTTCATTCTGATCATCCTTATTTCCTACCTTAGCTAGCTCATCACCCTTACAACCTGAGTTATGCCTTTTAGCTCTAACCTTGAGATAGTTGTCGATGAGCTCATGCAGTTTTTCTTCGGAGATCTTGACTCCCTTCTTCAATGCATCTGCCATCCTAACAACCTTCTCATGTAGAGCCAAATACTTCTTGTACATATTAGACACTACAACCTCTGCCTTGTTTAACTTATCAGCAAGCTCTACAGTTTTGGCAGCTTCATTCTTGAAGTTCTCAGACAAACTACGGATCAAACTCCTCATCTCAGACAAGTCTCTGTCATGTTGCTCCTTTTCCTCAGACAGTAGTCTCTGCAGACTAGCAACATCTTGAGTAGCTTCTTCCGATGTCTGTGGTTGTCTTGTCTCTTGTACAACAATAGGTACGCTTTGTGAGACACCAGCAACAGAAGTCTCTTGTTCCCTGACAAGCGTTCTTCTTTTAGGTATGGGCTGCTCTGGCTCCCCATCAGCGTCATCATCATCTCTTGTTGTTCTTCTTCTTCCTTGAGTGGCCACTGGAGATTTAGAAACCATTCTGGATCCAACTCTGACGAATGCATGAGATCTGTAAGGATCATCATCACCGTCACTGCTAGATTCATCATCAGAATGAATCGAAGGCTCTTTATTTCATATTTTCCATCATACATTCGCTTATTTTCCATCACACAAGCCATTTAGGTGGTGTTATTTATTAGGTATTCAAATTCGATTCATAAAGATAAAGATGACTCAAAATGAACTCGAGTCTAATTTGAGTTTAAACATTGGCTCGTTTTACTATTTGAGTCTGAGCTTGAATTTCGAGTACATAAGTCGAGCTTGAGCTTTTTTAATACACAACAAGCCACGAATAAGCTTAAATAATAAGGTTTGAACGAGTTTAGACTGGACTCGGCTCGTCTATACTCCTACTCCTTTAAGATCTGACATCATAAGCATTATCCCATAGTCTTACGAAGTCGGTTTTCATCGTCGCTTAACCGACGAGCATTAGTTGAAATTATGTAATTCACTTTTTTTATATATATTTGTATTATTTGTGATGGAGACATGGAGTATTATTTAATATTATCGTTTGCAATAAAGATTTTTAAAACAAAGGCTTATCGAAAGAGAGTTTGAAAGAAAACATAACTCCTAACCTGAGCCTCAAGTTGCAATTCTAACCTATAACCACAACTTTAAATCAAAGGTTTTTTTCTCCAACATATTACATCATACTCTTTACATTTCTATCTTGCTTATCAACCCATTTTAGTTTAAAATCTACCATTTAGTTTTTATTTTAAATTAATAAATCCAATAGAAAATGTTTGATAATACCTAATAAAATAACAATAAAACCTATATAAGTTAATAATATTAGAATCTAACTATTAATTTAAAAAGAATAATATTAATATATTAATAATTTATTAATTTGAAGAAGTTTTATGTAAAAAAGAAATAAATTAAATAAGCAAGTTTCAAGACCATTATTTTTTCTCAATATGCTTAAAAGTATAAAAAAAAATAAAAAAAATACAATGTTCTAACTCTTAACTACATTTTAAAAAAATTTAAAAATAACTTCAATATACAAGTTTAACAAAATACGATAGATTATTAATTCATATCTATATCCATATCTATATAATAACTAAAACAATAGTTATCAAACCTCTCTAAGATTATTCTAACCTATTTCCGGACCTATCCAAGCCTTACTCTAGCTCGCCTCATTAATTATAGGGTAAATTACAAAAATCTTACCTGAGGTTTGTTCAAAACTACACTGGTCATACCTACAATTTAAAAATTACGCGAGCCATACCCATCGTTGTCAAAAACTTACATTGACTTGAAACCGAAATCCTTAGTCCGAAAAGCTTCACAACCGAGATTAAAGATCCGAAATCCACCACCTTGGGTAAGAATTGTTATGTCATCTTATGGTTTCGGGTTGATATGTGTTATAAACCGAAAATGTGTATTAAATTCATGACTATTTTTATAATTTTCGAGTTTGTTTGGTTGATTTTGATTAGATTTAGCTTAAATCCGGGTTATAAAAGTGATTTGGATTGTGCATCATGTTTCGATCTAGACTTGTTCTTGATATTTGGTTCGGTCAACGGCCGGTCAACGCCGATCAACCGTGGTCAAAGGGGCAGATTTGTATTTTTGGATCTTATTTGGACTTTTAGAGTTAAAATTAAATTAGAGTTTGATTCAATTTGGACTTTGTAGTCAAAATTAATTAAGGATTTTGGAAAAGTCAAAATTAGGGTTTTCTAGTAAAAATTGAATTTTTGTCAAAGTCAAAATTGGGATTTTGTTGGTCAAAATCAGATTTGGATTTTTGTCAATTAGAGTCATGTTATAATCCATTCAAAGTTGTCGAAATATTAATAATATGGGCATATGACTAATATAACTATATATATAAATATACTTGGTAAAGACTATATAAGTTATACGATATTCCATCTTAATATATATTTTATAATGACGTTTCATGCGAAGACTTGAAGGGATATAAACAATAAAACGTGACACCGGAGTTAATATGGACATTGGACCTAAATATATATATATATATACGGATTAATTAAAATGGACATGTTTATATATATATACATATAAATATATATATACAAGGACTATTTTAGTAAGAACATATATATATATACAAGGACTAATTTAATAAGAACATATGTATATATATATACATAATATAAAGATCAATGGATTCGAAAAGACCACATAAATTATACATTGGTATAATAGTAATCGATGACATTGATATTAAATATGATTGTATTAAAAGAAGTATTTCTTTTGAATAATTTATAAGAACGAAGGAGACTATTATTAAATATTATGACGTTGACGAGATATAATGACATTTCCTAAGACACTAGTATAGGATATGGACTTGTGCAATTAAGTAAGTACTTACTTGGTGACTTTTGGACAATGTAGGACTTTTGGACAGATAGTGAGTTTATTTCAGGTGTACCTGACTGTTCGTGTTCTTGTTCATTGATCTAGGGTACTTATACTTGTGCTTCTTTCAGGTGAGTTTCGTAGCCCCTCTTTTTATAAGTTTTTGGCGTGAAAAGTATACTTGTTCTTTTTAAACAGTTTTGTCGATTTCTGTTTATGTTCAATATTGATCCTGTGTGTATAGAGTTACTCATGCCATATGACGTGCTTTTGTCTTGTTGTATATGTGTGATTATGTGTTATGTGTTTGTTTTTGTGCTTGATGACGTGCTTATTTGACGTGCTTTATATGGAGACTTGAGACTTTGAGACTATGGACTAAGGCAGGTACCGTAAGGCCAGACTTTGAGACATTGAGACTTTGAGTATTTCGGGTACATTGAGTACCTTGGACTTTGAGACTTGGACTTGAGACTTGTGTACTTTCACCTATATGGCGTAGCTCTGCTCTTTATATATTGAACAAATACTTATTTTGACTTAAAAGAATCGACAAAAGGACTTCGTTCTTGACTAGACTTTTTGACAAAAACCTACGAACTCACCAACCTTTGTGTTGACACGTTTTAGTATACTTTTCATGTACTCAGGCTAATCTGGGATAAAGACTTCTATGCTAGGAATGGACTTTGGAGATTTAAGCTCCATTGCTTATTGTCAGACTTTAAGGCTACATGCCTTGGACTATACCATTTATGGACTTATTGTATTAAGTTGTTCCAGCATAATTATGACTTTGAACTCATGTTTTAGGAATATATTTATTATATTCTATTTCATTTAGCAGTATCTATGTAATTCCATGTCGTGCTGTACTTTTCATGACACCTCATGTTTCCGCCAACGGTGGGGTGTTACAGAATGGTATCAAAGCCGTGGTTGTAGAGAATTAGGTGGAAAAGCCTAGACTATAACCTAAGAACCCCGTATAGCATTTATGATAGGAATTATAGATGCATTCTAGACGTGCTAACGTCACTTATATTTTGAGTTCAAGTTCTATTGAGACTTATTATCTCTGTGCTTATTTTGACTATGGCTGTCATTTGGTGACTATGTACTTGTGGTGACTGTGTGCTTTCAGTGTTATTGTGATTATTTATGTGTATTAGAGCAAGATGAAGTGATGGCGCTAACTAGTATCGCATAGCGATAATCATAGAAAAGCCTGATCAACTGTTCTATGATTACCGCCATGCCTTGCGACAGTTATTGACATCAGTGATTGCACTTGTAGTGAGAGTGTGGTAGCTACCCTGGGATGTTTAATGGGTGTTGGTTAGGTGGAGGGTTAGCCGCTGGTACACCCTGTATACATACCCCTTCAATACCTAGAGAGCATACCAGTACCGTGATCCGACCTTGCATTAGATGTACTAGGAGTGTGGAGGGTTAGCCGCTGGTACACCCTGTATGCATACACCTTTAGTGCAACGGATGTAGGTGTTAGATTCGGACCACATTTTAACTGCGATTTAGGGTTATATATTAATAGTATATATATGTATTTATGTTGCATTTGATGTAGGCTGCATGACTAGTTTAGGTTCTGGATAGCAACCCTTAGACTATTAAAGTTCTAAATAGCATCCCTTAGACCATTTAAGATCTAGATAGCATCCCTTAGACCATAAGACGAGAGAGCTTGCTGAGTGTAGTATGTAACATAGACATTGACATTTTCGAGCGCTTCTTCGCGTCTAACGTTCAAGAGATATACTAACGTGTGTGTAATAGCGATGAGACGAGAGCTACCTCGAACGGAGGCGATCCACGTGATTATTCAAGTCGTCAATGTTGTCCTTACACGAGATACCAAAAATGCGACGAATGAAGGGCCGACTTTTAATGAAGCAGAGGGTGTGCAGTATGAGGAAACAGTGAAACAAGGAGACCAGTGAATACTATGAAGAAACTGATGAGAGAATTCGTATTAGAAATGTACTAAAAGAGCCTTGAAGTGGTGTTAGATGTTTTACTTACAAAATTTCAAGGATTATGGTGTGCAAGATTATGACGGCAGAGGTGGAACAGTCAAGCTTATTTAATGGTTAGATAGATTGAAGCTGTGATTGGCATTAGTATGTGTACTCCTGGTCAGAGGGTCAGTTATGTGACAAATTTCTTTACCTTGGATGCGCTGTCTTGGTGAAATGGTCAGTATCGAGCCAGAGGCAGAGTAGTGGCTGAGGCGATGTCTTAATAAAATTTTAAGGAGTTGTTGACGAGATAGTTCTGTACGGTAACTGAACTGATTAGGTTATATCGATAACTTTTGGAGCATAAGATTGGTGCTGATCATGTTGGCTACGCTACACATTTCAATGAGTTGTCAAGGCTTGTTTCACATTTGGTTAATTCCAAAAGCAAAGGCATCGAGAAGTATCTTCGTAGGTTGATCCCTCAGGTTAGGTCGACTATGGTTGTTGTTCATCGGCTTACTCTGGAAGCGACTATATTGAAATCTGAGATTTTGACTATCTAGTTGGTGCAGTGTGTTGGACGACAGGTTCAAGTGGAAGTTCATCCTAATCGGCTACAGATTGTTGGACCCGTCAAAATAAGAAACTGTCAAGTTTAAGATGCTAGAGGTCGTACTTACGTACTAAATGCAATAGAGAATCGTAGCGATTCGAATGTCGCTACAGGAACTTTTCTTCTTAATGATCCTAATGCTGCTGTTCTTCGACTCGAGAGATGATTATAGTTTTGTCGTGACTAGTTTTGTTTCGTTTCCTTATTGAACATTAGACCGAATCTTATACATATATATATATATATATATTTTGACGTACAAATGGTTACAGAGAGCTAGTTAAACTAGACCGGGTCATTCATTTGTGCACATTAGTTCTTATTGACTATGCTTTCGTTATTGACTTAATACCTTTTGAAAAAGGGAGTTTTGACGTTATTATTGGTATGGACTGGATGTCTTTGGTCGATGCGATGATACTATGTAGTGCAGAAATTATTAGAATTCCCTTATAACTTTTGATTAAGAAGATTAGGTTCCAAAAGGTTGTAACTTTCACCATTTCCTTATCTTTTCATGCTCTATGAGAGATCGACACTAAAGTTTTTCCTATATAACCCACTTTCTCATCCTTACCTAATGGCGAGATACTAGACGTTCAGAGCGAGAGGTCTGAGCCTTTTAGGGTTGTGTTATGAGTGCGTCTACAAATGAGATTTGCTTGACCAATGTCCCCGTCGTTCGTGACTACCAGGATGTTTTCCGTGATGATTTACCTAGGCTACCTACGTCTCGACAAGTTGATTTTCGTATTAGCCTTGTTCCTAACGCAACTCCTATGGCAAAATTTCCCTTATAGACTAGCAACGATTGAATTATAAGAGTTAGCCATGCAACTAAAAGAACATCAAGACAAGGGATTTGTTAGACCTAGTTAGTCACCGTGGAGAACACGTGTTTTATTCGTCAAAGAGAAGAATGGTTCATTTCGTATGTGTATCGACTATCGTTGGCTGAATATGCTAACGTTGAAGGACCGTTATCCCCTTCCTAGGACTGATGATCTATTCGACCAGCTCCAAGGTGCAAAATGTTCCTAGAGATAGACTTACGTTCAGGGTATCATCAATTACGTGTACATAAAGATGACATACCAAAACCACTTTTAGGACAAGACACGGATGATTCAAATTCACAATGATGCCCATTGGATTAACAAACGTTTTGACAGTGTTCATGAAATTGATGAATAGAGTGTGCCGACCGTATAGGACAAGTTTATTATCGTGTGTTTACTGACGACATTTCGAATTATTCAAAGACAAAAGAGGAACATACTGAACACTTGAGAAAGGTACTGGAATTGTTGATGGAAGGAAAAACTGTATTGAAAGTTCTCTAAATGTGAATTCTGGCTGAACAAGGTACACTGTTTGAGACATGATGTGAGCAAGGATGGAATACATGTAAATCCCAGCAAGGTTGATTCAGTTAAGATTTAGAGAACGCCAGAGACGCCGACTAATGTTAAACAGTTCCTTGGTCTGGCGGGTTATTATAAAAGCTTCATTGAAAAATTTTCTAAGATTACATTGCTGTTAGCGCAATTGATGTAGAAAGATAGGCCGTATGTTTAAGACGAGAAACAAGAAAAAGCGTTTCTGATTTTGAAGGATAGGTAGTGCAATACGCTGATTTTAAGTATGTCTGAAGGATCAGATGATTTTGGTAGTGTACTGCGATGCATCTTGTCAAGGATTAGGTTGTGTACTCGTGCAATGGAGCAAAGTCATCGTGTATGTTTCGTGACAACTAAAGGTTCATGAAAAGAATTACACAACTCATGACTTGGAGTTAGGAGTAGTAGTATTTGCATTAAAGCGTTGAAGGCATTAATTGTAAGGAACCAAGTGTGTTAATCTATACGGATCATAAAATTCTATAACATATCTTCACGCAACAAGATTTGAATATGAGGCAAAGGGATGGCTTGAGTCACTTAGTGATTATAATGTGACATTCGTGAGCACCCGAGAAAAGCTAATATAGTGGCTGACACTCTGAGTCGTAAGGAAAGGGTTAATCCTAGACGAGTACCTGTGATGAGCATTAAAGTGCAAAGAAGTGTTAGAGATGAGATCACAGAAGCACAGACAGTGGTTGTTGGCAGTGAAGAACTTCTCAAAAAGGAATTGCAAGGTATGGAACAACATCTAGATAAAAGGGACGATGGTGGATGTATTTTGTGGACAGACTATGGAAATCTTTCACTGGTGCGTTGAGAACATTGATCATGAACGAAACTCATAATTCAATGTATTCGGTACCTCCGAGTGCTGACAAGATGTACTACGACTTAAATGAGTTGTATTGGTGACCTGGCATGAAGATGAATGTTGTTGAGTTTGTAAGTCCATGCATGACGTGTTCACAGGTGAAAGCAGAACATTAGAAGCCTGCTGGATTACTCAAGCAACCAGATTTTCCCGAACGTAAAATGAGAGTGAGTGACTATGGATTTTATTAGATAATTACCCATAATGAAGGATGGTCATGATATGATTTGAGTGATTGTCGATAGACTGACAAAGTCTGCCCATTTCTTGGCCATTCATGAAAAAGATCCCACCAAGAAATTGGTGAGAAAGTATGCAAAGGAAGTCGTGTCGAATCATGGCGTACCGGTTTTGATTATTTCAGACAAAGATACTCGCTTTAGTTCTCAATTCTGGCGAGGGTTTCAGAAGGCCTTTGGGACTAAAATAGATACGAGTACGGTGTACATCCTCAATCCAATGATCAGAGTGAATGTACAGTTTAGACTTTAAAAGACATGTTGAAAGCCTGTGTCCTAGACTTTGGAGGTAACCAGGATAACCATCTACATTTGATAGAATGTTCTTACGATAATTGTTATTATGTGAGTATTTATATGGCACTTTTCAAGGCATTGTATGGACGAAAATGTAGATTGCCTGTCGCGTGGGCCAAATTTGGTAATAGTCGGTTGGTTAGGCCAGAACTAATTGAAGGGACTATTGAGAAAGTAATTCAGATTAAAGAGCGACTTAGATTAGCACGTGAACGTCAAAAGAAGTATGTTGATGTGAGACGTAGACCTTTAGAATTTAGTGTTGGGGACCGTGTACTTCTTAAGGTTTCCCCTTGGAAAGGAGTGGTTAAATTTGTCAAGAGTGGAAAACTTGGACCTAGATTTATTGGACCTTTTGAGATATTAGAAAGAGTTGGCGAGGTAGCTTATCGATTGAGACTTTCGGAAGAGCTTAAGGGAGTTCACGACGTATTTCATGTGTCGCATCTTCGAAAATGTCTAGCTGAAGAAGATCGTCATGTGCCTATGGACGAAATCCGGATTGACGATGAGTTGAATTTTGTTGAAGAGCCTTTAGAGATTTTGGACCACAAAGTGCGGAAATTAAAGAAAACCAAGTATACACTGGTCAAGGGTCATTAGAATTTAAAGCGAGGGTCTGAGTATACATGGGAACGGAAAGATCGATTTAAGATAAAATAACCCCAATTGTTTAATGGGACTAGTGCGAGTTGAATTTCGGGACGAACTTCTTTTAACGGGGTAATGCTGTGACAACTGTCATCTGAGCGTGTTCTTCGATATACTTTTTCCGGTCATTTTAGTTCGTTCGTTTATGTATGTCATTAGACTTTAAGACTTTTTCGACGAAATAGGTGGACTTATGTATTATTCGGGCTTTATGAGCATTTAGAAATTAGAAAAATTATGCGTGGACTCGAGAACAGGAGGAATACTAGTTGTCTTGTGGAAATGCCAAATAAAATGAAATACTTAAAATTTAATCCATTAAAGATTTTATAAATAAATATAGTCATATTTATATTTGTTGGAAAGCTATTGAAAAGTTACACTTAATAATGTCGACAAAATAATTTAACGGGTCTCGAGTGCTCTTGAATTGTCGGGTCAAACTCCTTTAAAGGGAAGTCAAAGGAAGGGAGCTAAGAATAATAAATAATTAAATAAAAAAAATAAAAATAAAAAGGAAAAGAAAAAGAAAACCCTAATTGTCTAACCCTAGCCCCCACTTCCTCCATCTCTTTCTCACATAACACACTCTCATCCTCCCTCTCCCTCTCTTCCTCCAATCCGACCACCACTAACCACCGAACGGCCGCCGCTCAACCACCACAAACCACCACGAATTTATCCTTCTTTTCTTATTTTCTTTGAGTTATGGTAAGATTTACATAAATCCATGCATTAGATCGGTTTTTCTTCATCAAAATCGTGATTTTCTTTTATATATATAATCGGCTGTGTATATATATATATGGATCCGACCTTCTTTTCTTACATATATATATATAGATCCAAAAAGATGCCATCTTTGAACATATAAATTGGTTTTACTAAAAGAAAAAAAAACTTAGATTTGAATCCGAAAAGTGTTACTAAAATATATGTATATTTCGGTTATTTATGAGTATATGTACATATATATATGCGAAATCTCTTTAGATCCGAAAACCTTATACATTTCCATACTTATATCGGTTATGTATTTATAAATATATGTTTAATCCGAAATCTTCAAGCCGAAAATCCTTGAAACCGAAATCCTTGTTCCGAAAAGCTTCAAAACCGAGATTAAAGATCCGAAATCCACCACCTTGGGTAAGAATTGTTGTGTCATCTTATGATTTCGGGTTGATATGTGTTATAAACCGAAAATATGTATTAAATTCATGAGTATTTTTATAATTTTCGAGTTGGTTTGGTTGATTTTGATTAGATTTAGCTTAAATCCGGGTTATAAAAGTGATTTGGACTGTGCATCATGTTTCGATCTAGACTTGTTCTTGATATTTGGTTCGGTCAACGGCCGGTCAACGCCGGTCAACCGTGGTCAAAGGGGCAGATTTGTATTTTTGGATCTTATTTGGACTTTTAGAGTTAAAATTAAATTAGGGTTTGATTCAATTTGGACTTTGTAGTCAAAATTAATTAAGGATTTTGGAAAAGTCAAAATTAGGGTTTTCTAGTAAAAATTGAATTTTTGTCAAAGTCAAAATTGGGATTTTGTTGGTCAAAATCAGATTTGGATTTTTGTCAATTAGAGTCATGTTATAATCCATTCAAAGTTGTCAAAATATTAATAATATGAGCATATGACTAATATAACTATATATATAAATATACTTGGTAAAGACTGTATAAGTTATACGATATTCCATCTTAATATATATTTTATAATGACGTTTTTTGCGAAGACTTGAAGGGATATAAACAATAAAACGTGACACCGGAGTTAATATGGACATTGGACTTAAGTATATATATATATGGATTAATTAAAATGGACATGTTTATATATATACACATATATATATATATATATATATACAAGGACTATTTTAGTAAGAACATATATATATACAAGGACTAATTTAATAAGAACATATGTATATATATATACATAATACAAAGATCAATGGACTCGAAAAGACCAAATAAATTATACATTGGTATAATAGTAATCGATGACATTGATATTAAATATGATTTTATTAAAAGAAGTATTTCTTTTTAACGAAGGAGACTATTATTAAATATTATGATGTTGACGAGATATAATGGCATTTCCTAAGACACTAGTATAGGATATGGACTTGTGCAATTAAGTAAGTACTTACTGGGTGACTTTTGGACAATGTAGGACTTTTGGACAGATAGTGAGTTTATTTCAGGTGTACCTGACTGTTCGTGTTCTTGTTCATTGATCTAGGGTACTTATACTTGTGCTGCTTTCAGGTGAGTTTCGTAGCCCCTCTTTTTATAAGTTTTTGGCGTGAAAAGTATACTTGTTCTTTTTAAACAGTTTTGTCGATTTCTGTTTATGTTCAATATTGAGCCTGTGTGTATAGAGTTACTTATGCCATTTGACGTGCTTTTTTCTTGTTGTATATGTGTGATTATGTGTTTGTTGTTGTGCTTGATGACGTGCTTTATATGGAGACTTGAGACTTTGAGACTATGGACTAAGGCAGGTACCGTAAGGCCAGACTTTGAGACATTGAG
This sequence comes from Erigeron canadensis, assembly GCF_010389155.1. Classification (NCBI taxonomy): domain Eukaryota; kingdom Viridiplantae; phylum Streptophyta; class Magnoliopsida; order Asterales; family Asteraceae; genus Erigeron; species Erigeron canadensis. The sequence continues at coordinate 14,056,949 of NC_057769.1, read as the reverse complement.
ACTTTGAGTATTTTGGGTACATTGAGTACCTTGGACATTGAGACTTGGACTTGAGACTTGTGTACTTTGACTTATATGGCGTAGCTCTGCTCTTTATATATTGAACAAATACTTATTTTGACTTAAAAGAGTCGACAAAAGGACTTCCTTCTTGACTAGACTTTTTGACAAAAACCTACGAACTCACCAACCTTTGTGTTGACACGTTTTAGTATATACTTTTCATGTACTCAGGCTAATCAGGGATAAAGACTTCTATGCTAGGACTGGACTTTGGAGATTTAAGCTCCATTGCTTATTGTCAGACTTTAAGGCTACATGCCTTGGACTATACCCTTTATGGACTTATTGTATTTAGTTGTTCCAGCATAATTATGACTTTGAACTCATGTTTTAGGAATATATTTAATATATTCTATTTCATTTAGCAGTATCTATGTAATTCCATGTCGTGCTGTACTTTTCATGACACCTCATGTTTCCGCCAACGGTGGGGTGTTAAAAATGGCGTTCATGACGTATTTCATGTGTCAAATCTACGCAAGTGTTTAGTCGACGAGGCACATCATGTACCAATGGATGAGATTCAAGTGGATGAAAGGTTAAACTTTATTGAGAAACCGATTGGCATTGTAGATAGAATGATCCGGAAACTGAAGAAGACTAAGTACACTCTCGTTAAAGTGCAATGGAACAACAGGCAAGGTCCAGAGTATACATGGGAGCGAGAAGATCAGATGAGGATAAAGTATCCCAAGTTGTTCGAGACAGCTAGCGTCAATTGAATTTCAGGACGAAATTTCTTTAACGGGGGAATGATGTGACAACCGTCAGCTGAGCATATCGTCCGATTGTACTTTTCCATCCGTCATTTCTATGGCTAGTCATGTACGTGTCAGTATAGTTCGTCATTGGCCAATTTAGGGCTTGTACGTGTGATTTTGTAAGACATTAAGTATTAATGAAGCGAGTTATATGTTCATCCGGGTTCTAGTGCATTTAATACTTAGAAATTTGGTGCTAGTGTTCGAGTTCGAAGAAATAGTAGTTGTCTTGTAGAAATGCCAAATAATCGGAAAATACTTAAAAATGAACTAATGAAGTTATAATAATTAATTATAGTCATATTTATAACCGTTGGAAAGCTAGGCAAAAAATATATTCATTTATGTCATTTAAAATTTTAAATGGGACGTCGAGTCTCTTTATGTTTGTGAGTCAAACGTATCCGGTTAATGAGGCAAACTTGAGTTGAGAGGCTAGGAGGCTACTAACTCTCTCCACTTCTCATTTTCCTTATCATTTTTCACATATTCACTCTCTCTCCAAAAAGCCTTGCTACCCCATCTTTACTACCCCATTTTATCCCTCTAGAAATCCACTTACTTTGTTTATCAAAATCAAAGATCTAAGTTTGTTATCACCAAATTTATTCATAGATCGCTTATAGCTACCCGATTTCATAACTAAATCGTGAGTTTTATGGCTTTCAATCCCGTTTTTAGTTTAGATATAAAAATCCTTTTATTTTATAAACTTTAATCTTAAAAATCTAGAAAGAAGATGGTTATGGGTAAACAAAATATGTCAAATTCTTTATAAACTAGATCTATACATTTTACGACCCAAAAACTAGTTAAATCGCGATCTATGGTCAAAAATATGCGATTTTGAGTAGGTCGTAATTGGTATTTTAGAATGCGAGGTCGTAATTGGTGGTTCAAATACGAGGTCGTAATTGGTGTTTGAATACGAGGTCGTAAAATGAGTCCGGGTCGTATTTAGCTTCACAATTGCAAGGCCGTAATAGCTGGGGGATGGTAAATCACCTTAAATATTCCAGGTCGTGACATGTTGAGACTAATATTAGTCTTCCACGTAATTGACATAAACCTCGTACAAACAAATATAAGCACGTCAAATTAGTTAAGCACGTCACTTTCCTAATTTCGTCAACATCAAATGTCATGGGCTTTTAACTTATTAATAACGAGATTAATTAAATTATTATTGTTAATTACATAGTTTGTAACTAATTAACTTGGGATCATAATGGACCTACTAGTAAAGTGACTTTGAAATATATTTGAAACCTTATAGCATTTCTTAAGACACTAGTATATGGCATAGACCTGTACATTGGAGTTCTAGTACTTACTGTGTGATTTGTGGCAGTGTGAGACATTTGGACTGTTCGAGCGCTTATTATAGCCTAACATTGACTGTTCGTGTTCAAGATCTTTGTGCTAGGTCATTTGTACTTGTTCATCTTGTCAGGTGAGTTTCGTAGTCCCACTTTTTTGTGCTTTGGGGTGAAAAATATACAAATGTTTTCCTAACAGTTTGTCGATTATTGTTTTTAATATGTACAATGTGTAAGTCTCTTTGCCACCGGATCACACGAGATTAAGTGTCTAATGTATAAGTGCGGAAAATCTTATATACTAGCAATCAACACAATATGTGAACATGAACACGAATATGAATAAACTGGAACCGCATATTACTTCAGTAATGCAATTACAAGTAAATACCAAGTTCCTTAACACGAGAATATGAAAGAAAACAAAGCTAGAAGATTTTTCTTAAACATAAGGTTTAATCTCTATTTATACTAATACACATGGACTTAAACGGACCTAGAATGACATGGGCCATAGCCTTCACTCGACCTTGACCTCGACCTGGTCAAAGGTCGAGCTCGACCTAGTTAATGGTCGAGCTTGACTTGGTCAACAGTCAAGGTTGACTTTATTAAACACATGATTAACATTCGACTTTACATAAACTAAAGATTCAAACTACTTTTCACGAATGCTGTTGTCAATAGGAAATGCACCAACACAATGTATATTGTTTATTGAGTCGTTCATTTAGAGTTACCTGTTCATGTTCATTACTTGGTACCAAGTCGGCCCGTGTTCATGGGATTCGTTCGTTAGTGCCATTGGGATGCGTTCCTGGTACTAGTCCCGGCCGTATGTGCATTAGGTCATTATTTGTCATTGTGTGCTTACTTGTGTGTTCAAGACATTTGGTATGTAACTCTAAGCTCTTATATATACTGTACAAAATATTCATGTTCATTAAGAATCAACAAGTTTTCATGTTCATCGCTAGTTCTTTCGTACAAAAACCTACGAACTCTCCAACCTCGTGTTGACATATTTTAGTATACTTTTCAGGTGATCAGGCTAGACATGGATGAAGTAGCTAGGAGCAGGAGCTTTGGATCGAGGAATTGGCGCATCTTTTGTTAGATTTTATTCAGGGATATGCGCTCTAGATAGCGTTCCTTGATTGACTTTTGATCCACATGCTTAATGCCTTGTATGCACCCCATTTGAGGGTTGAATGTTGTAATGACATACTAGTAGATTGATCATTTATGCATGTTGTGTTGACATTCATGTGCGATTTGTTGTGATTGTACCAATGCAAGTACCTGTTCATTTAGATTTGTCTATGTAATGCCATGTCATGTTGTGCTTTGGTGACATTCCGATATTCCGCTGTAGTTGGGGTAATACAAATGATTGGTAGGTTGTGAGATTGATTGTGTTGAATTTTAAAAACTTGCTTTCGAAAGAGTTCAGGAGCTTAGATGGTAGATCTTAGACTTCCTCATATTGTAGACCTAAGAAAAGTTATAACCAATTTAAGGCATTACCCTCTCCTACTAGAGGAGCTTTTGTGATTTCATCACAAAATCTGATGTGTTGGAAGCTCACCCTAGCCACATTGGATTTCTTGCCTCATTGATGATGAAATCGGTGTGTGAGTGTATTCTGTGTGTGTATTTGATCCGTATATATGCACATAACAGGTATAAAGTACTTTTTTCGGTATTTTAAATCATATATGTATGTGTGTATATAGGTTAGTAGGATATGATGAAGATATGTATGTGTGTATATATAGGTTTCTAGGTTTTTGATTGTGAGTGGTTATAGAGATATGTGTATATAGGGTGATTGTTTGTGTGTTGCAACTTACAAACAGTGTTTGTGTGTGTACTATGGCAGATTATATATATTGAATATATATATGTATATATATATATATGTACTTGGTGTATGAGGATGTGTGTGGAATTGATGTGCATTTAATTGCTTCCCCTCTTGCCATGCTTTAGCCGCCTGCAACCTCATTCTTCAACAAAATTGTATAAAAAGCATGGCCAAAGTTTATGGTGATATCACATCTCCATTAATGCTAATCCTTTCCCGCTCACATGTAACCTCGTTGATAGTAATCCCTTTTTCTCTTAATTTTGTTTGAATTTCAATTTTACCTCACACACAAAAACTTTGTGAGCAGATGCATACATATTATATGTGTATATCTATAGGTTTTCTCCCACTTAAACTTTTGTTATATATACATACCCACAACCCTAGCCACCATCACACCACGTACATATTTTCTCTATCCTTTTGTTCACTTACTAAACTTTATCATGGATAACACTCTTAGTTTCATTCCAGAGCTTTCTTCTTCCAAAGATATGTGGAACATGAAAGTTCGTCTCATCAAAAAATGGAAGCAAAGTTATAGGCTAGACATGATTTTCATTGATGAAAAGGTAACATGTATACTGATTTTATATGTTTTTTGTACAGATCATGTAGTTTTCTGTCATCTCTTCACTTTTTCTTATGTTTCAGGGGGACAAGATTCAAGCGTGTGTTCAAAATGACTTGATTCCTAACTTTGATGACCAACTCCAGGAAGATGGTGTTTATGTTATTCGTAAGTTTGGTGTTGGGGAGCAAAAAGACTTGTATCCTGTCACTGAGAATAAGGTCAAGATAAACTTTTATCGTTGTACTGAGGCTGTCCATGTTCCAACATGGTCTGGCCATCCATATGCTTTCAGGTTCCTCAGTTTTACTGACATCCTTAAGGGCAAGGCCAGTGCTGCACGATCAGTTGGTTAGTATATAAGGTTATTTTGTTTATTGCTTTTTATTTTTTAAGTTGCACAAAATAATCTGATATTTGTTGTTCTTCGTTGTTATGATAGATGTCATGGGTAAGGTGGCATGGTGTGGAAATTTGGATATCTTTAAGACTATACTGAAAGAAAGTACGAGAATCAACTTCGACATCCAAGACTATGAGTAAGTACATGTACTCATCCTTTATATATTCGTTTTTGACGATTCACTACTTGGAAATATTTAGCTTTAAATTTGGATAATCATTTGTTTTTTTTTCATACAAAGTCAGTCATTCAGTGTGAAACATTCTTTTTATTAGTATTGAAGTTTTGGTTGGAAAAACACTTGCATTAAATCTGTCATACTCTTTGAATCTTTTTTTGCAGACACTTGCATTTAATCTATTTTTATTGTAACCGTTTTTGGCCAAACACTTTCATTTAATCTATTTTGTTTCATCTTCAATGATGTATGGTAGTATTGAATGAGAACTTCTATTGAATGATATACTTGACCCTCCACTGAATTTGTTGCTTTTAATTTCTTAACTTATTTTTGTTTTAAATGCATATAAGATACATAGATCTGTTATGATTGACATGGCTTCACAATTACTTGCCAACTTTCTCATAATGATTTAGTGATGTATAAACAGATTGATATATATACACCCCCTTTAGTCAGTGCTTTAGGTTAATGCAACTTTGACATGTATGCACCACACACCCAAAACTGCCCCCCTGACTTTGGGGGTTAGGCGTCCCAAGAACACACACCACCCCTCTGGTCAACTATGTGGTTAGTTGTTAAATAGCCAATGTTGTTTGTGTTAGAATATGAACACATAAACATACATAATCACGAGTAAGCGCAACTGAAGAATTCGAAACATATATGCAATCAAATTAATTAACAAAGACTAGAATTGAGTCGTGTACCTTATGCAAGCTCCAATAAAGATAATAATAATAAGATTATTATTAATGCTTAGGGTTTAAAGCAAAACCCCTCTACAATCGCACACTAGACACCCCGAATAACGTATGCTAGTACCCGATCACAAACCAAACAAACCTTTTGCTTGAACCTTAAACTTCAAAGTCGAAATTCCCTAATGAAAGGAAATTTCGGCCACTTCAAAGAGAAAGGAAGAAAAGGGAGACAATTGCTTATGTGAAAACCAAGAATTAAGCCTCTATTTATAGGACTTAATTAGGGTTAATCTTGCTTGGAAAATAAGTTAGACAAAGGCTTACAAGGCCCTTGTTATGGCCGCCCCCCCCCCCCCCCCATAGCATTTTAGGGTCCAAATCCATTTTCCAATTTCACATTTTAATCCTCCTCTTTAATCAATTAAATATAATTAACCCTTTAATTATGTTTAATTAATCATTTCGTGATCAAACTAATTAATATATTACTTTAATATAGCAATTAATATTATCGAGGTACCGCATCATTTCATGTGACTCCGTAGGCTTAAATTATTCCCGGACATGCAATTTATAATAAAATGATCACACTTCAACAGCTCCCACTTGAGCATGTTATTATAAAGGCAATAACATTGGTTGGCGTCTAGCAACACTCCAATGCTCCCGGAAATATTTAAGAACAGATTTTTTAAATTGCCAAGTTGAAATGATTTAGTCTTTAATATCTCTTTGTTCAGATACCCTTGTTAATTTATGAATATTGATGAATGTCATTTCATAATTTAACGATTATGTTTCTCATTTCTACAATTAATTAAGATTACCAAATTAGTCAAGACAACTTCTTGAGTTCATTTGGGTGTGGCCACGCAAACATCTTCAATTAATTAATGAGGGCGCCAAATAGTATCATACTTCAGTTGCAAATTGAAGGAACAAATCCTGTATTGACTACAAGTGTTTGACCATATCGTTTCTTAACATTTCTGAAAATAGCCATTTATTACTGCCTTGTTCAGGACAGTTAGGAACTATATCAAGAAATGCAATCCACACATGCATAACTCACTTGTATCTCAAGTCAAAGGATAAATAAAGTAACCATTTCACGAATTTCATTTAATGACGCCGATCCATAAAATGATAATTCGTTCTGTGGGGTAAGTCCAATATTCACCTTTTGAATATCATGTGAGTTTGGTACGATCCACCATCTTCAAAATATTCCCTTAAATATTTTCACCAATCTCTCACAATTGTCTTACTTTAATTATATTCCCATATAATTAATCGACAATAGACATTTAGAATATTCAACTAATATTCATGGATTTAAACATGCAAATATAGGACACAATTATTATAGAAATGAAACCACTTATACCGCGTATAAAAGTTCATTTATTGAAAATAATAATTGTTTAACATCCCATTATCCAAATACCAATCACAGATTTACATGATATAACTTAGCAATAACCTATGCCCACGGCATACTTATTAACATTTCCTTTTAACAATGCCTTTTTAAAAGGATCCGCTAAGTTATAATCTGTGTGAACTTTGAGTAATTTGATTTCACGCAATTCAATTTGCTCACGAACGTAGTGATATTTTCTCAGGTAATGCCTGGAACAACCCCAGGTTCATTGGCAATGATAATTGCTCCCGAATTATCACAGTACAGTTCCATAGGTGTGTTATTTGAGGATTATCATATAAATCCAAAAATAAACTTTCTAATCCAGACAACCTTCATGTCATCTTCTCTGAGACGACAATGTACTCAGATTCTGTCACATCCATAGCAACTGTGGTTTGCTTTTAGCTTAAAGCATTCCATCGTGTCTTCATTTAAAATGAAGACGTATCCCGACTGATATTCTTGATTCATCTTCATGAAATCCAACATCACAAATTCTATTACCACTTGAATTTTGATCAGGATTTCAACCATACACCAAGAATAATTCTTCAGTAGCCCGCATGTACTTAAGAATACTTTTCACAGCAGTTCACTGATCCACTCCGGGATTTTGCTGATATCGGCTAACAATATTTTCAGCGAACACAACTTCAGGTCTAGTGCATCTTTCTGCGTACATGATAGATCCCACAGCCGAAGCATAAGGAACTCTTTGCACACGCTCCACCTTTTCAGGTGTAGAAGCACCGTTCTTGCTAGATAAATTAAGTCCTTCTTGCATAGGCAAATTCCCGCGCTTAGAATTTTCCATCTTGAATCTCTTCAAGATCTTATCTATATACGCACTTTGACCTAATCCGATCAACCGTTTACTTCTATCTTTATAGATTTTGATTCGAAGTATGAATGCTGCTTCACCTAAGTCTTTCATAGCGAAACACTTTCCAAGATAAGATTTAACGTCTTTCAACATTGGAATGTGATTTCCTATTATCAATATGTCATCGACATACAAGACAAGGAAAGTAACATTACTCCCACTAGCTTTGCGATATACACATGGCTCATCAGGATTCTGAACAAAATCAAACTTTTTGATCTCTTCATGAAACCTTTTATTCCAACTCCTTGATGCTTGCTTTAGTCCATAAATGGACCTTTGAAGTTTGCATACTTTGTTGGGATATTTAGGATCGACAAAACCTTCTGGTTGTACCATATAGACTTCCTCGTCTAGAAAACCATTTAAGAAAGCGGTTTTGACATCCATTTGCCATATTTCAAAGTCATAGTACGCAGCTATGGCTAAGATAATCCTAATAGCTCTAATGTCCGCAACAGGAGAAAAGGTTTTCTCATAATCAACTCCAAAGAGTTGAGTAGAACCTTTCGCCACAAGACGAGCTTTATAGGTGTGTATATTTCCATCCATGTCGGTCTTCTTCTTGAAGATCTACTTGCACCCAACGGTTCTACCATTTGGCGGAAGGTCAACCAAGCTCCAGACTTGATTGTCTTTCATGGATTTCATTTCCACATTCGCAGCTTCAAGCCATTTGTCAGATTCCGGATCTGATAATGCAACATTGAAATTAGGAGGTTCATTCAAATCTCCTACTACGTGTTCTTCAGACTCAATCATAAGATTTAACCTTTCACGAGCACGTATTGTCCTTGAGGACTTACGAACTGGAATCGCTTTATCTTCAACTTGTAGTCACCTAGAGATTCATCTATGTGAACATTTCCCCCCCAAGTTGAAGATTTCTAGTATCTTTAGAAGTTGACACATCTTCTTGATGCTCATCAAGTTCAACATTCCTCCCACTTTCCTCTTGAGATATGAGTCTCCTTTCAAGGAACTCAGCAAATCAAAAAGTCTTTGACAATGTTTCAGGTAGGAAAGTAGAAGTAGTAACCCATCGTTTCCTTTGGGTGTCCTACAAAGATGCACTTGACAGATCTGGATTCAAGTTTGTCAGGCGTGTCTCGTTTCACGAGTGCCTCACATCCCAAGACCTTTAAGTAAGACAAATGAGGAACACTTCCATGCCACAATTCATGCGGTGTCTTGTCAACTTTCTTAGTTGGAACCATATTGAGAATGCATGCAGCAATCTCTAGAGCATAATCCCAAAATGAAATGGGAGAGTCTTAAGGTTCATCGTTTATCTTACCATGTTCAACAAGGTTCGATTTCTCCTTTCAAGTATACCCTTATATAGGAGTAAGCTCTTGGATAAATCCACAAGCTTTTAGATGATCCTTAAACTTTTGGCTTAAGTATTCTTCATCTCGATCCGAACGAAGAATCTTGATGGTTCTATTGAGTTGATTCTCTACTTCACTTTTAAATTCATTGAATATCTCAAAGACTTCATGTTTATGTTTAAGCAATTAAACATAACCATAATGACTGAAATCATTCATAAAAATGATGAAGTAGCTAGCCTTTCCTTGACACATGCCTAAATGGGCTACATACATCTGAATGTATTAGTCCAAGTAATTCCTTAGCCCTCTCCGGTTTTATGCGGAAAAGGTATTCTTGTCATCTTGCCGAAACCACAAGGCATGCATTTGTCAAATGATTCATCATTTGATTTAACGATCTCTTGTCAAATGATTCATCATTTGATTTTAAGATCCCTTCAATTTGAAGTATGCATTTCTTGCTAACGATAACAAATTTATCAAATGATTCATCATTTGATTTCAAGATCCCTTCAAAAACACGATTTCCAATGTGTTTCTTGCTAACGACAATTCCAAAAAACACGGAATTTATCAAATGATTCATCATTTGATTGCAAGATCTCTTCATAATGAAGATTTCCAATGCGTTTCTTGCTAATGATAATGTCAAATCCATGCATTTATCAAATGATTCATCATTTGATTGTAAGACACCATCCCTTTGAAGTCTTTAAATGCCTTTCTTGACAAAATTAAACAAGATGACAATGTCAAAGATAGTTAGAGTCCAAGTTAAACTTGACTCTTTGCTATTGAATTATTATTTGTATAACAACACATATAATTCAATTTTGAAGATACTTGAAGCACTTGCCGTAACCAGCTTGCTTCTTTTTCACATTCAACTCAGCTAGATACTTTAGCCGTATGCTCCTTTTGCCAAAAGGGTCTTTTAAGGTTTTGAGACAAACACAACTTGTTTTCTCTTACCAAAAATCTTGCCCTTAGCTTATGGTTGTTTTGCTTTCTGGACCTTTCCCCCCTTGATCCTAAGAACTTGGGATGTAGCAGATTTCCTTGGAAGCTATTTCTCATACTCAATTAACATGACATGAAGTTTAGGTGTGGTTTTACTCATGCTATGCATATTACAATTGCGCACGAACTCCTAAAAAATCCGCTTTTAGGTTCATGCCAATAGTAATATGCAGATGATAAGCATAGTTTAACCTTTCCAATTGGCCATGAGTACCTCTTCCAATAGAGTACTTGAGGACTAACCGATGTTCCATGCTCGTGTCGCAAGTCATGAAGTTGATCAACTAGGTCGAACAATTACATTCCGGCTTGCTTTTAGTACAAAGACTTGAGTTCAGTGAGCATATCACATGTAAATGAATGCTCAAATTGCTTTTGAAGGTCGGCATTCATGCTTTCCAACATTAAACAAGCAACCTCATTGTGTTTATCATACCGAGCATTGTATGCAGCCAACTTTCAAGTTGAAGCATTCACTCCCGGAACAACGGTGTCTGCTCATCAATGACTTGAAACCAGTCATTGAAGTTTGGCTCCAGAAAGTCTTTTCCTTTCTAGCATCGACCTGAAAGCCGATTGGTGTATGTTTTGAGAAGGATTTGTTGTTGCCATCTTCAAAACAAACAAAAGTTCAATTATCGGTATTTTTGATAATTAATCCTTAAGAAATGTAATTTACCCTTGTTAAATTCATCTAACAAATTACTTTCACTAAGGCTAGGATCCAACTTGACATACAATCATTTCATCAGTTGATCTGCTAGAAATGACGGTATTCAAAAGGTAATCGAGAATCTATAATTGCATTCATGAAACTCCTAGAATTATGGGACTTACAACAACACTGTAAAGGGGTATTAAGTGTTTTGTCAACATGTTTTGTCCCATCTTATGCCACGGGTTAAGGTCTCACCTCTTAACTCGTTTTAAGTCGCCCAATTAAGAACATGTAAATAGTCCACCGCTGTCTCACAACGAGTGGTAATCTACCTTGAAGAGATACAATTCACCTACGTCTCACGTAGAGCAAAAAGTACTGGCAAGTGTTCTTAGCAAAGTGGGTGGCATTGACTTAACTTTAAATGGGTATTGCATTTGATGTGAATCAAAAGTTTATGTTTGAAGACTCATGCATAATCTTCGAAACATAATATTTAATAAAATCATTTGTATAGTCTTAACAACACAAGAGAGCTCGGTAGCTCCATTTGAACGCACAAAGAAGCGCAAGGGCAAAGGTTTGTGATGGACGCGATTAAAAACCCGCCCTTTTAGAAGGCTAGCGCACTCCGACTTATACCTCTCTTAGAGTTTGTTCAAATGGGTGAGCCGGTGTATCTCAAGGTTGCAAGACTCCAATTTTATTAATGAAATCTCTATTTCGATAGTTCTTAGTCAAGTTTATTTTCAAAAACCAATTTTTACATCACCTTTATACAACTTATAAACAATGCAAAAATTAATAAACTTTACTAATTCCGAACTACTTAATCATGTAACAAGTTAAGGTAGGCCACCTAAACATGGTCACTATGGTTCATGCATATGTTTAAACCCGGCCCCCCCTTCTGGAAAAGAGGACCACATGCATCAAGTTACCTTGATTGCGTAAGCCTTTAAACAAAATAACTAACAATTTAACACATAAACACATAAAACATGCTGACTGGAAATTTCCAGTATCTTCACGACCAGTTTGAGCCTGTTTCTGGTCAGATTCAGCTTTCGACCAGAACTACAAAGTTGTAGCCCTATGAGTCTACAATCTACAGTCCGAATTTGGGCTTCTAACTCATTACCGATTAAAAGATATGAATTTTTTAGTAAACTGTCGCACATCAGGAAATTTACACGAAAAATTCACATTGTCACATAATTATCTACTAATCAACCCTAATTATTGGATCATCATGCTTTGCAAAATATATCTCTATATATCCAGTAAAATCACAATAAATTTTGCATGAATTTCTTGTGATTTTACTATTATTTAACAACTTTAAATAATTAAGATACACATAATAACGCAATTCATCACATAAATCATGTCAATTCACAATTCAAAACTTGTTTGAGGTTTCAATTTCCATTGAACAAGGTTAAAACATTAATTAAACAAAAAACCCTAATTTTTATTTAATCAAGATCCGATTTAATTAATTAAAAAAAAAGAAAAACAACCTTTTAATTATTTAACAATTAATTAAAATCAACCAACCCTTAAACCCTCTTCAAGTTTTGATCTTTGTAATTAATAGATCACATATGTGGCTCGTGATACCACTGTTAGAATATGAACACATAAACATACATAATCACGAGTAAGCGCAACGGAAGAATTCGAAACATATATGCAATCAAATTAATTAACAAAGACTAGAATTAAGTCGTGTACCTTATGCAAGCTCCAATAAAGATAATAATAATAAGATTATTATTAATGCTTAGGGTTTAAAGCAAAACCCCTCTACGATCGCACAACAGACACCCCGAATAACGTATGCTAGTACCCGATCACAAACCAAACAAATCTTTTGCTTGAACCTTAAACTTCAAAGTCGAAATTCCCTAATGAAAGGAAATTTTGGCCACTTCAAAGAGAAAGGAAGAAAAAGGAGAGAATTGCTTATGTGAAAAACCAAGAATTAAGCCTCTATTTATAGGACTTAATTAGGGTTAATCTTGCTTGGAAAATAAGTTAGACAAACGCTTACAAGGCCCTTGTTATGCCCCCCCCCCCCCCCCCCCAATAGCATTTTAGGGTCCAAATCCATTTTCCAATTTCACATTTTAATCATCCTCTTTAATCAATTAATTATAATTAACCCTTTAATTATGTTTAATTAATCATTTCGTGATCAAACTAATTAATATATTACTTTAATATATCAATTAATATTATCGAGTTACCGTATCATTTCGTGTGACCCCGTAGGCTTAAATTATTCCCAGACATACGATTTATAATAAAATGATCACACTTCAACAGTTTGGGTATTGACTGTTATTTCCTTTGGCTTGAAGATTTCGGATTAAACATATATTTATAAATATATAACCGATATAAGTATGGAAATGTATAAACTTTTCGGATCTAAAGAGATTTCGCATATATATATGTACATATACTCATAAATAACCGAAATATACATATATTTTAGTAACACTTTTCGGATTCAAATCTAAGTTTTTTTTTATAGTAAAACCGATTTATATGTTCAAAGATGGCATCTTTTCGGATCTATATATATATATATATGTAAGAAAAGAAGGTCGGATCCATATATATATACACAGCCGATTATATATATAAAAGAAAATCACGATTTTGATGAAGAAAAACCGATCTAATGCATGGATTTATATAAATCTTACCATAACTCAAAAGAAAATAAGAAAAGAAGGATAAATTCGTGGTGGTTGAGCGACGGCCGTTCGGTGGTTAGTGGTGGCCGGATTGGAGGAAGAGAGGGAGAGGGAGGATAAGAGTGTGTTATGTGAGAAAGAGATGGAGGAAGTGGGAGGCTAGGGTTAGACAACTAAGGTTTTCTTTTTCTTTTCCTTTTTATTTTTATTTTTTTTATTTAATTATTTATTATTCTTAGCTCCCTTCCTTTGACTTCCCTTTAAATGAGTTTGACCCGATAATTCAAGAGCACTCGAGACCCGTTAAATTATTTTGTCGACATTTTTAAGTGTAACTTTTCAATAGCTTTCCAACAAATATAAATATGACTATATTTATTTATAAAATCTTTAATGGATTAAATTTTAAGTATTTCATTTTATTTGACATTTCCATAAGACAACTAGTATTTCTCCTGTCCTCGAGTCCACGCATAATTTTTCTAATTTCTAAATGCTCATAAAGCCCGAATAAAACATAAGTCCACCTATTCCGTCGAAAAAGTCTTAAAGTCTAATGACGTACATAAACGAACGAACTAAAATGACTGGAAAAAGTATATCGGAGAACACGCTCAGATGACAGTTGTCACACCATTAAGCTCCTCTGGTAGCTCCAAACGATATGCCACACGACCAATTCTTTCTAAGATTTTGAATGTTCCAATGTACCTTGGCCCAAGCTTCCCTCATTTAATGAACCTGACTACGCCCTTCCAAGGAGAAACTCTCAGTAGTACACGGTCTCCCACACTGAACTCTAAAGGCCTACGCCTGATATCGGCATACTTCTTTTTTCTTTCACGTGCTATCTTTAGTCGCTCTTTGATCTCAATGATTCTTTCTGTCATCTCTTCAATGATTTCTGGACCAATCATTTGACTGTCACCGACTTGTGCCCATGCAACTGGCGATCTACACTTTCGCCCATACAATGCCTCGAACGGAGACATTTGAATGCTCACGTGGTAACTATTATTATAAGAGAACTCCACGAAAGGAAGGCGGGTATCCCAGTTACCACCAAAATCTATAGCGCATGCTCGCAGCATATCTTCGAGTGTCTGAATCGTGCACTCACTTTGTCCGTCAGTTTGAGGATGATATGTTGTACTCATGTCTAGTCTTGTATCGAAAGCCTTTTGAAATCCTCACCAAAAACTGGAAGCGAAACGAGTATCTCTATCTGAAATGATCGACACTGGTACACCATGTTTTGACACCACTTCTTTTATGTACTTCCTTACCAGTGACTTTGTTAACTCGTTCTCGCGGATTGCCAAAAAGTGTGTAGACTTCGTCAGCCTATCGACAATCACCCAAATCATGTCATGACCATCTCTTGTCCTTGGCAACTTTGTAATAAAGTCCATAGAAATTTCCTCACATTTCCATTTAGGAATCCTTGGTTGTTCGAGTAACCCTGGAGGTCTCTAATATTGAGCTTTTACCTGCAGACATGTTAGACACTGGCTCACATACAATCCAATGTCCTTCTTCATACCAGGCCACCAATAAAGCTCTCGCAAGTCATAGTACATTTTGTCTGTGCCCGGGTGCACGGAGTATCTAGTATTATGTGCCTCATACATTTTGTATTCACAGAATCGATCTTGCTGGGATCCACTTGGATGCCATTCTTGTTCACCACGTGCCCAAGGAAATGGACCTCCTCTAACCAGAATTCACACATGGAAAACTTTCCATACAACTTTTCTTTTCTCAACAACTCTAACACTTTTCCCAAGTGATCGGCATGTTCTTCCTTTGTCTTCGAGTAGATCAAAATGTCGTCGATGAACACGATCACAAACTGGTCCAGGTAGTAAAGATGGGGTAGCAAGGCTTTTTGGAGAGAGAGTGAATATGTGAAAAATGATAAGGAAAATGAGAGGTAGGGAGAGTTAGTAGCCTCCTAGCCTCTCAACCCAAGTTTGACTCTTTAACCTGATACGTTTGACTCACAAACTTAAAGAGACTCGACGTCCCATTTAAAATTTTAAATGACATAAATGAATATATTTTTCGACTAGCTTTCCAACGGTTATAAATATGACTATAATTAATTATTATAATTTCATTAGTTCATTTTTAAGTATTTTCCGATTATTTGACATTTCTACAAGACAACTAGTATTCCTTCGAACTCGAACACTCGCACCAAATCTCTAAGTATTAAATGCACTAGAACCCGGATGAACATATAACTCGCTTCATTAATACTTAATGTCTTACAAAATCACACGTACAAGCCCTAAATTGGCCAATGACGAACTATACTGACACGTACATGACTAGCCACAGAAATGACGGACAAAAAAGTACAATCAGACGGTATGCTCAAATGACGGTTGTCACATCATTGGTGGTTCCTAATATATATCACTGTGATGTAGCATTTTTATGTATAATGTTAAGTTATTTATAGTATTTCAATGAACTAAACATATATGGAAAAGTAAGCAAGATTATTTTCTTTGGTTGAACCTTCGACAACCTCCAACAACCGTGGCAGGAATCTAATGTAGCCAACTACTCAATTGCAGGCTCATAGTAGGACAAGAGCCAAACACAGACGCATGTTTCGTAGAGATGCTACACCAATGGTAGATTTTGGATATTTTCCACTATATATTTAGTTAGATTTTTAGGTGCTTTTGGTTAGGGAAAATGAAGAGAAGGAAAGGCAGGGGGAAGGAAGGTCACAAACAGAAAAATGAAAGAGAAGAGAGATGGAATGGCCACGTGTTAGCGCATGAATGGTTTATTTTATTTTCGTGTTCTTATGTACTGTGTACCACTGCTTTATTGACTAAATTGGGAATTATTGTAAAAGAAGTCCAAAGCAAGAACTCATACTTTCAATTTGACCAAATAAGTAAATATCCCTTGTAATTAATATAATGGTTAATATTGTTATTTTGAGATGAAAGACTGATAATATATCTATTTTGTTTAGGGTAGAGATATATCGTATATAATGTTATTTTAATAAAGGGTATTCTTGAGATTTCTTTCCTGTAACTTTTAACGAGAAATTATTCTTTTTAATAGGGAGTATAAAAGAAGAAGATCTTTTAAATAAGAACAACTAAATTTTTTCTTTTTTTGAATTATTTCATTTTCATTTAAAAAAAATAACTTAAAAAACTAACTTATTTTGAATTACTTGAATTATTTTCTTTTCCTTTCTAACAAAAACCTTATAACATTGTGTTATTATAGTCATCTCAAAATGTATATAATAAAATACCAGCATAGTAACCAAGCATAGCGGCAGGTGTAAATATGTCCCGATTAAATCCATTTAAAAATTAGTTTAAAAATCATCCTAAAACCACTTTTGTAGGGGAAAAAGATATAGATATGAGAAAATGGTTTCCAACTTTTGGTTTAGAGACAACGAAAAAGTAGGAGAGAGAGAAAGAGAAATGCGAATAGAGGTTTTTGATTTAAGCTTACGTTTGAAAAAAACTTTTATAATCTAAAGCCTTTTAAAAGTGAATAAATAACCATATTATCCTTTTGAATGAATGATTTTGATTGATAATGTTAAATATAATGGTCCAGACTTTAAGATAATTTAAATCTGAAAAGTTTTAAACTCATGGGATTATGGCATTTGAGTGTCACCTATGACTCAATGGTTGTGTAATGTAGTGACCTTTCAAAATGGCTATCTGATGTAAGTATCTTCCATTATTGTTCTCTCAAGCACTCATTTTCTTCTCTCCCTCCTCAAATCATAACCACTCATTTTTTCCTCTCTCATCCAAAAATTATTTTATTCCTCTAATTCATTCAAAATCTTTTATCTCAAAACCGTATATCGATAAACTATAAAAATTGTATGGGTGTTCTTAAAATTTCATGTTTTTTCATTAGAAATGTCATTCGATATACTTTCGATGAATTTTTATATCCGAGGGCGAAGCCCGTACGACTAAAACATTTGGCTATCACTTTATGATTTATCACCTCCTATGACCTATCATTTCTACCATCTCACCGCCACAACGTACAGAGTATTTTCTCTCGTATTTCAAACGTAGAAACAGCCTTTTCATGCATTCCCGATTTAAAAGACTGTTCGTTTCATTAATTGTAGTCGGAGACGTACTATTAAAGCTTTTAATGGTCCTTTTCATGATTTTGAGTTTTCTTTGAATTACTACAATTTTAATATTTTTGATTTGGTCTTGCAAGACAAACAGGACCTAGTTCTTTTATTGAACCAGTAAGACATTATTTAGTTAAGGGCAGAGGTGCAAGAAAAAACCGATTAACCGAACCGAATCGATTTGTAACCGGTAACCGAAATCGGTTAATAACCGGAATAGTAAAAACCGATTATAGGTTACCAGAAACCGTAGGTTACTAACCGATTACTCTTTTCAAAACCAAAACCGATTATTAATCGGTTAACCTATAACCGGTTAATTATTCCAAATAATAACCGGTTAACCGGTTAATCACGTATTATATACATATTATTAATTAAATCTATATATATATATATATCAATATCAATCATACTATATACATACACTTATATATAATCAGAAAGATCGCACTATCAGATTATTTCATTTGTTTTCAATATATTTATACTATATATAGATTAATGCTTATTTCATCCGATCCAACATCAATTTTGGTTGTTTTTGAGATTTGGGATGATTAAATTTGTTGTGCTTAGAAAATGATGTTTTATTTGGAATATAAGTTTTTTCGGAATATGGGTTTGTCGCTTAGGCTTGTTGGAAATGATTGTTTTTTCACATTGTTCACCACTTTCTCAATATTATAATGGGCGGTTAAAAGAAACAGAATAGGTTAACTGGTATCGGTTAACCGGTTATTATTAATCGAAATCGGTTAGATAGGTTCTAGTTTTAAAACCTAGAAACCGGTTATTAACCGGTACAAGTTAACCGTAATCGATTATTACTGTTTCAAAAAATAACCGAAACCAATTATTAAAATTAATAACCGAAATCGGTTAACCGCTTCTTACACCTCTAGTTAAGGGTCCCATTATGTCCCGAACTGGCCCAGATGATATGGTCAACCCATAAGCCCAGCCAAACCATTTATCCACCATGAAACCCGGACTTTACATGCATCCAGCTGCAATATCTATCTTTTTTAGGCCCATGAAGCTTTTATATATACACTCCATAGTAACCTTGAAAAGAATATACAGTAGTCAGCAGTTTGCAAGTGCAAGTTGTTGTAGAATACTGCATGTTGGACAATTTAGTATCCATATCGTTGTCAAGGGGTATTTATATAAGACGGAATGAATTCATATTCATAATATATATATATATATATATATACACGCAATCTAAGTCAAACAATGCCCACTTGATAGATATGAACACATGCATGTTTCTTTCATTCATGTCGCCGGATCCAACTGCATAATTTTTTTCTCACAGCTGTTGACTTTCTCTAATTTTAACTCTATATGTATATATATATATATATATAATATAATACTTAATGATGATAATGATGTAAATTTTAAAACCAAGAAACCAACAACTTAACTATTGTACTATGAATAAATCATTTAATTGGCTGCTTATATCATATGTATACGTTTTCTAACTAACAAGTCAAACCCATTTTTTCCTTGTGTCTAGTATGGAGTTGACAAAACAAGATTTACTACTTTTGATGTTTATGTCATTATTTGTGCAGTTCAAGTTTGCTGAATCGGTTGTGCCACAACAGGAAGGTAACTTTTGTTTTTACAGTGAAGAGTGCTAATACTTTTGGTGATTTGGTGATCATATATAGATATAGATATATTTATATGTGATCCATTAGTTTTAGACCATCTTTATGTAAGCTTGTGTGATTTGTCTCGGCTGTGGAGAAGTTTTTACATAGCCTTAGGTGGTTACATACATTAGTGGAAATACTTTATGAGTCATGTAGGGTAATGATTTAGATCACCTTATTTCAGAAAAGGTGAATTTAGGTTGTATGATTTAAGTAAGTTAGTTTAATAAGGAAACCAACCTAGCCGGATCGCCCATTTTGACACCTTTTGTTATGTTTATGGGTAAATTAGAAGATGGTAAGTTATAAATAAGAATGGAGTCAATGTTAGATAAAAAAAAAAAAAAAGACCTGCGACGATTGGTACATTTCTTGGTCTTTTACCAAATAAAAGATATAAGATCAAAGATTGTTTTCATGGCAACCAAAAACCCGACTAAACATGTTATGCGTTTTCATGTTGTAGCCAAAAAAATCACAGGGCTAGGCGTGAAGTTTCCTTGTTTTTTGCTGATGTGAGTTAATCAAATCACAAGGTTTGAACTGTGATTTGGTCAACTAACAGGGTTTGATTGTGTTTACTCAACTTGCAGGTTTTGAACTGCATATAAGTTAACTCGCAGGCCAAATCCTGCGGTTAAATAACTATACAAAAATTCATTATTTCGGTTTATTCAACCTTATCATCTTGTATTTTGTTTAAATTGGAATTTCTTAATTTGTTAAAATGTGGTATTGTGTGGTTAGACCCGTTATTTGGTCAACCCTGGTAAGAGGCTTGTAACGTTTTTCGCTCCCTAGGCCTTTATTAAACCACCGCATGTCACTTACATGATGTTCACAAAGTGTTTGTCTGTTAATTTGATTCAGTGGCAGCAGTTAAAAGCATTCTTACGACAATGGGTGCAACTAGTTGGAGTTTCAACGGTGACACTTGCAATCTTGATCTCATTCTTGAAGTGCCAATAATCTCTCAGGAAGCTAATGCCAGTATTGGATGCGATTGCAGTATCACCAACAGCTCGGATTGTCATGTTGTCAGGATGTATAGTACTCTTGTCTTAAACAAACCGCATTATCAAATTTATATCACCATTTTCTTTACGCTTATATATCTTTCCTATATACAGAACAATGAAGTTTTATAGTCTTGCTGGTGTTCTTTCACCTGAATTGATGAAACTTCCCTACCTCAAGTCAATGTGAGCTCATACATTATGAAGGAAAGAAAAACATAATTATGTTCAATTCTAACATATAAACGAGGCTGACCTATATTTGATATCATTGTAGTGACTTTGCTTACAATTACTTAAACGGTACAATACCACCAGAATGGGGTATGACACGTTTACAAGAAATGTGAGATTCCTTCTTATTATTCACATGGTTATCGGAACCTCTTCTATAGAAGCAACTTTGTAACATTAACCATAATGCAGTTCTGTTCTTGGTAATCGATTAACGGGTAAAATCCCACCTGAACTGGGGAATATTAGCACTCTCACAAAGCTGTAGGTGATCTTGATTTATTTTTTATTCCATCACGGTGAATTATTCTCGAAATCTTTGATGTATCTACATTTTTGTTTTGTTTGCAGGGACTGTGAGGGAAACTACTTTTCAGGAACCATTCCTTCTCAACTTGGGAGATTATACAATTTGAAATCTTTGTACGGTTTACTATTCTATTGATTATAAGTTTTCCCATATATATATATATTATATATATACGAGCATGGTACCCGCGCAATGCGGCGGTGGTGGTGGAAAAAACGGTCTAGTGGTGTCGGTGATGGTACTATTGGTGGTGGTAGTGTCAAGTGGTGTAGGTGGAAATTTTTAAAAGATAAAGTCTTAAAGTGTTAAGTATTAAAATAAGGGTTTATGGTGTAAATTAATTCTTTGAGGGCAAAGTTGTTAATTTATAAAACTCTTTCCATATTGGGTTTTTATTAAGGGGCAATTTAGTAATTTCGTATGTGACATATGAGTAACTATTTCTATTTTGAAAGGGGTGCATAATCTTTATAAAGGAGTATAGATATATATATGGAAAATGATTTATGATGTCAACATCATCTTTGCTGGATGATGTTGCTCTCACAAACTCACTTAAATCATTTTCTACGCATGTCAAAAAGCCCCCATGATTTTAATGGTTTGTGAGAGCAACATCATCCAAGATAACATCATCCAAGTTATCCCCATATATATATATATCTTTTCCCATCGATTGTACTTGTTCGAATTTCTGAGTTAAGTTGGTTTAGTTTACTATTGTTTCACAAAAAAAAAAAAAAAAGATTTACTATTGTTTAAATTTCAGGATGCTGTCCTCCAATCAGTTTACAGGGACGTTGCCAGCGGCTCTTGGTGATCTAAGAAACTTAACAAATTTGTAACTATTTCACATTCTAGCCATATAGTCTTCCCTTACTCCCAAAATGCTACATTTCTAAAAATTTTTACCTTAGAATTGATTAGTTTTCAAAGTTTAACTTAATAGATAATATAAGATTCAACTATAACGATTTCACCAATTTTGTTTTAATATTGGAACCAATATATCTTTCTTCTGAAATACAGCAGGATAAATGATTGCAACTTCAGTGGGTACATACCTGATTTCATACAGAACTGGAGAGACCTCACAAGACTGTAAGATTACTAATCGTTCGTACGGATTAAATGAATTATCTCATTACATCATGTATATATTCTTATTGATCATATTTGTTCTTTCTTAAGTGAAATGGTTGCGAGTGGACTGAAGGGACCCATTCCTTCAAGTGTATCTTCCCTTGAGAGTTTAACCGACTTGTAAGTAAAAAACCTCTTCTAATATTTCCAACTACATTAGCACATCTGCAGTGGCGGCTTAAGGTTTTTGGAGGCCTCAGACGAGATCAATTTTGGGGGCCTAGTTCATTACCATATAAACTAAAGTAAAAAAAAAGTAGCTCATCTTTTGTTATTGAACTACAAATAATAAAAAAAATATGCAGATATTGATGCAAAAATAAAAAAGACATTACTGCAATACAAATTATGTAAGGATACTCAATCCAAAATTCAAACACTAAGTCTAATATACAAAATTATGAGGCCTTAAAAATTTGGAGGCATAAAGCGATCACCTAGTCTCATAGTACTGTTGAGCTACCTCTGCACATGTTCTCCTTGAAGCAACTAGCAAGTAGAGGTGGCAAGGCAAAATAGTGGGTTGGGTAATGGGTCAACATAGGTCAACACAGGAATCAGTTGAGTTGCACTCAAACACTTTTTTGTCCCTTTTTGATTTCCTCAATAAATAATTTGCCTCAGTTAATTTTTAAAAAAAAAAAAAAAACAGAATTGTATGGTAATATTTTGAATCGTTGAATAAATGTAATCCAGACTTATACTTCTAGTAGACCATGGGGGACATTTAGATCATTTAACGGCTTAGCGCATATTCCTTTTAGATATATTAAATGATTTGACCGGTTTGAGATAGCATTATTTCTTAGTCGATCCATTAAATGGACGAAATGGCAGCCTCTAGTTTTCATGGCCAAGTTGATTATCTAGCCGTGTCATGTATTTCAGGAGGATTGGTGACTTGCCTGGACCAGCACAGGGATTTCCTCAAATTAACAATGCCAGTGGATTAATAAGATTGTACGTACAAATTTCTAATTATACTTTATAGGTGTAGTGAGTATTATGTTTAGGCGTACAGCTTTTGACAAGCTTCATTGTTGGTTTTAGGGTATTGAGAAATTGCAACATTTCAGGAGAATTGCCTGCCTATGTTTGGCAACTCAGGGAACTGGAATTGTTGTAAGTATACAAGAAATGCTTATTTTATTTACCTTTCAATATAAATTGTGGAAATGGTAACTGAAATGTTGCAAGTACGAACTCAATTTAGGATAGTCATTACCGTGAACAAAAGTCATTATGTTGAACATCTGACTAATATAATGAGAGTAGATGACTTTGAAGATTGTGTTATAAACAGTTTCGACCCACTTATGAATGGGTCGATACAGTTTTTGAATGATCTAGAATGTCTCATAGAGGTTAAATAAATAAAATGAAAATGAAACGTGTTCCCATTGGGATATACCACCTGAGTTATGTTAGACTCGAAACAAGATTATTGTAATATTTTTGATCTAATATAAGTTTTCAAATCAAGTTGGAATACTTAAACTTCAAAATTTTGCATAAAAGTGTTCTGGTCTAACTGACCTTACTCATATATAGTTTCCTGTTTTGATCTCGCCACTTTTGTCACTTCTAGTCATATAAGAGAATCCTGTGGGATTTCAATTCTGTTTCGATTGTATGAATTGATGTCCCTTTAACTATAATCGATTGTATGAATCCTGTGGGATTTCAATTCTGTTTTGATAGGGACGTAAGCTATAACAGGCTGGTAGGCGGAATATCTCCAAACATCATAGGGAGGAGCTTGAGATTTGTGTAAGTGCAATTATATTAAGTTTAGCCAGTCAAATTCGGGATAAACTTGGCTCATCTAAAATATAATGCTTCTCTGAATAGGTTTTTAACGGGTAACATGCTAACTGGAGACATACCAGACTCGCTATTGATAAATGGAGCGAGCATGTAAGTTAAATTCTGAATGATTATGTTTATCGCTTATAGTTATCAAAAAACTGACAGATACTTTTGATATATAGTGACCTCTCCTACAACAATTTTACATGGCAAGGACCTAATCGACCCTCATGTCGACAAAACACGTATGGATGCTTTTCTTGCTCAGTATTATATTTAGCAGGTGTTTGGATGTGCATTCCAAACACCCTTTTAGCAAACACTTGTAGTATTCCCTGGGGTTACTCTTTGGTGACTGGGCTCTCTTGCTCTTGTCGAATCGAGGAGCCTGTGCAAATCCAAGTTATACTATTAACTAACTCATTGCTTTGTAACTTTTATCAGGAATACATACATCAACTTGTTTAAAAGCTCTTCAACAGGGAACCCATTGTAAGACAGTTGTAGTTATTAATATGCCTATAGTTGTAATTTTACTAATTTGTTAAGTCATGAAGAGATACTCAAGTTCTTTTGTTCTTGGCATATGATGTTGATTGCTTTTTAATGTATACTATTAACAGACAGGACATACTTGCATGCAGAGATGATATCAAATGTCCAAGATGTAAGTAATTTTACCAAAGCATATTAGTATTTATTAGATATTTGTGCTTCAGATATATATTAGGGTATGTTTATTGCTATTAGGATTAATATCAATATAGATCATTTGGGCTGTGGTGGATTGAATCAAGTATTATGACATAGGAAGATCACTTATCTCTCCAAACTGTAATCATTATCGTGTTTTTTTAGTTTAGTATCACTCTGGTGTTATAAAATAGGTTGCACCGTCAAAAATTCTTCTTTTTGTTTCTCAATGAACTTGTCGCTAACGCTATGTGAAGATCAGATGCTAGGATAGTTAGGTGAATAGACAACTTTTGCAATTCAAAGAATTATTGCTGTATATACAGATCATTGTCAACTTTATTCCTATTAACTGAGCCGAGAAAGAGGTGGACAAATGTAATTATAACTGAGTCGATTTGGGTTACTATTTATAATCTGGAGCTGAAATAATTATTGAATTGATGTACTTTTTGTAATCATATCTGACACACTGATTATAAAGCTTGTACAGATAGTGTTTAACCTAACCTGATCAGAGCTCTTTTTAACTTATTCAAATATTAACCGCTATCCAACCCACCCATTTTGCCACCTCTAAAGATATGGTTTACTTTTGAGATTAAGTAGAGTAACTTCAACTTCAGATTAGTATGAGTATTTTAAGCAAAAAGATAACAATTTTAACATTAATCTTACTGTGATACTAATACCACCAAATTGATGTCGTTCCTCTCAACGTTATTTCATCTATCGCAGATGAATGTTCAATGCATGTTAATAGTGGTGGAAGTGATCTAACAATGAAAGAAAGTAATAGAGATGTTGTGTACGAAGGAGATGCAAATGTTGATGGTGGTTCATCTCGATTGTACATAAGCAATAGGAATTGGGGATTCAGTAGTACTGGTGACTTCATGGATGACAATGTTTACCAAAACACCCGATACATTTCAACGTTGGACAATTCAACAAGCCTATCTTCTGTTTACACAACTGCACGTCTCTCTCCACTTTCGCTTGTTTACTTTAGCCATTGTTTGGAAAACGGAGAATATGCTGTGAATCTACACTTTGCTGAAATACAGTTCAGTAATGATAGTACATATCGAAGCCTTGGCAAGCGAATTTTTGATATTTATATTCAGGTGATGAATATTGATGAGAGTGCTAAAATTAGGATGTTAAAATTCCATTCTATGTAACCATCGTTATTTTGCATTCCAAATTGATATAATTTTTTTAATAAAAAATAAAAAGTGTAAGATTAAAACTATCTTGGATCAGAATTTTCAGAGTTTGAGGGTTGTGATGTAAAAGTTGGTTACCCAAATTAGAATATAGATAAAATCTGGCTTCTTTTTATATAATTTAACCCTGTGAATGAATATGTGCATTCCCCCTGGTTAATAAAATGGCTAACGGGATCTTGTATGTAATGCAGGGGCAACTGGTTAAAAAAAACTTTAATATTGACGATGAGTCTAATGGAAGGGGAAACCCGGTGGTCATTCCGTTTAATGCTAGTGTAACAAATAACATTTTAGAGATACGCTTTTACTGGGCCGGTAAAGGGACAACACGCTTTCCAAGAAGAGGAGTTTATGGCCCCCTTGTATCAGCTATATCTGTCGACCCTTGTAAGTTGCCGTTTAAATGTAGTCTTTGGTCACCTGAAACAACATCAGGGATATGTTTTGTATTATATTGCTGTAGGTTAAGCTAGCAAATTACATGTGGTATATGGGTATCTAGTATTTTGATTCTTGACTAGGGAGCTTACATGGATGAACTCTTTGTGGCAGATTTCAAAACTTGTTCAGTTGGAGGGAAGAAAAATAAGAAAATCGCTTATGTTGGTATTGCTATAGGGGCGGCATGTCTTTTTTTGTTAGTGTTGGCCATAGTCTGGTGGAGACGCTCTTTAAAACACAATAAACGGAAAGATAAAGGTATGGATCAGTTACATTTTTAAGCAAGTCCGTCTTTTTTATTAACTGTATGCCCATAAATATAATATTACACAAGCTGCTATATAATCACAACTCGCAAGTATCAATTATCTATAATCCAAAAGTTTGGAAGTCCAATAATAACGTTATTTACAAAAGTTATGATGCACTTCTTGTCTTTTAAGGACCAATTGTGTAAAAGATTCTATTGTAGTTTTCAAAATTAATACGTGACATCTTTCCCAGTTCAACGATAAGTAGACTCTTCTTTTATAGGTGTAGAATCTTTCTTTTGAACACAGAGAGTTCATATTTGAATTTTAACCTGAAATATGTTCCCTTTTATCATTAAAGTTGATAACCGTATATTTGATAGAGCCATAGAGAGATAACAAGTTAGATGTATGTGATCGCATGTTCACAAAATGTATGCGTTATTTACTCATGCTGTAATCTTCTGTTGAGCAGTTTTGCAAGGAATGGAGTTTAAAACGATTTCATTTTCGTTAAAGCAATTAAAATCTGCCACTAGTAACTTCAATGTTACAAACAAGATAGGAGAAGGTGGTTTTGGCCCCGTTTATAAGGTAATACTATGGCACAAAATGATCACTCATATCTTGTGGTAACAGTTTGGACCCATTTATCAATCAATGGGTAAACTGGGGTTATGCATTGCCTCCTCGGGTTAAATGAGCTAAAATGAAAACGAGTTGAGTGGGTCAAGATGGTCAAGCCTGTCAAATGTGAACCAAAGTGTGTTCATAATGCATAAAACCTGGTAAACCGTTTTTATTGAAATATTCAGTGTAACAATATAGTTTTCGTATAAATTCTAGAAAAGAAAATACAAAGGGTGGTTGTTGCTTGGCCTCACCTGTTTCTAACCATACAAAAACTACACGCTTTGACCTGATAGGTGCACTGCTCATCATGGCGTTTTAATTCGATGTATATATTCTCAAGTTTTGTACTGTTTTGTGTATGGTTTGGTGCAGGGTACATTGTCTGATGGAACAGTTATTGCAGTAAAACAGCTTTCATCCCAATCAAGACAAGGGAATCGAGAATTCTTAAATGAAGTTGGCGTGATATCTTGTTTACAACACCCGAACCTTGTGAAGCTTCATGGATGCTGCATTGAAGGAGATCAGTTGATGCTCGTATACGAATACATGGAAAATAATAGCCTTTCCAATGCTTTGTTTGGTTAGTACACCCCCCCCCCCACCCCCCCCCCACCCCCGGCTCTTTCTCAAACAGTATACATACATGTCATATTTCACTATTATCAAAATTATACATTTAAACTGATTCAAGATCAAAATATAGTTTGTTTTGACCTTGTAAGGCATTTTTTTCTTAGGCTTTCTAAACTAGCATTCTGTACAGCAATTTGAACTGTGATGCACTTTTTGGATTTACATTTCCTTTTTAATTTTGAAGTCCATGTAATAAAATTGAAAAGTAAGTAAGTTTGTTTTTGTACATTTGTTACTAATAGTAACATTACGTTCTATAGGTTTGAATAACAGCGAGCTGAAGTTGGATTGGCCAATGAGGTTTAAGATTTGTATTGGTATAGCTAAAGGTTTAGCTTTTCTTCATGAAGAATCAAGGCTCAAAATTGTGCATAGAGATATCAAAGCTACTAATGTTCTTCTTGATAAAGACCTGAATCCGAAAATTGCAGACTTCGGGTTAGCAAGGCTAAGTGACGAGGACCAAACTCATGTCAGCACTCGTGTCGCAGGAACAATGTAATTCTTAAAATCTTTATCTGTTTGTTTTTGCCAATATCAACAAACTATTCGGGTTATATGTTTTATCGTTAATGTGCAAACGGGTTAAGCACAAGATTTAACTGAAAAAAACAAACTGTCAGATAGGTCAAGGAGTATGTGAAACAGGTTGAAACTCATTCGAATGCAATAATGCTTCTAACTGCCTTTATTAAATCTTAACTGTTGTAAGACAGTTTTTCAATCATGCTTCAGCTGGAAAAAGGGACTGATATGATTGAAAAATTGGACCGAACATGACCCATTTAGACCAATAGTAAGATTACGCGTATTGACCTGTTACACAACTTGGATATTTAGCCACCACTGCATTTCATCTTTAAGTAGATTATGGTTTTCAGTTGTCATAGCCTCTTTTTTTCCTATTTTAACGATACCTTGATTTATCTGTAGAGGATATATGGCACCGGAGTATGCACTATGGGGTTTCTTGAGTGACAAAGCGGATGTTTACAGCTTTGGGGTGTTGGCTTTGGAGATTGTGAGCGGAAAGAACAACACGAGTTATATTCCTGGTGATGGCTGTATATGTCTTTTAGATTGGGTATGTCAATTTCTCTTTCTAATAACACATTAACTGATTAAGGGATAATTACATTGAATAAGTTAACCATGGTGTGCATCATCGATCAAAGACATACACACCGTGGTTACATCACGACAAGGGTAAAAATATCCACCCATAAACTAATAAACTAGCATGTGGTTCTTCTAAAAAATAACAAGTTGGAATTAGTCTGTTGGACCTTAAAGTCATCTGAGATAGTCTTAAAAACGATATGGACATTTTGCAGGCTTGTCAGTTGCAAAATAGCAAAAACTACAAAGAGCTATTTGATGAGAAATTGGGTTCTCAAATCAACAAAGAAGAAGCGGAAATCGTGGTGAAAGTAGCTCTCTTGTGCACAAATGGTTCTCCGTCTATAAGGCCCATTATGTCAGAAGTAGTGAGTATGCTTGAAGGTCAAACATGTATCCCAGAGCTCGACCCAGAAACAAGTGGTTACTCGGAAGATTTGAGATTCAAAGCTATGAGAGACTTTCGCGAGGGAAAATACACTCAAACTCAAAGTCAATACTCTTCCACGGTTCAAACAGATCCAGCATTTTCAGTGTCCTCTTATGATCATTCTGAGGTTGACCCAGTCATCTCCAGATGATACAAAAGACTAGATCTTCGTTTATAGCATACCAAAAGTTTCAGACCAAATATAGAATCCGATCAAGCAACTCTTTAGTTTTGTAAAACCATTAACTTTTAGTTCATACAGTTGTGTAAATACGGTGCAAAATGTACTATAGACACTGTAAAGGGATTGCATCAAGAAAAAAAATTGTAATAATTAGCAAATAAATCTCTAACATATTAACAAAGATCCAAAAGCAAAACTAAATGGCTTAAAATAAGTTTTTGGCGTGTTTTTGTCAAACATCCAAAACTAAATCATGATGAGCATTGCCTAGAAAAAGATAACTAAAACCATGATTGATTTTAGTCAATAGATGAGAAACCACCAAGAAAAAAACGTATGATGAAAATAAATTGTACTAAAATTACATCTGACAAACCATTATATACAAATATACATAATATATATGCTAGCCATGAAATACATCACTAATAATTGAAAAGTCAATTCACTATTTCATCTACAGAAAATTCATCTTCAAGTTCATTTTCTGAAAAGTCATCATCAATTTCATCCTCTTCAGAGTTATCAGTTGCAGATTCTACATCTATGTTGTTGGAGAATCCAGATTCGAACATTTTGCGCCTTTGAATCGCGACCTCTACCTTTTTAAGAAATTCCTCATCTGTGCTTGAGAGCATGTAACGAAGCTTAAAATTTACATGATTATCCATGAGAATCTTGTGCCGGGGTATAATTCGACCTTCAAGAGAATAGCTAAAAAAACTGCAAAAAAAAGCCTTACCTTCATCAATGTGTTGGATCAATCACCTTTAAGATACTTTTGCTCAAATACATCACATGTCCATATTAATCAAAATCTTAAAAAAAGCAACTCATTTGATGTTCAAAGCCAAAGTGCATTTCATCGTACTACAGAGTAAAACACTCTCCCATGGAATCTAAGCAAACCAAACAAAACAATTTGACAACTAGAGGATGCAATTTCAACCCATTTACTTATATCCGGGTCAAATATGGGTTAGGTTTTATCTGAAAGCGGTCCAAGGTTAAAGAAAATGCTAAGAAGTGGGTTGAAAGTTGTCAAAACTCAAAAGAGGAGTATTTTCAATACATAAAAGCTTTTAAAACATTATTATTCAAAATTTCAAAGTGTTCCCAACCCGCCCGATCCTACCCACCTCCACCAATGGCAACCCCTTATTTAACCCACCCAACCCACTCATTTTGGTACCTCTGATGACACTTGAAACAAACTATCAGTTTTGTGCAAGCAATACTACTTTAACAGGTATATAATATTTAGATCTAGAGTATACCGTGGAAATTCAATGAGATCACTCAGAGGGCGGACCATGGTTCTTCTTAGATATCGATATTTTGGGCGAAGGATGTCAATATTGTACCGAAGCAACATAGGGAAATCTGCAATCATAGCACCTAAAGTTGTAATATCTATGCCAATAGACAAAAAGTATTTGACATTAGGGTCCAACTTCTTTGATATGCTGCATCCCAAGAGCTCCGGCCCCAACCCTATCACCTTTCCAATGTCTGTCCGGGAAACTCCAGCTTTCGTCAACAAAAATATTACCTGCCACATTTTAGCCAAACAATGTCCATAAACCAAGTAGAGGTAGAAAAAGAGCAGATAAATGACATGGCAAAACAAATATTTATGGAATCGATCACGTTAGTTAACCCGAAAAACTTTCTTTTTCCATCCAAATACTTTGTTCTTTAATATATAATCAGCGTATCATGTACAATTATAAAAGCATTTGAACCCCTTTAACCCATTTGACTAGTTTCCTTGAACACAACTATATTTATATTATCCGTGTGACCCCCTTAGACATATAACAATAGCACAATATAAGTTTTTGACAGTAAAAGAGTTGAAATTGCTGCCTCTAATACAAAGATCTTTGGTAACCATCAATATAGTTGATGTTTGACTGCATAGTCTAGTTTTTTGCATGTTCACAGTTCACACTTTTACCGTGCCCTTCATGCTATTCCTGGTTTTAGGGAGTGCAGAAGGCAAGTTATATGACAAAAAGAATAATAATTATAATAATTTTACAGAATCGTATACCAGAGAAGCAAAAAGAAAGGGTGTTGGTATATACCACAGGCCGTATCTTCTTGTATAGGCTATATGTTAGTAATGATGGAAACTTGACAAGCATACTGGCAATTCCACTTTCTTGAACGCCTATATCACGAAAGAATTGCACCTTCAAGTTTAAAAGTTAAAATGTCAATAAAATTATAGAAAAAAGATTTGAAACAATAAATAGCTTCATTTGTGAGCAAATATAGTAACCATAACTATAGTGAGCAAATATCTAAAACTTCATTTGTTATACCGCTTCATTCAAACATAAAAACAACCTTTTCCATGCATAGACTATGTATCTTCATTTTGAACCAAAAAGTCAAGTTTTAACTTTCAGTTTTCAAAAAGGGATAAAGAGTAATAATATTTTATCTAAAGAAATAACAATCATACCTTTTGAACAATATTGGTCTCCAAGTCAAAACAAAAGACCATGGGCTTAACAGTAAGAATTCTCCTCATACCACCTCGAGAAATTCCAAGATAATAGAGGTACTTAACAAGAGGCTTCCATCTTTCTTCAATGCTACATCCCATTAATTGTGGTCTAAATGCAAGTAATCTCCCGACATCTTCATTACCAAGTCCAAATTCCTTTAGGTATGCAACCTGAAACCAGAGTGTATTGTACTCATTCATTTATCAGTATTACTCTACAGAAAGTAAAGACCACTATTGGTTCTATGCCAACAATTTAACTATACAGTTTGATCACTTCCACATAATCCAATTAGTAAGAACAGCACAAAAGATTTCATGTAGATCTCCAATCGAAAGATTAGGTTGTTCAACTTTATAGTTAAAGTTTACCACTTTACGCGGACATAGAGACTACAGCATAAGGAAATAAATACTTCCACATAGGATATGTATAAAGAAAAAATAAACTAGAGGTGGTAACTTTGACCCATTTACTTAAGAACGGATTGATATGGGTTCTGTTTTATCTCTAATGGGATCACAAGAGTCAAATACCAAGCGGGCAAAGTTGCCAAAGGTCTGTAACTCTGTTTATAGTGCCTATAAGGCTATAACCTCAACAATCATTTTATTTAAAAAATAACATTAATATTATACTAATATTACTTTTATAATCATAGTTAAGACGCTTACTGTCTTTAAAATGTAATATTTCGAATATTACGTCAACCTACCCTGGCCCGACCCATTTTCACTCATTACCTACACCCTCAGTCTGCATATTAAATTATTAATCCACATTTTAACTATAAATGCATGACTTGAACAATAAAACTTGAATACCTTTTCATTCATTTCCTCAAGGGTATAGAACCCAAGCACTTTGGGGAAGTCAAAAACCATAGTCCCAAAATCTTTCTCATTCATACCCATATCAAAGTAAAAACTCATGCGAGTTTTCAGTTCCTCCATGCTAAAAGTCAACAACTCGGGACACCTACTAACAATATAACCCATCCACTCCCTTTTAACCCCATTTTTCTCCAAACACCAAACAATATCATCCAACTCTTCAATGTTGCGTTCTAATACATTTTCTCCAGCTCTAAGTAATGCAACCCCTATAAATCTCCCAGTCACATGAATTGACTTGAGCCAGTCTGCAGTATTCCTGATCGATTCAATATTCCCTCTTGAATTGCAAATTAGCTTCCCAATTTGGGGATATGACAATCCGTTGTGTTTAAGCCACCTACAAGATTACAAATCCCTTCAGGCAAAAATATTTCCCATATGCAAATTGGCACCATATTGGTCTATCCTTACATGATGAAGGACAACCTAACCTTATGCAAGGAAAACTCAACATCATAAAAACATCAAAGTGAAAAAAGATTGTAAATATGATGCTTTTTAGATAATTTGCAGTAGCTACTTCACAATATCATTGAAACTGAAAATTTAGTATAACAAAGTAGAAAGTTGAAAAATAAAAAAATAAAATCTAATGTGAGACCTAATAAATTTCACGTGGTCTAATCAATATTCAAGTGGCCGTTTCCAGACACTTCCTTGGCTAATACAAGGCGTTAACCCAGAAAGGTTTCAAACCAAGGATAATGTGAGACCTTCATGACGTCTTACTCTGAGGATGTTTACTTTCTTGACAAGGATGATATGTGAATAAGAATGTATACGAGCTTTACTACATCTAAGCCAACCATCTCAAGGTAGCTTAATGGTAAGGCATCCGCAAGGTCTTGGAAAGACCAAGGCCCCTAGATAAAACACCTTGGGATGGCCAGGAAAAATCCCAAAAACGGCCATGGAAGTATCAATTAGACCACATACGTCGGAGCCAAAAGCACTCGACTTTTTCCAACGTAACCTAAACAGAAATCCATCTCCCTATTTAACTACATTTAAGCTAAGGCATCTATTTGAGTAAATAAACTATACACTAAAATTAAACACAGGCATAAAATATAGTAGTAGCATGTATTCAAAATCTATAAACCTTATCAAAGGAACAACATTTGAGGTTTCCAAGCAGGCTTTAGCACGAACATTAAACGAAGAATTCGCAAATTCAGGCAAACGTTTCAAGGCAGCAGCTTGAATCATAACATAATCAATAAAAACCGGAAACAATCTCGAAGCAAGATTATTCGTATAAGTAATCCCAAATCTGCCTTTTCTTATCATAAATTCTTTAAAAATCTCAACTGTCACTTCCCTTCTTATCTCAAGTGCTCTCATAATCACTTCATAATCATCATCATTATTATTATTAATAACATCTTTAATTTCTGGCTGAGATTGAAGATAAATTGAGCCCGGAAATTGCGGGGTTTTCTTTCTTGACATGGATAAGTCCAAAAGCTTTGAAATTTCTTCATTATTGTAAGAAGGCCCATTTGGGTTTTGGAGTAATGTGGATTTGGCGTTGTGGGTTCGAAGGATTTTGTCGTGGTTAAGAGAGGAGGCAGAAATGGGTCGCGTGTGGCGGCGCGTGAAGGGTATGGAAGATGTTGAGGAAATGGGGCACCGGTGGAGGGTTTGGAAGCAGTGGTGGTGGTGGTAGTGGTTGTGTTGGGAGTGGCAAGACATTATTGTTTTTTGGATAAGAGTCGGTCGTCACAAAGTCGTATTGTTTTAACATTTGGTTTCGAGTAATAACGTAAATGAACCGAAACATGAACAGTTCAGTAGAAAGTTTCGTTCGTTTAGTATGCACACAACTTTTGTTCGTTCACTTATGTTCATGAACACAAACAAACGGACAAGAACAAACCATTATGTTCGTTTATCCGTTCGTGAACCGTTCATTAATCTAAACGAACGAACATAAACAAACTCTCGTTCGTGTTCGTTCAGTTCGTTTACAGCCCTAGTTTTGAGACGTTGTTGATTGGTGACAGGGTTATGCATTAGTCGAATCGAGCATTTGATATGGATATAAAAAATGTATGCTTGGATCGAAGGGTAGCCTTATCGATTCAATATCATCTAAACAAGTTATGTTGCTCGGATGTGATCGAACAAAAAAAAGTTTATTATGTGCAATTTTTTATAAAAAAAATATATTCACTTCGATCAAATTAATTTGAAAATTAATATGTCAAAAGTTCTATTATTTATCGATTGTTATTGATTTGGAGTTTTTTTTTTTTTAAGTAAATGAGATAGAGTTAAAATGTTGGACTTAATTAAAATATAAATTTATTGTAGCTCAAATAACTTTTTCAGTACATAGGGCCTACATACGGACAATGAGGGCGATAGCCCTGAGCAACATTCTAACTAAGAACAATAATTGTAGTCCTAATGTCTTATCAAATGTCAACATGTGTAGTATATAGAATACAAGTTATAGATATACTCTACAACATTAGTAGGACATAATCTTAAGGTCTATAACAAGAACCGTAGACTATGCATACTAGATAAAGTTATTGCCCTTACAAACTACTCGTATTTTATTAATAAAAAAAATAAAAATACAAGTATACAATTTACTTTGGGCGTTACTCATAAGAACTACACTAAAACAAACATTTAGTATACCTCCTATATATAAACTATATTCTTGTTAAAACTATTAGAAACTTCTAACCTTTTTGCAAAACATATAACAACTTCTAAAGCAAAACAAAGTACCTACATTTATCTTAATCTTTACACCACTCAATATCGTCATCATCACCAATAGTCGTCTCCATCATCAACCGTCCCCGCCACCACATGATCTTTGTAAACGTCGTCCATATTAATTTACGCCATCTAAGCCTTAACAATTAAAATAATTACATTTATATCATTTATCTACACTACTTGACGTCGCCACAACTACCACCGGTCGCCGCCACCACATTGATCGCCACATTGTGCAAACATCCATCTATGGTATACTAAAACGTTCCCCCTATCCGCATTTTAAAGACAAGGAACTAAAATACAAAACATCGTTTTTTCTAAAAGCCCATATAATTTTATAAATTGTGAAGTGATCAAGTGAGAACCACCAAAGAACTATTTCTAAAGGTTACGTCCGTACCGTATCCAACCGCCACCATCTCTTGGATCACCGTCCATCAAATCCATATCATTCCTATATGCGTCCGGTGACAACCCCTTTAAAATAGATAAGGCAACGCCCATACTGTAATCCCACGTTTTCAACACGTAATCCATATGATTTTTTTAAAAAAATTTTTTCTTGTTTCGAATGGAATGGGGTTTTGTTAAAAATAAAATAAATTTTAAAATTCAAAAAATAAAAATTCAAAAAACATACCAAACAGGAGATATATGTCTGTAAAATTATAAAAAAATATAATGTTGGTTTTATGCTTTGTATGTATTTCTTATATTTACTTTTTTTGTAGAAACAAATTCGAAATATGCCTGTAATATTGAAAAAATTACATTGTATCATGGGTTGAGGTGACTACCTACATCGTCTCCCAAGCTAAATTCGTTTCTGTATCCAACACATTGGGTCAGGTTTTGTACGTATGTTTGCCATTTATATTTTTCATATCATTTTGACCCATTGAAAAGGTTTTTGTTACTTGTTAGCATATTTTTATGTCAATCTATTAACATGGTGATAATTCTCATTGATGGATAGATTCGTATTCATGATAGCGTTGAACTGCTAATTGTTGAAATACGAATAAAGATAGAATGCATTCAAGCGGGTTTGGCTTACTAACCAACACTTTGCTTTATTTATTGACATTAAGAGGATGAAAACTGATTATTTACTTGTCATATTAGCCCACAATCATGAAGCTATCTCACATCACATCTCATACTCTCTGAGTTCTTCAACAACTTTGACCCAAAAAAGTAAAAAATTATTACGGAGTAATATTATCCATTCCATTCACTTTTGTAAAAATTTAGCCCCATTCCGACATATTAATCATATCCCATAAGATTGTTTTAACTACATCAAAACTCAATTCACTTCAACATTACATTTAGGAGTCCACAATTAACCATAAGTACTAAAAAAACATTATAATTAATTGAGGTATAGATTAATTAGTAAAAAAATTGTTTATAGTTACAATAAGGGTCAAATACAATACAAATTATAATCAAACGAGATATGTCACCCAGACGTTGCCCCGAAAGAAATTATATTTATTATGTTCTATATATGTGTCCGAATAGTGCAAAGTCTAGGGGCACTATTTTGTGGCGGGGATTGTAACTTTTCATAAGCTTTCCATTTGTAACTCAACGCTCGAACTTTGCTAATTTCTTTTTTTAAGGATCGACGAATCAAATGATATTATAAAAGATAATTAGTATGAAAGTAAAAATTTTAAATTAAAAATACAAAATAATAATACAAACATAGTTAAAGCTAACTCCCAAAATTAATGAAAATCAAAAATTAAATTAAAAACTAATAATTGAAAGAAAAATATCCCTAAAAAAATATATTAGAAACCATAAAAAAATCACATGAACCTTTCAAAAACTTTTAAAATTAAAATTAAAATGGTATTTTAGTAAAATAAGTTATCTTGATTATATATAAAAATGAGTATGTGACTGTAAGACACCTAAGTTGGATGTAGAACCCTTGACATACTAATTTTTTTAATATATATATATATATATATATATATATATGGAAAAAGTGAATATGAGGTTATTCTCCATCTAAGCTTATATGGGGAACCCCTCACACACAAATATCTTAATAATATTTATATTTTAAAAAAATGATAGGGTCCCCATGATATTTATGGATTACAAAAGAAATTGTGAGGGGTTCCTCATCTAAGATTAGATGGGGGATAACTCCATATTCACTTCCCCCTATATATATATATATATATATATAGGAGAAATATATATATAGGAGAGAGATCAAATAAGAAGGTGTCTTAAGGAGAGAAGGGAGAGAAGGTCTTATGAACCAATCAGAACGTGACATGTGATTTTAAAAAAAAAAAACGCGGTGGCATTTTTGTAAATAAATCAAACTTTTGTCAGTCTAGTTCTGGGTCAGCTTGGGTCTGGGTCAGCTCGGGTTATGTATATATATATATACATATATAGGGGGAAGTGAATATGGGGTTGTTCCCCATATAAGCTTAGATGGGGAACCCCTCACAATTTCTTTTCTAATCCATAAATATCATGGGGACCCACCCTGACCCCAAGCTGACCCAAAACCCGTAATCTACATTTGTGTAGATTAATCTATATTTGTGTAGCTTAATCTACATTTGTGTAGATTGTGTCAAGCTGACCCAACCCAAGCTAACCAACCTGACCCAGACCCGAAGCGGACCCAACATGACCCCAAGCTGACCCAATCAGACCCTGGCCCCAATCTGACCAAACTGATCATGTTGACCAACCAAGCTGATCAGAACCCAATGTAACACCCCAAATATTTTAAGGTAAAAGAAATTAACCTTTTTTCATAGTTTTGACATTAAATTAATTTCCTAGTATTTTATTTTTGGATATGGGGTTAATTTAGTTGGAACTTTAACGAATGACGGGTAAAAATACCCACAAAAAGAGAAAAAGGGCGTGGCAAGCCCCCGATGTGCCAACCATCTCACTTGTGACGAATCATTCTTCCACCCATTAATTTCTTCTTTTTCATTCTCTACATGCATTTCATTCCATTCTCTCAAAATCAAGCTAAACTCCTCCAAATTCAAGGATAAGAAACATTCATAATAATCATCACCATCAAATAATCTTCATTCAAGATATTCAAAAGCTAGGGTTTGTGGGTTTTGAGTGGTGGTGGCCGAAAATTTCAAAGAAGAAAGGGAAAGGAGGATTTTCAATTTAAGTCTTGAATTAGATCATTAAATCTTGAGGTATTGAATTCCCTTAATTTAGTTTTATCTTTTTTTTGAAATTAGGGTTCATGAGTGAACCAATTTGGGGCATGGTAGTTGATTTGGCGGCAAGCCCATGTGGGGCATTATGAGGCCTAAGAATCCCGAATGTTGATATGATGTGAGGCCTAAGAACCTCCGGGGCCTAACAA
This sequence comes from Erigeron canadensis, assembly GCF_010389155.1. Classification (NCBI taxonomy): domain Eukaryota; kingdom Viridiplantae; phylum Streptophyta; class Magnoliopsida; order Asterales; family Asteraceae; genus Erigeron; species Erigeron canadensis. The sequence continues at coordinate 14,017,543 of NC_057769.1, read as the reverse complement.
TCCCGATAGATGTGATTGTTTAGCTTATATGGATCCATATATGTATTGTTTGTGTGCAAGGTGAATATGAAAATGTGACATGACGATGCCATAGATTACATGTGAAAGTCCTTGTACTATGCCCTCCTTCGTATTCGTAAATGTATGCAAGTATATTCACTAAGCCTTTGCTTATATTTTAGTTGTTTACTCTTTTATAGGTAGTTCCGGAAGAAGGAACTAGTGTGGTTGAATTGAAAGATTTGATAGAGCTTGAAGTGGTATTTTGCAAGATTTGAAGTGTGTTTTGTAAAGTTTGTTTTGAAATCTGAAGGTCACAAGTTCGGTTTAGCGTCAAAATGATTTTAGGGTTGCTGATATGCTGCCCACTACGGCGCAGTAGGGGTGATTTTACCCACTGCGGCGCAGTGGTTTTCCTCGTCCAGAATTGATGTTCTTCCCACTGCGGCGCAGTGGGAGGGTGTCAAACCCACTGCGGCGCAGTGGGGCTTTGTCCCTGTCCTTGCCGAGGCTTTCCACTGCGGCGCAGTGGGGAGTGCTCGACCCATTACGGCGCAGTGGAGTGTAAAATATATATATATATATATATATATATATTTGTAAATTTTCGGTTTATCGAGTTGGGTCCTTTTAAGTTGGTATCAGAGCCAAGGTTTAAGGGATTTAGGTATTCCCTCGTGTAGAGAGTGCCTACACTTAAACCTTAGTTGAGACTCGACCTTAGGCATCCGAAATTTTATATGGGACCGAAAGATGTGTTTGATGATGCTAGTTTGTCAATTTGCTAGTATTTGAAGCACAATAAGAAGCCGACCTTATTGTGGTTGGAATACTAACAGATTTATAAACCAACGGCATCAAACCTTGGAACGGTTTTGTATAAAGTTATAGGTTTCGACCATAGCTCGTGAGGAGGAACAGGTTGTGTGCTTAAACTAGTTCATTTATTCTTATTATAGTATGGAAGAGCAACCCCGTCATGAAGAAATCGAGCACAACGAAGAAGAAGAGCCCGTATTTGATGAGGCTAGCATGGATATATCGGATCAAATAGGGAGAGCATTAGAAAAGTATACTCCTATCTTGCTCAAAAGATTGAATCAAACCTTATAAGGAGCGGTGAATGATCACATCGCTCAAATTATTAAAGAAGAAGTTGCAATCTATGTGCAACGGGAATTCGAGAAGCGTGATGCCAAAGATAAAGGCAAGAAAATCGAAGACGAAAAGGAGGTGGAAGTTACGAGGGAAAGAACCTACAAGAAAAAGTTCACTTTTCGGGACTTTTAGGTATGCCACCCACCTGAGTATCACGGTGATCGAGATCCTATTGTTTGTACTCGGTGGATCTCAGAAATTGAAGGGGCATTCCGTACTAGTCAATGTCCCTCACACTTGAAGGTGATCTTTGCGGTGGGTATGTTAAGAAATAGTGGAAAAAGGTGGTGGGATGGGTTGTTGGCTATTAAGAAGAGGGCACTAGATAATGTTGAGTGGCCCGAATTTAAAAACATGTTTTTCAAAGAATTTCGATCGGAGGCCGAGGTAACTAAGTTGAGGAGTGAATTCCTCAATGATTGTCAAGGCAACATGAGCTTGAACGAATTTCGAGCCCAATTATTAGACAAAGCTCAATTTTGTCCGGAGTTTCTTGAAAATGACCAATTGCTCAAGGAGCAATTTTATTTGAAGTTGAGAAAGAATCTTCGGGAGAAGATTAGCTTGCGTCAAATGGAGTCTTTCTCCATGTTGGCGGATGTGTCCCGGGATCATGAAATTGAAATGTCTAGGTTCGACGAAGGTGTTTTGAAAAGAAGGTATGAAGATGTAAATTCTCCAAGCAAGCGGCCTAGACAAGAGGGTAGTTCCGGGAACCACCCAAATAAAAGAAATGTCCCATTTTGTCGTCAATGCAAGAAGAATCATTCGGGGGTTTGTAGAGCGGCGGACAAGGGTTGTTACACTTGTGGGAAGCCGGGGCACACTAGTCGGGAATGTAGGTCTAAACCTCAAAGACCCATTATATACTTTAAGTGCTTTGAAGAGGGCCACATGAGAAGCTCATGCCCAAAATTGACGGAGGAGGAGAGGTTAGAAGAAAGAAGAAGGGAGGCGGAGAGGAAGAATGCCCAAACACATGGGAATCAAAGAGGAAGATCCATTCAACTCTCCGTGGAACAAGCAAGAAACACCGATGATGTTGTCACAGGTACATTCCTTGTATATAATGTGCCTATGCGTATTCTTTTTGATTTGGGAGCGAATAGATCATTTGTTGCTATTAGAATGATTCATGTTATTCCCGTGTCTAAGTCATGTTTAGAAAATGCTTTGCAAGTTGAGGTTGGTAATGGTAGGATGGAATTAGTAAAGGAGGTGTATAGAGGGTGTGAGATAAAAATTTCTTTGGAACTCTTCCAAGCCAATTTAATTCCTTTTCCGATGGGAGAGTTTGATATAATCTTGGGTATGGATTGGTTGAGCTCATGTAGTGCAAAAATCGCTTGTGATGAAAAAGCCGTATATCTAAAAACTTCCAAAGGGGATGACTTGGTGGTTTATGGTGATAGGAAGGAACGTTCTATACCCGTGTGCACTTTTGCTCGTGCCAAACGTTACATAGCCCTTGGATGTCACGCTTATCTTGCTCACATCATTGATGTTAAGAAGAGACCTCTTTCTATCGAAGACATCCCCATTGTTAAAGATTTCGTCGATGTTTTCCCCGAAGACTTGTCGGGCATTCCTCCCGAACGGCAAGTTGAATTCTCCATTGATCTCATCCCGGGGGCTAACCCCATTGCTAAAGCTCCTTACCAGTTGGCTCCAACGGAAATGCAAGAGATGATGAAACAACTCTAATAATTGCTTGATAAGGGCTTCATTCTACCTAGTAACTCTCCTTGGGGTGCACCGGTACTATTTGTCAAGAAGAAGGATGGAAGCATGCGTATGTACATCGATTATTGTGAACTCAACAAAGTCACCGTAAAGAACAAATATCCCTTGCCTAGAATTGACGATCTATTTGATCAACTTCAAGGAGCTTCGTATTTTTCAAAAATCGATCTTCGTTCGGGTTACCATCAACTCAAAGTGCGTGAAGAAGATATTCCAAAAACCGCCTTTCGGATTCGTTATGGTCATTTTGAGTTTGTTGTCATGCCTTTTGGACTCACAAATGCTCCCGCGGCTTTCATGGACCTTATGAACCGTGTTTGTCGTCCTATGCTCGATAAGTCCGTGATCGTTTTCATCGATGATATTCTCATTTATTCTAAAAGTTCATCCGATCATGAAGTTCATTTAAGGGAGGTGTTGGAAACGATACGTAAGGAGAAACTCTATGCCAAATTCTCCAAATGTGAGTTTTGGTTAAGAGAAGTGCAATTTCTTGGTCACGTGGTTAATAGTGAAGGAATTATGGTGGATCCGGCCAAGATTAATGCGGTAATGAAGTGGAAGCAACCTAAAAATCCATCGGAGATTAGAAGTTTCCTTGGTCTAGTGGGCTAATACCGTCGTTTCATCCAAGACTTTTCTAAAATAGCTTCCCCATTAACCAAGTTGACTCGAAAGAATATCAAGTTTGAATGGAAGAGCGAGCAAGAGATGGCTTTCCAACAACTACGCGAAAGATTAAGCCAAGCACCGGTCCTTGTTTTACCCGATGGTCTTGAAGATATGGTGGTGTATTGTGATGCATCATCTAATGACCTTGGTTGTGTTCTTATGCAACGGGGTAAAGTCATTACCTATGCTTCAAGGCAATTGAAAGAGCATGAGAAACGGTATCCTACTCATGATTTGGAGTTAGCGGCGGTGGTTTTTGCTTTGAAAATTTGGCGCCATTACCTTTATGGAGTCAAGTTTACCATTTATTCCGATCATAAAAGCCTCGAATATTTCTTTGAGCAAAGAGATCTTAATAATCGACAAAGAAGATGGTTAGATCTTTTGAAAGATTATGATTGTGAGATTTTATATCGTCCCGGGAAGGCTAATGTTGTGGCGGACGCTTTGAGCCAGAAGGGTTCTCATCATGCTTTGGTTGTTTCTCCCCTATGGGTTTTGATCACCAACGATTTCTTTGATCAAGTTAAAGAGGCTCAAGAAAAGGCCTTGCAACGGGATCCCAAAAGAGAAAGAATTCAAGGTCAAATTCAATATTTTACTAAGGATTCTCGTGGTCTTACCTTACGTTTTGGGAGGATTTGGATCCCATTCTCTTGTGAGTTGAAGCAAGTTCTACTTGATGAGGCTCACAAATCCAAGTACTCCATCCACCTCGGTGCTACAAAGATGTATCATGATTTAAAGGTGGAATATTGGTGGCCCGGTATGAAGCGAGATGTGGTGAAGTATGTTGAAAAATGCTTGACTTGTGCACAAGTGAAAGCGGAGCATCAGAAGCCTTATGGTATGTTGCAACCGTTGGAAATTCCCAAATGAAAGTGGGAAGAGATCACCATGGATTTCATCACAAAATTGCCAAAGACCCCTAGAAATCAATTTGATACAATATGGGTGATAGTTGATAGACTAACCAAGAGTGCCTTGTTTCTTCCTATCCGTGAGGCATCATCATCCGAAGTGTTGGCAAAGATCTACGTGAAAGAAGTTGTAGCTAGACAAGGAGTTCCTATCTCCATTGTTTTGGATAGAGACACTCGTTTCACTTCTCACTTTTGGCGGAAATTTCATGAAGATATGGGTACCAAGCTCAAGCTTAGCACCGCCTATCACCCACAAACGGATGGCCAAAGTGAGAGAACCATTAAAATGCTTGAAGACATGCTTCGAGCATGTATAATTGACTTTGGAGGCACTTGGGATCTTCACTAACCTTTGGTAGAGTTCTCATACAACAATAGCTACCATTCTAGTATTCAAATGCCACCGTATGAAATGTTGTATGGCAGGAAGAGAAATAGGTGGTACGGAAGTGGTGCTGAAAACCATTGAGAAGATAGATGTGATCAAGGAAAGATTGAAAGCGGCTCAAGACCGACAAAAGTCTTATGCGGATAGACGAAGAAGGCCAATTGAATTCAGTATTGGTGATCGTGTTTTGTTGAAAGTATCCCCATGGAAAGGTGTCCTACGGTTCCGAAAGCGTGGAAAGTTAAGCCCTCGTTTTATTGGTCCATTCAAGATTGTGGCTAAAGTTGGCAAGGTTGCTTACCGTTTGGAGTTACCGGAAGAGTTATCGGGAATTCGCCTTACTTTTCATGTGTCACATCGTAGAAAATGCCTTACTGATGAGTCTTCCTATGTACCATTGAATGAAATTGAGGTCGATAATAAGTTGAAATATATTGAAGAGCCGATTGCCATAGTCGAGGAAGAGCTTAAAATAGTACAAATTAAGACGGTGAGAACTTACAAGATATTGTGGAAGCATGGTAAGATGTCCGATTGTACATGGGAATTCGAGCATGATGTGCTACTTTATTATCCGTCTTTGCATATGGCTTGGATCATGAGGTCGTGATCCGTTCCAAGTGGGGGAGAGTTGTAACACACCAAATATTTTAAGGTAAAAGAAATTAACCTTTTTTCATAGTTTTGACATTAAATTAATTTCCTAGTATTTTATTTTTGGATATGAGGTTAATTTAGTTGGAACTTTAACGGATGACAGGTAAAAATACCCACAAAAAGAGAAAAGGGTGTGGCAAGACCCTAATGTGCCAGCCATCTCACTTGTGATGAATCATTCTTCCACCCATTAATTTCTTCTTCTTTTTCATTCTCTACATGCATTTCATTCTATTCTATCAAAATCAAGCTAAATTCCTTCAAATTCAAGTATAAGAAACATTCACAATAATCATCACCATCAAATAATCTTCATTCAAGAAATTGAAAAGCTAGGGTTTGTGGGTTTTGAGTGGTGGTGGCCGAAAATTTCAAAAAAGAAAGGGAAAGGAGGATTTTCAATTTAAGTCTTGAATTAGCTCATTAAATCTTGAGGTATTGAATTCCCTTAATTTAGTTTTATCTTTCTTTTGAAATTAGGGTTCATGAGTGAACCAATTTGGGGGTTTTTACTAGGAAATGAATTATGGTTAATTTTCTCTAATTCCTTAGTTAACTTAGTTATCATTGAGTTACATGATGTGTTTGATTATGAAATTGATAAGTTCATGTGATAAATTGAGTTTGTAAGAAAAGATGAATATTACTAGTTATTGATATGTGAATGAAAATGGTAGGTTGAACTACCTAATGTTATAGTTAAAGATGAAAGTAACCCAATGACAAATGGGTTGGGTTTTGGGTTTAGAAAAGGCTAGCGATTGAGAATGGCTAGGTTGAACTAGTCAAGTTGTGAATGTAAGCTTATGCATTTTACGATATGATTTTAGGTTGAAGCTTGCTTGTGCTTGTTGTTTAGCGTTATTCTCTTTGTTGCGGAGGAAGTGAGTAAATTTGCATACCCTTATGTATACGTTGGGTCAATTACCATGAGATGTGAATGTTCCAAGCATGGTAATTGATTTGGCGGCAAGCCCATGTGGGGCATTGTTTATGAGGCCTAAGAACCTCCGGGGCCTAAGAATCCCGAATGTTGATATGATATGAGGCCTAAGAACCTCCGGGGCCTAACAATCCCGATAGATGTGATTGTTTAGCTTATATGGATCCATATATGTATTGTTTGTGTGCAAGGTGAATATGTAAATGTTTCACTAAGCCTTTGCTTATATTTTAGTTGTTTACTCTTTTATAGGTAGTTCCGGAAGAAGGAACTAGTGTGGTTGAATTGAAAGATTTGATAGAGCTTGAAGTGGTATTTTGCAAGATTTGAAGGTATTAGGTCATTCATGGGTGAATGGTTAGCTTTGGCTTTTAGAGGCTTAGAAGTCCCTCTCCCTTTGGCTCTTGATACATTTCGTTTTGATGGTCTAATTTTGTTAAATTGTGTAAATGGGCAGGAGTAAGTTTCTGCAAAGTGTGAAGTTGTATTTGGACGAAAATAGCGTCAAATGGGTAAATGACCCATTTATGGTGTTCATGGGTTTTGAAACTAGACTAAGTTGTAAATATGTCTATAATATGTTTGTAATGTAGTTGGCAATCTCTAAAGTGTGTTTTGTAAAGTTTGTTTTGAAAATCTGAAGGTCACAAGTTCGGTTTAGCGTCAAAATGATTTTAGGGTTGCTGATATATGTTGTCCAATGCAGCGCAGTGGGGGTGATTTTACCCACTACGGCGCAGTGGTTTTCCTCGTCCAGAATTGATGTTCTTCCCACTACGGCGCAGTGGGAGGGTGTCAAGCCCACTGCGGTGCAGTGGGGCTTTGTCCCTGTCCTTGCCGAGGCTTTCCACTGCGGCGCAGTGGAATGTAAAAATGGTTGTTTTTAAAGCCTATACTAATGTCCTTCCATCTTAAAAATGGTTGTTTTTAAAGCCTATATGTGAGTATGGCGGACAAATAGAATGTGTATCATATTTCCTTGAATATCTAGCACATATTGAGGTCAAGATGATAGGATACTCAGGAGTTTATCTTCTTACCTCATCGGTTGATGCCCCTCATAAGGTGACCATGACTTGCCGACCCCTATACCAGCTTAGATTGGATAATGTAAGTTGTTGTTCAATAATAGGTAGCAGCTTAGATTGGACAATACAGGTTATATGTTGGCCGCTCAAGCAGTAGTGGAGATATAATTAACGGGCGTTCTAACATACCTTTCAGACTAATTATACAGACTCCACATTTCTTACTATGGGTCAAAGGCAGATTATTTTCGGGTATATGTTCAAAGGGGTCTGGTCATGCTGGACCATTATCCATCTTCAAGAGGTGAAATGGGAAGCTTTAAACATTTGATATATATAAATGAAAATATTTACGTTTTGAAGTTTTATAAACAGATGTCTTAATATATAAGTATATTGAAGAAATTTATAGATAAATAGATAAAATAGACACACTTTGATGCAATGAACGAAGAAAGTGTAAATCATATTCATACTAAGTTTTTGTTTACAGACAGAAAACAATAGACGATTACATTGAGAAGAAATGACTTCTCTCAATGTTGACAACCAGAAAAGATGCATCAAAGAGGTGCTGCTACAGTAGTCGGAGGGTTTGGTTTTATAGCCAAACCCTATAGAATATTACATAAACAACCCTTGAGAAAGTAAAGTTTACATTTTGCTCCTAACTATAAAAGATGGTAAAATAAGACAACTTTAGTCCTTATGTCTTCAACAGGTGCAAGGCAGGTCCTTTCTCCCTTACTTGATCATCAAGCATACATCCTTCATACTTGTGTAAGATAGCAGCAGCAATGAAGATCTTTAGCAGCATAATCTGAAAACATGTAACACCATAATTACTACAATTGATATGTTAAATTTAACATATATCACCTATGATTTACATTGTGTAACCAAAGAAATACAATCCTAACGATAAACTCATAATGAATGCAAGTTCAAAGGTCGATAGCGTGATAGCTGACCAAAAAGAGCAATTGTTTGAGCGTGATAGGTGACCAAAAAGAGCAATTGTTTGAATGGACCAAAGCTCTTAGATAAATCACCTTAGGATGGCCAGGGAAAATCCCAAAAACGGCCATGGAAGTATTAATTAGACCGCATACATCGGAGCCAAAAGCACTCCACTTTTTCCAACGTAACCTATTTAACTACATTTAAGCTAAGGCATCTATTTGAGTAAATAAACTATACACTAATATTAAACACGGACATAAATTATATAAACCTTATCAAAGGAACTACATTTGAGGTTTCCAAGCAAGCTTTAGCACGAACATTAAACGAAGAATTCGCAAATTCGGGCAAACGTTTCAAGGCAGCAGCTTGTATCATAACATAATCAATAAAAACCGGAAACAATCTCGAAGCAAGATTATTAGTATAAGTAATCCCAAATTTGCCTTTTCTCATCATAAATTCTTTAAAAATCTCAACTGTCACTTCCCTTCTTATCTCAAGTGCTCTCATAATCACTTCATAATCATCATCATTATTATTACTAATAACATCTTTAATTTCTGGCTGAGATTGAAGATAAATTGAACCCGAAAATTGCGGGGTTTTCTTTCTTGACATGGATAAGTCCAAAAGCTTTGAAATTTCTTCATTATTGTAAGAAGGCCCGTTTGGGTTTTGGAGTAATGTAGATGTGGCGTTGTGGGTTCGAAGGATTTTGTCTTGGTTGAGAGAGGAGGCAGAAATGGGTCGCGTGTGGCGGCGCGTGAAGGGGATGGAAGATGTTGGGGAAATGGGCCACCAGTGGAGGGTTTGGAAGCAGTGGTGGTGATATTGGTTGTGTTGGGATTGGCAAAGACATTATTGTTCTTTTTCTTTGCGAGTTAATACCAAGATGGTGTAAGAAAAAAATATTTATTAAAATGGTTTAGTTTAAAAAGTATTTATTAAAATGGTGTTTTTTTAGTAACAATATTTACTAAAATGGTGTTTTTATTAATTTTTGTGGTATTTTAACTAAAAATTATTGATTATATACATAAACCATATCTCTCTTACGTATCAAATAAACTTTATTTCTCTATCATATTTCATATTTATTTATCTTAAAATTAAAAATCATCAATGAGTAAAGCTTTGACTACTTGGTGAGTTTCATTGCTTATCATATACTATATTCTTATTCAATGTTTCTTTTCTTTTTGTTATATGTTATCACGCGCTTCTTTTGCTTTTGTTTTGTCGAAACTAATGATCAGATGATATCTCTAAAACTTGATGATTTCCATTTTTTTTTTTTTTGCTTATTGTTGTTAGTGTTTATATGAATGTGGTACCTTACTTATTCAAGATATATCAAATTGACTTTATAATATTATGAGAATTCATAAGTTATAGAAAGACTCAATGAAAAGTTAAAGAAATATAGATGAAAAGCTAGGAATAATGGAACATACAAAATTAGTACTTGGTAATTAATAGATAGATATTAGTTTGATTTAAGCTTTTAAGTTTTGATAGTTTAGCAAAGTTGATAAAACAGATACAATATAATTTTTAGTTAAAATCCTACAAAATTAATAAAAACACCATTTTAATAAATATTGTTATTAAAAACACCATTTTGGTAAATACTTTTTAAACTACACCATTTTGGTAAATATTTTTTTCAACTACACCATTTTGGGTATTAACTCTTTTTCTTTTTGGATAAGAATCACAAAGTCATGTTTTAATATTTGGTTTTAAGACGTCGGTGACTTAGAACCCTGCCGTCTTTTCTGGTTCTTCTTTACTACCACATTAGTTTTTCTCTCTTTTTATATTATCTCTTTCTACTCACTACCAACCCTATCTCTTCCTCATCTCTTACTCACCAAAAAAATAATATTTAAACAAAAAAGATTTTTTTTTATAATTTACATAACACGAGGACCATAGCTACCTCTTCCTCACCCGGCGATGGGGGAAGAGGAATGCAGGGAGAGCACGAACAAGCCATGTTGAGCACCCCACGCCGGAGTTGGCAATAACCTTAGTGACAAGGTTGTGCACGAGTCGAATAGAGCTACAATTTGATATGGATATGAAAATGTATGCTTGGCTCGAAGAGTAGCCTTATAATACTCGATTCGAATATCATCTATCATCTAAATGAGGTATGTTTAATGTTGCTCGGGTGTGACACAAAAAAACATAATGTTTATTATGAGCGTTTTGTTTTAAAAAAATATTTTTTCCATTAACTATTCACTTCGGTCAAATTAATTTGAAAATTAATATCTCGAAAGTTATATTATTTACTGGGGATTATGACACCTAAATGTAACCAACTATGATTCAATGGTTATGTAATGTAGTGACATTTCAAATTGGCTATTTGATGTAAGTACCTTTCATTTTTGTTCTTTTAATGTAACGTACCAGGTAACATCCTATTTGTAACCGGTAATGCCACGTTGGACGTAAAAAATAATAGGGATTAAGACACCGGAGTGTAACCAACTATGAGTGAATGACTATGTAATGTAGTAACCTACGAAAGTGTTAAAATTGATGTAAGAACCTCTCTGTTTTGTTCACTCGACGTATCATACCGGGTTACTCCGACGACTTTATACTCTGGTGATCTTCTCTGGCTAATTTCTGGCACTATCTTCGGGAACAACAAGTTTTTTCCGGATAGCAAATGTGAAACTGTAACTAAATGTCTAACTTCAATCCCGAACACAAATCAACACTAGATATAGATAGATGCATATATACATCTATTGATTTCAGAACACGATTCAATAATAATCATACTCAAACCCTAATCCCTAAATCGGATTGTGTTATAATCACCCCATCATCGTTAACTATAAAGATCCGGTAATCCCATACCCACGACAATCAAGATCCAGCAACTTTTGTTTACAACGGGGTAAAAGGGGGAGATTTTGACAGAGAATGACGACGGTGGTTGTCTGGGTGGCGGCTGACAATTATTTATTTTATTGGTGGCAATCAGCGGTGGCACTTGTCCGGATGTGGAGACAGTGGAGAGATGGACGCACCTCTTAAATGGAGGTAAAAATGAGACCGAGACCACCCACTACAACCACGTCAGAGTCTAAGACCATCCACAATCCATTTCGTCGGAGCTCATAACCCACAACCGTAACCATGACCGTACAACAGGTCAACCGGTATATGAAAAGTACAAAAATGAGAGGTTCTTACATCAGATAGCCTTCTTTAAAGATAACTACATAACATAACCATTCAGTCATAGTTGGTTACACTCTAATGCCATAATACCAAAGTAAAACTAACATTGTCACAGGCTACCGGTACAACAGGTCAACCGATACATTAAAAAAACAAAAATAAAAGGTATTTACATCAGATAGCCAATTTGAGAGGTCACTACATCAAATAACCATTGAGTTATAGTTGGTTACACTACAGTGCCATAAGCCTTATCTACTGATAGCTATTATTTGGTTTTAAAAGGTAAAAGAGATAAAGTTAAAGTCTTAGACTTAACTAAAATGGAAATTTATTGTAGCTCAAATGTTTATTAGACCAGTGACGAAATAAAAAAAAAACACAATAACTCTTCGATACGTAAAATTCAATATGAGCGATATAATTGAATTTGAATATGAATATCGACCCTGCATACGAATTTGAATATGAATGTCGACCCTGCATACGGGCAATGAAGGCGATAACCCTGGAGAACATTATAATGAGGGGCAACAATTGTACGAATATGAGTGTGCGTAGTGTGTAGATTTGTAGAGTGCATTATACGAATATACTCCTCAACTTTACTAGGATAGAGCCTTAAGGTCCATAACTTGAGTCATAGGTTATACATATTAAATAAAAGTTATTGCCTTATGGAAAAATCTTATTTAAAATTAAAAAATAAAATAAAATTACAAGTATATACTTACTATCAACGTTTTTCATAGAAACTATACGAGAAACTATACTAAAACAAACATTTAGTATACTTCCTATATATAAACTATTTTTATTTAAAACTATACCAACTTTTTACCTTTTTTGAAAACATAAAACAACTTCTAAAACAAAACAAAGTACCTACATTATATTTATGTTAATCTTTATACCACTCAATATCCCTATCATTACCAGTAATCGCTCCATCATCAACTATTCCCACCACCACATGATCTTCTTCACCGTCATTGTAATATATACCACACTTATCCCCACTCTTCCATTTCTCAAAACATTATTTGATTTACCCAAAATGTATCTCGCCCTTATTTATTATTTTGATAATTTTCACATGATATATCTATAATATTCATAATAGTTTACGCCATCTAAGTCTTAACATAAAAATAATTACATTTATATCAATTATCTACACTACTTGATGTCACCACCATTATTACCGGTTGCCGCTACCACATTCATCCTCGCATTGTGCTACATTTTAAAGACAAGGAATAGATATATTAAACCTCGATTCTTTTGAAAGCATTAAATTAATTCACATGATTTATTCTTAACTCAAAAAATAACTTTGTTGCTCTCTTTACATAAATTATCAAGACTATTTATCGTCACCACCATCACCCGTCACCACCACCACACTACTACCGCTATTACTTGCACCATCACACCATGCGAACATTCAAAATAGTCATTTTTAAAACAAAACAGCCCAAAATCATAAAACCAACTCACATATCATATCACATCCCATTTTTTCCTTGAAGGCCATACTTCCAAGTTCTTCAACAACTCTAACCCAAAAACCGTTAATATTATCCATGTCATTCATTTTTGTAAATGTTAAGTCCATTTCCAACATAGGTACATATTTTATAAATCCATTTCTAATTCACAAAATCTAAACTCAAATCATGTCAATATTACATTATGGGTCTACATTTAATCATGAACCATCATTGATCCCAACATTAAAATCTCAGTTTATTAATGTCGTATCATTATTTATATAAATGTTAAAAAATCATTATAATAAATTAAAATATAGATAGATTAATAAAAAAAATTGCTTATAATAACAATAAAGAATAAGTTTTATAAAGAAAACTTTTCAAAACTAATAATAGTAATTGAGTAAACATTATAATAGTTCAGGGGCTAATACGAAAGTTGATTTAAATATATAAAAAAATTTTATATTTATAGCGAAGCCAGCTTTGAGTATTTTGAGCGGCAACACTTCGAGGTTGAAGACGGTTATCATCTCCTTTTTAGATAAAAGGGTTTACCCTGGTTAGATTATTATCATCTCCTTCTTCATTATAACTTATCTTTTGTTTGAGTTATATTTATCTATATTAGATTTATATATATAATAATATCCATATTAGAACCCTCATTACTATTTTTTTTTTCCTGATTTTTATATAGCGATTATCTTACTGTTTATTTAGGGTTTCGTACCGAAGTGATTTTCAAAGCGACGACATGGCTCCAAAGAAGAGGAAGATCAGGTGTGCTATTTTTATTTGTGTATATATATATGTGTGTGTGTGTGTGTGTGTGTGATTTGATTCGATTGGTTTCCATGTAAAAATTCTCAAAATTGTAATGAAAAGAATATTCTTTAAATGATAATAAAAAGGGAATTATTAGTTATATTTTTCATGCTTATGTGTGATATTGGTGAACAGTGATCGGGCTTCATCATCATCAGAAAATAAGAAGAAGCGAAAGAAGATGCCGAAAAGAGCTCCAGTGAGTATTTATTGTCTCATCTATTTTAGTTATTAGCATATTTTTGATAATATATTAATGGTTGTTTACTTTTCTAGTTTTTTTTTTATTGTATGTAAATGTAATCCATTGACAGCACATATTTTGAAATATCAATATTGGCTTTGAAGTAAGATTATGATAGTTGGTTGTTTCTGAGTTTAATTATTAGCTGATTTTGATCGGATGCAGGGGCGAAAAATCTTCTTTGTTGACATGGATCAAATCGATATCTTCGAAAAAAAAGATAAGGAGTTTGACCTTTGGGGAGATGAAGAAAAAAGCAAGGGAGAAACATTACAAGAAGGGGTTTCCATATCGAAATTTATACCATCCAAAACCAGTAAGACTCGTGATCATGCGCATTTCCATTCTTCTACGCCCCCCTTTCTTATTGATTTTTACCCATGCTATACATATACACATAACAACAACTTCATTAAGTTGTTTTTTTTTTCCATCAAATTAATTTTTATACTGTATATATACAGATCATGAAGAAGTAGTCTTCGAATTTTCCCCATCCGAGGACTTCAGTAAGTTTGATGAAATGAACCGGTTGTGCAGTTTCATTTCTTCTGCCCCTCTTTTGTTTGTTAATTGATTTTACCCATGCTATATATACATAGACACATAACAACACCAATTTCATTAACTTGTTTTGTTTTTTTTTTCTATTTACATACAGATCAGAAAGATTTATTCACCAAGAATATTAAACCCCATATTGAAGCTATCCAGAAACTTATTCGCACCAGATTCAGTTATGTTCAAAACTATGAATTTTTAGTGGATTCTGCTAACGAGGTGCTTCGGATTCTTCGTCTGTACCTCAAGGATACCAAGTCTCCGCGTTTTCACTGGGGCAGGTTTTGTGTTAAGCCTTCATACGTGTGTTTGTTTCGTAACTGTTTTTTTTTTAAAACTAATATCGACATAACTTGAAAAGGATTTTCCTAATATCTACATTGTTTGAATACTTGCATGCCTTCTATGTGCACATACTCTCTATCACTATATAAGGATTTTCCTAATATAAATACTATTTGATACATCTTTATTCACACACAGAATACTACACCCATATGACCTTATCTTCTTTCTTCTTCTTCTACATCACCACAGCAGGAAAAAACCACCACCGCCAGACTTTATGCTTCTTCAAGCCGTTCACGAAATGGAGAATTCTACCTGTTTGGAGTTTCCCATTTACTCTCTTTCACCTTTTCTACCTTGTTTATGATGTTTGGCCAAAAAAACTGAAAAATAAATACAAAACTGGTAAAACCACTCATCTGTACTATTTATTTAAAACCGAAGATACATGGAAGCACCAAATGGTAACACAGATCACTGTATCTCATATTTTTTCATGTTTGTTAATTTACTAAATTGATAATGTTATCCTTAATACTGTACTATTTATTTAACACTTGTTTGAGTCTAATGCATTATACTCCCATCAAGATTAATAAGGTGAATTTGTCGCCTTCTGTTGAGGTCAATTGAACTCGTGTCCATTCTAATGAGTTCTTCTATATGGTTCTTATACCTGTATATTTTTATTCGAAAAGGGTTTTCTGAATCCTCGTGTGTGTGTGTGATATTACATGTGCGTTTTTTTATTTTTGTATTTCTAACTTTTTGAACAGGAGAGCTTTTATGCCACCATTCAGAAATCCAGATGTAGTATTTCAACTTCTCAAAGTAAAGGTAAGAACAGCTATCATTAATAGAGTATTAGCTATGCTTTTAAATGTTTGAAGTTTTGAATGAAAAAGTTGGTTATAATATGATACAACAATACCCAATCCCGTCAAACGTGTGGTATTGGGAGGTGGGATGTAGACTCTCATACCTCTTTTCGAGGGTAGGGATATCGCTTCCACAAAGACCTTTGCAAAGTGTGAAGGTGTGAGGCAGTATATATAAAAGCAGTTATATGTGTGTGTGTCTGTGTGTGTTCGTATTTTATGTGCAGTTTTGAATATAAGTATGCATGTATTGTATTACAATAAGAAAGAAAAGCAAAGAAGCAACACAGACATATGAAGCATGCATAACCATATATGGCCTTTTAGACATATAAAGCATATATAATGTATAATTTTGTCTACCTAGCCTTTATACTACTGTATATGTTTGTATCTTTATGCTTCAAGAATTAAGATATAAGGAAATATCTACACTATGACTTCCTATGTGACCTAGAAGCATACAGGCACCTAGAAGCATATCGTTATAATAACTTGAGGATTATGACTATGATAGGGTTAGTGTATTATTCTTTCAACTACCAGATTGTTATATAACTTGGGGGTTGTGTTTGGAGTTGGCCAAGTAACACAGAAAGCATAATTGTTAATACTTTTGAATTGTTGGCAGGTGGACACACCGAAAAATGAAAAAAAAACTTTTGGTATTAAGTTAATCTTTATTTGATGTTACTTTTCAGAATTTGTGTAATTAATAGTTTGATGATTTTTCCAGGATTGTGTCAATATCTGCAAGCTTGTGGAGAATGAGCGTGCACTTCTATATCCTGATTCTCCTGGGATTTCCGAGCCAAATCGTCTAACTGTTGACAAGGGACACGGTATGCATATTCTACGAGTGATGTGTCATATTTATGCATTTGCCCATATGTGCATCACTGTTTTGATGCATGTACTGCCTGATTTTTTTGTTCACATATGATTTAACACATGGATGGTAACTTGGGTTACTTTCTTCGTTCAGCTCTTACCCAACCTATGTTGGATCAAAGTATCGCTTCTGGCTATCACCTTCCTTTGAATCGAAAAGAAAGGAAAATCTGGCTGGACTTCAAAAAATTGGACGAGGGGAATGTATGTATATGATTTGTATTTCTAACTGTGTCTTCATGCTCGCCACATGTCCCACACATATTTTATGATATACTTTATGCATTTGGCAGCCTGAATCTGGGATGATAAATTTTACATTTGAGGAGGACGAAAAAAGGTCAATTAATCTTTCTGATCCCCTTGTTAGTGTTATTGGTGGCTTTGCGGTTGCTGCTTTCAACAAGGCCTGTGCGACGGTATGGTTTTGTTAAACCTGTTTCCGACTTGTTAGATATTTCGTTGCTTACTGCTCAACGTACAATGAAACCCTTGCTTTTAGCATTTCAAGAAGGATGAACAAAACAACGTCCATGATTTCGAATATATGGAGTGCAAATACGTCAAAGAAACCAAGGATTATTTCTTCTACTTGACCATAGAGGCTATCGAAGAAGGGAATCTTGGCGTCTATGAGGCCATAGTTGTGTGCAGTAGAGACGACGGTAGTAGAAAATTGCTCAAGTTTGTCCTTACTGACCGTGCACCAGCTGGTATGTAGATTATTTTAATTATCTCGTGTCTTGGATTTACTTATGGCATCCTTAGAAATCATTTTTGTATTCTCTTTTGTGCTACTAGAGACATTTAACACTTCATAATATGGGAGGCTATACATCTTTTTCATTTTTTGCCCTTGTAAAGTTGAAACATCACAGAAGAAACTCAATGGGTGAATGGGATGATCTAATGCTTACAAACTCCTAGATATATGTAATTCAATTATTTTCATTAATATTTCTACGGAATAGTCTTTTTAATCAAACATATAACAATATTTGTTTATAGAATCTTAAACATAAGAACCTGCTCAATGGAATAGTCTCTTTAATCAAACATAAGAACCTGTTTTGACTTGTTTAATTAATACCACTTATAAAAATTATCAGCTATTTTTTACATTCATTTCTCCTGTCATATTATTTATGCCTATCCTTCATGCAGGTATGAAAGCAATGGCAATATCTCTTTTTTCTTGCCTGATATCCACATGCAAAACTTTAGAACGTTAGTCTTCCATAATTGCTACATTTTTCTTTTCCCTCTTAGTTACTGTTAAATCATTATTATTGTTTCTATTTTTTGTTGTTCTAAACGTCAGGAATAGGTGCTAGTTATGTTGTATGTTAACAATGAGGCATTTGTGCAGTTGTGGGAAAGGCAAGATCACGCCGGTTGTTAGGATTCCACAAGGTCGCTCGAGGTTGTTATTCTTGATTTGTTCTATTTGTAAGCTTGAAATCGTACATGCTAAACAATTACCAGGTCCTGGTTTAAACTGGCATGACCTTTTTCAAAGGATTTTGGACTCAAGTTTTAACATTTTATTGCTACATTTGTGAAATATCTGGGGTTTGTGGCAAGCCACACCCACAAACCTTAAACCGTGGCTTCTTATGTACTACAACCTTCCATATATGGTTTCTCACTTCCCTTTATCACTTTGGATCAACAGGTATGCAACAAGGCAAGGCGTCTCATGAGCTCATTTTTTATGAATATTTGCATCGTGATACTGTGAAAGGTTAAGTTTCCATGCTACTAATCTTGATGTTCTCACAACATTGTTTTAATCACGTTTGATCTCACATCAAACTTAGTCTATCGTAGGACACAATCACTGGTTGAAAACCATACCATATCACTTGTTAAACCATCAAAATATACGATTTGGGTTTCTTTGATTTCTTCTGGAAATCAAATTGTGAACAAATCTGATTTTTGGGACGGGGTCTAAATGGGTTTGATTTATCAGTTTACAATCTGTTTTATAACATTGAATCAAACGCCATTTGTTTGGAAAAAATAACAAAAAGTAAATAATAGATTTGAAGTATAAATTTCTTATTCCAACGAGTACTAAGTTTACATCAATCAAACATATATATGTATGTATGTATGAAAATGTGCATCTTTACGTTGTGTTTTTTCTGTACATTGCACCCTTTCGGTTGGCGGTTATTAACTTTCTAAAGCACTAGTTTAATCCCTAAACTATCGTTTAAGTACACATGAACATTAAACCATATATGCTTGTTGATTTCGGCCTGTTTTCTTCTTCATTTTTGCGATCACAGCAGTTTCTTTTTTCTTCATGTGTAGTTCTTTGTGTTGTTGACGTTAAGCAAAAGATTATCTTCCAACATTCTCTCCCTTAATCTTTGAGCTTGTTAGTTTGTTTCGTCCTCTTGAACCATATCTTATTAGAATTGTTGCCTTCTTTTAATTACATTATTGGTTTGGTGGATCTTTATTTGATTCATCCAAGAATCACCATCTTCACCACAGGCTGAAGCATAAAGGTGATTCGTTGCGGTTTTTGATCAACCCCTTATCTTCACTATAATCATTGTAATTATTCTTCCAATGTGATATCCCTTGGGCTCTGATACTACTGTTACTAATCTGGATGTTCTCACATCAACCCTTTAATTACGTATGGTCACACATTAAACTTGGTTCATGATAGGACATAATCACAGGGTTAAAGCCATACCATATCATGTGTTAAACCCGTCAAAATAACCAACTCAGGTTCATTGATTTCATATTGGAAGTTGGCTGAACAAATCTAATTATTAAGGCAGGAGGTTCACATGGGGTTTATTCATCAGTTTACAATCTGTCTTGTAACAGTTAATCAAACGCCATTTCTTCTTCAAGTGTAGTTCTTTCTTCTTTGTACTGTTGAAGTTAATCGAAAGATTCCCTTCCAACATTCAACATACTCACATTCCATTATTGTATTAATGTCTGTCTTTGAAGGAGAGCGGTTTGCTATTTTATATTTATAGTTTAAAACGCAGGGAGAATTGTTAATTACTATTGTTTTATAATTCGTTAAATCTACCCATTTAGCAAAGAGGTATAATGTGTTCTTAACACACTATAGGTATTCGGCGAGTGATTTCTTTGAACCTTCATCTGCTCTTCCAGAAAAAGTGCACCCGAACAACTAATTCAGGTTAACCATGATTTATTCTGAACTATATACATTGTGCTATTTTATTCATAGATATATAGATGGTATATAGAGCTAAATGGGTCGTTTTGTCTGTGTCATTTCTGACTTTATAAGAAATATTGTAGAAGAATTCAAAAGTTGGTTTATGTGTCATTGCTGGATTAACTCCATGGTACGAGTCCCAAGTTTTCTTATTACTGTATGGTTTTAAATTTGACAAAAGTGTTTGCAGGATTAACTCCATGGTACTGGTCCCGAGTTATTCAACTTCTTTTACATATTTCTCTAAGTAGTTAATTACTAAAATAGCGGTGTAGCGGTCAAGGTCCGATATATGATATATTGGTTATAGCGGTGGTATAGCGGTAATTAAAAATTATG
Organism: Erigeron canadensis; assembly: GCF_010389155.1. Lineage (NCBI taxonomy): Eukaryota > Viridiplantae > Streptophyta > Magnoliopsida > Asterales > Asteraceae > Erigeron > Erigeron canadensis. The sequence continues at coordinate 13,997,107 of NC_057769.1, read as the reverse complement.
CAATATCTATATATATGTATATATATAATACTTACTAGTTAACGAGAGCAAGTACCCGCGCGTTGCGGCGGTGAGATGGTGGGGTGATACATAGGTCATAGAGTATGATAGGTTATAGGAGTTGATATGTCATAGAGTATGATAGTCAAATGTCTTAGCCGTACGGGCTCCGCCCTCGGATTTAAAAATTTGTCGAAAGTATATCGAATGACATCTCTAATAAAAGAGCTTGAAATTTTAAGAACACCCACACAATTTTTATAATTTATCGATGTACGGTTTTTGAGATAAAAGATTTTGAATGAATTGGAGGAATAAATGATTTATGGAGTAGAGAGAAAAAAGATGATTGGTTGAGATTTGAGGAGAGAGAAAGGGTATTATAGTTATTTTAGATAAATATAGAATAGATAGGAGGGACATTTTGGGGAAGTACTTAAAATCAATATTAAAAATTTCAAGTTCAATGTTGAAAATCTAGGGAAAATCTGCTTTATAATGTAGTATAGATATTTAATAAAAATATCAATTAATACTTTATACTTAATAGAATTATCAAAATTAAAGCTTAAAAGGGTCAATATTTGAAACATTAGTGTTAATACTTGCAAAAATGAGTGTTTCTTTCAAGTTTGGGCCAAAAGAAAAAACGCTATAGCACCGCTATTTTACCACTTTTTGGACCGCTATAGCACCGATATTGGTAAAATAGTGGGACCGCTATTTTGCTTGAGGACGCTATCCGCTATTGATAACATAGATATTTCAGCATCCACCTATTTTATTGTCAATATGGTTTATTTTCAGCTATTTTATCTTAATACTGTATGGTTTTAATAATTAAATCTTTATGTAGATGCATGGTATGTTCCTGATCCCGACTCTAATACCGGTCTGAAGCCTAGGGGTAGTGGTACACCTTGTAGGGGTTATGACTACAACCACTACAATCAGTATCTCATGGGCAGGTTAGTTTATTGTGCTAAATAAATGTCAATTGTTTTAGTTTATCATGAATTTTAGTGCAAAGGTTTCTGATATTCACTTTCATGTGTGGGGATTTGGTTGTTGAAAGTGGTATGCGTAGGATGCGAGTAGAGCTATAAATTTGATAATCATGCATAAATATATGGTGGCTTTTTTTTGTAATATTATAGACTTGCATAAAAAGGGTAACTGGCCGGGATTCCTCTAGTTCCCGTGTACCTCATTAGTACCGTCTCCTTTTTCCTGCAAAGGGCATCATGCCGGTGCAACACTTTGTGCTCAATCCAAGGTTTGCTCAATCCAAGGTTTGAACCTGGTCAAGTAATTTTTGTAAAGATTTCATTTTAGTAGGCCCTGGGTGTCACAAGAGCAGCTACCGGTCCATCTAATAGATGGTTTTTCTCGTTTGTATGTACTAAGAGAGAATACGTTACTAGGTGGCTATTTAATAATGTTCTATATAGAGACCAAAATTTTGTATGGACTAAGCCAACAATTTGGTTAGTTGATGATGCTAATTAAATATCAAGTGTCATAGTTTATTACGAATCATCGTGTAAAGGTTAATGTTATTCACTATTATGCATGTGGTGGATTGTGCGTTGAAAGTTGTATATGTAGGATGCGAATAGAGCTAAGTCTGCTGAACACACATTGGATATATGATGGCAATATATCGTAAATATTACGGTCTTGTATATACCAAGAAGTAATATTTTACAAAGTGAATATCTATTGGTTTTATAATATATAGAGACTAAAAACCTGTGTAAACTAAGACCAGAGATACTTTAGGCTGATATGACATGATAAATGAGTTACTTCACTTCTTTGCCACAGTTGTTGATGACTTGTTAACATAGTATTTTAAGATCCATCCTTTTTTGACTAGGATTTAATAAAATCCTCTGAATTCAAATTGTCGATGATATGCCTTTTTTTGATTGTTTTGTGCTGTCATCACCTGAAATTTCTCCAGTGAGCTTGTATAACAACTTTAAACTGATTTTGGGTTTCTTGGCCCCTCCATCCATCTTAGTCTGCAAATAATTAAGCTTTATAGTCTCTTGGGAAGCTCTTGGTATAACGTTCTTTGCAGTCAGAGTCGTGCATCATTTGCTATCCGTTTTTTCCCCTTTTAGTGTAGTCATAGTGTAAGCGTGTTAGTGCTATCTATACTTCTATAGTTAGCTTTGCTTCTTGGCATCCATTCAATGTGTTTATTTGTATATGCTGGTTGATCAATGCTATTCGATCTATTTCAGCATTTTTAGGCCTATATTATCATGTTAGTCTGGAAGACCAATCTTGTCTCAATCTCACTTTTTGTCACCCTCATTGTAAGTAAGATGCTTGTTGTATGTTTTAACCTATAAGAACCTATGTATCGTTTTTTAAAGTATAATTTTATCTTGTTATGTTTGCTAACTTAGTTTTCTCCTATTTTTCGACTCTATCTTGATCCTTTTACTTGATATGTTATAACTTACGTCTAATAAATACTACTATATAATGTATTAATTTTGTGGTTTAGAAATGTCAATGTCGACAATCTCCTCCTCATCTATTAGCCTATTAATATTCTATAATTCTCTAAAAGGTGTTAATATCATGAAAGCCAAAAAAAACAAAGCACCAAAATTTATATAAACATGTGCAGATGTTAACTTAATAGTGAACGCATATCAAAATAAGAACTTTTATTTTTCTATAATCTAATATCTAATATATATATATATATAGTAAGTATATATTGCTATAATCTATAGACACATATTTAGCTGACATAAAAGGTGGGGGTGAGTATGGATTCGTGTGCTTTTTGGTTAAAACCAAAAATAAAACCCATCATTTGGGTTTTTAAAAAATCGAACCATTAGTGTTTGGTTTATAATGGTTTAGGTTTTTCGGTTTATTGGGTTGGTTTTGGTTTTTTTGGTTTATAATTGGTTTTAAAAGGGACTGTGTAAGTCATGGGGAAAAGTCATCCTTATTTTTTCCTTTGTTCTTTAATGTACGCGAGTCAAGATTATTGAATTGACCAGGGCAAGATTAGAAAGATAATTACTGAAATTTACATGTTAAATTTTAAGGTTTTAGGTTGATTTATAAGCATATGAATTAGGTTGATTAATTATTTTTCTATTGAATTACATATGGATAATGATAAATCAACCTAATTTGTATGTCTAATAATCAACCTAATTATAGGATGATGACATGTGGAAAAATCAGGGGTTAAAATTAGAAAAAGAAAATTAGTGGAATTCACATGTTAAATTTTTTAGGTTTTAAGTTGATTTGTATGCATATGAGTTAGGTTGATTAATCATTTTCAAAATTATAGGTGGCGGCGGCGATGGTGGCGGAAATTGGTGGTGGTGCTGCCGAGTAATGTAGGTTATTGATCTTAGTTTGGTTTTGATAAAATGTAACTTGAATCTGAAACAAGGTTATCTGCTTCTATAATATATATAGTATATAGATATAGATATAGAAAACTGGTGAAAGCTTAAATAATGGTTGCCTTTACTGCGGATTTTAGGTGCATCTTTAATTCTTTATCAGCTCCTACTTAATATTTTATGCTAAATTGTTAATTATTTCAAAAAATTCAGGTTGTTTGACTTCTTAGACTAAGTTTGAGTCAGGAAAGAATGTTTTATAGGTTTTTTTTATTTTCGCATTAAGGTTTATATTTTAGCAACATATTCATGAGTAGGAGTAAACAAAGTGTTTACGTTGTCTGAGTATTGAATGAATGGTCCTAAAACAAGGACCAAGATCGTATAAGGAAAGCAAAGCCACAGCCAAATCTCTCTCTCTCTTTTCTCTTTTTTCTTTTATATTTTTGTCAAGAAACCAAAAAATTAAACTGGATTTCAAATAGGATATAAATAATTTAAACAGCGGACTCCCCTTCCTAATCGTTGAATGGTTGATATCCATTTGGTTTCCCAAGATGAATAATGGACCTAAGCAACAAATCAAAACATTACATCCTTAAATAAGATTAAGAATTTTCGTTTAGGAAGAAATAATGTTCAAGGCAAAAAGAAAACAAATCTTTGATGAAGAACATACGCAATGGGCCATGACAATGTTTGAATCACCATGCATTAATTGACAGAGAAGGAAGACAGGGATGGGCCATGACAATGTTTACCTAATTACCCATCTTGGAGTTCGAACTGGAGGTAATATGAACAGAGTTGCAAGCTAGAATTTTCTATTTGAATCCCGTCTAGCTAGGTGGAAGGCAAATTGTATTTAGATTGGTGGTAGAGTTACCCTAGCTTATTGGAGTGGTTTTTGAAAGTCTTCCGACATATAGTTTCTCTCTTTTTTTGGGGCGGACACTGTTGTTGATGGGTTAGAATCTGTTATTAGTAGATTTCTTTGGGACGGGGTGACGGATAAAAGACAGATCAACTGGGTTTCTTGGGAGAATGTTACATCGCCTATCAAAGATTGAAAGACTCCAATGTGGCGCTGCTGTCCAGATGGGTTTGGAGGTACATGAATGAACCTGGTGCTTTATGGCAAACTGTTATCGACCCACTTCATAGTTCTGGTAGAGGGTAGAATTCAGTCCCGTTGAATTGAACAAGGTCTTTGGCAGGGATTTGGAAAGCAAGTGTCGAGACAGTAGACAAGTTCGAGGTGGCTGGAAATACTATTAATAATTTGTTCATGTGTGAGTGGGGTAAGGGAGATCGAATTCGGCTTTGGTTGGACAATTGGATCAGTAATACATCTTTGAAAGATTTGTTTCCTTTACTTTTGAAAGTGGAAAAGGAGAATAATTGCTTGGTTGGTGATCGTTTTTGCATGAAAACTGAAGAGATTTGTTGGATGCCCTGATTGGTATTTGGTTCCTTTTGCTAATGACGTGCTGGACGAATGGGTAAGATTTCGATCTCTTTTTGAGGATTTTCGTTTAACAGATACTACGAATGATAAGTGGGTATGGACTGGTGACAAACATAAGGTTTTTTCGGTCAAGAGCCTGAAGGCATATATTAGGACCGGATCGGATTACAGTGCGAGATTCAACTTTAAATGGGTAAAGGGGGTTCCTGTTGATCGTTTACCCACTTATAAAGATCTTCAGTCGCAAAATTGTAATTTTGGATCTACTCTACGTGGGCTATAATGGTTTAAACTTTTAATATAATGGCTTTAATTAAATTAACTATACTGTCTCATGTCCATATTGTGAACTATAAGAGCATTCGTAATGTTCTCCGAGTGGGCAGCGTCAAAGCCTCACCACCCTGGAGTGGTGAGGTGGTCTTCGTTGCTGTGTGAAGATACCAACGTCGTTTGATGGACGGCGAGGAGAATGTGAGGTGGATGATCTTTGCTTTTGTTCTTTGTTTTTTAGTAAAAGGATAGAGAGTCAACCATTTTCTCATCTAATTTGATTAGCCTTTGGCTCCTCTAATTTCTTCTTTGTGTTTTTTCGAACATTCAGTCGGCATACAACATCAGGGAAATCTCACCGTGTAATGGTGAAGTCTTGCATATACCCTAGACAACGAGATGTTGACCATGAGCCATTACAAGTATTCAGAGGGAAAAACCTGAAGGTTTTGCCATCCCTAAAGATCGAACTCAAGACCTTGGGTAAAACCGAGAGTGTCTCTGACCAGTTGGACTGACCTTCATTGTTTTTAATTTGTTCTTTGTTTTTAATCCTTTTTTAACGTAGGCCATAAGTTCTTACTTCTCATCTTTTTATTGCTTTCATATCTTTTTATTATTATTTTTGAGTATATATTATGGAAAGTAAGATATATATATATATATATATATATAACTTTTATAAAACAATAGTTAACCAAACATTTTAAAGCCCTCTTGCAATCTAAAACTAATTTAAAAAATTGCCACATAAGATTTTATCCTATGTGTCAATTCCATATTTTTCCTTAAATAAACTATATATTTAGAAAACAAATGAACCTATATATGTTAAAATAAATAAATATATATTGTAAGAATCCAAGATCTTCTCACTAGATAAAATGATATCTTCTCTTTATTTTAAAAAAATCACGTCTATACCTAATGATATTTCATTATCTTTTTTATTCAACATTTATATGAGGTTCCTTTCGTTTTTTTATGGTGATTATATGAAAGTTTGCTCAGACCGTTGATTAGTTGGAACTCTCATCGCATTAATCATTAGTGATAATATTTAAAGTTTATAAGCTTTTTTTTATCACCACTAAATTATATTAATCTTAAAGTTAAGAGCTTTGTATAATATCATAACTTTCTGAAAGAGTTATGTTAATTCTTTCGTTCATATCACCATGGAAATTATCTACAATTTTTGGTTTAATTCTTTTATCTTTTTTTGAATTTTATGATAATGGTTAATATAATCTCTTTTTTCTTTTGTTTTTTAACGATACAATTTTTCATTGTGATGATGAGAAAAATATTATGATGGTAGACGAAGAGTTAGTTCAGAACAAGTGTATATAACAATTAGTTTAATGATTGGATAATGAATACGTTATTGCTAATTTAATTAAGTGAAACTAAATAGATTGTTCATCCATATTTTTTTTTACGATCATTATTGATCCATTCCATTAACTCATTTGTTCACATATTAAGCGTTTCATTAAATGTTTTTTTAAGCAAGTTTAACTTAAATCTCACTTTATTAAGCATCTTTTTAAAGCAGCCGCATATCATGCGGGTAAAAAAAATCCTAGTATATATATATGTATATATTCATAAAAACCTATATATGAAAAATGAGTTATATTAATAAAAGGATTGACATGATAGTTTAGCAATGATGACTTGGCTTGATGAGAACGAAACTACAAAAGAAATGGTATGTTGCAACGAAAAAAACTAGTTACACTTTAGTGCGTTATTTCAATGATGAAGTTTTCATGTTAGTTATTTAAATTGTATTTGTATTAATAACTTAAAAGTATTTTATTTTTAATATTAAAATGGTATGATGTGGTTATTGTTACGAGTGTGGTGTGTTGTTGTGTGGTGTTAATGTGGCGTTGATGTGTCACACTATCTGATGTGGTGGTAGTAAACCATTACAAATACTCTAATGGCTTTAATATTTTTTTTCCACACAAATAAATTTAAAGGTCTACGTAGAATTTAATAATAAACATGGCATCCAATAATATGTATATTAAGATTATATATTTGTATATATAACTTGTATATTTTATGTGAACACTTATTTCGGAACAGGTGAGACAATATCTAATGAGAAATGATATTCGTACCACTGAAATTGATTCATTTACCACACAGTACAAGTATTACAGCACACTGTACATTCAGTTAATGCAAAGTTGTGGTAAATTAATCAATTTTGGGGTACTAATATCACTCCCCATATCTAATGACATGGATCAATGTAATATTGTTGTTTCATATTAGCAATTTGATATTTGATTTTGTATAAATAAGAAGTTAATGTTTTTGCATGCACAATTATATTATTACACTAAAATAACATGTCTTAGTTATTTTTAATTTTACATTATTGCTATATAACGATGTAACAAACGTATACTACGGACTATCTACAATGAACCATCTATAATTAATAGAGAACTTTTTTTTAATTTTTAGAACGGCAATAGAAAATATTATTAAATAATAATATTATCATTTCCACTAGAAATACTATTATTTAATATACTTCCTGCCTCTAAAAAAGAAAGAGCTAAACTTGAGTCATGACTTACGAGAAACTCGTGTTAAAGACAGCTAAGAGTCATTTCATTTAGCCATATTAATCTTAGAAAAAAATCATGTTATAACTTATAAATTACAAGTTTTGCTCCTTTACCGTAAATAAATCTGTTGCTAAGTTTTCTATTAATATGACATGAGTTATGTTTATTTTATCTTCTCATCCATATAAACAAGCTATTTGGGATTTAGAGCAACGATCTATGTTAGAATTTTGGACATTATTTAAGCAATATCTAACACATGCCTTGAAACTTATTTTTATCATCAAATTTATCTTTAACTTTATTACAAGTCTTAATGTTATTCTTGTTCACCATTCTGATCATGACCAAGTTAGGTATCATTGTATATGTTGGATCTAGTCATCAACAATGCTATCTAGTCATCGACCAAACTTATGAACAATTAAGTCGACAATGATCTACTAGTCAACCAAGCAATTCGTAATTTATATATATATATAAGAGATAAAATAATACTCAAACACAAATGGCACTCTTTCCAAATATTTTTTAGTAGTATTGTTTTTGGAACAGAAACTTACTATCTAATTAATACACCAAATTGTTCCTATGGAGATTTAAACCTAAGCTAACTCCAAGAGAGACATGTCTTCTAAAGTACTACTAAAAATTTTAATTTTCCAAACAAAGAAAAAGGATCAACCTCATTATTCAATCTCTATCATCTCGATGCTAATCAAGTCATTAATGTTCACTTGGCCAAATCCTCTAGCTCCCCAACCTTCACCATAAGACTTTTTAACATAGCAGTTGGATTTCCCATTGTCTGTGTCTATCCCAACTATAACCATGGCGTGCGGAGGCTCGGCCTTCAACGACTTCCGGACAGAGGCAGAAGCCATATTATGAGTATATGGATCAAAAGTTTTTGCTTCTTTAAAAGGACCCATCTTCATACATCCAATCATTGGGTTTCGTTTCCTTATGTCTCCAAAGTTTGCCTCCAACACCGACTTAAAGGTAGAACGATCTTTGATTTCATACATGTGATGAGCATGATATCTAGGGTAGTCACAATTATATCGAAGTACAACCGGAGCATCGATACGTGGGTTAATCATGGTAAATGCATATGCTTCTTTACTTTGGAGCCCATAAGGTTCCCTAAGATACTTAAACACATTGTTCTCGCATTTGGCATCAATAAACACCTGTGGTGATAACACCAATTCCTTATTCTTAGGTGATTTCCTCCGACACATGATGCTTATAGCATCCGTTACAACAATATAACAACAGATGGTTTGGTCTCGCTGGTCTTCAATATGAAAGGCTTCTTTCATGATATGAACCTTCATTTTTTCAGTCTTGGGGTAAGTGGTGATAATGGTGGTTTTGTTTTTAGGATTAGTGGAGGTGGTTGTTTTTTTGGTGATTGTCGGAGTGAAGGTGCAATGCTTCTTATATAGTATGAATGAAGTCTCATCTATGTTTGAATACATGAAAACGAAAATGCCTATTTTCATGTTTGCTGACAGAGAAGATGGAAGCCTGAGCCTGCCCCATATACCTATTTTGAACTTGAAGACTGATCAAAGCAATTGAATGAATCATCAATGTGATGGGAACCATCAATAATGGAGTGAGTTTGAATACATGTGAAGAAAATTTTCTACTTTCATGTATGCTGATGGAATAGATGAAGCCTGCCATATATACCCATTTTGAGTTCAACTTTCATTAAAGGTGGGCCGGTAGTGTTTTGTTTTTTAGCATTGTGACTAAACTACTAAAGACAATATATAAAATTGAAAATTTAAGATGAAAAATTCATCGGCGGTTGGGCCTTGCGATTCAAACATAGAAGAAAAGAGGAGATCTAGATTTTTAATGAAAATAAGCTAAGCATAAACCGAATAATTGTGGAAGAAAAAGAAGATCGATATAGATGAGAAAGAAAGAAAAATTGATTTTGAAAGTATATACAAATGGAAAATTGATTCTGAAAGTATATACATATATGGTGGTAGTCTGGTAGGACTATAGTGGATTTAATTGTGACATTGGGTTCTGCCATCCTATGTTCTAACCACTAGCCACATATAATGTTAAAATATTTGTTAATAAATTAGTACAGTAGTTCTTTTTCCTTCAAAGATAGTGAATTTTATTATTGTAATATACTTGCATTCTATCTACCGACGTAAATGACAAGATAAATATTTATAAGTTTTAAGATCTATGCTAAATGCATATGCTTTTGTTACTTTTCTGTAAAACGACGTATTAGTTTGTTAATGATTTAAACCTTAACGGTGACATCTAATAGGACAATATTTTAGCGGTTAAATCCTAACAGTTACTTTTCTTTTTGTTATATCTTGTTGTTTTTACATGTATTACAAAAACAACTATCATTTCAAAAAAATTAAAGTGTATATTTAGTTAAAATATTACATTAAAATTAATGTTTATTTTTAAAATAACTCGGAGTATATTTACATCATAAGCTTTTATCAAATGGACTATCTATATATCGAGAAGAAAAAAAAAAGCTTACAATTTGCATTTTATGTATTAAAGTTGTGGAATATTTGAATGTGTTTATTTTTATAGTATGTCTTTTAGGTTACTAGAATTTAGTTTTATTTTTAATAATGAATGCTTGAACATAATGTTATTGAACTTATATCGTGTTTAAAGTAACGTTCTTATGGTAACACTTTGATAAATATATACTTCGTTAAAAACCCAGTCCGACCACGGTTCAATTGGTCTGACCGGTCAAACCTTTAAAATTCTATGAGACCGGTTCAGTGTCCGGTCCGGTTTTTAAAACATTAAACTGAAGACAGTATATAATATTTAAATTTAAGATGAAAAATTGGAGTTGGTATAGAATACTACCATGTGGGGTGGCAGTTAATGCTCCATGTGATTTTCAAGCATACCTTGTGATGATGTGAAAAGATTGGCTACAAGAGTTAGAAACATGAACGCTCAAACTAAGATGGATCTTAACTTTAAAATTAGAGATTGTAAAGATTGTAATTTAGAGGTTGATGCGACTAATTTATACCCATTACCCACATCGTTATTGACCATTTATTTAAGTGTTATAAGTCGATTTATTGTGCATTTTGGCGCGTTTATGGTGTTTGTTAGTGTTTTCAGGCTTTAAACAGGTTACGCGTTCATGTGGCACATTTTCGGATGACCTTATGGTCAAGAAGTGATTTCTGATAATCGAGAGTTTTTTTTAAGTGGAAGAGATGGCGAGTTAAGCAAGTTCAAGATCGAAAGGAGAATTTCCACACGAGTATTAGTGCTAAAGAAGCTTGAGCATATTATCATTCCATTCACGAGGAGATATATTATCTTCCGAATCTAATTACCGATTTATGTATTTATATGACGTACGTGTAGTTAGTTGTCAAATATAGTAAAAGAAACAAAAAATAAGTTGAGACTTTAAAGTTTTTAAAATACAAAGTGACCTTTTTCTCATCTTCATTATTATAGAAATTTATACAAATTTGAGTCCATAAGATATAGTTTTATCTCCCAAGTAAGGCGTATTACGTAGATACAAATTGTTTAACCATTGGGTTAAATCTCAGTGGCCAGGGGTGTTTCACTAAACCTGTTATGCGGGGCCTTGGAGGAGTTTATTCCAAGGTCTCGAGCTCGAGCCTTCATAGGTTCTCTTCGGCAATATTTTTCAATTAAGGAGGTGGTATGATGAGAAAGACTATTTAAGATCCGCTTAGTGTGGGACCCTTTCGTTGTGCGATTAGTACACATCATATGCGTCTGAGGTAAAATTCACTTGTAAAAAAAAATACAAGAACATATACAGGATATTGCTTAGGCCGGTGTTAATAAGACCGTTCGAGAGCCAAATTCTCGCGTTCTGGATTTTTATTGATACCACCACATTTTTTACCATGTTTTGGAAGTTATGGCTCACGATTATTTAATCACTTTCCATTCTTTTATAATTACATACACACATTTTAAACATTCCAGTTAACAAACCTACAATAACCTCTTTAACCACATAAAAACACACTATTTTTTAGGATTTGTAATGTTTTTTTATTTTTATTTTTAGAATTTGTGATAGTGTTAATTTTTTTAGGATTTCTAATGTTTTTATATTTTTTAGGATTTGTAATTTTTTTTAATTTCTAGGTTTTGTAATGTTTTTTAATTTATAGGATTTGTAATTTTTTTAGTTTTTAAGATTTATATTGTTTTATTTTTTAGGATATGCAATGTTTCTTTATTGGATGTGAATTTAAATTAGTTAATTTTTTGTTTTAAAAAATGGAAATGATGTGGTAGTGAAAGGTTGAGAATGTGAGAATGAGGAGTGTAACATGATTCTAGATAAATTTTGAAAGTGTAAAATTATGGTGCTGATGTACCGGTCTAGAACATAAGTATTTGGGTTATGTATTGAGTGACACCTTTTACGTCATTATGAATGGAGAATGCTCTCTCGTGATAGACCAATATGTCCATGTATAAGTATTGGCACAGGGAAATATCAAAAGTCTAGCAAACAAGTGAGAATAAAATCCGAATATAAAGGTTTTTGAAATTTTAAGTACATGTTTACAAGAGAATGATAAATTGAATTGATTTTTCTTAATTTCTCTAATTGTCTAACGAGATGAGTACCCCGTACCCTATGTGTTGCCGTGTTGTACAATGATAACGATTTTAAAGAAATTATTAGTTATTTAAAATGTAGCTTAATCATGCTAAATTTAAAAGATAATGTATGAATATAATATAAAATAATAAAAATAACAACGAAATCTGAAACGAAAAACGAAAGCAAAGATGAAACAATAACGATATACCATTAAAAAGAAATAATAATAACAAATTATTAACACAAATAAAAACAATCTGAATTTGCAAAAGACAAAACAAATGCATGCAGCCACATAGATTAGTTAGTCAGTTACCTCTTTGGCAAATAATATGTAAATATGCATAACCCTTATGTAAAATCTCCACCGGTACTTGTACTAAACTACTAATAATGATACGGCCCGAGCCAAGTTAAAAGAAACATATCGAAATATAGATAATAATAAACACATGGAAAAAGTAAATAACATGTAAATATGCATAACCTTATATTAAATCTACATGTATAGTTGTATCAATAATTATACATCAACATGAACCGGCTTAGTTTTAAAAAAATTTACATTGAAATGTGGATTATAATTAGGACGTTATAACGACATTATTTTGTTATATATATTTATATGTTGAAAAATATTACAAAAGAATTATATTAAATTTCCAATAAGTTAGATTCGCCAATCACAAAAATGTCTACAAATAAACGTGAGCGAGCACGCAAAGTTTGGGGTTTAAAAAAATCAGGTTCGAACGTGCATCATCATCAAGATATAAGGCATTACCTTTGACCACTTTGCCGAATTATTTATTATTTTTTAATTCGCATTAGGGAATGAATATAGCTGTTTTTAGGTAGGGATAAATTAGAGGCACAAATCCTCTTACTTTAGTTTTATTGTACATATATTAGTGTGTATTTGGCTATGCAATGCACGATCCACTATAGTCGGGTATCAAATATGTATAAGAAGTATTTATTATAAAATAAGTATTAAAATAAACAAATGACATAAGATCTTGACCATCGTAAATTTGATTAGTGAAGACCGAAGAGTCACAGAAAATGTATATATATATATACACGCATACGGGGATCTTTATGTAACACCCCACTAAAGCAGAATATACGGGATGCACAGATAAGCACAATTGCACACAGTACAAGTTCTGACACAACCATTACTATATTTAAAGAACAGAAGTACGATTGTTATTACAGAACATAAATGAACTTAGAATAGTCAATATCTGGAAGACAGAACAATTGTCTTTTAAGAACAGAACTTGAACTGATCTAGCAAGGAAGATCTTCATAGCTCCTGAACTTGTACGCTCGAACAATCGCCAAAAGTATGAGCTTAGAAAGGAAGACTCCTATGCTAAAGAACTATGAACCTAGCCTGAAAAGCATGTAAGTTCAAAAGGTCAACTACAAAAGTAGTTGGTGAGATTCACATAATGTACTTTTAGTTTACATATACGTATATATGTATAATAAGAACAAGATCATAAGTTTTGTACGTCCAACCAATGTACTTTGCAATAATAAGAACTAAATCAAGATCTGCACGTTGAACATATGTACTTTATGATAGTAAGAACTAGGTCATGAACTGCACTTTGAACATAAGCACTTTATAATAGTATGAACTGAACAAGAACATATAATGAACTTTTAGGTATAAGTTGTCATTGCTAAACCGATTGGCCAGAACTGAACTTTAATGTAATAGTATGCTCATATAGCTCAAGTACTTTAAATAAGATCTATGTCAGAACAATGACATGAACAAGAACAAGTAATATGCATCCTCCTGAACTGTGGAGAATGAGGGTGGGCCTACCCTAAACAGCGTTGTCCATAATTACCTACGGTTTATTCCCTGAACTGTGGGAGATGAATTGATAGCAGTGAACAAGAACTTAACAAGTACATGTGCGAACTAGAACATGGTAAAGATCAAGTACAGTAGTATAGATGTATTTAAGATCCTGCCCATTCAAGACTTAAACACTTTGTAAATCAGTTTCAGAATTGTATCATAAGTAGTTCAAGATCATAATATAGTACATAAGATAGTTCAAGAACATAAGTATTAGTACGAAATAGTTTCCATGCTTTTCAGTCCCCGATAAAGAACTTTGAACAAAATGTACGAAAGGGGGATAAGTGAACTCACAGTGATCTGGTACAAGAACAAGTAGTATTAGCACAGAGAACAAGCACAAAGATAGATAAGTATATCTATCGCAATCCAAGCACGTCTTGATGGATGCCTAAGTACATATTGATCATAAATAAGTACATATATTAGTTCCTGTGACTAATTAATCACTGAAATGTCCTTGATGAACTGATGATTTGGTCCTTTGAAGATCTTTGAACGTTTTGACTCAAAAGAGTTTTAAATGAACTTTGAGTACATTAACTGGACTCGAACTGAACGTCTTTGATCTCACACATAAGTTCTTATCGTGTTAATAAGTTGAACATGTTTGAATAAATGAACTTTAGCCTCTAGAACTTGATTTAGTTGCTCATAGAACTCGTACTTTGATAATCAAGATAGAACATGTCTTAAATGGACTTAATTAGGGTTTGCACTTTGTACGTTGTCTTAGATCGAACCTTGATCTAGCTTAGATGTTAATGATCAGCCTTTGACGTTTTTAACCAAGTGATAATGTTGTTAAGAACTTGTTTTGGTGTTAATGGATCAAGTGTGGTATGATATAGAACAAGTACGTGTTGTTATAGAAGTGAACAAAGTCGTCTAGGGTTTTGGGTGTCAAGATCGCTCTGGCTTCTCCCCAAGATCGTCCTAGGTGACTTTCAGGATCGTCCTAGGTGTCTTCAAGGCACGATCGTCCTAGTAGTGGAGCACAAGATCGTCTCATCAAGATCGTTTTAGGTACACAAGAACTCAAAGTCGTTTTGGGGATCAAGATCTGAAGATCGTTTTAAGGTTCAATGTACAAGATCATTTTGAGGGAACAGACCTCAAGATCGTCCCAATGGACTGATCAGGATCGTCCTAGGATCCAAGGAACAAGAACAAGTCTCATGATCGATTCATGATCAAGAGTTTGAGCTAAACCAATCCAAAGGACCGGTTACCCATTAAACGTACCAACAACACCACAACACCACACAAGATCGATTGAACAATGAACTATGAACCAAAGGCTGGCCAGGACGATCTTGGGGTCAAGATCGTCCCACCCAGGATCGTCTCATGATCCCAGACGAGCTGAACAAGAACAGAACGTGATTCGAGGATCTAGATCGATTTCAGGACTTGTTAAAACATAACACTAGCACATATATGCATATTAACATTAACCCATAACACTTTTAATGCTTTTCAAGATCAAATAACACATGAACAAGTCATAACCTCAAGAACAAGTTTACTTTCACTTTCACAAAATGGGTTTTGTAAATTAAAGCATGTTATGACCCAAATTTGTTCACATACATGTTATTAAACACATTTAGACACAAACCCATTAATCATTAACACGACTTCATATCAAAATTGGACCAAATCATCAAGAACATAAACTTGAAAAAGTTCACTTTTAATTTGATCAAAAACTCATAATTTGTTGTTGTTACCTGAGATTTGATTCCAGAAACACGTTTTGATTATCACAAGGATGCTAAAAGTACAAGTGATTTTGATTTAACAATCCAAAATCAAAGGATGAATTTCGTGTGTGAAAATGTGGCTGCACTATGTGTTTTAGTGTGAGAAAGTAGAGAGAAGAAGAGAATGAATAGTGTTGTGACTTCTCTCTCTAGGTTTCCATCTTTTTCTATATATACGTTTCCATATTTAATGAACCCAATAAATGCAAGGACCATTTGCGAACATTTTGAACTAGAACTTTAATGAACATGAACGTTTATGAACCGAACTTTAATATTTCATTGTACATAATTATGAACTCGTCATATCAATCAAGATTTAAGATCAAATTGACCTTTATATAAGCACATAATTGAGGTCTAAAGCACGTCAAGAACTTAATCAAATTGAACTGTCTGGCCGTTCTAGTGGCGAAAGTATGTTTCAAGAACTCAATTAGAACATTTCTAAAACGGTTGTTACACTTTATATTGCATAATAATTTACAGTTAAAAGAAAATTGTTTTAGTTGTTTTATTTTTATATTTGTTTTTATGAACCAGAACCTATACATAAGGTAAGATCTTTATTGATATGCCAAGAGATGATGATATAGTGTGGTAAGAGACTTTTATAATAAGTATATGGGATGGAATTTGAAATCAACGTTTTATGTAAATTCAAACTTTCAAGTCAAATATCAATCACAAAACAATATTTTAATATCTAATTTTTTATCGAATCTTGATCAACATGATTTTGGACATATATCTTTTGAATATGTGGTCATACGTGTTATCACTCAAATTTTGCATAATGAGTGAGTTACAACTTGCAACACACTCCGGGGTTTTAACTATTAACATCTAACACTTACCGTTTTCGAAGAAAAAAGTAAAAAAAATCTCATTTTTTCAATAAGTAGTTACATAAGTAGAAGGTTAGCAGTGCATTTAACAAAAAATCAAATACCATTAGAAATAAAACTACTTAAAAGCCAATATGTCAAGAATACTATTGAGGGAAAGAATATCTACTTTCTAGAATGTTTGAAATATAAATTTAAAAAATAACTTTTAAATTTTCTTTCATGTAACCAAAAAGATATGAGATGGAAAATAAAATATGGGTATGTACTATGTTAAAAAAAAAAGATGGGTATTATACTATTGTCATTTTAAAAAAAAAGATGGGTATTGTACTATTGTCATCCTTGTCACTGACTTATGAGTTATGACTCAACCATTCACTCATTTATTGTTTCTACTATATATTTCGCTTTCCCTGTATCTACCATGTTTCACATCTATACCTAGGCAGTACTTTTTTTTTAATTAGAACTACAAAATAACACGCAACACATATTGTTGTTAATTAATGGCTTCTATTATATCTACTAATTATTATAATTATTATTTATTTTTATCTTGAATCTTGAAAGTTTGAAAATAAAAACTAAAAAAGTAATCAAAATTTTACCTAGTGTTTTGTATACAATAGCTATGACCCTACATCTTCTTTTTCTTTTCTTTTTGCTAAAAGGATCATCGTCAATCTACTTATATTTTATATATAAAATGATAAATCATCTTAAATAAGACAAAGGATTATTGTTAAGTTTACTAAAGAGTGGAAAGGAAAAGGAATGGGAGGAGAAGTTTTCATTCCTAATCACCTCAAAAATGAGAGGAAAAGTCCTGAAGCAAAAATAACTACACTTTTCCCCTCTTATCCTCTCCACTCATTTCTTTTCCACACTTAAAAAAAACTTAGGAATGGATTTTATCCTCTCCACTCCTTTCCTTTCCACATTTAAAAAAATCTTAAGAAGGAATTTTATGATTTTCACTCTCCTCCCCTTTCCTTTCTACATTTAGTCAAGTTGAGAAGATTTTGACCCTTGAATAAAAATCAAGGGTCGAGATTTAAAACTTATCTTGATAATACAATCATTTGTTTTATAGATAATGATAAATATACCTAATTTGTATAACAAATAATCAATCTAATTATAGGACGATGACATGTGAGAAAATCAAGGGACAAGAAAAAGGATCAAGATCATCATTCAATCTCTATCATCTCGATGCTAATCAAGTCATTAATGTTCACTTGGCCAAATCCTCTAGCTCCCCAACCTTCACCATAAGAGTTTTTAACATAGCAGTTGGATTTCCCATCGTCTGTCTCTATCCCGACTATAACCATGGCGTGCGGAGGCTCGGCCTTCAACGACTTCCGAATAGAGTCAGAAGCCATATTATGAGTATATGGATCAAAGGTTTTTGCTTCTTTGTAAGGACCCATCTTCATACATCCAATCATTGGGTTTCGTTTTCTTATGTCTCCAAAGTTTGCCTCCAACACCGACTTAAAGGAAGAACGATCTTTGATTTCATACATGTCATTAGCATGATATCTAGGGTAGTCACTATTATATCGAAGTACAACCGGAGCATCGATATGTGGGTTAATCATGGTAAATGCATACGTTTCTCTACTTTGGAGCCCATACGGTTCCCTAAGATACTTAAACACATTGTTCTTGCATTTGGAATCAATAAACACCTGTGGTGATAACAACAATTTCTGACTCTTAGGTGATTTCCTCCGATACATGATGCTTATGGCATCCGTTACAGCGATATGATAACAGACGGTTTGGTCCCGCTGGTCTTCAACATGAAAGGCTTCTTCCATGATATGAACAAATATTTTTTTAGTCTTGGGGTAAGTGGTGATAATGGTGGTTTTGGTTTTAGGATTAGTGGAGGTGGTTGTTTTTTTGGTGATTGTCGGAGTGAAGGTGTAATGCTTCTTATATAGTATGAATGAAGTCTCATCTATGTTTGAATACATGAAAACGAAAATGCCTATTTTCATGTCTGCTGATGGAGAAGATGGAAGCCTGAGCCATCAACAATGGAGTGAGTTTGAATATATGTGATGGGAACCATCAACAATGGAGTGAGTTTGAATACATGTGAACAAAATTTTCTACTTTCATGTATGCTGATAGAATAGATGAAGCCTGCCATATATACCCATTTTGAGCTCAACTTTCATTAAAGGTGGGCCGGTAGTGTTTTGTTTTTTAGAAATGTGACTGAACTACCGAAGACAATATATAAAATTGAAAATTTAAGATTAAAAATTCATCAGCGGTTGGGCCTTGTGATTCAAACATAGAAGAAAAGAGGAGATCTAGATTTTTAATGAAAATAAGCTAAGCATAAACCGAATAATTGTGGAAGAAAAAGAAGATCGATATAGATGAGAAAGAAAGGAAAATTGATTTTGAAAGTATATACAAAAGGAAAATTGATTCTGAAAGTATATACCTATATGGTGGTAGTTTGGTAGGACTATAGTGGATTTAATTGTGACATTGGGTTCCGCCACCCTATGTTCTACCCACTAGCCACATATGATGTTAAAATATTTGTTAACAAATTAGTACAGTAGTTCTTTTTCCTTCAAAGATAGTGAATTTTATTATTGTAATATATACTTACATTCTATCTATCGACTTAAATGACAAGATAAATATTTATAAGTTTTAAGATCTATGCTAAATGCATATGTTTTTGTTACTTTTCTGTAAAACGACGTGTTAGTTTGTTAATGATTTAAACCTTAACGGTGACATCTAATGGGACAGTATTTTAGCGGTTGGAATCCTAACAGTACTTTTCTTTTTGTTATATCTTGTTGTTTTTACATGTATTACAAAAACAACTATCATTTTAAAAAAATTAAAGTGTATATTTAGTTAAAATATTACAATAAAATTAATGTTTATTTTTAAAATAACTCGGAGTATATTTACATCATAAGCTTTTATCAAATGGACTATTTATATATTGAGAAGGAAAAAAAAGCTTACAATTTGCATTTTATGTATTAAAGTTGTGTAATATTTGAATGTGTTTATTTTTAGAGTAAGTCTTTTAGGTTACTAGAATTTAGTTTTATTAATGAATGCTTGAACATAATGTTATTGAACTTATATCGTGTTTAAAGTAACGTTCTTATGGTAACACTTTGATAAATATATACTTCGTTAAAAACCCGGTCCGACCACGGTTCAATTGGTCCGACCGGTCAAACCTTTAAAATTCTATGAGACCGGTTCAGTGTTCGGTCTGGTTTTTAAAACATTGGACTGAAGACAGTATATAAAATTGAAAATTAAGATAAAAAATTGGAGTTGGTATAGAATACTACCATGTGCTTATTTTGGATGCTTCATTTGGCCGGTGTGTTAATTTGATTGAATTATGTTTTTTGAATGACAACTAATGCTTATATTATATCTTCGAGTTATTATATATCTTCAAAATCATTTACTCTGTATATGGTTGTGTTTTAACAAATTGTCGTAACGGTAGCAATGCGTTATGCAAAGGCAAGCGCGCAATTTCCTTAGAATGAATTATTGCTTGATTATTTGGATTTTTTACCGTTTATATTGTTGACTATGAGTGATTTTGGAGAAGTACTATATGTATTACAATACAGTGAATGATGATAATATTCATCTTCATCTTCTTTCTAAATTATCTACTTCATTGTGGTTAAGTATCCCCCTCCCTTCCCCCTCTAAGGTATATAACTCACCCTCTTACTTGATATATTAACTTATACCTATAATAATATTGTATAGAGTGTATCACATCTTTCTTTTCACCCCTAACCTTATTCTTATAGTTTATTACTCATAATACATAAAAACGTTTTTTTTTACTCGTACAAGGTATTCTTCAAATACAAGTTCATTTTTTATACTAAAATTTATCAACAGTCATGTCTCTAAAAGGGTGCTATAGTCGTGAATGTCGAAGCTTCATCTAGTCATGTTAATCATAAAAAATAACTAGCATGTCATATATCACAAATTTTGCTCCATTACTTTATATAACTCTCTTTGCTAAGTTTTCTAATAATATAACTTGAATTATGTTTATTTAATCTTTCCATCCATATAACCAATACTATTTGGGATATAGAGCAAGGATCTATGTTAAAAATTTGGACATTATTTATGCAATATCTAACACATGTCTTGAAACTTATTTTCATCTAATCAAATTTATCTTTGATTTTATTATATGTCTTAATGTCATTCTTGTTCACCTTTCTGATGTTGACCTTTCTGATCGTGACCAAGTCAGGGACCATCATCGACTAGTCAACCAAGCAATTCACAATATATATACCTATACTTAAATTTATACAAAAATACAAATGCCACTTTCCCAAACATTTTTTAGTACTATTAATAAAATAATTTTATTTTTGGAACACCGAGAAAACAACAACCTAATAATCCTAATTTCCTAACTCTATTATTTCTATGCTATGCAAGTCATCAATGGTTACTTGACCAAAACCTCTTTTTCCCCACTCTTCACCACAACAGTTTTTAACAACACAATTATCTTTCCCATAATCCGTGTCGATCCCAACGATAACCATGTAGTGCAAAGGCTCGGTCTTCAACATTCGCCGGGTTATCCCATAATTCATATGAGCATAAGGGCAAAAGTCTCTTATGTCTTTAAAAGGACCCATCTTCATGGATCCAATCATAGCGTCTCGTCTTGTTGGGTCTCCAAAATTTCCCTCCAACATAGATTTAAAGCTAGAACGATCAAAGTATTATGCCATGCCATGAACATAATATTTAGGTTTGTTATGATCATATCGAAGCACAACATCATCATCGATAGAGGGTTTGGTGTTGGTAAATGCATAATCATTTATACTTTGGAGCCCATACGGTGGCCTAAGCCACAAAATTGGATTTCTCCCGCATTTAGCATCAATGAGGATCTGTGGTGATAACACAAGTCCTTCATTCCCATCAGCACATTGACGATTTAATTGTTACAGACTTGAAGCTCAAAATGTATATATGGCACATTATTGGACAATGTGCTGATGGGAATGAAGGACTTGTGTTATCACCACAGATCCTCATTGATGCTAAATGCGGGAGAAATCCAATTTTGTGGCTTAGGCCACCGTATGGGCTCCAAAGTATAAATGATTATGCATTTACCAACACCAAACCCTCTATCGATGATGATGTTGTGCTTCGATATGATCATAACAAACCAATTGATATGGGTCCAGCCCGTTTTATACTCATGAGCTTAATTAGTCTGATGGGTTTTTATTCTATAATAATTAACCTAAGTCCAGATGGGCTTAGTTGTTTTTAGGGCTCATTAGGGAGTTTTCTTTTATAAAGCCTGGCAACACAATTAGGGATCTTTAGTGACGTGAGAAAACATAACACAAAAGCTGCGCGAAGCAAAAGTGAGATATCTGCGTGAAGCAAAAGTGAGATATTTACTCCATCTTCTTTTAATTTGCAACGCTGGAAGCTTTTGGATTTTGTCGTTGCTTATTCAAGCTACAGGTGTTCGTGAATCTCAGCTTGTTTTGGTTCTCAAGCAACAGTATCTTTTGGGTTTTATTATTAGAGTTGTTAGAGGAGTAGTATTGGTGTTCAAACCAATTTGTACTTCTAGCTTTAATATCCCGTTTACCTGTTGATTGTTGGTGTTGATTGTTGGTATTATTTTCAAGTGACGGTCATTCACTTGAGATTTGAAAATTCTTGTAAATTTGCTGTTAGTTCTTTAGTAAATTTATTGTCGGTTTGGCCCGTGGTTTTTTCCCTCTACACCGGAGGGTTTTCCACGTAAATTCTGGTGTTGATTTCCTTCTTTGTTTGTCGTCCCAGTTACATTGTTATTTTGGTTGATGATTCATTAAGGACCTGTCAAGTGGTATCAGATCCAGGTTAAGAGTTACTATGGAGTCTAATAATAGTTCCATGATTAAATTGACATCGACCAATTATTCCGTATGGAGACCCATGATGGAGGACTTATTGTATTGCAAAGACCTTTACGATCCTATTGATGTGGATAAATCCAACGAGGCGAGTACTCCAACTAAACCAGAAAAATTATCTGATAAAGATTGGGAAAAGATGAAGCGGAAAACTCTTGGAACAAATAGGCAATGGGTTGATATAAGCATATTCAACCATGTATCACAAGAAACTGACCCGTTTGACTTGTGGAAGAAACTTGAAGGTCTTTACGAAAGGAAGACAACTCCAAACAAAGCTTCATTGATAAAGAGGCTTGTGAACCTGAAATTGAAATCCGAAAAAACAGTTTCTGAGCATCTTAGTGATTTTCAAGACATCATTAACAAGTTAACCACTATGAAGATTGTTCTTGATGATGAGTTACAAGCATTATTTCTTTTGAGTTCTTTACCAGACACTTGGGAGACCTTAGTTGTCTCTATTAGCAATTCAGCACCAAAAGGAGTACTCTCTTTGGATGTAATCAAAGAAAGCATGTTCAATGAAGAAACAAGAAGAAAGGAAATGGGTCTGGACAATGCCCATGCTCTTGTTGTTGAGAACAGAGGTAGAAACAAAAGTAGAGGTCCAAGAGGTCGTGGGAAGTCAATTTATTGTCGGTTTGGACAATGCCCGTTTACCTGTTGATTGTTGGTGTTGATTGTTGGTATTATTTTCAAGTGACGGTCATTCACTTGAGATTTGAAAACTCTTGTAAATTTGGTGTTAGTTCTTTAGTAAATTTATTGTTGGTTTGGCCCGTGGTTTTTTCCCTCTACACTGGAGGGTTTTCCACGTAAATTCTGGTGTTGATTTCTTTCTTTGTTTGTCGTCCAATTATTCTGGTTATATTAAGCTCTCAGTTACATTGTTATTTTGGTTGATGATTCATTAAGGACCTGTCAAATCGGATAACTGAAGTCTTGATCTTGTTGGTTTACAACATGTAATTTTGCTTCCTCCATTATATCAACTTTCATTTTTTTTTTTTGGTGGATGATTGTGGGTTTTGTTTTTTAGGATTATAGGTGGTTTTTTTTTTTTTTGTGTGTGTGATGGTGGTAGTAAAGGTGAAGTGCTTCTTATAAAGAAGGGTGAATGAATTCTCACCAATAATGTATGGGTATATGGGAAATATGTGAGTTTGAATACATGTAAAGAAAAATGTCTATTTTCTTGTCTTATGATGGAGTAGATGGAGGCCTGCCATAGTGCCAATAATGTGCCATATATACATTTTGAGCTTCAAGTTTGTAACAATTGAATCGTCAATGTGTTGGAAAGCCTGATCTCTCTGCCATATAACCATTAAAGGTGGAGCGGTGTTTTGTTTTTCAGTATTGTGTCTAATAAGAGGCATGAATTGTTTACTCGTATAAAACTAAAGACAACTAGATCTATACCCGGTCGTTGACCGGATTCAAAACAATAAAGTATATTGATAAGCATACAAAACACGATCAACTTTATCTCATAAAAAAACTTAAACAAATAATCTAAAATTAAAATCGTCATTGGTATAGGATGACATTGTCAAATCTGCAAATAGATTTAAATTTAATTGTCCTAACCAGATCCTCCTTAGTGAGTTACTCAAATTTAATGATTTTGATATATATTAAAATTGTCAATACTCGATCTTATCCGAATTTTGACTTGAAACCAACTCGCAAAATTGGGTTAGGATTGTGAAATCTCGATCTGGTAACTCGCCAACTTGATTTTTTTAGGTTGGGGCCAGGTTGACTTTTGGGGTTAATAATTCAACTTGCCAACCCAAAAATATTTAAATTTAAATAATGTTTTTTTAAAGGTCGACCTACCAACTCATTTTATCCCACAACCCATTTGACTTGGAATCAACCTGTCAACCTACCAACACACATGACCCGGGATCAAACTGCCAACCCATTTAACCTGCCTACCTACCTTTATTAACCCATGTGACATGAAATCAACTCACTAACCCACCTGAAATCAACATATTAATCGGATCGCTTAGGTAGATCCTTACTCAGGTCCGAGTTAAAGTTACTGTCTTAAAACTTTTATTAGCTTAAGTTGGGGTCATAAAGTTTCAATCCGCCAACCGTATGCAAATCAACCCGATTAATAGGCCTACTACAAAGTATATGATTTGTCTTAGTTTTAAACCGCTAAATATAGCCATTATACCATAGTAAGTCTCTACCTTATAGCTTTAATATTTATATTATGTATATATATATATATATATATAATTATTCAACTTAACCATTTATCTTTTAAACATTCCACCTGTAAAAACAATCAAAATTCAAAATGAATGATTGACAAAGCTGATCACCATTACCTCGTTACCGCATATAGTACCAAACTAATATGTTTGTTTTGGTATAAACATGACATAAAATGGAAAGAAAAAGAAAAAAAAAACTTGTATAGAAAGTTTTAAAATGTAAACTCAAATAATTGTTATTTTTTATGACTTTAAACTTAGATTCAAGAAAGTAACACTTTTAACATATTTACTTGACATATGAACTCCTAATTAAACGGTAGGACGCATGAGTGATAAACGTTCGACCCGCATAGTAGCCGGACCCAGCAGACAGATATTTCTTATTTTCAGATTCTCGGCAGACAGGTATGATTTTCTAAACATTTCTCATTTTTTCGTCTTGCACTCCTTTGTGGCCGGAGGTCCCTATGGAAGTCGTCTCTCTACCTTTGTGTAGAGGTAAGACTGTCTACAACTTACCTCCCCCATACCCCGCGCAGGGATTGGGTCCTGTTGTTGTTGTTGTTGTTGTTGTATGAACTCCTAATTAAACTTCTATATTATAATTTATCATAATGGGATTCAAACAATTTTATTTACTTGACATGTGATCTCCTAATTAAATGATATTGTTTTTTTGTTAAAAATTCTGTAAGCCGAACTTCTTATATATTTGTTTAATTCATATTTTAAATATTGTTTAGTTTATAAATGTGTTACTTCATAATACGTGAGCTGACAATTAATATTAGAAGTAGTTAAATTCAAGTCCATTCTCAAATTGATATCCATTACAATAGTTTTTTTAAAAGTTACCATGATTAAAGAATGTATAATAAATACATAAAAGAGTTACTATATTTAAAATATTTATGTTTGACTTTTAATTTAAAAGGTTGAGATTAATTTGAATTTTAATTTAAGTGGTCAAGATCACATGTTAAACTTTTTTTTTTCTCTTAGCTATAATAGCCATATATATATATATATATATAATATATAAAAGGGAATTGAAATATTAAGATGAGAAATTGAAGTTGGTACTTAACATGTTTAGAGCACATATCCATTGTTTTTTCTTTTAGTTTGAAAATAATTTAAAGGGTTAACTACTAGATTAAAATTATGATTAAGATTATATGATTGTCTTTAATTAAAGGTATCTTAACCACTAGATTAAAATTTACTTAATTTTATTTATCCCAAAAGTTGATCTCTCCACGACTCCACCCTATATCAATGGAAAATGATATCCGTATCACAACAAATGATAAACTACCACATATATGCAATACTGACTTATACTGTATGCAATAAAACTTGTACATTTTAGTAAATTAATCAAAACTAGTGGTACCGTTATCATTTCCGTATATCAATAAAGTACTACCATGTGGGCTGGCAGTTAATGTTCTATGTGATTTTCAATCATAACTTGTGATGATGTCAAAAGATTGGCTACAAGAGTTAGAAACATGAATGCTCAAACTAAAATGAATCTTAACTCTAGAATTAGAGATTGTAAAGATTGTAATTTAGATATGATTATTTAATTTTGACTTTTAATTTTAATTTAGGGTGATTAAAATTTTTTCAACTAGACTACTTAAGTTAAAAAAATTTTTGGAAGAATTTTAATACCAAAACATTTATAAAAGGGATAGATATTATGAATAATACGATCTTATTAAATTTATGTCATGCATAATACGCGGGGAAATGTAAATGATTAGTCTTGAAACTTATGGTATTTTTGAAATTCAGTTAGCTTAAATGGTTGTGTAAATCATAGATACTGACAAAATAGCTTAAATATTAAAAAATTTTAATTATTTGAACATGTGTCCAATATGAAACCAAAACAAAGTCCTATTATTTATTTATTTATTTATTTATTCATATTCATAACTAGATTAGACCCTGTGCGTTGCATGTTTATATCTCATTTTATACTATTTCTCGTAAGTTATCGTAAATTATATTCATATTCATAACTAGAAAAGTTGAAGCAATGATTACATATTATAAAATATATGTCGGTATAGATTTAAGCGTAAAAACACATCCACGTAGACTAATATGCAAAAACCTGGTAAAGCTCATCATAAGTATGTCAACATTCATTAATCGGTTTCCATTACAATGTCAAGTGAGTCGCATAATACGTCAGTTATTTAATCATAAACATTGAGGTATGTAGCGTTTTTCCTCGAATGTGATAAATCATCAATGATATATTACATCTAATTTATAGTTATTTCCTCGCCTGTTACACGGGTACTAAGACAACGCATGTAACTTGCTAAATTTATCTATATATTAGGTGGTAATATGGCATAGATACGTGTAAGTTAGTTCATATTTAATGTATTTTTTAAAATTGTATGTTCTCTAATTATAAGGTTTAATTAATATATCACACATATTAAATAATTAAAAAACAATTAAATATAATGTGATCCCAAACATAAAAAAAAATTATATACTAATTTAGTTTTCAAATATGTTAATTTAGCACTTTTAAATAAGATCATCTTAAAATACATAATAAAAAACAATGAATAAAAAAATATTCAATGTTTCATAATTTTTGGTAAAATTTGACCAACAAAGAAATGTAACTGAAAAATCTTATATCTATATATTAACTAATGACTCCATTACCTATAATATTTATTTATTTATTTGTCTCTTTCAATTGTTTATCTATACAATCTGATAAAACAAACCACACATTTTTTCCCATAAACTTCATGTCTTTGAAAAATAAAAAATACCCATCACCTTTAATCACTAATTTAAAAATTTTCATCTAATATAGCTATAATACCCTTAATGAAATAATTTACACTATAGATCTCCCAACACTTAAAATAATTACAATACCACATTTAACATCAATTACTTTTACATTCACCACCATCGTCGTCCCCATCACCGTCCCCGCTGCCGCCCCCACCACCGTCACCACCACCACCTCCGTTATCATATCTCTACCGCCGCCGCATTGCGCGAGCATAAGTCTAATCAAATTAAATTGACTCATAATATTATTTATTCATTTATTAGTTTATTTATGAGTCTTTTCCTTATTATTTTCTAGTTTTTATGGAAGTAATCCTTTTACTTTTGAGTAGATACAAGAGGTCTACATCTCACCTTCCTCATATCTCACCCTATGCTTGGACTGAGCTCTGTTGCATTTATTGTTGTTGTTGTTTTCTATATCTCACATATCTCATACTTTTGGGCTCTTAGTTGACACGGATAAAAAAAAATTGATAGCAATTATTTATTTCTTAACAAATGAAAAGTTGATGTTATAATGGAAAATGAATGTAGCTTATATTAAATAAAAAAAAATCACGTAAATAACACACAATATTTTATTCTATGTGGGAAATCTATGATTAACTTTAAAGATAAAGAGTAGTTACCATTTCTTATATAAATAAAATAAAATTCTTATAACATCATTATATTCTAAGCATTGCTGACTTGTCATTATTAGACTGTTTTTAAAATATATTTTTTTGTCTTGATATATGACATCATTTTATTTAAAGTTTAAATCATCTATTATTTTTTATTAATGTTCGAATATCACTAAGTATGTCCCAATTTATAACTTTGATGGACATATTATATTTTGCAATATTCAAATATCGCTAAGCAGTCAGAGTTACAACTTCATTGAACATATTTATAAAAAATATTTCAATATAAAACTCAACATGTTGATATATGATGGAGGTATTTTACCAGCATCATATGGCTCATACGAGATGAGTCGATAGATATCCAATTGTGTTACCGGTGCTAGAGTTCTTCCCATTACCCTTTTTTTATACATATCAAGTTTTTATTACTCAAAATAGTATATTAAATTTCAAAATATAACAAATTAAAATTTAATATTAATAACTTTGTAAGCCCCATGTATATAGACACGGGCCTAAAATCTAGTTCTCTTTTAAGTTTAGTTTTTTTTTTTTAATTTACTAATTATATTTTAAGCACTTTCCTTCCTTAAATTAATTTCATTGATATTTTTATTCTCTATATGTCATTTTCTTTAAAAAATAAGTTTTTATTTTCTTTTGAAAACCCTAATATTCTATACATGTCTTTTGAATTTCCATCATCTAAATAGTTTTATCATAACAGATTTTTAAATTATCAGTTTATTATTCAAGTTGATAAGTTAATTATATTTATTTGAAATATAAGGTATACTATTCCAAGTTTATGAATATGGTTGAACTATCTCATAATTGTTAAACATCAACGTAACTGATGTGAAAAATCGAGCTTTAAAATTTATATCTAGAAATACCTTGAACTCACTACTACACACTCTCGGGTAGTGGACCCGTTCGTATGCAATATAGTAAAAAGTAAGTCTGAGTTCGTTCACAGGGTTCAAACTAGTTGTTTTGTAAAGCAGCTTGGAAAACGGGGTGTTACTCAAGATCTTCTTTTGACAATTAAATTAAATTTAATTTGAAAAACACAGATCATATAAAAACAGAGAAACTTCAGACAATATAACTAGAGGTCATCCACCTTGACTTCGCTTGACTTCAAATGTGATTGCATTTAATTAAGACCAAATTCATTTGAGCTGAAAAGATAATCATGAAAAGATAAAGTGCTCACGTGGTACCACCAACCATGAACAAATTACCAAATCACCTAAATTACTAGTCAAATTACCCAAGACGGTACCACCGGTTCCCAGACAACTTTTCCAATAATTAGTTTGACTGACTATCAATTTACCAATTGAACCTATGTAAAAATAACGTGGTACCACCAACCGTTACAAATTACGTTGACAAAATAATTATTTTATTAAAATGATATATCTAGTGATAATTGCTTATAGACAAACAACTATTTTAAAATCACATATCAATTCAACTAGTACCACTAACAGAGAATTAATACACAACCAATATCATAATAATTATTTAAAAGAATTGAATCATCAAGATCTCATAACAACGATAAATAAATCAACTTTTTGAATTAAAAATATTGCAGTTACATCATTCGTCTTGTTACATCAAGGTGGATGATTAAACGTTTAGCCACTCATGATTAATTCAAAATAATAATTAAAATGAAAGAGAAACATGATGTACCAATCGTTTGAGAAAATGGAAAATTGCAAGACAATAAAAGTAGATACGATCTAGATGGGTGCTCGTAAATCTTCAATGAATCCGCCTAAGAAAACTTGTTTGGAGATAAAAGAACCCTTGTAGAACAGCTCCTAGAAAGATTTTTGATAATCTGATAATTAGGGTTTTGTTTATTATTTATACCCCCTTGAAATCTGATGCAGAAAATGTCCAAGACCTTCAGATCCCGTTCACCCACTGCGGCACAATGGCTTGTGATGTTACCCACTGCGGCGCAGTGGCTTGCCTTTGACTTTGACTTCTTATAACTGCGGCGCAGTCCAAATCCACGTCCCATTTTGATCTTCAGGTGACTGCGACGCAGTGAGTTTAGTCATCCCTCACTGCGGCGCAGTCCAAAGTCTCCACACAATTTGTGTGCTTCTTGGGGTCCACAGCGGCGCAGTCAAAGCTGATGTCCAAAAACTTTTATTCGATCTTAAATTCTTGCTGGATCTCGCCATCTTTTCCACTTGAAACAACTCTCGATATCATGAATCACTATATTGACCAAAAATCATCCGAAAATGTGTCAAATGAACACGTAACCTGTTTAGAGCCTGAAAACACTAACAAACACCATAAACGCGCCAAATGCATATAAAATCAACTTAAAATACTTAATAAATTGGCCAATAATAATGTGGGCGATAGGTATAAATTGGTCACATCAGTAACTTAATATTATAAATTTTTTATTAGTAAGCACGGGTTGAACCCGGATTAATTAGCTAGTTTGTTAACAAAACTTGGGAAAATTTCATATATGTCATTGTTAAGTTTTTAAATATCATATTTGCCCAATTAAAATTTGAAATATCTTATATATCATTTCTAATACCCACAAATATCAAATATGCCATTGTTAAGTAGAAAAATATTATATGTGCCCAAATACATTATTAGATATTATATATAGGGTCATTACTTTCAAAATATATCTAACATGTCATTAAAATATATCAAATACTTTAAATTTATCATTAAACTTTAGATTGCAGTTATCCACTTTTTCTTTAATTCATTAGTTTTTCTTGCATCAAATGTCGAGTAGGCTAATTACTATGCAAAAATAAAAGCATCACATAATTGAGTCACTTACAAACCAAGATCACAACACTTTTATAAATACCATGAATTGAATAACGGAATTCAGAATATCAATAAAATTAATCATGTCGGTAACATTGAATTAAGTTTACACGGTTAGGAAAAAAAAGGATTAAATTATAAAAGCAAGAGAAAAAACGTGTGTACTTATGATTTCTAAATATTTTATTAATAATGTTAAAGAATTTTTATGTTTTAATTTAGACTAAATTAGTTTAATTGGTCATATTGGGTATATTTCAATGACATATTTGATGCATTTTAAAATTAACAACAAATATATAATATTTAAAATTTTATCTAGAGATATTTAATCTTTTTTACTTAACAATGACATATTTGATATATTGGTAGATTAGGAATGACATATATCTGATATATTTTAATGACATACATGTTAGATATATTTCAAAAATAATGGCCCCATATATAATATCTAATATTGTATTTAGGCACATATGATACTTTTTTTACTTAACAATGGCAAATTTGATATTTGAGGGTATTAAGAATGGCAAATATGATATTTTAAATTTTGATTGGGCAAATATAATATATTATAACTTAACAATGGCATATATAAAATTTTCCCACAAAACTTAATATCAATATGTATAATATATGGTTTAAAATGAACCAAAAAAAAAAAAAATCTAAAATGGCAAATGTATCTTTAAAATAATCACAAAATTACATCTCTTATATAAATAAAATAAGATTCTTATCACATCATTATTTTTTAAATAATGCTTACTTGTCATTATTACATTTATTTATATCAACTTTATCTTTTTTACCTTTTTGATTTGTTACATCATCATATTTAAAGTTTAAAATATTTTCTATTTGATTAATGATTTATGTCTTTTTTTAACATAAGCCAAATTAAAGTAAATTAAAATGTAATTATCTAATTTTTTTTTTTTAACTTAATTTACTCATGATACTAAACTTTCCTTCTTTAAATTTATTTCATTTTTGTTATTTATGATATCCTTTTCTATAAAAAAAAAATTAGTTTTAATTTTCTTTTGAAAACTCTAACAGTTTATACATGGTCTTTTAAATTTTCATCATTTAAATAATTTAATCATGATAGATTTTTAAAGTATTCACATATTATGCGGGTTAATAAGCTAATTATATCTAAACTCCTTTATAAAAATTATTTCATCTTCTAAAAATTTTTCACTATCACGATTAAATCAGCCTACACCACTTGACACTGCCACCAACACCAATAGTACTATCACCGACACCACTAGACCGCTTCCACCACCATTGTCGCCGCATTGCTCAGGTACCATACTCATATATTCAAAATATAATGTGTACTATTTCGAGATTATGTGTATGGTTAAATTATCTCATAGTTTTTAGATATAGAGGTAACTTAATATCACAAAATTTTTATTAATAAGCCCGGGTTGAACCCGGGTTATTAGCTAGTTTAAAAAGTAAAAGACTTATTGAACTTTGGAATATAAGGAAATCCACCTCTAACTTCATTATTTTTATCGAAGATAAAGTTCATTAATTGTGGGATATAAAATTATAAATTAATCAACAAAAACCAATTTAGTTGAATTGGTTGATGCCGCTAAATAACTAAATCGAATTCCGCTCGAAACCCGTTTATTGTTTTTTTTTTAATTTTATATTTGTAATAGAGATGATACATACAAAATATTCGTATGTGACAGCTTATGTGTCAACGTTTGAGAGACCAACAACGTATGAATGTCAAGTAGGAAAAAGATGATTCGACGAGTTCTGAGGTATGCCACATCATCACTTTAACATAGAGAATCTCTCTATATAACTAAGAGAGGATAGATTTTGGCTTATATGGCATTATCCTTTACTTGTCAACTCAAATTTTTTTCTACATGTTAGTCTTAGATTATTTTAGCCTCAACATAATGATCCACATAAGCATTTAAATTCCATTTAGAATTTTTAGATTAATATAGTACTAGCTAATCAACCCGGGTAATTCCCGAGCATAGTTAGA
The DNA here is from genome assembly GCF_010389155.1 of Erigeron canadensis. NCBI lineage: Eukaryota > Viridiplantae > Streptophyta > Magnoliopsida > Asterales > Asteraceae > Erigeron > Erigeron canadensis. Next base: position 13,963,642 of record NC_057769.1, on the reverse strand, counting down.
AATTATAAACGAATGAACTTGTAAACAAAGCATAACTTAATTTAAATATATATGCAATAGATGTATAAAAGCATATATGTGAATATGCTATGGTAAAATGAAGCTCCATGTTAATGATGTCATATGGCAAGTTGGCAACGTATTTTTTGATTCATACATATACAACAACATAGATAAAGTAGTCAATTTTATATAAAGATCAATTAATATTAGAAGAGTAATACATATTACACTCCCATATTCACACTTGAAAATAACTGCCAACTTCATATTTTTACTTTCGCAACCATGTTCAAGTCATTACACTAAGCCGGACATCATACAATCCCATGTGTGATGTTCTTCAATTCGTGTGGCGTTTTGAATAATTTTCAACATACATGTGAAAAATAAAAAAGAGAATAAGATCACAGAGAATTGTATAAGGATGGATTGCACACTACAAATTCATATACATAAGAGAAAATAATAGGGAAGATTGAATGGGAAAAATAGAAGACACAACAATGAACAATACTTATAATTAAGTTAAACAATAGGGAAGTAACACATATTACACACACATATACACGCTTGAAAACAATAGGGGAGATTGAATGGGAGAAATACAATACAAGTAGGCCTATTGGATTCAAGAAATTCATTGTAGAACTTACCCGTTTAAAACCATGATCGTAATCCATGATGTCACATTTGTTGCCTAAGAAGCTTTTAGTCATTTGGGTTCAAATCCATTGAATATGTAGCGTGTTTGTAGCTGAAACCGAAACTACCAAAAGTATTTTTAAAGTTCTAAATATATATCATAAACGATCGTATTACACGTAAGCTTGAGGTTGGGAGTATCAAAATCATATCATAGACCAGAAACAAACAGCCCATTTTCACTTACTTGATACACCCAACCTACTCAGTTTTTCGTCATCATGAAGCATTCTTTGTCTTAGACTGAAATAACTTTCCTTTCCCTGGGGGGTTCATCATTAGGGTGTAGCAGAATGAAATAGAGTATCAAACACATACTAAATGATAGATACTGAAGTTGACCACTGACCTCATATAGAGTATTCGATATAAAAAATCCAGCTGATGACCTCCTCTTGTAGAGACAACTGCACAATTTGAACACATAAAAATTAAGGGAAACATTTTTTTTGGTTCTAAAAAGTACCACTATCAAGCCACGGTCAATAAGACCGTCTGTATAGGATGCATAGATGTCAAAATTAATTTAAAAACTAAAAGAAGCATCCAATTGGGATACAATATACATGTCTCAGTTTAATACTACAAAACTACAATATTGACCAAAAAGATCTTGAAGGTATTATACACAATATGCCCAAAGTGAAATATTTACCCAACTTTTAAGTAAGAAATATTCATAAAACCATACGTTCGTCAGTACACATGTAAGAGTCATGGTTGTTTGCATAGCCTAAAAGTGAGATAAATGAATGATATTTACAATCACCTAAAACAATAATTACTTATCGCGTTTCCAAAATCGATTTCCATGACACAATGAAGCAATTAACTTAAACATAATATGTTTTAGTTATATATTAGATTAGATTTGATTATCATTCCTCTATTCACTGATTATTAAAGAGAGGAAGTAACTATAACTAATGTTTGCATAATAAACAATATATACAAAGGGGGGGGGGAGGTGGGAATCAATGAACCCTACAAAGTAGTTATAAGCTACATATTATGAGAAATCTATATGAACCAAAATTATATTAAAATTTATAATTTAAAAAAGTACTTCCGTTAATCCAATTCATAATAAAAAACTACTTCCGTTAATCTAACAAAAAAAAAGAGTAAATAATATAAAAATTTACAAATTCAACATACTTTGAATTAATCAATTAGATGAATATGAGAGGAGTAAAGTTTTGAACCATTGTTGCTTTAAGAATGGATTAGGTTTTTAGAGCTTCTGTTTTGATTTCATAATTTTTCAAAATTAGATTATTCATTATTGAATGGAAAGGAAAAAAAAAGAAGAAAGAAATATTAGATGTCCCTCATTATTGGTTTATTAAGGAGGAAGATATATCAAATCCCTAATCCCTAATTCAGTGTATCACTCCACACTTCTGTACCAGCCGCTTAAATCCCTAATTTAAATAAGAGTTAATTACTGAAATGGTACCTCACGTTTGAGCCATATTACTGGTTTCATACCTTTCCTTTCGAAATTACGCTGATCATACCCAACGTATGCAAATCTCCACTCAGACCATACAGGAGGCTAACGCCGTCAGCTGGCCGTTAAAACCTCCCCTACGTGACTTGCACGTGAGGGGTAAATATGTAATATCGCGTTTCCTAATTACTGAAATGGTACCTAACGTTTGCACGATATTGTTGGTTTCATACCTATATGTTTTTTAATTACTTAAATGGTACCTAATATTTAGTTATTAATTTATTAATTTATTTTATTTATTTTAATGTTTTATTTTTCTTTTATAAAAATTTTCCAAAACTTGTTACAATTTAATGAAAATAGTCAGAATACACTTATAATCCACTCAAAAATAATACCAAATAGCTATTTCATAACAAAATATAAGTTTTAAAGTTTACGAATAACCAAAAATAGCAATAAAGTGTAATAAAACAATTTTAAAAAAATTTGTGAGGAAATTTTTTTTTTTGGAAAAAATTCCAGAAATACCGCAATGGTAATACCAGAAATACAAGTCAGTATTTACTGCGACACGAAGCTTAAAGCAATGTTTTAAATACCCATAAATACCAGTTGATATTTCTGGTATTCCTGGATATTTCTGGTATTACCATTGCGGTATTTCCGGAATTTTTTCAAAAAAAGAAAAATTTCCTCGCAAATTTTTTTAAAATTGTTTTATTACACTTTATTGTTATTTTTGGTTATTCGTGAACTTTAAAACTTATATTTTGTTATGAAATAGCTATTTGGTATTATTTTTGAGTGGATTATAAGTGTATTCTGACTATTTTCATTAAATTGTAACAAGTTTTGGAGAATTTTTATAAAAGAAAAATAAAACAAATTAAAAAAATATAAAAAATAAATAAATTAATAACTAAACATTAGGTACCATTTAAGTAATTAAGAAACATATAGGTATAAACCACCAATATCGTGCAAACGTTAGGTACCATTTCAGTAATTAGGAAACGCGATATTACATATTTACCCCTCACGTGCAAGTCACGTGGGGGAGGTTTTAACGGCCAGCTGACGGCGTTAGCCTCCAGTATGGTCCGAGTGGAGATTTGCATACGTTGGGTATGATCAGCGTAATTTCGAAAGGAAAGGTATGAAACCAGTAATATGGCTCAAACGTGAGGTACCATTTCAGTAATTAACTCTTTAAATAATGACAATTCCCTGTCTTATAGAATCCATCGTAGTGTTATTTTACCTTTAATTTCTTTTGATGCTTCTACTTTATCTATAAACCTTATATATATATATATATATATATATATATATAGGGGACAATCAAACAAAAATAGATTTAAAATAAGAACGGTGAGAACACCTGAAAATAATTATTTTGATGCATTAAAAGTCAATAAAACTGACATAGTGCATAACCAATTATTATTATTTAAGTGTTTAACAACACATTGATTCATCAAAATCAAAAAAATCACGTTTTTTGTTGGATGCATCATTTTGATAAATATGCATCCAAGATGGATGCACAAAACAAAAAACATGATTATTTCGATTTTGACAGATGAATGTGTTGTTAAACACTTAAATAATGATAATTAGTTATGCACTATGTTAGTTTTATGGACTTTTAATGCATCAAAATGATGTTTTTAAGGTGTTCTCACCGTTCTTATTTTAAGAGTGTTCTCACCGGAGTGTTACCCTATATATATATATATATATATATATATATATTTGATTAAGGTTTGTTTGTTTGGATCGAATAAGAAGAACAACAAAGAAAAATTATAATAATAATAATTTATTTGTAGGTTTTTTGTTTTATTATTAATTAATTTGTTTTTAATATTTCATATATATTTTTTTAACAGATGTTTCATAATTATTAGTATATTTATTGGTTGTACATATATGCATGATTTATCTGTTTTCACATTCGTGTATTGTTTTGTTTTGTTGCAGTAGTAATTACCGTGTTTGATGTTTTCATTGAACATGATGGATTATTCATGGAACCCTCATTTAGGTAATAGCCACCCCGCATCATTGGGTTTTACATTTAAGTAATCCTATTATCCTCTATTGTTTGCCTGTAACAGAGTCGGGTTGATCAATTATGAATCGGTACAACCGTGAATGCATTGTCCTATGATTTTGAGTTACGCCTCATGGAGATCAAAGAGGGACAGTAGGTGTGCCTACTCTTAGATTGTTGGAGTATGTTACTTTTTAGTTTGAATGATATAATTTCATGTATGATATGTTATGCTTCAGGTTGCAGCTTGAGCCATATGCCACAGATTGCAGCTTTTGTCCTTCGAAGGTAGCTATTTTCTTAATACAATATATATATTCCATGATTCAGATTTTGTTTAAGGATTTGGGGTGTCTTATGTGTTGTATTGTTGATTTCTAGCAACCTGTCTTTAAATGTGTATTATTTTCCATTTTTATGTAAATTTGTTGGACATTCTTTAATATCGACATAGTCAATATCATATTTTTATTGTATCTGTTTGTCAATTATACTGCCAAACGTGTAATAGAAATTTAAAAAAATATTCAGTAATCATTCCATAATATTTCTTAATATCTTTATCACATTTACATGTTAGTCTTTAATGGTTAAGGACTATTAAAAACTAATGTACATTATCTGCTTATTATAATTTTAGCGTTTATTATAATATTACCGTCCAACGGACGGGTTTAATCTAGTTATATATATATGGGAAAAACCAATATGCTTTTAGCAGTAGGGAAGAAACATGTTTCTCCTCACAAACTTTCCCCATGAAAATTACACGTATAAATACAAAATCCCCCTCCCCCCCCCCTCACAAAATCATGGAAGTAGGGTGCTTCCAGAAGCATACTTGTTACCCCTATATATATTTATATATATATAGTAAAAAGATAAAATGAAAACCAGTAAAATGTCGAGAACTATGAGAACTCTTATTCTATTATTATATGTAGGGATAGTATTGTAATTTTGTAATATTAATTAAAATAATTAACAATTAGCTAAAAAAAATCCCATGAATCTCTACTCTATCAGTTATGTTGATTAATTTAAATAGCTAAACCATAAAAATGAAAACGTAAACGACTCTCCCAACCCAAATCTTCCAAATTTGTTTATTTATTTTATTTTTTGCTTTTCATGGGTTTTTGTTCACTATTTTATTCACCGCTAATGATAATTCTTCTTCGTGTCAATAATGGTGGGCTAATTTATCTGCTTGTTGTATCATATTTTTATATGTTCAGATGAAGCTTTACAAATTTCAGAAAGTGTACTTATAGATCCAAAGACAAAGAAATGATATACGTGCCATATCCCGATCACATATAAGACATATGTGCCCATCGTGAACCGACCGGTGTACACAAACGTGTTTTCCGAAACAGACTTGTGTACACAAATGTTCCCACCGTGAACCGACTGCTGTAAACAATTGTGTACAAACACGGGTGAACCGACTAGTGTAAACATATATTATATATAACATCCAAACTCATGTGCTCACCGTGAACCGATTGGTGTAGACAAATGTGTACATCGAAATGAACTAGTGTACACAAATGTGCCCACCGTGGACTAATTGGTGTACACAATTGTTGAACGAACACCACGAATTGTTTGCTTCATTTACTGATTTTTTTTTTTTTTTTTTTTAAAACGAATTGAATTTTCATAAAATAGGGTTAGGAGAGTTTCACGGCATGTTTAGTGAAACACAATGGTGTATTTTATAGTTTTAATAAATGATTGTGTTATTATATCCTTTTTTACTATCCATTTTACCCTTCCGTACGTAATTTGATTATATGGACGACCTTTATTTACAAGAATGCCACTGATTATTATTAACCGTTGATCTAGTAAATCTAATGGACCTGATTAGTTCTCATAGTTCTCGATATTTTGTTAGTTCTCGTAATAACTCTCATATATATATATATATAACCTCAATTTTAAGTTTCTTTCGCCTCCGGTATGTCTCATGTCGCTTTTCTATGCAAAAAGTGAGCTAATCAAGCAAAGCCTTACCACTTATTTACTTTCATAATATTACTTAGGGTCAGACTAAAACTTGGATTAACACAACTTGGATCATTGTGTTAAATATTAATCCAAACTTCAACGTTTTGCAAATTAAAAATATACAATTAGTCTGCTCATGAATGTGGCATAACAAAAGATAGATCGAAAACATCTTACTATTTGAACCATTTCATGCAGTTAAAAAGGAAAATCAACAACTACAACAACGATATGTATATTAAATTTTGAAAACGTAACGTATATATTTCAGGGATTATTTTTTGCCCCTACATATATGTATTTATATAAGTAATGATGTTTAGTAAAACAAAATCATCTTGTAGCCTATTAGAAGCCGAATCAACTACTAAGGTTGGGGTTTTGGTTTCGAATTTGGGTTTCGAATCTTCCAAGCTGCATTCTTAAATATTTTGCTTTTTGCCTTATTTATTTTTATTTTGATCAAATCTTTGCTAGCTAATTCTTCAAAGCATATATACTTATTAATAGAAGGTTGCTTTATAATGTCACTGATGACAGTACGTAAATCATCATATAGATATAATAAAGTTTACCTTAATTTTTTCTTTTTAAGTTAAAGTATTTTTGTGTTTCTTAAAACATATGATAACCTTTCCGCCTTCCATTTAACTGTTTGTTTCTTCCTATCTCTTATGTAACTATGAATTTTTATTTTTAATATATTGTTAAAACACGTCAAGTTTAGTTTAAATAAATTTAGTTTGGTTCAAATAGATACTCGTCGCAATTAAAAATTTTAGTTTGCCCTCATGCGAAAAAGTTTCCAGCTTTGTCATGGTGGAGTGCTTCTTATAAAGAAGGTGAATGAAGTCTCATTTACTCCATAATACATGTATGCAAATGGGTTAGTTGGGTTTAAATACATGAGGACAAGTATCATACCTTTTGAGGTCGGATGACGGAGACGATGGAAGCCTAAGCGGCCTGCCATATACCATTTTGAGCTTAAAAGTGTGAAGCAATTGAATGGATCATCAATGTGATGGGAACCATCAATAATGTAATGAGTTTGAATACATGAGAAGAAAAATGCCTGTTTTCATGTGTTATGATGGAATAATGGAAGCCCCCATATACCCATTTTGAGCTTAGAAGTCAAGTGTGATGGGAACACGGCAGCTAAAAGTCTAAAATAAGTGAAAAATAAAATATATAACTAAATTTCATAGCGACTTTAACACAAAAAATGAATTTTAAAGGAAGCAATTACTTGGAGCCGTGATTTATTTTTAAGTTTAAATAAGAGGCATGGGATTTTGTAAAACTGATGAAAAAAATATACCAAATTGAATATTTAATTAAGATGTTAAGATGAGAAATTAAAGTTGATACTTGGTACTTTGGTAGCAGGTTAACACTTATATCATTATTCATTATTGTACTTCCTGATTTTTAGAAAAGATGACGATATGAAACAGCTTGCAGATGCATTTATGTATCTCAGTTTTCATGTATCTATGCATTTATATTATTATAAATATATCCCACGTATGACGTATCTAGCTAGGTATCAGACTGTGAACGGAGTAGCCCATTCCTTCTCGATTTTTTCACTCGGAACGCCCCCAGAACACCCAATCTCGATCCCGGGGGTGTTCTGCTTCCTTAAATATCGTGCCCTGTTGCATTTAGAACGCGTTTTGTTTTCTTCCTACAACCCCTTTTGTCTAATTCTTTTTTTAACTGTAATCTCCATCATTTTTTTAGATATTATCTACCGATGATGAAGTTAGAAAATGAAAATAAAGTTTAGATTCATGTTTCAATGGAGTTTTTTGAGGTGGGAGTTTTCATGAGGAAGAAGCACAGTACATGTATTTCTTTTTTTTTCTTTTTTTTTATAAACCCATTATAATAGTTTGAAATTATATATTAGTCCCTAAACTATGTGAGTTTTTAATTTTATATGCTAAAGGAAAACTATACGGCTTGATCTTGTGTGTGTATTTTTTAAGTATAAAATAAACTAAAACATCCCCAAAATTTTAATCTTATAACAAAAAATCACGGTCATATATATGTATATATAATAACTGTATATATACTTCGCATATATGAAAAGAAAACTATAAGACAATCTATATCTATATTCTTTTATAAAACAAACTCCCATTTCGCCTCCTTAAATTTAAGAACTTAAAATACCACATTTACCTTTCATTTTAATGCATCCTTATTTATATTTTATAGACTTTTACTAAAATGCCCTTAATAAAAATTCAACATCCGTCTCTGCCTCACGCAGAAGCGCATAACTAAAACCCTAACTCAAAATTTGTCCCCCTCTTCCCTTCTTTCATATCTCATACAACAATTTATCACATCTCCGACCACAATGAAATTACTTTAACGTTAATAAACACATCATCACCGTCTCCGTTACCGCTGCATTGCACGACCCCAATCTAATATAAAAATATATATGAACTCGTCCAAATTAGAAAAATAAAACAACTTCGAAATGAAGGAATAATCCCGTTGATAATGTCTTCACTTTGGGAGAATTAAAATGGGTTCGAATTTGATTTCCTAGATTTAAGGGGTTAGAGTATTTTCAAGAATCTTCAATTTCATCTTATATATTCGTGTAATGTAACAATAAAATTAAAATAATATGTCGTTAAAAAAACTAACAAGAAAGTAAAAAAAGTGAAAACTAAAATCAAAATAGATTGAGAAAATGAAACTTATTATTCCAAGCCATTCAAAGTGCTAGGCCATTTCGATGTAATAGTAACACACATTTTATGCATCCCACATTCACAATAATACGTTGACTCCATGACCTATACCGAAATTTAACCCATCCCAATTCCCATGTATCCCTAACCTTAACATGCTCCAAGTTGTAAGCGTGGAAACTTGATCGCGAGAGGAGTCGTGCCAAAACAAAGTCTTACTCCTGTCCCCAATCTTTTCTATTTTAGGCTTCTAGCGCATCTTTAGCTATCCAATCGCTCACATCCAATTTTGATTTACCCATATCTAAAGTTGTTCCCACTAGCTACCTGTTATTTTGATAAATTCTTTTCATTTTGTGTTTGACATAATCTATCATATAAGCATACAAAAAGCTTAATTTAAGGAACCTTCGGTATGCTAAAGTTAATTACCTATGTTGGTAACAGGTCCAAAAATATAACTTTAACACATATCCATCCAGAGACGGAGAAAAAAAATACATTTTAAAGGGACAAATTTATAACGTTAGTTTTGTGCTTTATATGTATTTTTTTTAGTTAAATATTCTTTTTCAAAAACAAATTCAAAATATGTCATTAAAATTAAAAAAGTTACATTGTATCAAAATTGGGTTAAGGTGGCTGCCTACACGACCTCCCAAGCTAAATCCGTGTCTGTATCCAACACTTTGGGCTAGGTTGTGTATGCTTGCCATTATGGCTAGGTTATGTATGCCTGCCATTATGGCCATAATAATAATAATAATAATAATAAAATAATGTTGAAGACTTTGATTATAGCTTTTAAGAGGGTGTTTGTGATTACGTTTTGAAGTAATTATTTGGTTATTACGTTTATAAAACACAAATAATCTGGAAAAAATTGTTTGCATATGATTATATGCTATGAAAACGCAATTTTGAAAAAGCATGTACTTACATGCTTTTCAAAATTTGAAAACACATAATATTTTTTGAAAATGCAACATTTGTTTTGTAAACGCAATACCAAACACCCCGTAACATTGTTCACAAATTGTAATCGAGAGCGATAATTAATTTGAGTAATTGAGAGCGATAATTGGTCAATAGTTATTAGGTCAGATGTTTTTAGTATCATATTAAAATTAAGATTAAGTTTAAAGGTTAAGATTTCTTTAAACTAAAAGCTAACCTGATTAGAATTTGTTTTTTTTTCTAATGTATCTTATATTAATAATTTTAGTTTAATTAGCTTAAAGTTAAAATTACTTATAAAATATCGAGTAGTTAATAACTTTAAATATGAATTAATTTTCAAGACCATATATTATTTTTAAACAGATACCCGTATAATATTGACCATGAAATGTAAAAGTTATCGTTATGTTTTTATAAATTATATTAACCTCTATATCTATTACAAAAAGAGTATAGTTAATAAGTAATCTAAATTAAAAGAATGTCAAGGAAGTTTTTGAGTCCTGCAGATGGGGCATGATTTTATATCAATTAAATATCGTGCATTCGGGCGGTTTAACTGAGAGTTTATCCTCCTGCTAGGTATTGAGGGTGAGGGGGCTCTTTAGCACAGACCTGGTTAAGACAACGTAAACTAGATCTCCTGTTGCGAGCAAATGATCCACACCTTTAAAAAAAATTAAATTTTTTTTTTAATTTGATAAGACTTAAAAATCAAACTTTATTTCAATAAAACTGAACATTTTAGTGGGTTAATAATTAGTTAGGAAAACTGTATTTTGTTATATGTAAGGATAAAAATATTTACTTGGTGGTGGTCATTATAAAATATTGCAATAATGTACAATTTTAGGATAACAATGCAACTAGCTATGACTTTTATTATATTGTATTTGTTTTGTTTTGTTTTGTTTTTTTTGAGAATAGAACACGTTGTAGCTATTTTTTTCCTTGGACTGTGTAGCAAATCAGCTTGAGGCATTTGACATAATTTTCTTTTACCCTGGTGCCTTGTCATAAGATTTAATAACAAATTCAGTCTTCTCAATAGAATTTATTTAAAATTGATACCCTTGTCATTTTAACATCTCTTAATCATATTTGTCAAAATATTGGTTTATCAAATATTAACATTTTAACAGATTTATAAGTATTTCTCGCGTATTACGCGGAAAAATAATCTAGTATATATATATTTATATAATTAATAAAAGAAAACAATAAACATCCATCAAAGATAATTAAAAAAATAGTTTAATAGACATGGATATTTATGATGATGATGAAATATCGTGCTGGTGTTGTAAGAAAAGAGAGAACAATAAACAAGACAAGAAGATAGACAAAGAATGGAGAATTCTGTATATTTATCTCGCATATATTTATAGTACAATCGTAACTTTTTTTTCAAGTCGTAATCTCCTAATATGCATGACATATATTTTAAAGGTTATGGACATCCATTCTATAAACATTCATAACATAATCAAATTTATCTTCATTTTGATACACGTCTTAATGTCATTCTTGGTCATTTTAGGAAACGTTGTTAATGGGTTTTATTTGAACAACATGAAACATCAATAGGTAGTAACTTATTCCCTTCATTATTCTTGTATAATTCGCTTAGATAACGAACCAACATTACTGGTAATGGGACAATGCTGCTTCGCAGTTACAGATCACTTTGTTCAATGGGCTTTGCCCTTTGCAAGGTTTAAATAGTGCAGCATATATCGATCTCTTACCATAAATGAAATTGGAGTGTCCTAAAACCATTTTGATCATGACCAAGTTTGCTTCTGAAGTATATGTTGGTTCCAGTTTCAACAATATGCTATCTAGTCATCGATCAAACTGATGAATGAGTTAACAATGATCGACTAGTTAACCAAGCAATTCACAATATATATATATATATATACATACATAAACATAAAATAATACACAAATACAAATGAAATCGATCTTTGTAAACATGTAATTTAGTACTATTACTACTATAATTTATTTAGTTTTTAGCAGAGAAAAAGCATCAACCTCATAATTCTATTACTTCTATGCCAATCAAATAGTCGATGCTTACTTATTGGCCAAATTAAAATCTCTTTTTCCCCAACCTTCGTCGCCATTAAGAGTTTTTTTCCTATTTAAAAAAAATTTCAAGTGGAATGAAAATACTCATTCTCCTTCTCGCTTAAAAAACAATTGTCGATCCCAACTATAACCATGGCCTACAAAAGCTCGTCCCTCAACATTTGCCGGATATATAATCTCATCATTCTTATGAGTATATGGGCGGAGTTAATTACTTACGTATTTAGAAGGACCCATCTTCATGGATCCAATAAAAGGGCATCGTCTTGATGGGTCTCAGTTTTCCTCCAACCCCATGGCATACATGAATTATGAAGTAGATGAGACTTCATTATAGCCTTTATACGAATCGGACCTCCACTATCATCATCACCAAAAAAAACTACGTACCACCTCTAATCCTAGAAAAAAATAAAACCGGCCATATCGCCACCCCTAGACCAAAAAAATGAAAGTTGTTATCATTGAGGAAGCATAACACGTGGAAAACAAACAAGATGAATACCACAAGCACCAGGTGAGAGGCATGGGTTCAGGAGTGGTGTTTTCACCACAAGCCCTCGTTGATGCTAAATGTAGGAGAAATGTGTTTCCGATACAGTAATGAAGACTAATGCATAGCCTAAGCAACGGAAACACATTTCACCCGCATTTATCATCAAAAAGCTAGGAAATGTAGTGATAACACCAGTCCCTCATTCCCATGCCTCTTATACATACTGCTTGTTGTTTCCGATACTGCAATCGGATAACAGAAGGCTTATCTTGTTCGTCTTCCACGTATTTTGCTTTCTCTATGTTATCAACTTTCATTCTTTTGGTCTATGGGTGGTGATGTTTGGTTTTGTTTTTAGGATTAATAGAGGTGATGGTTTTTTTTGGTGATGGGTGGCAGTGAAGGTGGACTTCTTCTTATCAAGGGTGAATGAAGTCTCATCTACATCATAATTCATGTATGCCAATGGTTAGTTGGGTTAATTGAATACATGAGGACAAATATTATCCATTTTGAGGTCTAATTAATGGTGGAGAAGATGGAAGAGGTTTGAAACTTTGAATACATATAAGAGGACAAATAATGACTATTTTCAGCTAGCATATCTAAAAGCAATTAATCGATCAATGTACTAATCGAGTTTTGAATATAATATGAAAAGAAAAATGCCTATTTTCATGTTCTGATGGAGAAGATGAAAGCCTGCCATATACCCATTTTGAGCTTGAAGTCTGAAACAATTGAATCATCAATGCGATGTGAAGCTTACAACCATTTAAAGGCCTTAATTGATGCTCCTGTGTGTTCCTTCTTTCCATGCAAAGAGCTGAGACAGCTAAAAGCGTAAAAGTCTAAAACAAATAAAAATACTAGTAATAAACTATATTAAAACTTTGACTGAAACACAAAAAAATGGATTTCAAAAGAAGCAATGACCACACGTCCACACAAATTAATTAAGTGGAGTTGTGATTTGTTTTTAGGTTTGTAGATGCACACTTACTTAATGCTTATAAAAAGAAGATATAAATGTGAAAAATTTTAATGAAGAAGAAAAGGAGTAAAACTTTTTCCTATATACTTGCGAATTATGTATTGTATGTATATGTATACCCATCATCTACGCATAAATACATGGGTTTAATTATAGAGGTAATAAAAGTTGTATTCATTAAAGAAAAAAAACACTAAAAAGATAGACCTTTTCTAATAAAAAGAACTTAAACCGAAAATTGGTTGGATGAATTGAACTAGAACAACTTGATTGACAAATGAAATCTTCAAATAATTAATACAAAGTTTGTTTTCAACAATCAACATATATCACACTTGTATTTGACTAACATACATTATTGATCATGCAACTATAGAGTTCTTATAAGTATTAAATCTTCCAAGTTCAAAGACATTGAGCATGTTTACAAGCATCATGAACAAGATCCCGATATAAGATGCAAGCATGGCCCCGGATGCTTGGTCGCAAAATCGATCAAAATTGTCACATACTTTGTTCCATCGTGCGTGGGAGTTGCCATCTCTGGCTAATTCCCCCATGAAAGCAACTGCGGTTGCTGCCCCGGATACTATTGCAATTGTGATCTAAAATCATCACCAACAAGAGATTGATATTCATATAGACAAGAAAACTATTCAAATATCATGAACTAATTAATTTATACATTTTGACTACCATAAGACTTGAACTCGAACTCAAATACCGTCAAGCTAAAAGCACTTTATTCCCTTTATATTTCTTTTCTATATAAACATTTTATCAATAAAAAAAAAACGGAGTACTATCATAAACAATCACTCAAATCATATACGATATACGCCCTTCATTTGAGAACTATTCAATAACCATTGTAGGTACGTTACATAATTTTGGAATTATTGGTTTAGGATAAATTTCAAAAATGGAAAACGAAATTTGGTTATGTGAAGCGATCTATCTATATATCAAAATCAAAATTACTGTTAATAGAATTCAAGTCTTATATATTTTCCATCCATATAAAAAAACATTGTTAATGATGACTAGTCTAACTGGTTAGACGCATCTCAGGTTTTACCCAAGGTCTTGAGTTCGATCCTTAGGGATGACAAGTCTTGGAGTTTTTTCCTTCGAATATTTATAACAGCCCTTGGTCAACATCTCATTGTCTATGGTATGTGCAAGACTTCACCATTATATGGTGAGATTTCTCTGACGTTGCATATCGACTGATGTTCGAAAGAAAGAAACGGCCACACCATTCATGTAACTGTCACGTTATCGATGTTTTTATTAATGGTAATTTTGGGATTAAGATCCACTTAAGTTCTTGCAACCTGACTAGTTAAGTTGGAGGATTCTCAACTGTACGTTGTATTAAAATCAAAGGTCATGATTTAAAGATGATCATTCATGATCTTCGATTTTAATTTAACGGTTGAGATCATCTAATTTTATCCCTCGAGTTATTTCAACTAGTATATATGACCAAAGTTTGCGTCTATTTAATTTATGCATCTATCCATATTAAGTTTCGTAATCAATTGATAGCTAGCTGGATATTATACATATACTAAAATAAAATATCCTATATCATTTTGCAAGAAGTTAAACAAATTTAATAATACACCTTAGAATATCATATGACAGAGGTAGATTGAGAATTACCATGTCCAATGCTGCTACGATTACAAACCGTAGGCCTTTGAAATCATTCTTGTGGTTAACAAAAGTCAGTAGTAACATTAGGAGACTATGAAGAGTGGCTAACCCATTAGCTATTACAAACATTCTGCATTAATAATTAGTAACCTTATATTAGTAGCATTAGCATGCATGCATACATGAAGAAGATAGGGAGATGATAACTTCATATGATTTTTTATGGATCCACAACATTTGCTGCAACATAATTATAGAAATATAAAAATTTGAGCTTTTTAATGCAATTTATCAATAAGAAATCGATATGAATATATGATTTTCATCTAATTATTTAACTTTTTTTTAAACGACATTCTATCGATTATATAATATATGCAAGCATTATATTTATATTTATATCTATATTTATGACATATATGTTCTGAAATACTCCGTAGAACTTTAAACTTGAAAAAAAAAAAAAAAAAAAAAAGTAGTATTATATTTAACTTCAGAAAATTAGATCGTAAAAGGAATCAGACACGTGACACGAATAGGATAATTTTGAGGCCGGGCCTTTACAATCTCGGGCCTAAGCAATTATTCATTCACTGATTCACCACCTTAAGGTTATTATGAGGCCGGCCTTTACAATCATGGGCAGTTGGGCCTAAAGCAATTGTTCATTCACTTCACCACCTTATGCTATCTCTAATGGGATTATTGGCCTTAGATGTCCTAGGTGCCTTTAAATATTTTTTTTGTCGTTGAAGCTTATTTAAAATTAAGGATTTTTTAAAGGATGCCCTTACCTAAAAGCATGCCCTTATCTGTCCTTACCTAATATATTTTTGTTTTTAGTTGGAGGTAAAGGATATGTAAGGATGTTTGTAAGGTTGGACATAAAATGATAGGATTTGAAGGATTTATAAAGATGTGTAGAAATTTATAAGGATATAATATGACAGCTCAACGACGGCTAAGCATTGGAAATAGCCTTTAAGAGGTTTTTTTTCCTTCTTCTTTTTAAATCCTATATATTAATTCTAAACAACCCAAATAAAACTAAATAACATCATGCCAAAATATGAACTTTGTTCTTTATCATAAAAGACAATAGGTTAACCCCAAATATTACTAAATAACATCATGCCAACATTCATGTATATCTGTTCATGCAAAGAGGAGAAAGAAAAGCTTACACATTTGCAGGAGTGTGTTGAAACTTGGCCGTGAGAGCGATCTTAACTGGACTATTTCCTATTGTAGCAACCGCGAAAGTGTGTGTTTCTTTGTTAAGAGCCATAACAATTGTAGCAGTAGCTGTTGCAAATAATGCTACAACTCTCAACAATATAATCACTCCTAACCTTCCAATACACTTAACCTTTTCCCCAGTCATGTTGGTATTTAACTTTAGCCAACAATGTAGAAGAAAATGGATATATATAATAGTGACCAATTTTATACAGTGCAATTATATCTATATACTTGCTTACACAAGGACACAAGGTTTATATAATGATGATTTGGATGATGAACTGCATCAATTGCATGTGTAGCAAGTTAAGTATAGTGAAGTAATTTATTCAAGGAGGGTGTGACCAAACACTAGTATATATTGGTGATAGTTGTTAGGAATTCATGTCATCATCAATCACTTGTCTTAGGTGCAAATTGCTCATCTAAAGTTGGAGTTTTGGCCAAGTATAAAACTACGATGGGTTTGTTTTGAAGGAGAGTTTATATTCTAAAAGGACTTAAGCTTCTAGCTTTGTTTGATTGACATATAGAAGCTTATAAAAATAAGTATGACATGCTAAAATACATAATTTCTTTGAAAAGTTTCATGTTGTTTTATTAGGATGTCTTTTAATGTTTTTTCACATTTTTAAACTCCAACTTTAATTAACTACTCCACCAAACATCTTCATAAAAATATAAATTTTAGTTTGCTCTAAAAATAAGCTTCGATTTAAAAATATACTCCACCAAGCGCTCATCTAATTTTACCAAACTTATTCGATACATTAGAAGGATGCTCACAACACGGCATGAAAAATAAATGGAGGCTCTCTACAATGCGATTGAAAAACGTAAGAAGGCGAAGAAGAATATTATTTGATTATAGAAGTTGTATAACATGGATTTATAAATGAAATGATGGTTATTTTATTATTATTATTATTTTTTTTTTTAAAGTGAGTTTCGATTCAAATATGTTAGAGACAATTTTAACCAGATATTTTCTGAACCCCCAACCCCTTCATGGAAAATTTCTTTGAGATGAGAACCTCAAGACTCGAATCTGAGACCTAGCTTGGGTAAACTCACCCCCAGGGCTCACATAGTGGATTTAAAAAATACCCCTTACCATTGAGGTTTAAGCCGTGGTTAATCATTTGAACTTTTTAATATATAATTTTAGCATTTAAGAAATGGTTTATTAAGATAAAAGGCAATAAGATATTCATGTTTACATGGGTGTTAAAGTTAAAGGAAAGTTATTAAATATATAGGGCGCGTTTAGTTCAAGAAAATGTTTTCAAGTTTTCCATTTTTAGTTTTTTAGAAAGTGAAAAGGTTTTTTCATTTCTAAAAAACCCTTGAAAATTTTGAAAACACGTTCAAAATAAAAGATGGAGTTTTCATTTATCCATTTTAGAAAACTAGTTACATGTTCAAATTCACTTGTTTTCTAATTTTAGGTTTCTAAAAGGTTTGGAAAATAGAAAAGTGAAAACAAAAACTAAAAAAAACAGTTTTCTAATTTTTAGTGCAAAAGTTAGAAAAATGAATTTTCATTTTCTAGGAAAACTTTTCTAGAAAAATATAACTTGAACACGTTTCTTGTTTTCTATGTTTTCTTGGAAAATGAAAATGGAAAACATGAGAGTTTTCTTGAACTAAACGCACCCCTAGTGTTTCTATTGACGGTTTCTTTTGATTATTGTTGTTAGTTTTAACTTTTCCCGATTTATAAACCTAAGAAAAAGACATGGATAATATCTATCTTTATCATTATCTTTACTCTCTTATAAAAATAGTCTCTTTTTATTTTAGGTAATTCTATCTTTTAATTATCAAAATTACTCTTGATTTTTATGTTTTGCCCTTAATAAATTATAATTTACACTCTAAACCTTTATTTTAATAATTAACACTTTAAGCCATTATCTTTTAAATTTTTCACTATCACAATTACATTAACTTACACCACTTGACACCGCCACCACCACCAATAGTACCATCACCAACACCACTATACCACCTTCCCCACCACCACCGCTGCATTGCGCGAGTACCATGCTGGTACTAAATTAATAAACAAACTACCCCCCCCCCTTTTCAACTCTCTACATTTAAAATACCGAATATACCTTTAATTTTTAACACAATCCTAACCTACATACTAAATTTACCCAATATATCCCTAAAATATTTTACACTCATATTTATCCAAACTATCTATCTCCTTCATTAATTAATTTAATATTTCCACATAGTATATCTATAATATTTTTAATAAAGTTATTTACAAAAGATACATCCCTTAACCATAAAATAACTACACTACTATTTACGTCAATTACTTTTAGATTAATAACCACATCGTTACCACCACCGCCACTAGCACCACTTGTTGTCACCACCGGCGCCGCATTGTGTGGATACCCATCTCGTCAACCTTAAGAGTTGTTATTATTATCTATTATATGCATAATAGATAATAATATGTAAAACTCTTAAGGTTTACAAAATTTTTATGCATAAAAGTTATTATTATCTATTATATGCATAAAAGTTTTTTATTTTGTCTATTTTGACTTTTTAAGGTTTTTTTTTTTTTTTATCAATTTTGAACTTAACTATTTATGCTATATAATAATTGATAAAAATTCAATTAAATTTTAATATGTTCATGTATAACACAAAAATAGATCAAGTTGAAGAAAAACTTCAAAAAACTGTACAACATTAATATTATTTTTTTTAAAAACACATAACATAGATTATAATTAAGATATATAAAATCTTATTACTCTTGATAAGAAGATAATTTTCATATATAGACATAATAAATATTATACATCTTATTATTACAAATTAACATTTAAAAACTTTTAAAAAGTTTCTAATTAAGGAATTGAAAATCAAAATGTAATTATATATGATGTCATAAATCTATTATAGTAAATAGAAATGACTATTAAGAATTTTCTAATAATACCAAGTAAACTTTTTTTTTAATAGTTAATGATATCATCAAAATTTTCTTAGATTTATATAAGAGGTAAACATGTATGATATATGTAATAATAAGTGACATTAAATATTAAAAAATATATAATAAAAAATGAAATAAATGAGAAATATTTTTGTTTTGGTAGTATATAAATAAAAAAATTAAGAAAGAGAAAGAAATTACATGTAGAGTGTAAAGCGTGAAGATATGTCCTCTAAATAAGTAGTCTATACTTGTTTTGTTAGGAACAAGTAAAACTCGTCCGGCGTGTTGTGACGGGAACAACTTGCATGACAGTAGGTCTCATACGTCGGTAAAATAACTCTATAACAGGCTATAAATACCATATAAAATGCTATACATTGACTGGAAAACAATATATAAAATCCATGCAATTCTTCTATAAGAATGTCATTAGTTTTTTCATTTAAAATAAAAAGAAAAAAGCATTTTGTCCTAGCTTGTTCAAAAGTTTCATTGAGATACTAAGATACCACATCATAGGAAATGTTACACTCAGATGCTACAACAAAAGTTTCATTACCATCTCCGTCGCCACTGTCATCACTAGTAACCGTATTGTACGTGTACCTATGTGGATTATAAAATGAGAAAATTACCTAAATAGTCAAATTTTAATGTGTATATCTTATATTAGACACCCACAAAAATTTTTATCAATTTGGTGAAAGAATTTTTACTATCTAATCGTGCAATTAAGAAACAAAACCAATCAATCAAAACATGACAAGTGTCAATGATGATTCTACACTTATTCTACTTATACTTATGATAAGTGATCACTTCTCATCCTCTTCCCAAAACAATAAAGGTCATAAATGGGTTAGAACAATTAATTTGAAGAAATTACAATCAAGTGAGTTGCAATCAGAGTTCAAGTCAAATGTGAGTGGCAAAGACTACACAAAATTATTTGACAATTGTTGGACTACAATGCTTTAGATGATTCACGTGGTGGTGAGCATTTTCATGGTTAAAACAAACGTAGCCCTTAACCCTTGACTATTATTTATTGAATAAGGCTCTAAAGATGTGAATCTGTATCAAATATGTCGATTTTTACCCACTTTTGATTGGGTATATATATATATATTACATATATAACAATGTAATTCTATAACATATATTTTATAACAATTTTTTTGATATTTTAATATAAGAGCTAGATGTCACCTTTTTATTTTTCTTTTTTTTGTTATTTTTGGGTTTTATTTTTGTGTTGGAACCCAATTCTCGTCCAGCTTTCACTTTTTATGTAAACTTACTAACTCTACTCTATTAACTTTTTAGTTACTCGTCTTTCACTAATGGCTACAGCTTAAGAGTATACTGTTGCATTGCTCCACATTTTATATGACTCGTAAGTCATTAACAATCTGATTGTTCAACTTCAAATTTCCAAATTTCATAAAGCTTTCTTTTTGCTTTTTATGGAATATGAATTTGCAAATGCAGCAAACTTCCATTAATGTCTACTGATTCTAGTTATACAGTTATATTATAGCCAGAGTATAACATCCTAAAATTTCTAAACCAATGAAAATTAACATTTATTATAGTTTTGACATTAAAATAGTTTCTTAATATTTTATTTTTAAACATAGGCTTAATTTGGTTGAAACCTTCATATCCTTTTTTATTTGAAAATAGCGTCGCATAAAGGAGTGTGCCAGCCGCTTCTCTTCATTTTGAATTAATTTTCTTTTTTAACCTATCATGTCATTCTTCTTTCTTCTCAATTCTATTTTTTGATAGAATGTAATCCTAATTCCATCTAAACTAAAGATTTCTTTAAGTAGTAATAATAATAATAATAATAATAACAATAACAATAATCTCCAAGTAAGAAATTTGAAGTTGTGAGATTTTGTGAGTATGTATGTGTTTGACGAAAACTAGAAGAGAAAGGAAGAAAACCAAGTTGTTATTGCATTTCCTATCTAGTGAAATCTCTTAAAGATTAAATGTATTTTACCCTATTCAAATTATTTTGTTATTTGGTTATAGGGTTCTTGAAATGAATTGATTTGGGGATTTTTCATAAAATGGGTCAGTTTGCTTTAATTTAAGTTAGGGTTCTTGAGGTTTAATCAAATTGGGAATTTTTAGTTGAGATGATTATATTGTTATTGGTTTCCCAAATTATCTTTGTTTTGAGTATATTGGCAATGAGTTAAAATATGGATTTTATAATGATAATATTGTTGGTGATTTCTATTGTCAAATAAGAAAGAATGATTTATATGATAATGTGGTGATGGCTTTTTAAGTCAAGAAAGGGAAATATTAATTTTGACTATATTTGAAAATATTATAGAAAATGATGATCTTGTTATTGTTTCTCCAATTTCTACTTGTAATCTTGTATATGGTCATGGAGTTGCATGAATGTTTTTGGATAAAGAGTTGTTGGTGACCTTTATGGTCAAGATAAAAATTTGATAATTTGAAAGTAATAAAATGGAAGGGTCATATTATTGTTGATATAAAATGAGATTTTTAAATGAGCAAACTCAAAGACATTGTGAGTTTTGAAATGGGTTGGGAGTGCTAACGAATGATTGTTGTTATCACTAGACTTAGTTAGTCATGAATGTGATTATAGCCTTATATGAGTCTGTAATTACTTGATAGGTTGAAAGCTTGTTAATTGTGTTCTTGCAGTTATCTTGATATAATTAATTGGTCATGACGGAGGTGAGTATTCTTGCATACCTTTATTTATGCGTTGGGTCGATTACCATATGACGGTGAATTCCGTGTGTGGAAATGGATTTTGCGTTAAGCCCAATTTGAGGCATTGTGATTATGAGGCCTAAGAACCTCTTGAGATATGACATATATGAGGCCTAAGAACCTCTTGATATGTGATTATGAGGCCTAAGAACCTCTTGTGAACGGGACCTAAGAATCTCAAGATTGTAATTGTCTTGTATTTGCTTATATGGATCCATGTAATGCGTTAAAGTACAAAGGTGAGCATGTAGATATGGTACGACGGTGCCATAGGCTAAATGTATTAGTCCTTTGTGCGTTGCCCTCTTTCGTGTGTATAAACGTATGCAAGATTAATCACTAAGCTTTGCTTAGCTTTTAGTTGTTTACACTTTTTATAGGTTGTCTCAGATGATGCAAGATTTAGTGCTTTGAAGATTTATGATGATTTGAATTGTGGAAATGTTAACTTTTGCGGTAAATTTGGTTTGTGCTAGAACCCATAATAGCCCAACCATTGGCTCTTGATATGGTTTTATGTCATTTGTATAAATATAGTAACGGCAAATAGTTGAGTCAAGTTTTGAAATTGTAAGAAATGTGTTTTGTTGCGATGGCCAAATAAATGCATTTTGGCAACTTAGATAAATGATCTGTTTGGTCGTTTGAATATGGAATTGAAGTGTTTGATGAAGTAAAAGTCGCTATATGTTGAGTTATGTGTTTTCAACCATTTTGGTGTTATCGTTCATGTGTTTGAGGTCAAATGATTGTGAAATGGTGATTAAAAGTGTGCAGTAAGAATACAGACGTAAGCATGACTTACCGTGCTCAGCGTCTACAGTATTTTCGTTTTCGTGTCCAGTTTCTGGGAGCACGGACGCAGAGCACGGTCGACCGTGCTTGCGGCCGCAGTTCCCCTGACCTCGGGTAAAATAAATAATTCTAAGCGTCAATCGACATTTTCAAGGTTTGAAACTTATAGGATATGTCTATTATGACATAATAAGGTGTTTCAATTTGTTAAGTTTTGAATTTGAACATTTTAAGTTTTCCACATTATTTTGGCCTAGAATTTTAAGTATGATATTGGTCAAACAAAGTCAATGATTTAAAAAAAAAATTCGAGTTGAGTCCGGTCTTTTCACAAAGCTAGAAATAAATGATGGGCTCCACTTATGAGATTAACAAATATTCGATAGTACATTGTATGTTTAAAAAAAGTAAAAGTTGTAGGATCCCCATGGACATTTGTATGTTTTTCATTGGCTAGTTTTGTTTCTTATTTAAAAGATTAGGTAGTAAGAATTCTTTAGTTATATTGGTAAAAATATTTACCCATTAAAATTTGACATAATTTTCCGTTATAAAGCATTAGTAAGGTACCCGTACAATGCAGCGGTAGTTGTGCCAGCAACGGTGTGGTGGTTGGGCGACTTTTGATGGTGGAGGCGGCATCGAGTGGTGTAGATAATTGAAGTAAAAGTAATTGATGTAAAAGATTAATGGAGATATTTTAATTTAATCATTAATGATATTTTAGATAATTCATCCATAACTTTTAAATAGATGATTGTTTTATTTATTAAATAATATAATATTATAGATTAGGTGTATAGGGGAATTGGGATTAAGATATAAGGATATTTTGGGTATTAAAAATGTTGAATTTCCTAAAATAGTAAATATGCTTTAAAAGGGTTATAGATATTGATATAGATATAGATTAGGGAGGGGATTCGCTTAAGTTATTTTCCTAACTTAAGTCAAGTTGGGGAAATTTTGACCCTTGAATGAAAATCAAGGGCCAAGATTCAAAGAGTACCCTTAATCTTCGATTTTCATATAAGGGTCAAGATTACCCTAATATGACGGTCATGTTAGGATAACTTAAGGGAATCCCCTCCCTATATATTATAGTTATAGATATACTCGTAAGTAATTTTGTATAACTTAAAATCATAATCAAATGCAAAACACATGAAAGGTAAACAAATGTTTCGCTTGATTTTATTATGAGAACGGTACCTGCGCGTTATGACGGTGATGTAGGTAATGGTGGGGTGGTGATGTAATGGCGGCGGCGGCGGTGGTGGTGATGGGATAATCTACCTGACGGGCTCCGCCTTTAAACGTACGGGCTCCGTCCCCGGATTTAAAAATTCGTCAAAAGTATATTGACTGGCCACTCTAATGAAAGAACACGAAATTTTAAGAAGACCCATATAATGTTTAGAATTTATCAATATACGGTTTTTGAGATAAAACATTTTGAATGAATTAGAAGAGTAAAATGATTTATACAAGAGAGAGAAAAAAAATGATTGATTGAGATTTGAGGAGAGAGAGAAAGTTATTATAGTT
Source organism: Erigeron canadensis (assembly GCF_010389155.1). Classification (NCBI taxonomy): domain Eukaryota; kingdom Viridiplantae; phylum Streptophyta; class Magnoliopsida; order Asterales; family Asteraceae; genus Erigeron; species Erigeron canadensis. Next base: position 13,939,146 of record NC_057769.1, on the reverse strand, counting down.
ATTTTAAGTAAATATAGAATAAATATGAAAGACATTTTGAGAAGCTACTTAAAATCAATATAAATGTTGAAAATTTAGAAAAAAAACTGCTTTATAATCTATCTTCCTATACTACTAAAGGAATAAACAAGGTGACCTAAGAAAAGCCTTGTTTTCGGGTTTTTAGCTATGCCATGTAGGATTTCTGATGTAATGGATGATGAAATTTGTAGGTATTATATATATATATATATATATATATATATATTGTCGGTAGAGCAGAGAGAAAAAAATAAAGTTGAACTTTTGATCTGGACCATTGAAATTAGTTTTATAAATCAATCTGGGCTCTTGAAATTAAAAATCTAGATATGGTAACTAATTAATTATACTAAATGTGTAGTATATATATATATATATATATATGGTAACATGTTTAAGATTTATTTCGTCTTTTTCCTATCTCTCATTTGGCAACGTTTTAATGATTTTTTTTACTCATTTTTAACCCATTTTCAAACATGTCGCTTTTTATAATAATAAAAACTAGCTTAATATTCGATGAGTGACCAGGTTAAACGAATCATTATGTAACCTACAATATACGAAAGTTGCATTGGGGTTAGTTTATCATTATGAGTTAGAAAATAAAATTTAAAAAATTAAATTCAACAAAAAAAAAAAAAAACATTTTAAAATTGGTTGGAATAAAAATGGCGTTATTTCCAACCATTTTTTAAAACGGGTTGTCAATGTCATTATACAACCATTCATTTCTATTCAGTTTTCACGTACTCTTTATTTTCATTCATTCACTCTCAACCATATGATGGTTGTTCTCGACGGGAAGGTCTCGTCAGAGATGGTGGCTAACGGGATGGGAAGGCTGATGTAGATCTTGATAATTAGACAAAGATGAGAATACCACATGTTAGCTATAAAATATCATCACAAGCATAACGATATCAAAAGTGTATTTGTCTGTTTGTTTGTTTAGGTGAAAAAAAAAGAGGAGGGTGAATTTAGCTATGATCAGTGGTAATATTTTGTTATTCAAATGGAAGATATGAAATATATAAATGTAATACAAATTATTAAGAGTTTATATTTGAACAACAAGAAAACTAAAAAAATGATTTTCTAATTAATTAAAAAATCATAAAGTGATTTATTTAGGGGGGGGGGGAGGAAAAATATATTATTACTTCAATTTTTAATTAATGTATATAATACGTAAAAGTTTTTTTCTTAAGAAAATTGAACAAGATAGCCGTGAAACCTAAATTTTAAAAGATTTTTAGAGGTTATCGGGATAACTTACCCTACGAGTCTAATCCAAAATTTCACATCCATTACTTTTGTTAGTTTTATATTATTTAGAATATTCATATATTATTTTATTAATTCAATCATATTTACTGTCATATAGTTTTTTACAACATATATTTATTAAGATTTTTGATTTTAAATTTTACAGATATATAATAATATTTTAAATTATGTGGCCTATATATATTTTTCTTTGATATAGATAGAAATATACTTAACATGATGTTTTAGTCATCTATAATGTACTTTAAAAGTTTATAGCAAGTTATTATACAATTTAAAATTTTGTATGAAAGAGTAAATAACTTTATATAGAACAACAATTAAAATAAATATAAGTATAATTATCTCTGATTCGAGTTAATGGGTTCGGAATGCCGGTATATAATTATAATTATAATTTAAAAATTTTCAACCAAAACCTGTAACTCTGTTAGTTCGTTAACACAAACCCAAGCACCAACCAACAAAGTTGGTGGTTGGTAGATTGATTTCGAGTAAATGGGTTGTGAGTTGTCTGATCAAATGAGTTGATGGGTCGATTTATTTTAATTTTTTATATAATTTAAAAATATTTTTGGGTTGACGGGTTGATTTATTAATCCAAAAGGTTAACCCGACCACGACCCAAAAACTCAAGTTGGCAGATTACCAGATCGAGATTTCACAACCCTAACCCAGTTTTTTCAGGTTAGTTTCAAGTCGAATTTCATGTAAGGTCGAATACATATATAACCAACTTCATATATGTTATACCCAAAAAAGTACAAGATTCGTTATCTTAACATATGCCCGTTTTCATAATAAACTTCAATATAATATACTATAAGACGCATATTTTTTGCAATGTGTGATATATTACTAATAAATTTAGTTGGTAACCTGGTCACCGATATGGTATTAATCTAGTTTTATGGTGTTTTAAGTGTGTGGGGATAGATAAAGCTTCTTTTACTATATTAACACTATATTCTTGAGTTTTTTTCATGGAGTAAGAAAAGAAATTGTAAGAAAGTCCTTCAAATCTTCATTCTTGAGTTTATTTTATAAAAGAAAGGATAAGAAAAATGGGATGTTTTAAGCTTTAAATTTTTCTTGCCAATTTGACATGATTTGGTAAGAAAGGAAAGGATAAATATATAGAATTACTACTTTACTCTTCACTTTACATCTAATGTTTGTTTCAAAAAGACTATATTTGTAAAATTATATCATTTTTTGTTTTCATTTCTTTCCAATAAAACTCAAGAATGTAATTAATTCTTTCTTTTCTTTCCATTTCTTTCATTTTTCATTAAACTCAAGAATGCATTATATGTATACACTTTATTTCCCTCTCCTCCTCTATCCAATCTTATCCATTCTTTTCTTTTAATTATAAACTCAAGAATATAGTGTAAAAGTTTAAAAGAATAGATCAGGTCTATATTCAGAAAATGAAAAGAGCCAAAGCCTTTTCTCCATCTCTTTCTCAGTGTGTCCAAAATCAAATCTCCAAATCTCTATTTCCATGAGATTAAAATCACGGATTCATCCCCATCTCCAAACTTTAGTCGAATGAAGATACATCATCAGCAGCAACTTGTTCTTCTTTTTTTTGCTGGTGTGAATTCAACATCAGATTCATCATCTCGTCATCATCGATTCGTCAAAAAAGGAATTTATTGGTAGGTTTTTATTTTTATGATTTTTTAAATAAGGGTTTCAAAATAAAGATTTGATTAGGATTTATGTTCATCTTTTATCTATTTATGTATACGAAATTCATTTATTTTTAGATATGAAGCCGTAGATATAAAAAGCAGAGACATGAATCCGAAGATTGGAGGTGTATGCTATCATCTTTCTTTGTAATATAAGTTGATTGAGGTAACTGGTTTTTTAAATGAAACAAGGAGTTTTGATTTCAATCTTAGTTTTTAAAGGTTTTGAAGATTTTTATAGGTTTGACGACTAGATAAGCTTTAGTTAATTCTGAACACGCTTTTTATGTTCAGGCAGGTTAGTTAAAGAGAGATAATTTCAAAGGCTTCAAGGAAATAGAGCAGAAGATGATGATCGAAAGGCTTTTGGAAGTAGCAATGATGGATGATAGGCTGTAGGCGTGCTGCTGAAGTGTTCATAGAGACCAAGACACTCATCAAAAGGTAAAATAAATGATGAATTTTTTATGTTCTTAATTTAGTTATTGATTGATTTTTTGTATGATGTAGTATTGTTTGCATCCGGGACCATTTCAATTTGATGGCTTATAAATTTTAGACCCATATACTTAAGAATGCGAAGATCGAGACTCTATCTCTAATGGGTCAATTCGGTAACCTATCTTGCTTTTTTCCTCTTTAGTTAAATATAATAGACCCAAATAACTTTGACATAACAGTTTGAATTTCATTGTAGTTAACTCTCTTGGAATCGTCTTGTAAAGGTATCGACTGTTCAGGATGTTGTTGATGACTTGATGTAATTAGTTTCTTAATTTAGTTATGGATCATATAGTTTTCACAGATGTATATAATATAATATATATATATATATATATATATTGGTATGAAGTTGTGGATTAACGTATGCTTTTGAATAGTAGTTGTGCCTTATGAATGGGATGAAGTTGTGGATTGACGTGTGCTTTTGAATGGCGGTAACCTTCATATTTATGCTCTCATCACCTAAAAGCCCCCCATGCTGTGACAACCGTCACCTGAGCGTTCGTTTGACTATACTTTTCCATTTGTAGAAGGTCATTAACTATCAATTTAAGTCTTTAGACGTGTGGCTATATGGATTAGAGTATGAATAAGACAAGACATGTTTATTGAGTACTAGTGCCTTTAACTTTTTAAGACTTGGAGCAAATGATTGAGGAAGACTAGTTGCCTCATAGAAATGCCAAATAAAGTTAAGTTGAACTTTCAAAACATTAAGCAAATCAACGGATATCATTTACCTTTGCCATATATGGCGTCGTTTTAATTAATTAAACGAGTCGTCAACAGAAAAACGTATTGATTTTGTTTTGGTCATAACTTTCAAACCGTAACTCCGTTTTTGACGATTCAAGCGGCCACGTTTTCGTAAAAGAGTCTAGTTTACAGATATGGGTCGAGGTCGACCTGGTTGAGGTCGACTTGGTCGAGTTAGACCTGGTTGAGTTCGACCATGGTTGAATTCAACCATATACATGCCTATATAAACTTGATCTTTCATTCCATCAAAAGGGTTTACACACATAAGATTTCTCTATAAGGTTTTCTTGTGTGTAAGAAACGAATTGAACCTTGATTAAGGCTTTGATTTGATACATTATGCACTCATGTAATTTGGATTTTGTGCAACTACAAGAATTGAAGATATCATTTACTTGACTAAAAGACTCTAAAACTAGTCGATTCCGTATCCAAGATTAAGGTTGTGCAATTGTCGATCACATGATGTATGAAATCGGTCGAACTTCACCCTTTTTGTACCGATTTGTGACACTTTTGTGCAATCAAGACTCATGGGTATGAATTGGCTAGCCTTAGATCTCGTTATTTTAACAAAATCGTGTCAAAATCGTTCGTTTTGCTCAAATCGCGTATGAATCCGAACCCGGCCAGTTCTAGCTCGACCTAGGCAGGTCAAGCTCGACCTCTACCTGGTCTAGCTCGACCTCTGGTGGTCTAGGTTGACCCTCTGTTGACTTTTGTTGCTTAAACGGCTCGTAAGGTTCCTAGTTTGACCCGAAATGACTTGTTTTAACTCTCGGACCTTTAAGACTTAGAAAAGAATCATTTTGACATCTGTCCAGGTCAAACTAAACCTGCCATAGTCGAGTTCAACCACTTCCCAACTCATATAGTCGATTTCATTAGCCTTTCGTATCCATACGCGCTTATTCGGTTCTTAAACTTGACTAGTTTTCTCAAAAGATGTAGTTTTGGTCCAATTGGCTAATGTATGATTAAAAGATTTTAAAATAACATATTTGGGCTTTAGTTGGTCAACTTCAACCATTAGGTTGAGCTCAACCTCTACTCGTTTCAGTTTCGTAAGCTTTTCGGTTAAAATCTTTGGTTTCGTCTAGTTTTGATTAAATTCGAGTAAAACTTATTTTGGGCTATGTAATGATTTCAAATCAGGTTGTATTGATAAAACAATGTATTTTAAACGTAAGAAAGGTCATTGGTGTCAAATCCAGACTCTTGTTCTGTTTATTCGAATTTTGTCAAACGTCGTTTTAGAAGTTAAATAAAGACATGTGCACTTAAAGGCATTTCTATTAGGCTAAGACTTAAGACCAAGACTTTCATTGTGACATGTCATGTATTATTGGTAGGTGTTGATTTTCGTGGACTTTGATTGTGCTTGTCGTGCTCGTTCGTTATACTTTCATAACACTTTTCAAGTGAGTTTCGTAGCCCCTCTTTTTACGTGCTTTGGGGTGGAAAGTATACTGCTACTTTTTAAAACAGTTTGTCGATATTTATTTATGTTCAATATAGAGCTGGTTCTTATAGAGTTACTGATGCCATGTGACGTGCTTGTTTTTGTTTGCATGTGTGATTATGTGCTTAATGATTGTGCTTATTGAGACGTACTTATTGTGTGCATTGGAGACTTATATTAAGGCAAGTTGTTTAACTGTAAGGCCACCAAGGCAAGTTGTTGAACTGTAAGGCCACATATCATTATCTAAGGCAGGTACCGTAAGGCCACACTTTGAGTACTTGGACTATGGCGTAGCTCTACTCACTATATATTGAACATCTACCTATTTTGTTTCTAAAGAATCGACATAAGACTTATTTATTACTGTACTTTTTAACTAAAACCTACGAACTCACCAACCTTTGTGTTGACACATTTTAGTATACTTTTCAGGTGCTCAAGCTATTCAGGGATAAGGACTTTCATGCTAGGACTGGACTTTGGAGACTAGAGCTCCTTTACTTTTGTCAGACTTTAAGGCTGCATGCCTTGGTTTATTCCTTTTATGGATGTACTTGTAATAAGCTTTCCTAGCATTGTCATGACTTTGAACTCATGTTTTGGAAATATATTCATATCTATGTAATTCCATGTTGTGTTGTACTTTTCATGACACCTCATGTTTCCGCCAATGGTGGGGTGTTACACATGCATTTTATGGTAAACAAACCAAATAACCCCCCCCCCCCAAAAAAAAAAATCCCTCTCCTCCAGTATTTTTTGTCCATGAAACTGATTTTGATTACAAATATAGGTTTTCTATTATTGAATGAAATATGGTTCTATTTTTTTAAGGTTAGCTGGGGATTCAATTTGTGCATATATAGGTGAAAGCCGTTGAATTTGCAGGTTGTGATGGGGCTTTAACTCCCAAGTGAACTGGTGCCTTGACTAGGACTTTAACTCCTAGCCATGCAGATTTCTTGGTGGAAAGATATAGAGGTAAAAGTTAGTTAGATTATTGATTATGGAAATGGGTCAATTAGAAGTCGAACTCAAGATTGAGCTGCTGAACTGCTGAAGCTTCAGGTCACTGAAACTTTATGCTCTTTATAGCTGCTGTTTTCTTATTTAAAGGTTGTGTTCTTATAAACTAGATATCAAAGATATGGATGGATTGGTAATGGGTAAAATGAGGGTGAATTCAATTGGTTCATAACTTCCTATTAGTACATGTTGCCTGAAGCTACTAGATGATTCAGACATTAGGAGGTTTAGGTAATGGTTCGAATCTACCTTTTTAAGTATGGGTTGAGAACAATTGGTCGGGTCGGGTTAGGCAAACTGACAAACAAAATTCTTTGAAGGGAACCTCTCTTTCCTGCAAAGACCATGTTCAACAACTGGAACTTATAATCGAGGTATCTATAATCATGGAAAGTTACATTTTTTAATGCCGAAAACCTACAATGGGAGTTTTACCCGGAAACTTCAGGTTATCCGACTTATTACCTAAAGCTTTATTGCTATTCATAGTAATGAGTTAACAAAAAACGAAGATGCATTTTGTGAAAAGGAGTAAATTAAAGTCTCTAAAGTTAAGTATTATAATGGATGAACAAGTGACCTTGGTTTGCTAATCAATAATCAGCTTCAGTTTCTTTCTTGGAAGTGAGTCAGCTTCGAAGTGACTCAGGTTAGAACTATTTAGACATAAATGAGTTAAGTTTGTTGTGTCCTACTGTAACATTTGTAGTCATGTAGTATGTTGGGTGGTCCATAGAGGCATGTAATAGTAGGATGTTTAGAAATAGTCATTTGTTTTATTTTAATTGTATTTTTGTTTGTGAAATGTATAATTTTTAGCTGTTTATTCTGTGTATTTTAGGCAGAATTCATTTGGAATATGTTTTAAAGATTGTGAAAGGGAATTTTGAGTTTGCATAGATAGATATCTCTGTGTTAGTATCAGTAACTAGGAAGTTGAGTTGGGTCCTCATCATCGGAGAAGGCGATTTTTGTGAATTGAACAGTAACTGGGAATTTTATCGGTCCCTCACTCCCTCATGATCAGAGAAGGTGGTTTTGGAGGTGTGTATCAGGCTATGCTAAGGAAAACAGATGGTTCGGGTCAGAACATTGATGTTGCTGTCAAACAACTTAGCAAGAGGGGTTTGCAGGTTTATTTTCTTTTTTTATTATTGCATTTTCTTGAATACAAACTTGGCAAACTTATGGTCAATTTTACTCATGGTTGTTGCAGGCTATGAGAAGTTGTTGCTGTCAAACGACTTATCATGCTTATTTTACTTATGGTCAATTTGTAAGAATTGGAAATGGAATTGGTTAGCTTTAGCTGAGAGTATTTAAATTGGAAGTATAGTAAGCTGTTGGCATACATGCCCAAAATTTGTTTTATGCGATTAACAAAATAGTGGGTAACAGATTTTGTAAAATGTGATGGTTTGCTGGTGGGGGGATAGATTGGATTATATGTGGAGTAAAACTGTATATTGCAATTGGCATGGAAGAATGTAATGAGATTTTTTATGAAAATGGGTTTTATAGTGCAGGTTTGACTTTGTTAAGTCAAAGTTAGATTGGACTTTTCCATAAAAACTGTTTTGGTTGAGCTGTTGGCAACAAAATGGTGCAATTTTGATGATATGAAAAGAGGACTGGACTAAAGAATTGGGCTCAAGTGAATGGTTTCATTTTTTTTGGAGCAGATTACAAGGCAAGAAAATAGTGCAAATGTGTAATTGTTGAAGCTACAAGATTTACATCAAAATATCTATGTTGAATGCCTTTTTACCTAAAATTATTTATTGTTGAAGCTACAATATCTTAGTAGAATTGGGTTCATAGCTTTTGTTTTGTAATAATTTTTGTAAGCAATAAATTTCCAAGAGGACACATTGCCTTTTTACCCAAAATTATTTATGTTGAATGCCAAAAAAAAGTAGAATTAACTACGAGAATTTTGTTACTTATCTTTACGTATCGCGTGTATGTTTTGTTGACGAGACATTGAAATATATTGAATTTAAATCTCATTTAAGAAAAACTTGAGCATATGTTAATTTGGGAAAATGGCAATGTAATAAGATAAACAATTTAAATACAAACAAAATAGGTGTCGAATACAAAATTATAAGCTGTGTTTTTACGTCAACAAATAAAGGAAGATAACTTGAGGTATAACTACACATATAAAAACAACAATCACCATAAGGTTACCAATTGTCAAAATTCCGTTAAAGCATATTAACCATGGTTCTCCAGATACAATTTATAAATTTTCGAGTGTCGTTTCTATCACCTAATCGAAAATAAATACAAAATTTTATATCAAAAGGCCCGCGTTTTACGCGGGATCTAAATCTAGTCAATATACTAAAACATGATTGTGTATTTTTTTTATCGACACTTGGCTCATTCCTTGCACGACATATGTCATTTTTGGTGTAATTAAGAAATGATTCCTAATTCATACTTACCTAATTGTAATCAAATACTAAACTTTCTTTAGATTTAATATAAAAAAGATTTTTGATCGACACTTGGCACATTCCTTGCACGACATACGTCACTTTAGTGTAACTAAAAACAAAAAAATCCTAATTCATAATTACCTAATTATAATCAAATACTAATCTTTGAAATTAATATATATGTCTAACTACGAGTATATATTAAGTTTCCATACATATGATTTAAAAAAAAATGAATGTTAACATCACTACGAAATACAATTATCTTAAAAGATAAGATATATACTAAGTTTTAAAGACATGTATATTATACCTTTCATGGGGTTTGGTATAATAAGTGAAAGGATCGGTATCCAAATTTAGGTATATAACAGTCACATATTTTCTATTCTCTATTTTCTATATAATTATAATTGTATCATCAAATATTATATAATTTGTATCTTGTACGGACATTAATACTAGTATAGTATAGATATAGACTAGATGTTAGACCGGTGTCCAACACTGTACATGGGTTTTACGATATTATCAATATTAGATTTTCATACATTTAAGTCATAAAATCTTATAGTTTTGAAGATATACAGTTCTTAGTGTTATACTTTGCAAACTGTAGTACAATAATCAGAGGTTCGTCACTGTCATATTTAGCTGAGACATATTGATGAAATTATTTCCCGTAGTCATTCCACAATGCACATGATATAATAATTTCTCTGTTATAAAATTCGTTGAAACCAATTGTACTCATAATGTGATATTATTATGAAAGATAATTAAGAATTAAATTTTGATCATGTACTTGACATTCAAGTATATGTACCTTTTTGTTAAATTGTGCTTTGTTCTGTGATTGTCTCATGTTTTGTGATTCATATTGTGTTTAGGATAAGGATGTTGTATATCGTCATCTGTTATTATGTTTGGAATATATATCTAGAATTCAAATTGTGTTTATATTAAATATTAAACTAAATATCAATATTTATAATTTATAAAAATCTAATCTAATATTTGTTAATAATCATTAGGTCTTGAAATATTTTTTTTAGACAATATTTCATATGTTGAATTTTTTTTAGTTAATTAAATATTTATAAATTTTAAAAAATTATCTCAAGTTGATGGTTAAAAATAAATATAATCTAAGTATTCAGGGCTAAATAGTGTAAACTAGATTTTAGACCCGTGTCCAACACTGGACATGGGACTTACTATATTATCAATATTAGATCTTCATACATTTATGTCATAAAAACTTATAATTTTGAAAATATACGGTTTCAAGTGTTATACTTTGCAAATTGTAGTATAATAATTATAGGTCGTCACTGTCATTATTAGCTGAGACCTATTAATGAAATTATTTGCTAGTAGTCATTACATAAGACAGAAGCTAAAATAATTCTCTAATATAGAATTTTTGAAACCAGTTATACTTATAATGTAATATTATTATGAATAATAATTAAAAATTAAAATATAAAACATACTTGCAATCTTGTACTTGACATTCATGTATATGTCTTTGATCATGATGCAGACCCGTAACACGAATAACTTTATTTTTAATCACCTGTCTTATGATAATTAGATAACAATTAGATTTGTTTTCATATTCTTTGATAAGAATTATGACTCGTGGTTTGCGTGACAATTGTAACTTTAAACATTAATACGCAAAACTAATATATAAAAAGGGAGAAAATTTTGTATCTCAAGTTGATGGCTAAAAATAAATATACATTGAGTATTCAGGGCTAAAAAGTGTAATTTATTGATAGAAAACAAAAAAGTGTAAATTAATGATTTTTTTTCTACAAATATTAATATAATAATATATTTAGATAATGATTATTAGGATTTTAATTTATAATTAAATTAGTTGATGACATAAGCGGAAGTTAATTTGATAAAATTGAACGATTTGATTGGTTAATAAGTCATTAGTTCAACTATCTTATAGTATATATTAAGATTATTGATGGAAAACAAAAAAGTGTAAATTAATGAGACTTTTTCTACAAATTAATATAAATACTATAATAATATATTTAGATAATGATTATTAGGATTTTAATTTATAGTTAATCTAAATGATGACATAAGCGAGAGTTAACTTGATAAAATTGAGTGATTTGATTGGTTAATAAGTCATTAGTTTAAGTGTCATATGGTATATAACTACTATATATTAAGATAAGATAAGACGAGTGTAGTACTCGCGCGTTGCGGCGGTGAGATGGTGGGATGGTAAGTCATAAAGTGTGATAGCCAAAGGCTTTAACCGTACGGGTTCCGCCATCGGATTTAAAAATTCGTCGAAAGTATATCGAATAACATCTCTAATGACAGAGCATGAAATTTTAAAAACACCAATATAAATTTTATAATTTATCGATGTACGGTTTGTGAGATAAAAGATTTTAAATGAATTGGAAGTAAATGATTTACGGATGAGAGAGAAAAAAGATGATTGGTTGAGATTTGAGGAGAGAGAAAGAGTGTTTGGTAATATAGAATTGATAGAAGAGGCATTTTGGAAAAGTAAATGTTGAAACTTAAAATTTAATATAGTATAGATAACAATAGTTCAAATTTATCTATTTCGGACACGGGTAAAAAGACTATTACCTACGTATTGTGTATTTTATTTTATGGGGTTTGCTAAATACAGCTCTAAGGGCTGTGTTTAAGGTGTATAAATTGTTTGTATATTTACCATAAAAATCTTTAATATGGAAAGTACAAATTTTTTTTATACATTTTAAATAAAATCTAATGCTGTATTTAGCATTTCTCTTTGTTTTATTTTGATTTATAACACACGTCGTCTCTGTGTATAATATAGATATAGATATAGAACATATGTTAGGGTTTGGCGCGCATGTAATAGAATCAACTATGGAATTGGAGGATCCAGATTTCTTAAGATTCAATTCCAATGTTTCAATCAATCATCCGGTATATCTTCTTCTTTTTAATCTTCTATCTTTTGCTTTATTAAGTTCTTACTATATGTTATGTATATATATATAAGTATGTATTATTTTCTGTTTTACCAACTTGGTATAGGCCCAATTTTACAAAAAAAACACCTAATTGTTATCACTATTATTTTGATCAGGTTTACTTAAACACTTTATCAATATTAATAATGGAACTTTAACACCCCCCTCTACCATTTACTAATATTTAAAATGTTAATTAAGCTGATAGGCTGACTCATTCTGTGGTGAACCCACTATCATGTAATTGTAATGTTTCATATTTTGTCTTATAAATTTGCCGGGGTAATTTCGCCACAACTTGTTTCTCTCAGTTGAGTGTAACCGAGTTATAAGTGTTTGAAAATGTATTTAAATTTGTCCAAACTCTGTTGTATGTATCGACTCTCCTTGACAACTTATTTGGATGCCTTACATTACTGACATGCCGTAAAAAGTGCCCTTCGGAGAGTCAATATCAATATTTAAAAGTTGGATGCATAAAGTAGAAACATTCTAAGTTGGATACTCCCAATATACCCTGGACTAAATTTGAATACATTTTTTAGCGCCCAGTCCAATTAATAAGTGATGATGCAGCTCATATATATGTATATATTATATATATAGTTGGCAGAGTACATGTTTGAATTTGTTTCCTGCATTTGCTTTATATTCACAAAAATATGATGATGTATTTCAGGACACAAAAACTCTTAGTCTTACTGGAACCAGAGACTGCAGTATCTCAACTCCACCAGCAAGGTTGAATGACGAATCCGGTATGGAAGAAAGGATAGATGAGCATAATGACTCATGTAACAGTAGTCGTAAAGCATTAGGAAAATACTTCTTTTATGAACCACCACTCTCTGAAGAAACGGGAGTTTGGATACCAGTTTCTGTTCCTCCTATGTCAGAAACTGAACATGAAGAATGGAGCCGAGGTTTCTCCTCCTCGGCTGGTGGGATCTTTCCTGATGAAGATATGGGATGGTCTCAGTTTCTTGAGAAAGACAAGGAACTAACCATGTGGGATGTGGTACTTGAAATGCTGCTTGCAGCTCGTGGAAAGGTTAATGTTTTGGCATCTGGGGATGGTGTTTCATGCATATCTAGACATCTAGTTGATGAAGCTTGGAAAGAGATGGCTCAGACGCTTACAGAGGCCAATTTTGGAAATGTCCAGCAAATCCTTGAAACTGAACCTCCTAAATGGCTGCCCGATAGTTCTGCTGCTGCTTGTATGCTGTGTAATGTAAGGTTTCATCCAATCATGTGTACCAGGCATCACTGCCGGTTTTGTGGAGGAATTTTCTGCAGTGAGTGTACCAAAGGAAGAAGCTTGCTGCCTATAAAGTTTCGTGCTGCAGACACAGAACGAGTCTGTGATGTGTGTTTTGTTCGTCTTGAGGCTGTCCAGCCATTTTTAATGGATCAAGTAAGCCGTGCTTCACAATTACCAACTCATGATCTCACTGATCTAAGCACTTTAAGATCATGGCTGAATTTTCCTTGGGGGCAGTCAATGGAGTATGAGATCTACAAAGCCACTAACTCAATCCAAGGATATAGCAAGGTAAACTTAAGGTTGTAAATCAATATATATTTTTATTTTGTTGTTTTTTTTTTAATGAGATGCCATGAGTATTGTAATCTATTGGTGGCAATTTCAACCCATTTTCTTAAGAACGGGTTGATCAGGTTTCTTTTCTTTTTTTCTTTTTTTTGCTTTTTATGTCTCCATAGGGTGGTATAAAAAGGCAGCTAATGTGGAACTGGTGAAATGGGTCAAACGGGCTGTAAGACTTAGAAAGTTCATTTTGCACTAAACCTCCTAAATCATTTTTATTTAAAGGAATAGTTTATTAAGGTTACGGTATTTATTATAATTAATGGATTAATTATCGATGGGTGAATAAGGGCTTGCAGGTCAAGTGGTCAACCCAAGATAGCCTGCCCAATCAACTGGTATAAAAGAAACTTGATTTTTTCTTGAACTTGTAACCCGACCTACCTGCACATCTTTCCACCCCTAAGAAAAATATATAGTTATTTGATTTGGAAATTTTGTAGCAGGTTTGTTCTTCGAGACCTGAGAAGTCTATTCCTGATATGATCTTACGAAATGCTAAGGGCCTTGCAATACTTACTATAGTGAAGGTTGGTATGATGGTAACTTACAATATTGGAACTGGATTGGTGATTGCGCGCAGGGAAGATGGCTCATGGTCTCCACCCTCTGCTATATCTTCTATGGGTGTTGGATGGGGTGCCCAGGTAATAAACTTTTGTTTTGTTGGTCATGTCTGTTTTATCTCAATTCTTTATGTAAAATGTAGGGTTATTATGATACTCCTTTTCATTGATCTGTTGAAGATAGACTCTGCTTCTGAAACTATATATTGCTATATTGTGGCTTTTGGGACTTGTTACTTGATTCATAATGTTTGTGTGTTTCCAGGCCGGTGGTGAATTTGCAGATCTAATCATTGTTCTGAGATCCGAAGAGGCCGTAAAGACGTTCAGCAGTGACGTTCATGTCTCATTTGGAGCTGGTCTAAGTGCTGCTATTGGTATTGTTGGACGAACAGCTGAAGCTGATGTAAGAGCTGGAACTGGTGGCTATGCCACTTGCTATACATATAGCTGCACAAAAGGTTAGTTATTGTTACTTGTGCTAATCTGAATCCTTAACTCTTTCAAAAGTCTATATATTGGTAGGTACTTTTGTTGTTGGCCATTGTAGATAGTGCTTCCATGAACATCTTTAGGCCAATTAGGCAATTAGTAACATGCTTCCAACCTCCAGCTAAATGTTTCTTTAATATATTTACTCTCGTGCCTTAGTTTGCGACAAAAGTGGCATGCGAAATTGTTCTTGTTCGTAGGATCTTGATCTCCGTATGTTTCTACCTTGGTCTGTGTATGTGCTAGAGGGTATCAGGTTACATGAATCAAGATTCATTCTGAAAATAATTTTATTCAACAATCTATTTAAAATTCCATATGAGGGGTAGTAATTGTTGACATGAGAGTATGAAACACAGAAGCAATTGTTAACATTAAACAGAGTTGCAAATTTAAATATATGATACGAAATTACGAACCCAATATTGGAGATGGGCCACACCAAATCAAATCAGGCCTATTAGAAGATAGCTGGATCAGTTTTAAATAATTAAATAAAATCATCCGTGGTGATGGCCTGATGGGGGCAGTTATCTAGAGAGAAACTTCAGGAACAAGTAGTGGAGGATAACTGATTAAATAGATAACTTCCAGAGTAAATTAGTATTAATAGTAGTTTTCTTTTCTATTAGGAATGTCTGGTTATTTACAATTAGCAAACTTTGTTTGTTTTCGGAGAATTACCCATCTCGAATTGGGTTACCTATCTTGTAATCGGAGAGTTGCCTCTCTCGAATCGGGCCGACTTAATTGTTATAGCTATCCACGGTTACTTTTAATTTTTGGATTCTATCATTTTGGTTCCATTGCCGGGAAATTCGAGATGGTCAACACCCGAAGAAGTGAAGAAGAAGAAGAAGAGGATTCCGAGGCTATTACATGGGCAAGTATTGAAGACAAATTAATTTCAATGATGGTATTGTTGAAGAATATTGCATTACATGCGCAAAGGCATGAAACATCCTCTATTCAGGTCCAGTCAAGTATAGCAACTGATCCTATCACATCTATTAACCTTGCCAGATTAGAACCTGAAGATAAAGTTCTGGTCAAAGGGAGGTACCAACTGCTCCACCCATCTCTGCCTCCGCACCACCACCTTCTTCTGCCACACCACTACCAACTGTTATCAAACCACCACCACACTACACTGGTACCTACATTCCTCCTCACCTCACTGCAACCTCAAATGATTCATTTCCATTACCAAAAACCAACAGGCCATGCCTAGTTTCTGATGAAAAAGATGTTATCTGGGCTCAACATGTAAATCAATTCCGAATAAGGAGTATGATGGGATATAAACTAGTTGAAGCCGAGAAGAAATTAGGAACAGAAATTTGTAAATCTAAGCCATATATTTCTTTTATTGTTGTGTGGGATCCAGGAAAATTTATTGGGACTGGCTTAGCAACTACAGTGCTCTCCCAACTCGAGAACAATGATGGACCAGCAACTTAGGCAGGTTGTATTGATACGAACTCAATACTGGAGATGGGCCACACCAAATCAAATCAGGCCCATTAGAAGATAGCTGGATCAGTTTTAAATAATTAAAAAAATCATACGTGGTGATGGCCTGATGGGGCAGTTATCTAGAGAGAAACTTCAGGAACAAGTAGTGGAGGATAACTGATTAAATAGATAACTTCCAGATTAAATTAGTATTAATAGTAGTTTTCTTTTCTATTAGGAATGTCTGGTTATTTACAATTATCAAACTTTGTTTGTTTTAGGAGAATTACCCATCTCGAATTTGGTTACCTATCTTGTAATCGGAGAGTTGCCCCTCTCGAATCGGGCCGACTTTATTGTTATCTATCCACGGATACTTTCAATTTTTGGATTCTATCAATATATTTCTATTGAAGTATTTCACCTATGGCAAATAATCTTATTTTTAAGAGCACAATTTTGTATTTTTTTTCTACCAGTATATATATAACAAAATGCAACATGATAAGATAACATTGTTCATGTATAGTCAGAACTTAGAGTCTTAGATACACCCATATATTATAAAAATATTTTCAAAGGACCGAAAGTCCCAAACACTAGGGAGCTTGCAGAGAAGAGAGATGAGGTGGTTAGGACTTGGTACTTGGTAGAATGTTGGAATGTACTAGTAGGATAAGTAACCATTCAATTCTTAAGTGACTGAATGATAGATAGGTCAACAAGAGGGAACAATCCCCATTTTTTATACACAAAATATAGGATTAAAGAAATGTCACTTCTAAGTTACAACCAGGCACACACATAAGCTACAATTGAAGTTACAGGACACATGAGGTGCATAAAATACCTTAACTGCCCTTTTTTTAAATGAGGTGCTTAAACGCCACATCATGTTGCCTCAGCCTGATGCGTTGTTGCCATTGCATAGGTGAGACTTAGGCATACCTTTAAAACCAAGCTACTGGCTCAACAGGACCATATGCAATTTTACTGTCTGAGAAGTTAATGCCACTGTAATTTAATTGCTTTAGAGCTGTATGATGCAAGCTGTTTGTAGAAGTTAATTTTATATATAGCAAGAATATGCAAGCCACAAAACTTATCGTCAAACATCAAAACTTATTATTTGAAATAGAGAATGTCATTATTAGACAAGAAAAGTTCAACTCATCTTGCATGTTTTCCTGTAGATAGTTGTGGTGTATTTTAAAACTGTGAGCTTGTATGTAATAAATGATGCAAAATACTCCATAGTCAATGGATGGGACTGGATGTTCATTTTAGTTGCATTATGGTACGATCATGATGCATTAACTATTGGATGAACTTAAGTCATGATCCAGCAACCAATGTGTTGACATCGTTGCTCAAGTTACTACAAAAGAAACCACTTTTATGATAAGACCAACTGCTCTTCTAATTTATCAACTTTGCACATCATTCCTCAGGTGATGTTCTTCTGCTATTAACTGGGTTTTTCCTGTTAGACGGCTACTAATCTACTATAATTAGTTCTGCTTAAACTTTTACTACAAATAATGCGAGTAGCACAGATTACTCTTACAACTTTCTGAACAACTGCAAGCATTCTTTGAATTGCATTCCCCTACATCAATGCTTTTTACTGTTGCTTTTAGGACATCCTAGTGAATCGGCTCTGAATATAGTTTAGTCAAAAAGTCACGTTAACTTTTCAAAAAGCTTTGAATTAAATAACTCAGCAACATTGTGTACTTAGAAGTTACCCAACTTCATTTGTCTAATTCAAACACATATATTAAAGACAAAAGTGGATACAAAAGCTGGATAGCAAGCTAACACTTGAGTTCGACCAAAGAAATGAAGTTGAGTGAGTTCATCAAGCACAAAAGTTGTTAAGTGACTTCATCAAAGTTTTTTAAAAAGTTAAGTGATTCTTTTGACATTTCCCCCTAAAAAATCATAGAATTTCTACAAAAAGTCAAATTTTGTTTTAAATACTTCACCTTAGCAATTGTGTGCTTGACCTATTTGAACCATTTTGAAGATACATCTTACCAATTGTGTGCTTGACCCTTTGAACCATAATTACCTGTATTTTTTGAGCTATTTCCATATTTCACCTGTTGGAGACTAAACATAGTCCGAATCAACACTGTCATGTTATATGGTTGAGTTTTCACCTTAGCTCCATCTGTGACCCGCTAAAGATTAAGTTCATTGAGGTATTCTTTATATTTCAGGAGCTTTTGTTGGGTGTTCGCTGGAAGGGAGCATGGTGACTACACGTACACATGAAAATTCCCGATTTTATGGAAAACAATTCTTAAGTGCACAGGAAATTCTCTTTGGTTCATTGGCTAGGCCTCCTGCAGCTGCCATACTATACCGTGCTCTAGCAGATATATACCAGAAATTAGGTAAAGCATAATTGTGTCTATAGCTTTATGCCTTTATTGTTTGTGAATAAAACTCCACCATACATATATCGATTCATGCCTTCATGGTAAGGTAGCCCGCCTTTATTATGTATAGTCTTTAGTTAATATTAAGTAAAAAGTGTTTAGAGTGAAGACATAGTAAAGGTTATTTTAACGTTGTAAAGCCGGGCATCCTGTATGAGATGTCAAAAAGGTTGTGTAAATACATATTTGTCTGTACAGGAACTTTGACTTCATAACATGATTAATAAACATTTGTGGCATGTATTCGTCTCCATTTTTATTTTTTTTTTGTTAGCGCCTAAATAAACTTTTTTTCTTTTTCTTGAAGTATCGTATTGTTAAACAAACGCAGTTGGACGGGTTGAAATCTATAAGAAAAAAAAGTTTAAAAACTTAAGTTATAAGCCAGTTTAGATATGTTAGGCAAACTATCAAGTAACATTTCATATCCACATTTCAATCACAAGTAAAGTCAAGCCAGTTTTTTGATCATATACATTTATTAGTTAATGTAAATTATTGAAAACAATAATAAATTAATAATAGGACTGGCATTAAATAAAAATAAAGAAGTTTCGTCTGCATTGCCGGTGGGTGGTTGTAGCAGTGCCGGTTTTGAATGCAAAAGCCCAGCCATGCTCCACTTTTTCCAACCATATCTCCCCACTTTTAGTTGATTAATTAGTCTATCGTACTTGTATACGTCAATCCATTTATGTTTGTTGAATCCTATCCTATAATATCATACGTAACTGTTCACTCCAGCCATCACCATTTAGTAAGATATCTATGTCTTTTTGGAGGAAACCCGAGTTGGGGTATATCTTGATGTAATAGATATTGTAGAAGTTAATCGAGAATTTAGCTTGTTAAAAAAAGAAAACGTTCATTTCATCATCTTTTAAAAGTGCTACCATGTCAATTTCAAATCTACCTTTTCCGCAGTACATAAAAAGTAAAATATAGGATGTATTGTGAGTATTTAAAATAAAAATACATTGAACTTAAAACATTAAATTTATTTTTTTTTAAAAAGAGTAAAAAAAAAGGTACTAATTTATTTTATTGAACGTCAAAAGATAAAATTTATTGATATGCACTCTAGCGACTAGCGAGAAATTAAGAATTACAATTCAGAGTTTATAAGGTAAGAAAGATATAAAGCAGAGAACAAAAAACCAATACGGGAGCTAAAAAAGGAGAAATTATTTCATACGGGCCAAGTAATATCCGGGAATCGTGACGATCAGTTGGTAAACCATGAGTAGCTAATTCCTTTGAGTTCTTTGAAAGCATAAGGAATAGATGAGTCATTATTAAAGAAAACACTCTCATTCCTTAACTAATAAATCTTTGAAACTGTAATTAAATGTAAAGTATTATAATAATACGAGAGTAAGTACCCGCGAGTTGTGGCGGTGAGATGGTGGGGGTGATAGCTAGGTCAGAGAGTGTGATAGTCAAAAGCCTACGGCTTCCGCCCTCGAATTTAAAAATTTGTCAAAAGTATATCGAATGACATCTATAATGAAAGAACATGAAATTTTAAGAACACCCATACAATTTTTATAATTTATCGACGTATGATTTTTGAGATATAATATTTTGAATGAATTGGAGGAATAAATGATTTATGGAGGAAAGAAAAAAGATGATTGGTTGAGATTTGAGGAGAGAGAAAGGGTATTATGGTTATTTTAGATAAATATAAAATAAATGAGAAGAGTATTTTGGGGATGTACTTAAAATCAATATTGAAAATTTTAATTCAATGTTAAAAATCTGGAAAAAATCTGTTTTATAATATAATATAGATTTAATTAACTCAGTACGTGGACTGTGTACAATAATTTTAACATAAACAAATATATACACTAATGTATATAAGAAATGAAACAGAATAAATACCATATTTTGTATATTTCCTCATCTACTAGTTAGAAAATGACCACCAATGAACCAATAACAGGTTAATGAGCATTAAACCAATTGTAAGACAGCAGTTAAGAGTTTTGGATTTAGCCCAACTGAACCATTAATGTCTTTTATGTCTTTCAGTTAAATGTTGGTTACGGGTTTCATACCTTTGAAAGACATATTGAGAAGTCTTTGCCAATGAGGTAAAATATGATATTTTTCTCTAGCATTTAGCTAGTTTTTTCCAGAACGGTAGTGAGACTTCCACCGCCAGTCATGCCCTCGGATTGACTGTGCTGGTGACATGGTCGATCTCTACCAAACGATGAAGAGGCATGCCGCTGAGTTCAATCACCACTGTTGTTCAACAAAAAAAAAGACAATAGTTATAAAATGCATTTCTTGCATACTGTTATTGTAACACCTAATTTCCCATGGTATTGGGTAGAAAATGCATTTCTTGAATACTGTTATTGTAACACCTAATTTCCCAAAATATTGTGTGATACCCTGATGGCACGATAATACTTCAATGGTCCTTTAGTGATCCAAATTTGCAGTTTAAATAAAAAGTCTTTTATTTCTATTTGTCTTAGATTTGAGAGCTTGACGACATAAGGGAGAACATTTGCACGCTAAGGAAAGTTCGTAAAAGCGATCTCCCTTTGATATTGCCTGTTTTTCTTTGTCATTCGAGTTCTTATCATGTATGCTTCAAACTTCCAAATGTCACTATTCTATGACATCACAACGGTTTTAATAAAGCCGTTATTTTTGATTTGATGGGTTTTCTTTTTTTTTTTTTTTTTTTTTTTTGTCGTCAGCATGTATGTTTTCTATTTGCAAGGGTCGAAACATTTTTGGTGAACCAAAGTTTTTTTTTTTATTCTTTGTTAGATGTTTCAAGATGATATCATATAATATACACTATAAGAGGCAAGAGTGCAGTGTCAATTTTTGGTTCTTTAGCCAATAAAAAAGATGTCACGTGGATGTGAAAAAAAAAAAAAGCCAAAAGTAAGGGTACAAAGTAGCCAATTTATCAATGCTTGTCAAAAATGAGATGCACTTTGTCAATGTTTGCGATACACATGCTACAAGGAAGCCAAAGAGCCGATTAAAACCAAACAAACTTGCCAACTACACTTTTGCCCCTAACTTTAACATATGTCGGTATATACGTATCATATTTAATTAACAATATTGTATGATCTTGGGGCATCCTAAATTAAATAGTCTTCTATTTTTTTCGTTTTACGTATTATTAGAAAATTTAAAAATAAGATGCACTATAATTAATAGGGATTATATCAAGTGTTTATATAAAACTAAATAAAGTTTATATAAAACTAACTAAAGTTTCAAAAAATGTAAATTTTAAACATTTTACTAGTCAAATATAGTGTTATTTGATTTGATTGATTGAATATGAAAATGATCAAATGAACATTTATTTTGTAAATATTTATATTGGAATATGTTTTAACAACTTCAATCCGTACCCATTTTATATCAAATTCATATCTATATTATATTACGAGGATAAGTACCTGTGCGTTGCGGCGGTAAGAAGAGAGAGTGATAGGTATTAAAGTGTGATAAGTCATAGAGTGTGATTAAATCATTTATTCCTCCAATTCATTCAAAATATTTTATCTCAAAAACCATACATCGATAAATTATAAAAATTATATGTGTGTTCTTAAAATTCAATGCTCTTTCATTAAAAATGTCATTCGATATACTTTCGACGAATTTTTAAATCCGAGGGCGGAACCCGTACGGTTAAGACATTTGGCTATCACACTTTATGACCTATCACCCCACCATCTCACCGCCGCAACGTGCGGGTACATACTCTCGTTTATAAGATAAAAGAAGGTAGCAATCGTACTTAGTACTGTTTGTAGAGTTGATGATCAATTCTTTGACAGCTCTTCAAGAGTAAAATTTATTCACTTGATCCTGTTAAATTTCTTAATGTTTATGTGAGAAGCTAAAATATTAAATAGATTATCACTTTGAGACGAAAAATATATTAATAAAAAGGTCAACAGAAAAATGAATGCGAAGTAAGTCAAAAATAATTATGCACAAGAAGTCCAACCCTCTGTCCCTCATGTGCAATCATAAATATAAGTGCCAGTTTCTTTTGCAAGGAAAAATCACCACCATTTTGTACTTCTATACACACTAGAACAAAAACTTCTCATGGCAGACATGGCTGAAGGAGGAGCTGCTGCTGCAACAACCACTAACGGCCACCATGCTGTCGCACTCGATATTGAACAAGATCATCATCGAAAGTCGTCTTGTTTTCCTTCTGTTTCTTTTCTCCAAAAGGTCTTTTTCTTTCCATTAGTGATAATTTTAATTCGCCTCTCATTTGAAACTTTAATTACTCTTTGTGTCTTATTTAACCAACGTATTTGAAGCTGGCTTCTTTACAACCACTAACTCACTGTGTAACCCCGAATTAGGAAAGGATAGAAAAACTTGTCTAGTTTTAGTTTTTTTTTTAAACAACTAGTTTGTAGTTAGTAGTTAATATTCGAGATGACTTTCAAATGGGCAGTTAGCATGCTCGAATTATATATGCTTTGAAAACCCTTCCTAATAATCTACTTCTACAGCCGTAGAAAATCTTGTCTATTGACATATGAGACATATGACATTGACATAGTTTAGCTTGTAATCGCATATGACTTTTTAAGTTTTAGTCCCTATTCGGGAAATCCAAAAATGCGTAATTGGATAAATCCAATTGTGTCACGTTATCTTTCTAAGCTAAAGTAGTATGTCATGATGTCATATATTGGTCGATAATATAATTCTGCCATATCCCGATTTTGGTTGCTTGATGGTTAAAATTTACGAGTATTTTATTTTAAAAATAACCAGATTTCCGGTTACTTGATAGTTGGACATAATTCACTCATTTTCCGTAAATTAAAATATCTCACATCAAATATCACACCACCGACTCTTTTCCAATCAAGTCTGAATACGAGGTCGAATTCAAACTGAGAAATAAGTGTGTTTTCGATTTTAATTCATTTATTATCATACTTTTTTTTTGGTCAACAAGTTTGATACGCAAATCATGTATTTATTTATTTATTTTATAAACAAAGAGAGAAAGGATCAAAGGAATATAATGTGATTTTTGCCAACTTATATGATATGCCGGATGTGAACACAATTGTTTTTCTAGTCTCGTTAAAATTGACTTCTTGGGTCCAACTAATTCGTAAATTGTCATTTCGCATATATGATAGGGTTTTAGCAAGATTTGGTTGGGTTGGCCGGCAAACGTACCTAAATTTGCCCAATTCTCTATAATTACACTAATCATGCTAATATTTAAAGAATTTGGCTAATTTAATTAAGGCTACCGGGAGAAAATCTAGTCATTTTACACGGCTTAACCGCTATTTCCATTGTTTCTTAGACTTTTTCACGGTTAATCTCAATATATTTATCTAGTGATGTTCAAACCCATGTCTTTTCCACCTTTGAAATGCCTTTCAACTAGGTTGCTTTCGAAAAGGTTATTGTCATATAAAAGTAGTGACGGGTCAAGGAATCATGTGAGCCATAACAAAACTTTTTTTAAAATACTAGTATAAAATAGATTTTATTTGGAAAAACTACTACGATTTAACAAAGAGAATTGATATATTCACGACCCAAATTGCCATCTACAATAGTTGTCTGCTTCAGACAATTATACATTGTGCAGTAAATGCTTGTACTTGTTACAAATGACAAATTTTGGTTGTGAATATATCAATTCCCAATCTAATTAATGAAAAAAGGCTTACAATTAAGAACATGATATACTAATTTCTTAAAGACCCATAGTATCAAAAAAGAGTCGCATAATTTTAAAATAAAATTTACATTTAATGAGCCAAGCTGACCTGTAGCCTGAGTTACCCCTAATAGTAGACTAGTTCCGTTTGATAAATAGTACGTATTGGTGATGTATACATCGATAGTTAATAAACAGAAAACTTAATTAGTTAACTAGTGATCAATTGTGATTGTGAACAGTTGATAGCAGAAGTTCTAGGAACATATTTTGTGATTTTCGCTGGGTGTGCAGCGGTGGTGGTGAATACAGATAAAGACAAGGTCATAAGTCTACCGGGAATATCGATAGTGTGGGGGCTGGTGGTGATGGTCATGGTTTACTCTGTCGGACATATTTCCGGTGCCCATTTTAACCCTGCTGTTACCATTGCTTTTGCCTCTTGCAATAGGTTCCCTTTAAAACAGGTATATTCACATAATTTAGCTCTCTTGTTTTTTCACTGTTTTTATGAAGTGTTTAACTACTTGCTGCTAATGGCAAAGTGATAGCTACAGTTTTAATGAATGAATTGCTTCACTTATCTTGTCATAATGATTGTAACATGTCGACCTTTTCGTAAAATACAAGTGATAATTCACACTAAATGATCAAAATGCAAGCGGTTTATTATATTGTAGGTGAAGTGCCTTAATTATCAAATTTGATGGGACTTCATATACATTCTTGATTTAATTAATCAAATATAAGTTAAACTAAACAATGATTATTGTAATAAAACAAAGATTAGAAAATTTGATAGGAAAGCTAACAATTGGATATTCATTATTAAACTAACGTTGAAAGTTATATTGTTATCTAATCATCATCTTGTTTATTGAGGATTTGATAGGAATTAATTTGGACAAAAGTTAATTTTTTAGCTAGCTTGTCAAAGTACACTTTCAAGTTTCAATTATTCCCACCACATTCCAAATACATATCTTTATGTAATTAAGAATTTATCTCTGAAAGGAGAACAAGAATTTATGTTTTGTTGATAGACAATATAACTTTGAGTTTGAACTACAGAAATATATATATACAGTACTAAAAATATAAAGTTTTTAGATATTGTAAATGGGCGATGACCAACCTTGGTCTTCATATGGTCCCGTTGCTGATCTTAACTAATTTGTCAAAGTATAATACTCGTAACAAATCCTGTTTTACACATATTTAAGTTCTCTAAGTAATTCTTATCCTGTTTTTCTTGAAAGGTACCGGCATACATTGTTGCTCAAGTCCTCGGCTCAACATTGGCGAGTGGAACTCTACGTTTGATATTTAATGGAAAGCAAGATCATTTTGCAGGAACCCTTCCTGTTGGATCTGATCTCCAGTCACTCGTTTTGGAGTTCATTATCACTTTCTACCTCATGTTTGTCATCTCAGGAGTTGCTACCGATAATCGAGCTGTTAGTACCATATCTTCATACAAACATTAACTAGATAACTTTTTTAAAACTTTAGGGATAACACAAATCCTGCATAATCGTTAATCCAATATTTAATCAACCACTAGTCAGAGACCCACCATTAGTTTTTTAATTTTTTAATTTTATATATCCGTTGGGTGTCAAAAAAGAATAACAAACCACTATTTGACCACGAGTCCCACACAATGGTGTGGGCTCGTGGTCAGGTCAAATTGGACCAAAGAAGAGTCTTATTGGTAAGAATATGCAACGGACCTATGACCATTTTAGAATAATTATCAAAATTAAAAATTCAAATCAGTTGAGCTACCAACGGATTTTTACATATTTTATCAAGTGTTTGGTAAGATAATGTTATAGAAATAAGATATAGTCATGGATTTTGTAAATTTAATAGTTTAAATAACCAAATGCAGATTGGAGAGTTAGCTGGGCTAGCAGTGGGAGCTACAGTTTTACTCAATGTGATGTTCGCAGGGTATGATTTCTTGTCTTGGAATAACAATCTGAATAAATAAGTAGTAAAGGTAAGTAACTGCTCAGTGCCGCCTTCCGCTGGTTTTGAGCCCCAATACCTCGACGGTGTATCGGGGAGGTTAAGATGTAGGCAGACCTTACCTCTACTAAAGTAGAGAGGCTGCTTCCAGTTTCTACCTAAATGGTAGAAAAGGCCCTCCAACCTTTGCATGGGATGAGGATCGAACCCATGACCTCTGTCTCCAGAGGCAAGGGTGTTTACCATTGATCCAACCATGCTGCTTCTGAATAAATAAGTAGTACTCTAGTCTAATTATTTCAAGTTTTTAACTTCCATATAAGTATTTTCGCCACACAAAAATGACATTTTTTTTACTTACGGAAATTACTTATTTAATCCAATAAATGTCATAAACTTGATGTTAGCAGAAAGTACTAGGTTATTGAAGTGTACTGTGATGATTGAGGCAATGAGAATATGTATAATATGAGTTTAGTAATGTACAATTAATCTTATTTTGTTAGTTCTTGTTTTAGTTGTTTAAAAAGTGATTTTAATACCTTTTGATTTTGCTTGAAAATGACAGTCCAATATCAGGGGCGTCAATGAATCCTGCAAGGAGTCTCGGTCCAGCCATTGTGTCAAGCAAATACAAAGGGATATGGATTTACATGTTAGGTCCAACAGCTGGAGCAATTTCTGGTGCCTGGGTCTACAATATTATAAGGTTTACCGATAAGCCTTTGCGTGAGATCACCAAGAGTTCATCTTTCCTTCGGTATGCCAACAGTCGAAATGGATCTAAACGATGACCGATTTCCAAAATTCGTAAGATACTTAATTTGGTGCATATGTGCTAGTCATGTTCAAGCTTTTGATTCTGTTTGTGCTAATGATATATGATATATAATTTGAATAGGAACTATTCTTACATGTATCCCAATTTTTTGTTTGCCACATTCATTTTTTTTTTTTTTTTTTTGCCATATACGTTTCCAATTCGACCTACCTAAAATAGTTTAATCCCTGGAGACGCATGTTTGGTTAAGATAATGCCGTCAACATTTAGTGATCTAAACTTTGTATGGCGAGTTAAAGTTGATTTGAAACTTGCTGTTTCAAAAAGAAAAAAAAAAAATCAGCTGAGTAGGATTTTCATTTTATAATGAAAATCAGCTAATATCATCCATAATTATAGAGACCTAAGTAGGATCGTAACTTCTAAAATTTTCTCAATTATCCAATGTAACCAACATACGATTTTCATTTTTATCCAATGTAACCAACATACGATTTTCATTTTTATCTAATGTAACCAACATACAACACTACAACAGTCGCACTATCATTACAACAAATTAACTGTTGTAGCAAAGCCTGAAGGAGCCCTTTGACTCCAAGTAAAACAACATGTCTATTGCCGAACAACATCAACACTATCAATTAGTGTACGGACTGAAAGTCTCTTAACTATTACCCCTCCGTCCCATTTTAGTTACATGTTGACCAACTTTGACCGTAAATAACTTTGTTTGTGTTATGTAACACTTGATATAAAATATATAAATGGATTGGGTTTCTAATGTACTTTTCGTCCATATAAGTTTCAGCAACTAACATATAGTACAAACAAAATTATTTACGGTCAAAGTTGGTCAACATGACAACTAAAATGGGACGAATGGAGTATGATAGATGAATTTCATTAACTTTTAGTCATGTATGGTAACAACAAAGAAAACTTATATTTGATTTTGGACACAAGGTACAAATGAACAATAAGTATACCAATAACCATAGCAACATACATATAAATGTTTTACTAGTGAAATTAAACTGAGACAACTTCCATTCCAATATCAAGAAGAACAATGTGTATGAATACATTAGTTTAAGCTTTCAACCGCATTCAAAACTATCAAAAGTAAGAGGGTGTTTAGGAATGCGTTTTGAAGTGATTATCTGATTATTACATTCGTAAAACGCAAATAATCTAAAAAAGTGTTTGTATGGAAAAATGATTATCTGCTATGAAAACGTCGTTTTGAAGAAGCATGTATCTACATGCTTTTTCAAAACGCAGTTTTGAAAATGCATAATATATTTTGAAAACGCAATATCTGTTTTATAATCACAATAACAAACACCCTAAGACGTTGAATACTTGAATAACGATGTCCTTGAGTCCAAGATCCTAAAAAAAAAGTTTTAACTTTTCTTAAAAAGGGTGATCATAACGAATAAAATCTTACGCGTAAATACGTCTAGGAAAGAAAAATAATAGAATCCGTATTCCAATTGAGTTAATTAAATATTATTAGTAGTATTTAATTCATCATATCAAAACTAATCATGATGCAACTTTAACCAAATAAATTATATGTTTATTTTATTCCTTACCGTTTTATAATCAGGATAAAAAAAACTGGCAAATGGGCCAACTTTAACTTAGCACTTGGATCAATAGGCCCATATTAGAACGCTAAAGGTTTTTCACCCGTCGTCCAACTTCCTGCGTAAAATATCCATCTATCCACTTTTTACTTTCTTAGAAAATACTGGACTCGTCGATAAAAGATAATCGGTTTTAGTTTCTCAAAATTTTCTTTTCACCTGCATTATATCTCCCGCATTTCAAAGGCGTTAAATTTTCAAACTTAGCCAATCCAGAAATGGGTCAAAAGGGTCTACGGGTGAGGGTGTGTTTAATACTTTAAACATCCTTTACTCACTTATCATTGGAAAAAAAAAACTATGCTCATGATTTCCTTCCAAACCTTAAAAGTTTCATCTTAATGGTATAAAAATTGTGAGTTTCACTAAGGAAATAATGTCTCCATTTAAATTTACAAAATATACCAAGAGCCAAACCACAAGTAAAAGCTAAATATGTGTAAAGACACTCACATAAGTAATACATACTAAAAATCAGATTAAACGATCATAGTAGGCATCAAACACAAGTGATCCAAAAAAAAAATGCAAATAGCAACTCTAAGACTAAAGATAAAAGGATAAATAACTCGTGGTAAATCGGGCACCCTAAGTGGTCAAACAAGCAGTAATCAATACCATAGAAAACCAATGTAGTCAAATAGCACAAGCCAATGTGGCTGTATATGTCTATTTTACTATAAATCCACCCTAATCCTTCCTTTTGTTACCTTGCACGATATAATCCCATATATACTTACTCTCTTGGAAACTCGATCCTAATACACACTCTTATACCTAAACACACACTTGAGCTTAAATCGATCGTAATGCTCATTATTACAATCAAAACTTACATAAACATATTCATATTCAATGACGAATATATCATTTTTATGGATTCAATCCTTAGAGGGGATCATATCACATAGTTTTCATAATTCATCACATCCCAAATGCCATCTTAACTTATTTTAACGATCGCTTGAATAAGGTTTTGAAGAAAACCATCTCCGCGTCAATGCAAGAGTTTCTTTAGGCTTGTTAGTTGGTACCATATGCCCTGCACCCTGTAAATTAACATCCATATTACACTGTAAGATATAATCGTATCACACGTCCAAGAATAGATTATTATTGCTTAACAAAGTGACTTTGCTCTCACGAACGAGATACTTTGTTACATTACACATTTAAAACTACGGAAGAAAAAAAAAAAAAAGAAATAACACAATTAAAGTAAAAAAGTGTTCTTACTCTAACTGTTGCAAATGCTAATGAATACTCATTCCGTGCATATTTTATTTCATATCTGCAAAGTGAAACTTAATAAAGTCATATAACAAATTTATATTCTACAAAACATATAAGGGAATCCTCCTACAACTATCATGTGTCCCCGAGATCCCTCAAGTTACTTTTATCTTTGAGGGTCAAAGTAAGAATACCTTGATCTTTGGAGGGAAAACAATTACCAATATTCAAAAATGTTTTTTAAATTTTAACCCTTGATTTTCATTTAAGGGTTAAAATTTTTCCAACTTGACTCAAGTTTGGAAATCAACTTGATGGAATCCTGACCTCTAATAACCATTATACGCTTGAGCTAATTAAAGTGATCAAAATGAACAATTATATAATTAAGTTAATCTAGATGCTACAAATTATTCTTTCAAATTCATCAAATGGTCAATACTCCTTCAAGAGATAATCTAGGCATTCATGTATATGCATCAATACAATATATTATACAATATATAAAGTAAATATAATGAATTTATGGGTGTATTTGTGTATATATGTTTTATGATTAACGAATTATATCTTTATTAACTTGTAAAAGAAACGAAAGAGAGAATCAAGTGTTATCTCACCCTCCGACTTGACCATCAACATAAAACGGTTTCCATGGGACTTCAACCGCAAGATTAAGGGAAGTTATCCATTGCTCCACTCCAACATATGGAAATGTCATGTCATGGTCGCCACTGTCCATCCATAAGTTAGTTATATGTAATTTAATTTGCAACAAAAATCTTGATAGAGTTTCGAAAACGAGGCTTTAGTTCCATCACCTTATGATCAAAGCTTGGCAATTTTTATCAGATAATTTCTTATGATGGAAAAAGCTACTAAAGATATCATAAGAATAACAAAATGTGTTATTCTTTCCTTGTATATAATGAATGGTACTGTTGGCCGGATCCCATTTTCCAATTGATCCCTGGAAAGATTATTTTAGAATAAGTATGCATGTTAGTTTCATATCAATTATTTTAGAACAATTTTAAGATAAGAACGGTGAAAACACTTAAAAAAATATTATTTTGATACATTAAAAGTCCATAAAACTAACATAATGCTTAACTAATTATCATTATTTAAGTGTATAACACATTGGCCTGTCAAAATCAAGAAAATCATGTTTTTTGTTTTTATGAATCCATCTTGAATGCATATTCTTCAAAATGATGCATCCACAAAAAAACGTGATTTTTTTGATTTTGACAGATCAATGTGTTGTTAAACACTTAAATAATGATAATTAGTTATGCACTATGTTAGTTATATGGACTTTTAATGGATCAAAATGATGTTTTTTAAGTGTTCTCACCGTTCTTATTTTAAGACTGTTCATATTTGATTGCCTATATATATAAATATATATATGGAAAAGGGAATATAAGGTTGTAGTCCGACACTTAAGTATGAGTGTGGAACCCCTCACATACTAATATTTATTATTTATTGATTTTTAAATAAATCACATGGCCCCCATAAATTTTATGGATTAAAAAAATAATATGTGAGTATTCCACACCTAAACTTGGATACCTAACAGCCTTATATATAACAATAACAGCCTTTTTAATGAATAAATGCATGGGCCCCCTAATTTTTATGAATTAAAAAAAAATAATATGTGTATATTCTACACCTAAGCTTAGATACCCGACAACCTTATATTCCATCCCCATATATTAGTATGTGAGAGGTTTCACACTTAAGCTTAGGTGCCGGACAGTCTTATATTCCCTTTTCCATATATATATATATATATATATGAGATAGAAATTAAATGAAAAGGTACCTTAAGTAGAAAAGGGAGAGAAAGTTCGTTTTTGATTTTTTTTTCCACTTTTTTCATCATCTCTTTAATTAACTAATTCCAAAAATAAAAAATAAATAAAAAAATTTCAAAGGGTGTAGCCCGTAAGCTATAGGCAAATCCTCTTGGTCTATGGCGGAGCCATGATGGCTAAGGACGGAGCCCGTTAGATAAATCACCCATTACTGATCAGCCCCTATGACCTATCACCATGTATGACATATCACCCCCACCAGTTACCGCTTATTAATATCCTTAAGGCGAATCCCGTACCGTACCCTTATATAAATAGCTCCCTAACTCGAGTTAGAAATTATTTTAATTTTTTTTAATATATTAAGTTAATTTAAAATATAATAAAAAAGTTAAAAAAAAAAAGAAAAACAAAAAAACAAGCTAAAAAAAAAAATCAAAAACAAACTTTCTCTTTTTTTTTTAAAAAAAAAAACCTTCTCTCTATATCTATCATGTATATATATATATAGAGGAAAGTTATTTGTAGTACATGTGCAACTTAACTTACACACTTCTTCTTTCTTCTTTCTTCCATCTCCGACCACCACCACCACTACCATGATCATCTCCGACCACCACCATGATCCACCGGCGACGGCGACCATCTTCGGCGAGACTTACACATGTGTAACTAACTTACACATGTGTAAGTACAACTTTTTTTTAGCATTTTAGCGTTTAAAATTTCTAGGTTTTTTCCTTCGCGAGACAACCACCACCAGCCACCATCATCTCCGACCACCCAGCGAAGGCGCCTGCGCCTGCAGCAAGGGCGGAGCCCGTACCGTAGCATACCGCCACCATCTCTTGGATCGCCGCCCATCAAATCCATACGATTCCCATATGCGTCCCTTGACAGTTAAGTTTAGAACGGATAAGGGCCTCTAGCCCGTACTATAAACACCCGAAAACGAACCTGATTCTCGCCGAAAAGTTAACTTACACATGTGTAAGTTGTACTTACACATGTGTAAGTTTCGCCAGAGATGGTCACCGTCGTCGGAGTATCATGGTGGTGGTCGGAGATGGAAGGAAGAAGGAAGAAGAAGTGTGTAAGTTAAGTTACACATGTACTATAAAAAGTACATGTACTACAAATAACCCACTCCTATATATATATATGGGTAATCAAATGATAACATATTATTGATTGTATTTTCAAGAGAATCGTTTTGCTCACATACTTGACGAATATTGAGAGCTTGTTGTGCAACTGCAGTATTTGCCCACATAGTTAAAGCCTTCTTTAAATCACCCTAAAAAATAATGATATGATCATAAAATATACATAGGAAAAACTCTAGTGCAACTGCAAACTACACATTCATATTAATTTCATACAAATTATTTGATAAATATAATAAGATAATGTCTATACTTTTTTTTTCGACAAATGGCATGATGCATATTTAATACAAGATAATATCTGTATCTATATATTAATAAAAAAAAAAATTTTCTTAACTAATGCTGTGCTAGTTAAGAAATCTATATATTTATTAAAATAATAGAAATTCTAACCTTTTAAAGCTCTCCTCAATATAAAGTTATTTTTAAAATTTGTCACATAGGTTTTTATTCTATGTGTCATTATCACATTTTTTGACAATATTTATCCATTAAATATTAAATAAAAAAGATATTTATATATAAACTTAAGAAACCAAATCCCTTATTTAAGAAACAAATCCCATATGCAAAAAAAAAAAAAAAAAAAAAAAAACTAAAACCGTATAAACTCACATATGAGTTTAAGTTTTCTATATATCTTTTTTTTCCCTGTAAAGGCAATATTCTTTATCTAACTTTTTTGATCTTGGATTCATTTTATCAAATCGTATATTATCAAAATAGTTTCATTATAGGAATTTAACTATTTCTAACTAGATATAATGATATCACAATTCGATTCATTGAAGTTACGGGTTATGCCGGTTCATTTCTTTCACGGGTAGCAATTCTTTTAATAAAAACATGGGTTGTAATTACATTATACCTGATCAAATACGATATTTAGAGCAAATATGCAACCACAAGATACTATTAATCTTATTTAAACTAATTTTCACTATCCAAGTAGCACAACACCATTAGGTTTCTAAATATGTTCAACTAAGTTTAAATTTTTTTTGGTATTTAAATGTTGAACATTATATATATTATTGATTTCAATGTCAATATTAAAACTTTTAAAAAATAAACTTAATATCCGTACATCATGCGAGTAAAAAACCTTATATATAATAAATAGTTAGCAAATCCCTTTTTAGCGAAGTTGTTTATGGCAATCCCAAAACTATTTCAAACCTCTTGGAGCCTCACTTTAGCTCCTAAACCACCTCATTTAATCGAAATTTCTTGAAATAAGAAATCTTAAATATAATTAAGTTTGGAAAATATTTGTCATCATTTATTATTTAACTAAACTTTTATTAAATAAAAGACCTTAAATAAATTTTACATTTAGCAAATATTTGTCATAAATTATTTAGACTTGTTAATATTATTTTTTTATATATTCAAATATAGCATATCCAAATAACTTTGCAATACATGGAAAAATTATATATAGATTAAGGAAAAAGTTTTTTGCTATCTTTTTGGAATATCAAAAGAGAACCAACTTTTTTGTTCTCTTTTTTCTTTTCAAACATCTAACAAACAAATAAATAATCTTTGTTTTTATGTGTATCATTTCATTAAGATAGTCATGTATATCCTTTATATTATTATGAGAGCTCTTATAAGAGGCAAAAGGATGACATATTCATAGATTGTTTGTGTGTGTGTTTGGGGGGAATTACCTGGCAATCTAGAGCTGAATAACTTGCATCACAAAATGGGTCCAAAATGCTATCAAAATTAATACGACTTGTGCACTGCAATTTAATATAAATTGATATCAAAATATGATAATCAAGTTGACACATGTATAACTCTATTACTTATGCTCAAAAAATTCTTACCTCTTGATAACTTTGAAGACTATGCGCACAGACCGAGTTTGCCGAATCAACAATATCTACATAATTACCTTGACAATTTGCTATTCCTGTCTACAAAATCAAACTATCACATATATAATTGTAGCTCGTGCTCTAAATAAAATTTATCTATTTTATTCTAATAAAGTACCTTGTATATATCATCTGAGATGAGTGCCATACGATGAGCATATTCAAACCTCGAATTGAAATCCTTAAACTTATGAGTTAAAGGACTGACAAGAATGTACCCCTACATTATTAATTTCAAACAAATTAACTTAATGATAAACATTTTTTGATTTTACAAAATAAAACTAACAAAAGTGTCTGGATACTTTTTAAATACCCTAAAGATATCCATTTCACTTTTTTTTTTTTTTTTTTTTTTTTGAATTATGAATATTCATTTTATCTTATAAGTAATCTATTCAAAGAGTTCTGATTGCATTTTGAGCTGATTAATTACCTGATTGTTATATTTTCATAACGCAAATAATGAGAAAAAGTGTTTGGCAAAATAATTGATTATCCGTATTTTTATGGAGACAAAACACAGTTTAAAAAAAGCAGGTAGATACATTTTCAAAACACAATTTTAAATGCATATTTTACAAATGCAATTTTAAACACCTCATCAGAATGCATATAATATATCCTTTAATAGTTAGCAAGAATCTTGATGAAATCGGTAGGATAAGTACTATAAAAATAAGCTTTCGCTTTGTGTTTGTAGCGATATTCCTCATCTCCGTATTTGAAAGTGTTTTCTAAGAAAGAAAATGATTTCAAAGAAGATGAGTTGCAGGTTTTATTGTTTTTTGGAGATATAAAATAATGGATCGAGTATCTCAAGACAAAGAGATAAGGAGACAGAGGTAAAAGTTATGATAAAATAATATTTTTCTGGGACTTTACTAGTTTTTTTCAATCCATTTTATCTTCCTCGCAGTTAAAATCCGAATTTAGATGGTGTTTAAGAGTGTATACTGTATTCAGGTCAAGTTTGCTTTTGATTCTTGTTGTATTTGTTTTATTTTTCTTGTAGTTATATTTACTCATGTACTCTTCTGGTTGCCTAGCGACTTACTAGCAATCGTCTTATTAATTCAATCTTTTGCCTTACCAAAAAAAAAGAGAAAATTTTATATATGCCATTAATAAGCTTATAAATATTATATTTATCCAATTAAATTTTGAAATATCAAAAAAGCCATTATTAAGATTTAAATATATCATAATTACCTAAATAGTTAAATTTAATCAATTTAAAACATTAAAATTCTTAAAATTATTAAATAATATTTCCAAATTACAATTGTAACCTCTTTTAATTATAAGTGAAGGGACTTTTATGCTGATTATGAGTTGGAAACTTAACATTGACAAATGCTTATTGATCAAAGGGAACTAGGGAAGAACACTTGAAGCTTACAAACTCCTTTTACAGGATTAAATATAGAGCCAGATGCTTATTTGTGGTTTAAATATATATTCATGCGTAAGTAACTTCTTAATTACAATGTCTGAGCTTCTGATTGTTAAAATCACGATCTATAATCCATTAAGTATTCCTAAAGTTTCACACCTTATTATCGCATTCATTTATAAACATGGAGGGCTCTTTAATATCTAATATATTAAAATTAGTTCTGTTAGTTAATAAGTAGCCTCATTAGCTTGATGCTACGTAGTCAACATTTCTGTCACACTTTAGCTTAAGCAAACCAGTAACATTTAAGCATATATTTTGAAGATTCAAGATTAGAGATATACTGAAATGACTAAATCTCCACAGACCAAAATATCTACACACCAAAAGGATATAATTATAATTTGGAAATGTCATTCAATAGTTTTAAGGATTATAATGTTTTAAATTAATTAAATTTAACTATTTGGGTAATTGTGATATATTTAAATCTTAATAATGGCTTTTTTGATATTTTAAAATTTAATTGGATAGATATGATATTTACAAACTTAGTAGTGTCATATATGAAATTTTCCAAATATATATATACAAGGTTTTTTACCCGTACGATGTGCGGTTGCTGATTTAAATTTTTCTAAACTTTTTGATGTTAACATTAGTTTTTTGCAAAGTGAGTTTCGATTAAACATGTTAGAGGCAATTTTAACCAGATTATTTTGGACCTCCAACCCCCACTTCATGGAAAATATATTTGAGGCTGAGACCTTAGGTAACAAATATCCCTAGCTAATGTATAGTTAGCATACTCTTATTGTAATATGTTATTTAATTTTCTAGAAATACTAATAATCGGTATCTAAATATATTATTATATTAGTATTTTTTCTAGAAAAAGTGTCATTAATTTACACTTTTTTGTTTTTCATCAATAATTTATAACTTTTAACTCTGAATACTTAGATTATATTTAATTATAGCCATCAATTTGAAGGAATTTTTAAAATTACACTCATTTAATTAATTAAAATAATTCCAACATATTAATTATTGTCTACAAAAATTTATGTCAAAACCAAATGACTTATTAACAAAATCAATGTTAACTCCATTCAAGATTCATTCTATCTTTCAATCAAAAAAGTATAAAAATTTTTCCCTTCTTATATGTTAGTTTTGAGTATTAATGTTTAAAGTTATAACTGTCACTCAAGTCAAGAGACCTAATTGTTAACAAAAAAATATGAAAACAATCCTAGTTGTTATCTAATTATCATAAGACAAATGATTGAAAATAAATTATTCGTGTTATGGGCCCGCATCATGATCAAAGACATATATTTGAATATCAAGTGCAGGATCGTAAGTATGTTTATATTTGAATATCACATTATGAGTACATCTGGTTTCAAAAAAATTCTATAATAAGAAAATTATTGTAGCATGTGCCTTGTGGAATGACTACGACAAACAATTTCATCAATATGTCTCAGATAATAATGACAGTGACGAACTTGTGATTATTGTATTACAACTTGCAAAGTATAACATTTGCAACCGTATATCTTCAAAATTATAAGCTTTTATAACTTAAATGTATGAAGATCTAATATTAATAATATCGTAAGTCACGTGTTCAGTGTTGGGCACGGGTCTAAAATCTACTTAGATATTATATTTCATGCACCATTGATAGATATAAAATTAAGTCAATGTGTAATGAAAATTTTGATTTGGACGGATTAGACTAAAATAAAAAACCGAAGGAGATATATATTTAGATTTAGGGTTAGTATGGAATTGTATTGCTTATCTTTTTGAATATAATTAACTCATAAAATTTCGATCCATATCTATACGTTGTCGATTGTAAGATTTACATATTTTGTTAATTTTGATATAAGATTTATATTGGATTTTATATTAATATAATATTTTAGAAATATATTGTGAGATAAGATTTATATTGGATTTTATATTTATATTTTAGAAATATATTGTGAGAAAAAAATGTGGAGATGCCACGTAAGAAAAATCCTACGTATCAATGTTTAAAAATTGTTTTGAGTTAAAGTGAATGCCTTTAAAATGTCAGGATAATTATTGTTTTATAATATGGATAGATATATATATATATATTTTCAGCTTGTGGGTGGGAAAGCAAGATAGTAAAAAGATACACCCTACAATTATTTTATTATATTTATAACCCCAGTTATTAATTTGACCCCTTTCCTTCTATTTTAATACATTTGAGTTTTAATTAATTAATTAATTATAAATTTATTGACTACCACGTCCATTTCTCTCTAGCCGAATATTGCATCACAAAATTAACCAATAAAGTATATATTTAAAAGAGATTTGCTAACTAGTGTCCCTATTACACTAGTTAAGAAACATTTAATAAAGTATTTATTGAAGTCTAACTTTTCTTAAATATAGAAATATGTATTAATTATTCAATTAAAAATAAAAATTATTGAGTTAAATTAATACACATTAAATAAAATTTTTGATTAATAAGGAAATAATAAGTTCATTAAATGCTTCTTAACTAGTGCACTAGGGGCACTAGTTAGCAAATCCTTATTTAAACACGCAAATATAGTTAACTAATGAGGTTTCGTTGGCAGCTAAAGAAGATAATTCTGATCTAATGGGTATTTTTAAATCATGTCGCCCTGAGCATTAAAAAAACTTAGATCGGCCCTGGCTTAATTTGAGATAAAATATTTTGAGCAAGGATACATATAGCTTGGGGAACGTTGTTCGGCTTTTCCGATTATGGGTATTATAAAGTTAGTGGTGTAAGTAAAAAAAAAAAAGATAAAAAGTGATATCATGGAAAATTGCTTAATTATATACAGGATAGAGATTTCAAAAGGTGTCTTGGGGCTTTTTAACCATTTAAATATCTGACACGTTACATGGATGATTTTTGGTAGAATAAGTGTTACATGCTCACTAAGGTTATCTTCAATGTTAAAGACGCCCTTCAATCCTTACAAATCCTTATACATTCTTACAAATCCTTCAAATCCTATAATTTTATTTCCAACCATACAAACATCCTTAGATATCCTTTTACCCCCACTAAAAACAAAAATAAATTAGGTAAGGACAAGTAAGAGTATGCCCTTAGTTAGGACATCCTTCAAAAAATCCTTAGTTTTAGACAAACTTCAATTGCAAAAGATATCCAAGGGCACCCAAAAACACCTCCATTGAAGATAGCTTAATTGTTTTGGAGCCTTCTTTTCATGTCATCGTGCCATTGTAGGGTCCATATTTTTAATACCAAATTTTTATGCCCATTATATTTCTTTCTATACTATATTACCTTAATAAACATAAAATTTTTTTTAATAAAATATCAAATTTATCTTAAATTAATTTAAAATTTAAACCTTTATTTTAATAATTAACACTTTAAGCTCTTTTTTTTTGGAACAACGAGTTAGTTGTTAGTAATTAAAAGATAGCATTTGAGACACCACAGTGACATCCAATTGGGCAGTATGCGATGCACGAACCATACATGCCTAGGATGAAACCCAAGACATCTCGAAACCCCCCATAATAATCCACTCCTACAAATGTAGAAAGTGGGATTCGAACCCTGGTGGTTTTCTCCAAAGTCAAAGAACTTAGCAATGAGCCACCAACCCATTAGTAACATCATTTGACAGCGCCACCATTACTAATAGTACCATCATTGACACCATTAGACTGTCTTTTCACTACCGTCGCCGCATTTGCGCCGGTAGCATGTTTGTTAAAGCTCATTTTTGTAGGATTGTTTATTTTTAAAGTTTTATTTTATTGTTAAGTATTTACTTTAATTAAAATACATTGAAAATTTTCCATCCATATTTTATATTTGATTTTCATAGAATTAAACATCTAAAAAATATATCAAATTAAAAAACATTTTATGGTAGAGTATTTAAATTCAAATATTTCTATTTCCAATTTATTTCATAAATTTATAACGTATCATATTTTCATCTAAAATAACCCAATAACATACTTGTGAATATTGACTCATATTAATTACTTTTAATATGTGTAAAACAGTGCATTTAGTTTTATTAATTAACTTTCACCTGGGTAAGAGATACCACTTACAAATGTGTCTATACTCATATATAAAGCATTTGGACTACCCTCACTAAAAAAATTAAAACTTTAAATTAAGACAACATCTTATCCATCCATTTTTAAATTTATAAATTTAGACCGTTCATTATTATACTATACAAAGGATAATATGGTCATTTTACCATCTAATCTGTAATTCACTTTTACATCATCTAATATAACTCATGCATTCAAATTCAAAACTGTGAAACTCTCACACACGTATTTTACACATAGTAGTAATTCACTTTTGTCCCACATCTAGTGACACCATAGAACTTATACATTAAGTTCTTTAATAACATTTCTATTTTATGTCAAAATTCACCCTTTATGTTTTGCATAATATGTGGAAGACGTATTATGTATAATATATAACGAGAGGACTGAATAAACTACTAAAAACTACGAAAAAGTACGTTGTGACGTTGTGCCATGTAAAATATAAGTATATTTTATCTGGTGACCAATAGATTATCTCTGATCGACACTATTAATATTTAACTACGACAAACTATCACAATTAGTACAACTTATACATGTGTAGTGTATACGGTATATAACTTACAAAGTGTAAGATATACGACTTACACATGTGTAAGATATAAGTGTGTTTGCGTATAATTTAGAAATTGAAGTAGATTAAATTTATTTTAAATAATAATAATAATATAATCCACCTATACCTATGTAAGGTATATAAAATAAAAGTATACAAAGTATATTTTAAATAATAATAATTTAGAAATTGTGTAGGGTATACAACTTATACCTATGTAAGGTATATAAAATAAAAGTTACACAATGTAAGGCATACAAAGTATGCAACTTACATATAAAACTTACGACTTAAATATTTGGATTTTTCTAATTCTCATGTGAGAGTATATTTTTTTAGGGGTTATTTTTTCTAATTCTCATGGAGGATCAATTTTTTTTCTTTTAACAAGAATCTTCCTTTAAAATGACCCTAATAAATATAATAAGAGACTTTTAAATTTGTTGAAAAAGTTTTGACTCCATTCCTCTAAAGTATAAACACTGGTTTGGGCCTTCATTTGTACATGGGATGTACTAATTTGTGAGAATGAACATATGAAACGTAAAGCGGGGATGAAATGCGTGAAAGGAGGCGCGTGATTAATTATTGGTTGCAACAAAATTCACTTAAATACGTAATTGAGAAAGTTATATAAATGTTCTAATTTTAATATGTATACTTACTAATGTTTTTACATGTTTTTACATATTTAGTCAATAAGTTTTGACAAACTAACCTATTTAGTAAGAAACAAAATCATCCAAATGTAAAATGTTCATAGATGGTAAGTTCCAAAACTTGTACTAAATAACTTATACAAAAGTACCACCCAAATTTTTGGGTAATACTTGTTTAAGGAAGTATCAAATATTTGCATTATGTGTGATATGCAATATAGACATATAAAGGTATGTTTTGAAAAAATAGCTGTAGCTGTAGATTTTAGTTGTAGCTGTAAGTTGTTGTTTTTAAGTAAAGCTGTTAGTTGGATCTTTTATTTTTTTAGAATTGTTTTGTTATGATAGCTGTAGCTGCAGCTTAAAGAGGAATTTGTGTGCTTTTAATGTCTAAAAGTTTCATCGAAAGCTAAATCTCCTGAAACGTTACTTTAAGAAGCGTTTTATTTTGGAGCTTTTTCTTTCAAATAAAAGCTAAAGTTAGTTTCATCTAAACAAAACTTTTAACACAATAAGAGTTTTTTGTTCAAAATTAAAAGCTAAAACTTTCCAATTTTTTTTGAAAAGCTCTTACTAAACATAGCCATATTACTCGATTTTAGCGATGAGGGGTCGTGATTTTGAAGAAACAAAATGAGGGCGAATAACATTGAGTTGATTTTGATGGTGTTTGATCCTTTCATGAGTTTTGACAAAGCAAAATCGATAGTTTTATCAATTATCATCATAATGCTTTCGTTTGTAATTTGAATAATAGATAAAATACATGAAATAAGAGCTCATATCTTCTTAATCTTTTTATTTTAATGTCTTTGTATTATATCAAATGTCTTGTTTTTAAAGTTTTCTTCTAAAAAACTTACAAGTTTATAAATTTTAATAATGAAAATTTATAGTTTACGTGATACTTTGCAAGATAAAAATGAAACAATTTTAATAATCAAGTTGGACTACTATATTTGAGTACAAGCGGCAATAAAATAGAGTCGATAGATGAGAAAATGTATTAAAGGGCAAAGTTTAATACAAAGTTAGTATAAAGCTTTAAAACCTATTGTGAATACCATGATTTTATTAGATGATAATATTTCTTATTAAAAAAAATTAGATAGTAAGAATTCATTGACCAAATAGGTAACAAATTTACTAGCTTTCTATATTTAGATATAAACATCAAAATTAAACCATTTAGGTAATTTTCCCTTAATAACTACCATAATTCCACCGTCGTTTTTAAAGTTTTTGCCACATTTCATCTTCTAATTGGATTGAAAACCTTATTCCCTTTCTTTCTTTAATGGACCTTCTCATTTAATCTCTCTATTTACATTTATCATCAATAATGATTTTCTAACTAATGTTAATTTTTTAAGTTTTCGGCATTTGAAATATAAAAAGCAAATACTTTTCAAATGAAAAAAATATATAAAAAGCAAATCTTTTGTATAACATTACGGAAATGTATATATTGTAATTTAATAACACATATTTACCTTAATCAAGTATAATGTTTTTTATAAAGAAAATGATAAGTTTTTCAAAAAAATTAGTTTAAAATCCTCTTAAAATTATAAGAATGTGACATGTAGTATCCGTTAATTCTTTTTTTTAATTTTGTTCTTAATTTTTTTACACGTCATTATCTAATCTATATCTATACTATATTATAAAGCAGATTCACTCTGTCTAACATTTTTATGATATTAGTTAAAGAGATTTAATTATTTCCTCGTGTAGTAGGTCATTTTTACGGTTGTTGGGTTTGGAAGTAGGAAACAGGGAAACACTATAGGAGTATGGGTGTCAATGTTGTACAAATTGGAATTGGGCTATTTACACCCACCAAGGGAGATGGGCTTTTACAGTGTATCTGTGTATGCATGGTATGATGGGTTTCAATGTCTCAAACACTTTAATTAGTAATGAAACATTCAAACTCATTCTTTTACCCTCATACCTATGAAGTATAAACCAACAACCACTTTATAAGTCAAATGACATTAACTAAATAATTACTTATAAGATTTGATTGCTTACTTGAATATTTATTGTAGGTTGATCGCCGTGTTCGTTACCTATATATAAAAGTTGTTCAACTGTTTACAAATTCATCATCAAATAAAATTAAGAATAGCTCAATTTGGATACAAGTACCTTCATATAAGTCTAAAGTGACTTTTGGAACGACAATGCCAATGTAAGAACTTCCCGCTATGTATAATGGACTTCTCAAAAATTTAGGATGGTCTATCAAAAACTGTTGATTATATATACAACACATATAAAGTTTTTAAAAAGCATTCAAAGTAATCAAACTTTAAAAAGCATTAAAGTTTAAGGTGCTCTAGTTTTAGTTTAACCTTTTTAATAAATTCATTAGCTTGGGAAGCTAGGATACTATCACTGCTTATCCATCCTTTTTTGGTTTTA
This sequence comes from Erigeron canadensis, assembly GCF_010389155.1. Lineage (NCBI taxonomy): Eukaryota > Viridiplantae > Streptophyta > Magnoliopsida > Asterales > Asteraceae > Erigeron > Erigeron canadensis. The sequence continues at coordinate 13,894,921 of NC_057769.1, read as the reverse complement.
GCATATGAAAAACCACTTCCGGCAGGTATATCGATGAAAATTATATTGGCGATCTACAAAAGAAAACAAAACAAAAACCAAGCAGCAAGGATATGAGGTTTTGTCAAGTTAGTTTGCAAATTAAAATACGTTGTATATATGGATTTGAGAGTAGTTAGTTAGATGTGTAAACCTTAGTCCATGCATTTGGATTTAGTTCTAAATAGACATCTTCTATGCCATTCTCCCATTTAATTGTAATTGGACCTACATATAAATCAATATACAAAATAAATAACATATACTAAATAATGAACTAATAAAGCGCGATGAGTAAGCTTCATATCTATAAAGTGAGATAATTAAAGTCAATATTTTCCTATGAATCAACACTAATTTCCATATAATAATTTAAAGTATTTGTAAACATGATAACTATGCATTTATTAAATGGTTATATATATCATATAGACATATAGTCGGCCCAACTATTGTAAATCCTTTTAATGTGCCATGAGGGAATGGTTAAATTCCATACTTTTAGATAGTGGTAACCACAATTTGTCAGCTTATATAATACAGTAAACGGTTTCAAAAGATAACCAATTTTACCTGTTGATAGATGTATCTTCAGTTATAAAAGTGTTTATTGTAAGTAATAAGCGTCACGATGACCAACTAAGACCTCGGCCACCTGTCATCTTATTGTGGCTATTCGTACCACCAACTTAATTAATATACCATAATATTCACATTGTATAGTTAACTGTACGAGTTAATAATACACAATTATGATACATCAATAAAAAAATGGTATAAATATCACTTCTCATTGATTTGAGTTGCCTATTGACTCACTTATGCTTACCGCTTACGTGGCTTGGTGTTAAGATATTTACTAACTAGTTTGTGGATTTGGAAATGATTATCCTCATAACAAAATAGCCTAATAGTTGAATGATGACATTCGTAAAAATTAAGAGGCAAGATTAGGAAAGAAAACTAGTGAATACTACATGTCACCTTCTTATAGTATTAAGAGGATTTTTAAGTTAATTTTGAAAACGATTTATCATTTTGCTTGTGGATTATATCAAATGAAAAGGAGACAAAGGATGAGAATGAGGAAATTTTACTTGTCATATAAATGATGAGTAATAAATTATCTATTTAACAAAGAGGATAATTTAGGTAAAACATACAGTACTTATCTTAGGTAAAACATGTGTATTTTAAGGGGGATATTAACACATTATGGTTGAAGAAATGGAACCTAAAAATTGTTAAATCAGACTTATATGATGCTATTCGTACCAGATTTAGGAGTTTTGGGTTCAAAATCAACTGGATAAGATTTGTGTGGATATTTCTGGTTTTGCGTGTTCATCAGAACCTTGCGTGTTCTTATGAACCCAGAAATGTATCCTTTAGTCTTCCAGTTTGCGTGTTATGATGATGTCATCATGAAGAACACGCATATGACCAGTTTTGTGTTCTTATTTCAAATACACCATTTGCGTGTTGTGGCATATTTGTGTTTCATGACTTAGAATTATTAAATTGGAAAAATTCTATGAAGTAAAATATGAAACTAAATCACATTTAACTAGTCAAACCCGACACCATACGTGTGTATTGTCACCGTATGTGTGTGTATAAGGAATTCGCCAACTCCAGGACTTCGGAAAATTTTCAAAATGGAAAATTTTTTAAAAATAAGTCTAATTAGAAAGGACAATTACCTTAAAAAAATGAACTTTATAAAATTCAAGAAAAACAAATGGTTTTGATTAAATTTGGCAAAGTTCAATTTGTCGATTATTAAAACTATAATTGTTTTGGAAGATTTTGAAACAAATGGTTTCACTATTTTGGAAAACATTAAGAGTTTTAATTTCGACGTGTTGTTTCGATGAAATTTGTAACGTTTTCATAGTTTATCATGGAAAATGTTAAGAATTTTATCGTCCAACTTATTTGTAACGTTTTCATAGTTTATCATGAAATTTGTAACGTTTTCATAGTTTTTCATAGTTTATCATGGAAAACAAATGGTTTCTTTATCCGGGAAAATGTTAAGAATTTTATCGTCCAACTTATTTATCGATGGTTAAAGTTGATAACATTTTCATAGTTTATCAACTTCTGGATTTCAGGAGCTTAAAATGTTAGGAACTTCCAAAGATAATGAAGAAAGCTCGTCTCAACAACTTAAGTGGAGGAGAATATCTGAAGGAGGTGAACCATCTGTGACATCTTCTCAACCAAGCAGCTCAAGATCCAATTAAGACGTTATGTCTGGATTGGAGAAAGAATTGGAAGATATGAGAGTCTTGATTGTAAGCTTACGGAAAGATTTTCAACGCAAGAAGAGTCACATCATCAAACGCTTGAAGAGTTGAAGACAAAAAGTATCCGACTCAGACAAGACATGAGGTTCTACAAAAGATTCTGTCTGAGACAATGGTGCATCTGAAAAGAGTTGTCAAGAAGCTGAGCAAGCACAAAGAGGCAATAGAGAGCCAAACTAAGGGTCTGACAAGCTTTGATGTATACTATAATAAGCTGAACAAGATTGTTAATAATCTTGGATCTTAGGCGGGTAGATCCAACCTGCAAGGATGGTGGTCTCAGGAAGCAAAGGAGAGAGGATGAGGACAATAATCCTAGCAGAAAAGAAGAAGAGATCTCAAGATTATCAAGGGGTATTCGGATTGGCACTCCGATTGCTACATCTAAGGGGAGCAAAGTCGGCATGATGTTGTTGGTACCTCTTAGGCTCCCATAACTCAAGACAAAGGGAAGATTATCGCAAAAGATACTTTTCAATTACCGACTGGAGATGTAGATGTCAGTTTCCAGACTCATGCCTATGAATCCGAGAGTGATGAGGAGCTCATTTCCATTGACGCTATTAGAGACTTGGATGACTTGGCTGAAGATGATTCAAAAGGCTTAGAGGATGGGGAATGCATACCTCACTCAAATTCGCAAGGAGTGATGGTATCACCTGAGCATAGGTTTGAATTTGAAGATGCAATTGCTACAAAACCCAAATCTCTTTGAGTCTGAAGGTCAAAAGGAATGTAAGATCAAATCTTATTATGAGCTTCCCGGTCAGGATTTGACCTTCTTAGTCTACTACAAAAACGATACAGGAAGAGATGCTAAACTTGTAGTTAGCAACTTCACGGATAAATTGGGCAGAGAGATTAATGATACTCTTGCTTCCGATGATGAAGATGAGTATTATCACGTCTTGCCAAATGTTTATCGTGTAAATCCAAATCATCCATACTTGTAGTTGGATGTGCCTCTTCCTCATAGGTATTTCGAATACATCAAAGATCCTCGTGCATCAAGTCTATAAGAACTCATCCTCAGTTGGACTTTTGACGAAAAAAAGAGTCTTTATATGATGAAAAGACTTGACGGATGTCAGTACCTTGAGCCTAACTTTGAAGCTTTTAATTCAATGCCAAAGGCAAACTTCTACGGTTTTGCAGGGCTTAGGCTTATTGGTAATTAAAAGCGTGTGAAGTTGTTTGAGAGCTGGATCAAGAATGACAATCATCTTAAGCAGAGTGGAGAGTCAGATCCAAGAAAGTTCAAGTTCAAACCAACTCCGAGAAAGAAGCATGTTACTAAAGGACCAAACGTAGAAGAGATCATTGTTAGATTTATTAACAAGATCAAAAATGTCCATAGGGTTCCTTTGAAGAAGTGGCCACAAAACATGCTTTGTGACATGGATTATTGGAGAGTAGACGACTTCAGTGCAGTTACTGTTGTTATGTCAACAAAAGCTACTAGGCACAAAGAATTACTGAGAGCCTACGATCCACTTCAGCTTATTAATCTTTCGAGAAAAGACTTGAAGAGATTACATAGGCATCGAATGACTAGCTCACAACTTCTGACAGGGATAAAGGGTGTCTATGAAAGGACGGTGAAGTTTTGTCTAGTTGAGTATATCCATGCTGACAGTCGAAGATTCTTTGATGAGATACCTAGACAGGTACGAGCAGGGGTTTCGGCTGGAGAAAATCAAAGTGAGGTCCCTCCAGTTGTTACAGAGCCAGATGCAGAAGCAGGGGCTCCAGCTGGGGAAGATCAAAATGTGATTCCTCTAGTTGTTAAAGAGCCAAGTGCAGAAGCAGGGGTCCGACAGGGGAAGATCAAAATGTGGTCCGTACAGTTGTTATAGAGCCAAATGCAGAAGCAGGGGCTCCGACAGGGACAAATCAAAATGTGGTCATTTGAGTTGTTGTAGAGCCGAATGCAGAAGCAGGGGTTCCAGCCGTGAAAGATCAAAGTGTGGTCCTTCTAATTGTTGTAGAGCCAAGTGCTTCGGCAGGAGTACCTTAGACTGAAGTTCCTGATGACAGGGTTTTTGGCCAGCACTTAGGATGACAAACGAAGACTTGAAGGTCACATCTAGATGCTAATGTCAAGGGGAGAATGTTGGTGCATGTTTCTTGGTAACAAGAGAATTCTAGATGTGTGACGTATATTTATATATATTCATGTCTTGTAATTTATCTTGTAATTACCGTTTGTCAATAATACTACCTTGACATATACTATTGATCATATTGGGATTCTTTTATGTTTATATGTTTGTTTATTATTTAAGTTTTGCAAGTACTTAACATGAATGTAGACATTACATGTAAAGAGTAATTAAATTAATATTGTTTCTGCGTTTAATAGCAATTGAAATATTAACTTAATGTACTTCCAAAGGGAAGTTAAGTTAATGTGTTTCTGCGTATTAACAACAGGAGAAACTTTAAATTAGTTAATACTTCTAATAGGTAATATACACAATATTTTTTCTGCGTATTTACAACACGAGAATAGGTTTTCCGAGCTAATGTTATTTCTGCGTATTTACAACAATAGAAACATTGGCTGAGTTAATGAAAAAGGAGACAAAGGATGAGAATGAGGAAATTTACTTGTTATATAAATGATGAGTAATAATTTATCTATTTAATAAAGAGAAAAGTTTAAGTAAAATATACAGTACTTATCTTAGGTAAAACATGTGTATTTTAGGGGGATTATGTAAAAGGGGTTACATATATTTATCAAATTTAAAAATTTAATTTATAATTTTTTTTAATATGACAGTATTAGAATAGGTAAAATCATATAGTATGGTCATTTTCCCTTTAATAAATATTTTTAAAAGTTCTCTTAGTTTCATGATGGTTACTCATGAAAAATTTTTGCTAAAAATAAAACGCCCCCCATATCCCAACCATTCTTTTTTAGTATCTAGACCACTACCACTTTTTGCAGCAACCTCGCTGCAAAAAGTGAAAAAAATGCGGGTCCTCGTGTCTATAATGGTAAATATGACAGAATAAAAGCGGGCCCCCTCTCTAAGTCGCTGCAAAAAGTCTGGTCGGATTACCAAAAAGATGGTCAGGTTATCAGGCGCCAAATAAAATAAGAAAGTAAAATCCAAATGTCATAAATGTGATCACGTGAACCTATATTGGTGTTACCATAAATCAAAGGTGACATTATTGTGACAATATATGTCCTGTCACCAAACCCCTTCAACTCTAACAACAGTCACAACACAAAATCATACAAGTACAAATTTCTAATCGCAGCCGCATTACAAATTCATATTAGGATTGAGTAACCAATTGTTTTTATAAATATACCATATAACAAAGATAATTGTATTTTCAAAAATCACAAAAAAAGGTTATAATCACCAAAGAAAAAGTACAAAATCGTATTATAAAGTACGATAAGGATACCCGTGCAATACGACGACATTGACGGTAACGGTGTGGTTAATAATGTAATAGTGATTGATATAATATGATTATTGTAGTTATTTTAAGGGTTAAGAAATGCATGTTGAAAAAATTTTCACTAACATTATTATAGGTATATTAAATGAAATTATTTGAATTAGTGAATAAATAAAAGAGATAGTTTGGATAGATAGCGTTGAAAAATATAATTAAGGATATTTCGGTAGATGTGATGTGTGGATTGATAATGTGTTAAAAGTTTGGTTTATCTTAGGTTTTTAAAAGATCGAAAGTTGAAAAGAGAAAGTGGTGTTTATTTTATAAGAGAATAAACATAAAAACGTAATTAAAAAGCCAAAATGGTGATGAAAAAGTAAAAGTCATAACTTTGATATATGCGATTTTGACTTTTTTTTTTTATTATTAAGATTTTGGGATTCCATTACCATTTGACCATTAATTAGACAGAAAGGAATGAACGACAAAAGGGGCGAACCAGCCTCCAACTCAGCCTAGTTTGACCCCTTCCGCCTGAAACACCGCCCTCAAGGAGTGAACCGTCCTTTAGGTGATCCCTTAACATCGCCCTTTGTTTCTTTGAGTTAGCTTGGCCCGAAGTAAAAGTACTTGGAATCTAACTTTTTAAATATGTTTTTATATATATATACTATACAACACTTCGTCACCCCACATACCACAAGTTACCCCACTCTCCAAAATTCATTTATTTCCAACTTTTTTCAAAGATATCTCTTTCTACCCCACATACCACAAGTCACCTCTACCTCCTTCCATCACCAATCATTTTAGTCTTACACTAACCCAACCTAACCAATCGCTTTAGCGCTCCCTAACCTGTCGGTTCATAATATGCCTGCAGTAAAGTAGCTAAAAGCCTAAAATAATATATCATGGTAGAGGAAGAGAAAGCCTAAAATAATATATCATGGTAGAGGAAGAGACAAGGACGCAAGTTGTAGGCTGCATGGACTTATGGTACTAGATCGTATGGCATCACGTCCATACACACGTCTTGGTCCCTTCTTTTGTTGTTTTTTTATGGTCCCACCGACATTTCCACTATTTCCCTTTTATTTTCAATACACCTAACACCGTTTTAAAATCAAATAAATTGATACTCTAAGTAATGGATTTTAAGGTAAATTACATAAATCGTTTTGTTCAAAACTATGATATCTACAATTTAATTTTAAAAATTACTCGAGATTCGAGATATACTTATAATTGTCTAAACTCACATTGACCACACCTAACCCTAACGGAGCATGACAGTGCGTTAAAAGCGGGTCCATGTCAGTCACGTGACTAGCATGTGACCCACTTTTAATGCACCGTCATGCTCCGTTAGGGTTAGGTATGGTACGTGTGGGTTTTAGACAACTATAGATATGTCTCGGGTAATTTTTTAAATTGTAAGGATCATGAGTGTAATTTTGAACAAACCTCATGTATGTTTTATATATGTAATTTACCCTAGATTTTAATAACAAACTCTTCAATCATCATCTAAGCTTCTCCATATAAATGTCTCGGATAAGCAGATTGACAGTTATGGGTTTATTGTTTTTGGATGGGTCTGGTTATTCGGGTTTGAGTCATAAAAAATATGACCCATAAACCGAACCGAATAAAGATTTGGGTTTTGGGTTATGGGTTAAATGGTTCGGGTTGGGTTGTGGGTTAATCCCAAATTAACCAACTAAAAAACTTTTGAAACAACTACAAAAACTTTCAATATAAAAAATAGGGTCATTTGCCCATTTACATGTACATTACAGTATTTTATCTATATAACAATTCCAGCATATGAGTTTTGAATTACATCATCAAAAATTCAAAATAAAAAAAAAAAAAAAACAATTTACGCATGATCAGAATATTAAAATACACAAAAGAAGAGATTACATGTATTATACCAGTCTAGTCCAGAAGAACATTTCTTGTTTTTTAAGTCAAATTCTTATGTATCTTATTACTTTAGTGATCAGCCACTCTAAATTTGAAGTACAAACATTTCTTGTCAATTCTACATTAATAAATAACATAATACTAGACAAAATTTATATATATTAAAATATGTAATGGAGAAACAAAATTATACTCGTCGATTCCTGCTAGTATTCTAGTAACTATGTCATATTTATCATTATAATAATTCTACCAAAGAATAAAAAGAATTTATTCGGGTTATTCGGGTTGACCCAAAATGAAATTTTATCACCCACAACCCAAACCGATTAAGTTTATATGAATATGATTAACCAAATAACTAACCCAAAACCCGAATAACCTAACCCGTATAACCCAAACCCATTTAGGTCGGGTCGGGTTATTTGGGTTTGGATTTTTTCAAACACCCCTAAATTTTAGCCTTCATAATATATTTTCTCTTTTTCCTAATGATTTGAATATTTTAAACATTTTAAAAATGATTTGAATATTTTAAACATTGTACGTGATTCACTATTAGCTGAAAAATGATTTTGACAGTAATTATTCAAGATACTTTTGGTATTTCTAAATATTTATTTATAAACTTCTTCTTGATTAACAGTTAGATGATTTTTCAAAAGAGAAAAGGAAATGAGCTAGAACCAAAAAGTCGAGCTAGACATCTGAAAAATAGAAGTTGGGGAGTCGATAAGCTTTAACAAACTGCAAACGTGCCTCTGAAAAAAGCATATTATTTGATTAAAAAAATAATTGGGGCATTTAGAGAATTTCTTGTCAAAGGCATCAAAAACGCTAGGAACGGCTTGAAACCAACTTAGCTACAATGTTGGAATAGTATGTCTGTCGTCATCGAGCCCCCGCTAAAATGAAATCCTGGCTCCGTCTCTGAGCACACTATAAAACAACAACGGCGGTTTGCACTTTCTATCGGACTAAGAAACACTTGAGTTGAATCATACATTTATGTAATAACACGGTACCGCTACTTAACCAGTGTTTTATTCTTATGCCCCGTCACATTGCGCGGGTACAAGGCTAGTAATATTATAAATATATTAGGTAAAGATGAAAAATAGAATTGATTGTTTGAAAGGCAAACTTGTAATAATTGAGATTTGAAATTGATTACCTCAAAGGTAAAAGATTTTATCAATATACCAATTCCATTTGATAAATTAACTATGTTTATATCAAATGAAACCGTATTACATACATATAAAGCCATGTTTATGTTGTAGAAGCTAATTAACTTTCCAACAAATTAGCTGTACATGCATGCATATCTTGTCAATCATGAGTTGGAATAAAAACATACCAATTTCATAGAAGAAGGTAACTAAACCAGAAGCCCCAGGACCGCCAGGAATAAAGAATATGAGTGGGTCTTGTGCAGGATTTCTAGTTGACTCAACAAAATAATAGAACAACTGTACGTCTTCTTTTTCCCCTATCCCAACATATCTTCAACACAATATACTTGAAAAGATTAGTTAGAAGTACATATCAGTGCATATATATATATATATAGGGTATGGAGTATGTGGCTGTTAGATACCCAACTTGGGTGTAGAATCCCTCACATCTTGCTTTTTTAATCCATGCAAAACATGGGGTCCAAGCATTTATATATATATATATATATATATGGGAAAAGAGAATATAAGGCTGTCCGACACCTAAGCTTAGGTGTGGAACCCCTCACATACTAATATTTTATTATTTCTTGTTTAATGAATAAATGCATGGGGCCCCATGATTTTTATGGATTACAAAAACAATATGTGAGTGTTCCACACCTAAGCTTAGATACCCGACAGCCTTATATTCCCATCCCCGTATATATATATATATATATATATTAAAATATTGGTATGTGAGGAGTTCTACAACCAAGCTTAGGTATCTAACAGCCACATACTCCATTTTCTCATATATATATATATATATATAGGATAGAGATCAAATGAGAAGGTACCTTAAGGAAAGAAGGGTGAGAAGGTTCGTTTTTGACATTTTTTTAACTTGTTTTTTAAACTTTTTTCTTTTTTTTTTTTACTTTTTTCATTATCTCTTTAATTAACTTATTCCATAAGGGCGAAGCCCGTACTGTACCCCTATGACCTATCACCATTTATGACCTATCACTCCCACCAGCTACCCCTTATTAATATCCTTAAGGGTGAATCCCGTACCGTACCCTTAGATATATAGCTAACTAACCGGGTTATAATTTTTTTATTTTTATTTATTTTTTAAAAATTTTCTACGGATTGAATTAATTAAAAAAGAGAATAAAAAAAGTTTAAAAAAATAAAAAAAAAAGCTTAAGAAAATAAAAAACAAACCTTCTCTTCATTCTATCCTTAAAACCTTTTCTTTGTATCTCTACCATATATATATATGTGTGTGTGTGTTTTTAAGTAAATGTAGATACAAGAAAACTATACATATACCAAAACCTAACTTTGAAGCAATTGTTACTTGATTAATTTATTGCCCGATTTCTCACGTACATTGACAATCTATCTAATACTCTATGACTTAAAGATCGACATTCAAGTGTGTTAGAATGTGAAATCGGGACGATGTCAATGAATATGTAGTTGTTTATGAGAATTTATCAAATGAAACGTACCCGGTTTCAAGCTTGAAGGGAAGATCACCGGGATATCCTGGAAGTTTTTTAACGATTGATTTGGAATGCGATAGGTAAACCTGAATGATAATGATCACTATAAATGGCAACAAGGTTTGGAGCTTGAAGTCCATTAGATGTGTTTGTGTATCTATTGAACTATGTTTTTGGATGGACTATGCTTGGAGCTAGTTATAGTATGGAGTATATAAAGGTGTTTTGTTGAGACAAAGACTTGTAAAAGTTAAAGTAGAGCAGTGGCACAAGTAAGGTTTCAAATACAACCACATCAAAAAGTTCCTATACATTTAAAACTTTGAGATGGACACCAAAATAAATTTTCCACACTTTTTTTTCTCATCCATTGTGTATAAGTATTGAAGCTTTCCTTTTTTTTTCCTTAAATTTATTTTGAGGATTTTATATAAACTATAAGACTCAAAGCATCGCTAGCTCCAAGCATTCTTCCTGCTTTAACAAATAAGTTTCGAACATCTTTTTCAATGAATGAAAGATCACCATGTTTCACTTATTTTTACGGCTCCATCACTCGAATAGTTTTTGCATACCTTAAGTCCAACCTTTTTGTATATAATAAAATCTGATGCTCATCCTCTCGAGGGATAACAGGATTAGCGGGAAGAAATCACCTTTCTTCTGGTGAAAGTAATTCATGATTGTAATCCTTAATGAATGTCGTAACATGTCATTCTTCTGAAAATATATCGAAACTCCTTTTCAAAATAAGACGTTAATGAGCATTGCACTGACATCTTATACACTCTCTATTTGTTTGATCTTTTGTTGTTTCAATTTGTTTTAATGGTTTTATCCCTCCACGATGACAATAAATGTCCCGTCTCACAACCAAATCATTCTTTTTTGCGGATCGATCTTTACGAATAATAAAACCATATATAATCTGTGTAGAATATATGTGCTACTTCAAAGGTCAAAAAAGTTTAGCCAACAAAAGGCTCATCATCAACTGGCTAATCAATCCATGGTTTATCCTCATTCTCATTTGGAAATTTATTAAAAAACGCATAAGCTACTACCAGTGGCGTTACCAAAGGGGGGATAAGGGGCCAATGTCCACTTCCAAATTTAAATTTTGTCATGTATTTTTAAATTTTTTAATAGATTTTTAAAATTTTTCTATAGGTTTTTAAATTTATTTTTTATGATTTATCTAATTTTGCCCTATCTATGATTTTTTCCTGGTACCGCCTTTGATATATAACCATAAACATTATATGGCAACATATACGTATAGAACACAAGCATGTAATAGGTAGATAAATTCCTATATTATATATAAGAAATCGAAAGACTAATAGATAAAGCCAAACATCTATGTAGCATAAATGGGTTTCAAACTATCAAACTAATTTTACCAAGGAAAAAAAGCCGATTAAAATAAAGAGACAAGGAGACGTTAATTACTTATGAGAAAAGATGAGTACCTTATGGATGAAAAATTTATAATTTTTTTTTCAGTAGTTGGGTTAACCACTTAAAAGGAGAAAATTATGTTTACTTTTATGTGTACGAGCATAGTGCCCGCGCGTTGCAGCGGCTAGAAAGTGAGGAAGGCAGGCAGTGGTGGATATCATGGGAGGCAGTGGAGAAGGGGGGCGACAACGGAGGGTGATAGAAGTTAGGTCGATAAGAGTGTGTAATGATTAGAGAGAATTGGAGAAAGGGGAATATATAAGGGTTTTATGTTTCATGTAGGGGTATTTTGGGAAGAAATTTTTTGCTTAATTTCTTAATCTCAATCCTCTTTATAAAAGATTATAGATAAATGTATATTGATGAAAAAATTTGATTAAATAACAGATATCCATAATTACACTAATTGAAGATTTTTTATAAAATTAAAATAAGAGCATTTAAGAGAGAATATTTTAAAAAGTGAATGATTAATTATAGTCTTGAGGATTATTGTTAACAAAATCTTCATAGTATTTATCTATATCTATACAACTATGTACTCCTCTTATTTTAAACTAGATCAATACCCGGTCGTTGACTGGGTTATGAAATAAATTTATATATGTACGATGTATCGCACATTTACACATTGCGAGAAATATACTTTTTGGTAGGGCTGTCAATCTCGACCCAACCCGAAAAAATCAAAACACGGTTATAAAATCTTGACCCGTGAACTCACTTACTCACTAATTAGTCGACCCACTAACCAAATATGATTCAGTATATCAAATCAAAATTTCAGTATATGATTCAGTATAACAAATCAAAATTTTCAGGTTGACCCTTTGGATTAACAGGTCGACCCACTAACCTGAAAATAATTAAAATTTTAATAATAACTTTAGTAGGTTGACCCACCAACCCATTAACCCGTCAACTCGCAAATCCATGACCCATTTGACCTAAAAGCTATCCGCCAACCCATAACCCATATGACCTGTTTGACCTGAAATCAACCTGTCAACCCACCAACTCATTTCACCCACCAAGCCGATTTTTTTAAGGCTAGTGGGTTGGGTTCGGGTTGATAGGGTAAATTGCTAACCTGAAATTTTTAGTAGGTTAGGTTAAGGTCATAGATGTTCTACCCGTTAATCCGCAAACCTGAACTCATTGGCAACCCTTTTTTTTGGGTAATATCGTATATAAAAAGAGATTTGATATCTATTTTAATTTTTTGTAATTGTTTTCAATGTCGATCCACCCGCAAACCCACCAATGACATGAAATCAACCCACCAACCAATTTAACCCGTCAACCCAATTTTTTCAAGGTTGGTGGTTGGATTCAAGTTGACAAGTTTGGATTGTAAGTTGCACCCCCACTTTTTTTTAGATAATATAACACTTTTTTTTAGATAATACAACACTTTATTAAATAGCGCAACACTTTTTTAATAGTATTTTTAAAGTATCCATTAGATAAATTTTTCTAGCTATGATAGCAATATTTATATATGTAAATATCAAAAAGGATTTTTATTATAATTAGCATGAAGTTTTTACAGTTGATATTTATATGAAAAAAAAAGTATACCAAATTTAGTAAGCATTTATTTGATTATTACTCATTGCTTTTAACTAAATATATATATTTTAAAATTTAGCGTGCATTTTTCTTAATAATTATCTTTTAAAATAAATTTGTTTCACCAAGAAGGGATTTTATCAAATTTGTCTAATTCGTTTCAATGGTTGTAATATTTACCCATCTTTATTTTAAATATAAGAGGATTGTTGTGACATCATTATTCCATAAATATTGCTTATTTGTCACATCCAAATTATTTCTCAAAGTTAAGTTTTATTTTAAAAAAAAAATTTATTTATGATGTCATAATCACTTTTCTTCTTACAATTTATTACATTTTTATTTTTGTTATTTTATAATGTTATTTTTAAAAAAAAATATATTTTTTAATTTTTTAATGAAAAAACACTAATAAATTATACATTGTTTTTTAAGTTTCATCATCTAAATAATTTTGTCATAACAGATTTTTAATTATCCACATATTATGTGTTGATGCACGTTGATGTGACAACAGCAACTTAGATTTAATATGTTGTTTAGATTGAGACATTATGTTAATTTATGTCGTATCTATATATGTAATTGATAGATTATGGACTTTATGTTTTGGTAATGATCGATTACATGTTTTGGAGTTGTATATATATATATGTGTTATGTATGATGTTTGTTGTGTGATATACAAGTACAAACATAATATGTGTTAGGATTCCTTAAGATGAAACACTTAGGAATATAACCAAGTATTACATCTAACGAAGATAAAGTATATCTTCGTTAGAGGCAAACGAAGATAAACTTCGTTTGGTACAAACGAAGATTAACTTCGTTAGATGGGCTGGCAGCTAAGTTCGTAAGAACAAAGCCCAGCAAGCCCAGTTCGACCTGAAACATATATATACGAACGAATACCCTGATATACATAGACGTTCGACATACAAGTACTCCAGAGACCTAAGTTCGTTCTATAGCTTATAGAAACGAAGATAGGACAATACGGCTGATTATTTATTTGATAATTAGCGATATACCAATTTACTAATCAAACTAGTTATCTCGTGAGGATTCCGCACTCACGACATAATCATAGACGATCTCGAGAGAGATCTATAGCTATCGAGGGACTCACAAGTGGTATCAGAGCCAATCGATTTCTTATCGAAGGTTCGAGATCGTTTTGTTTGATTCTTTTCTCTGAAAATCAACCTCCCGACACCCTTACTGTCGCTAACTTCGTTTTCTCAAACGAATTTAGCAAACGAAATTAACCTCATCTTCGTTTCGAGTTCTTCCAACGTTTTTAGCTTTATTTTCGTTAAGTTCCTTCAAACGAATTTCAAGTTATCTTCGTTACTCTCACCTTACGGATTTTGCTTTATCTTCGTTCTTTCCTTCAAACGAAGATAATTCTATCTTCGTTTCCTCCTGCAAACGAAGTTAATCCTATCTTCGTTTCTCTCATTCAAACGAATTTAAGATCTATCTTCGTTCAGTGCAAAAAATTCCGAAATGGCTTCCTCGTCAACCAACACTGCTGTTGCTCAATACCTGAATTCTCTTGTCTATCATGATCATCTCGTTGGACGTACTAATTCTCCACCGAAGTTAGTTTCATTGGCTGACTTCTGGGCGTGGAGAGGTCAATTTGAAGATTATATTCAACGAGAAGATTTGAATATGTGGATTATGATCACTGAAGGATATGAATGGCCAACTCTTACTGTAAACGGTGTTACAACTAATTACAAAGTAGGAGAATTAAAAGGTGAAGAAAAATCCTTGTATGCTGTTGAAGTTAAGGCTCTTTCTACTCTTAAAATGTGCATTCCTCAAGAATTAGTGCACTTGTTTCCTAAACAGGAGTACAAGACTTCCAAGCAACTGTTCGATGCTATTGAAGCTCACTGTGAAGGTGATCCATTATTGAAGCAAAATCGAGTTAAGATGCTTAAGAAACAATTTGATTGCTTTAATGCTACCAAGAACGAACTAGTTGAGGATCTTATCTTGAGATTTCAACATCTTCTTGCTGAGTTAGCCTATTTTGATCTTAAGTATACTCCTACTGAGATAGTGGATAAATTCTTGGATGGTCTGCCGAAAGCTTATAAAGAATTTCGTCATGGATTGCAAGAAAGAGCTGATTATGCATCTCTTCGTATAGATGGTGTTATATCCACATTAAGAAACAGAGAAATGAAGGATAAGGCAAAGGATCTCCAAGACAACTTCACACAAGATCCATCTCTTTATCATGCCACTATGAAGAATCCTACAGCTGATATTAATGCATTCTTTTCTGGAGTTGGTTCTTCTGGCACGAAAGAAGGTCCTAATTGTGTTATGGATGGAGATGATTCTGCAGGTTTCATGGCTTCTGATGCTGGTTTCAAGGCTCGAAAGACAAATGAGAATGCCAAGCCTGGAAATATGTCGTTTGGTAACATTTCATCTACTTCTGCTGGTTACAAGTCTATGCCTATGGATATGAAATCTGCTGAGGGAAGGATGAATGTCTTTGCTGCAATGTGTGCTGCACATGAAGCTTTTGTTGCTGGGAGGATCACGGATCCAGCACTCATTGATGAAGATTATGACCAAATAGATCCAGATGATGTTGAAGAAATGGATCTGAAATGGAATTTGGCGATGATCACTAGGAGAGTGCAAAGATTTATGCAGCGAACAGGTCGACAGCTTATTGGGGGTACTCAGGGCTTTGACAAGTCAAAGGTTAAGTGCTATAATTGCGATGGCTTTGGACATTTTGCCAAAGAATGTCAACGACCAAAGAGAGATGTCAACATTACCCCTAACCATCAAGATAGAGGTGGTAATCGTCCTTTTAATCAGAATGCAAGTAGAGCTCTCTTGTTGACTGAAGATACTACTGGAAATAGCAATGACAAGGCTATCGTAGCTGCTCAACCTGATGGTTCTTATGTCTGGAATCTTCCACAGGATGAGACTAATAATGCTTATTTGGCCGAAATAGTTGATGATATGGCTCAAATAGCAGATTCTGTTGAGGATTTCTTGGACACCTCAGTTTACCACAGTGATGAGCATCTGTATGAAAATGCTCAAAGCTCGAACTTGGAATCTTCTACTCAGGTATATGACACTGATTCTGAGTCGGATGAAGAGGTTGAGGTTGCTGATACGAAAGATTCTGGAGAGGTGAACGCTGCCGAGAACAAAGACGATTCTGCTACTGAAAAGGTTGAAAAGACGATTGAAGAGCAGATGACGGAGTATGAAATTCCAGCAGGCATGAGTGTGGATGACTTTGTTGCGTACATGGCAGACTGCAAAGAAGCAGATCAACAGGTATCTTATTCTCTTCGTACTATTGTTCATGTTTGCCAAATTGTTAATCGAATGTTTGATGAAATTGAACAAAAGAATGAACGAATTAAGCATTTAGAATCTGTTGTTAATGCTGCTCATGAAGAAAGAGATAAATTGATTAAAAAAGATTTAACTGTCACTGAAAGAGAAAGATTTTTAAAGGATAGAATAAATCTTTAGAGTCTGACATTAATGCTATGAAAGACAAAGTTAAACATGCTGTGGCTGTAGAAAGAGTAGGTGGTGAAGCTTATGCATTATTAGCTAAGAAGTGTTCTACTATCGAGAAAGAACTAGCTGATGCTAGAATAGAAATAGTGGACTTACAAGCTAAGGTTGATTCAACTAGACATGATGAGCTTTTGATGCATATGCAAAAATTTGGGGACTCTCCATCTAAGAGTTCTGACTCTGCTAAGGTTTCTTACAATAGCATGCCTCCTCCTTTCAACAATAATTATACTCCTGTAGAACCTAATATCCCGGAAGTCCTACTTCAACCTAGTGTTGATGTTGGTAAATCTCAAGACTCGTCTCCTAAGCCTACTTTGACTGAGGAGACAACAGTGTCTAAAGGAGTTTCTTCTCAACCTACCAAGGAAGAGAAATTGAAAGGTGTCGTCCTAGATTCGTCCACTTCTTATGGTCAAAAAGACAGTATTACTCACTTTACACTTCGTAAGAGTAGTAGGGTCTACACTGAGTTAGAATTCCCGTTATCATTAATTGACCCTAAGAGGATTGATAAAGTCTGGATGTTGATATTAAGGATATGAAGCGATTAAGTCAGTTGCGTCAAACTCCTTTACCTAAGCAGTCTAGGATTAGTCAATCTGAAGATGAATTAGTTGTTAATATCGAAGCAACTAAGGCTTTGAAGCATATCTTAATGCCTGCTCGAAAGAAGTCCCAAAGTAAGTCTAGGATATCACCGACCAAACAGACCATAAGGATCCTAGTAAAACAAGTAAATCAGTGGACAATAGTGTATCTGTAAGTACCAATAATAAGGTAGATACAATGAAAAATCTAAAGTCCTCTCTTGCTTTGATTGTCATGGAAAAGGTCATGTTTACAGTGTATGTCCTAATCGACCTCGGAGATCAGGTTCTCCTTCAAAGGTTACCACCTCGGAAGGTAAAAGGGGGTTGGGTAATGATAAACAGGTTTATGAAACTAAAGTTCAATCTTATTCAAACTGTTTACTATACCTCAAAGACGTGAATCTCCACCAAAAGGTTCTTCTCCTATGGGACAAAGATTCACTACCCCCAGTGGGAGTTCAAGTTGGTCACACATACCTTCAAGTCGTAATTCATTTTATGACCGAAATCATTCAAGTGTCCGACCCTCTTTTGGCCTTCATTCCTTAAGACCTTCTCCAACGAACGGTCAGAAGTCTTCTCCAGTAAGAAGACAAGTTGAGAATCAAGTCACACCCACGGCTTCTAGCAATGGATATTGGACTGAACTGATTCTCAAGGATGAGAAGGGACGACCCAAACCTAAGAAGGTTTGGGTCCCCAATGATAACTAATATTTCTCATTTGATGTGCAGGGAGTTCCTAGGAAACCTATTCATTTGTGGTACCTTGACAGTGGATGCTCCAGGCACATGACAGGGGACAAGAAGCTCTTGTCCAATTATACTGGTATAAATGGGTCATATGTTAGTTTTGCTGGTTCCAAGGGCGGCAACATCACCGGTCAAGGAGATGTCGTCAATGGACAACTAACTCTAGAAAGAGTTAATTATGTGGAACAACTTACTCACAATCTAATGAGTGTCTCACAGATCTGTGATAAGGGCAACAATGTTCATTTCACAGAAAAGGAGGCATACATCTTGAAGCGGGTTTTGTTATTCCAGAAGAATGGATTATGCTCAAAGCTCCTAGGAAGAGAGACATCTATGGTTTAATTTTAGGTGTTGATAATCCAAAGGAGCCCCTTTGTTTGTTGAGCAAGGCAAATGAGTCTGAATCTCTCCTATGGCATCGTAGAATGGGACATATCAACTTTCGGAAAATGAATGAACTTATCAGTCTTGGGTTAGTTGACGGTGTGCCTGTTAAGAAGTTTGGGATGGAAGATAAGTGTGTACCGTGTTTGAAAGGAAAGCAACATAAGAATCCGCATAAATCCAAAGTACTCAACTCTATTTCCAAACCATTCGAATTACTTCATATGGATCTCTTTGGTCCTGTGAACAAAAGAAGCATTGGAGGGATGTCTTACTGTTTGGTGATCACTGATGATTACTCGCGGTACTCATGGGTATTTTTTTGAAGACCAAGGATGAGACTGCCGAACGATTTATGGATTTTGTCAAGCAAGTTGAAAATGTCCATGGAGTCAAAGTTAAGAGAATCAGGAGTGACAATGGTACTGAGTTCAAGAATAATACTATTACTGTATTTTGCTTGACCAAAGGAATTCAACATCAGTACAGTGCACCATATGAGCCACAACAGAATGGAGTGGCTGAACGGAAGAACAGGACGTAATTGAGACAGCCAGGACGATGCTTGCTGATTCAGGGCTTCCTATTACTTTCTGGGGAGAGGCAGTGAATACAGCTTGTCACATTCTGAATCGGGTTTTGACAGTTAAACGGTTTAAGAAGACTAGTTATGAACTATTGCACAACAAAAAGCCCAATTTACAGAATGTTGAGCCTTTCGGTGTTCCGTGCACTTTTCTTAAAACTCTTCCTCAAGGGAAATTTGAACCTAAATCTGAGGAGGGTTTCTTTTTGGGCTATGTTCCAAGTACACCGATTAGGCGAGTGTACAATCAGAAGACTGGCAAAGTAGATCTTGGTACAAATGTTGTAATTGTCAGTCACAAACCTGCTGTACACCTTGGTCCTGCTAATCATTTTGATTATGACGGTGTCTTCACTTCTTTTCGTGGTCCTGTTTCTTTTGCAGGTGTTCCAACAGTGGAGGATGTCGTTACTCTTCATGATCCTTGGATGGTGGACCGGTTTCTGGTTCTTCTTCTGGTTCCTCACCAATAGTTGAGCCTACCTCTGAATCTGGAGAATCTAGTGGGACAAAAGTAGCAGATTCAACCTTAGAGCCTGCTCCTATAGTTCCTACTGATCCTTTGCATGTACCTCTACCTGATTCTCCTTTCTATGATACTGATGACACGGAAGGTGAAACTCAGGAGGAGCCTAACACTCCAGATTACAAAACTCCAGAGCAACATGTGCAGACGAATTTGGGAGATGATCTTTCTGTCGATAAGGTTCCTCAAACCAGAGTCCACAAGGATCATCCAGTCAAGCAAATCATTGGTGATGCTTCTGCCTCTGTTCGCACGAGGAATCAATCTAAGAAACCGTCGTGTATGTTTGCTGAAGTTAAGGATACTGGGGCAATTACTTGGTACTTGTATTACTGCTTTATCTCTCAGGTTGAGCCTAAGAATGTTGGAATGGCTCTTAAGGAACCGTCATGGGTTGAGGCGATGCAAGAAGAATTGGCTCAGTTTCGAAAGCTTGAGGTATGGAAGTTAGTTGACTTACCTCCTGGTGAATCTCCTTTAACAACGCGTTGGGTTTTTCGTTGTAAACGCGATGAAGAGGGTGTAGTCACTCGAAATAAGGCTCGATTGGTGGTTAGAGGATTTGAGCAACAAGAAGGTTTTGATTACGATGAGACATTTGCACCTGTAGCTAGACTTGAAGCTATTCGATTATTTCTGGCATATGCTAGTTATAAAGGTATTAAGGTGTATCAGCTTGATGTAAAGAGTGCCTTCTTGTATGGTGATATTAAAGAAGAAGTGTATGTCGAACAACCTGCCGGGTTTGAGGATCCAGACTTTCCTAATAAAGTATATCGTCTCGATAAGGCTTTATATGGTTTACATCAGGCTCCTCGATCGTCGTGGTATGAAAATTGTCAACACATTTGAAGGAAAGTGGTTTTACCAGAGGTTCTATAGACAGCACGTTGTTTATTAAATGGAAAGGGGGAAGGACTACTTGCTTGTACAGGTCTATGTCGATGACATCATTTTTGGTTCATCTGATGACAAAATGTGCAAGGAATTTGAACACAGCATGAAGGCTAAGTTTGAGATGAGTGCTATGGGGGAATTAACCTTCTTCCTTGGTCTACAGGTGGATCAACTGAAAGATGGTTCTTTATACATCAGACCAAGTATGTTAAAGATTTGCTTACTCGGTTTCGCATGTCTGATGCTAAGGATGCTGTTACTCCAATTAAGACTAATCATGGGTTGTGTCCTGATAAGCCTAATGATCCATCTGTCGATGCCACTCAATATCGAGCTATCATTGGATCCTTGATGTATCTGACAGCCTCACGTCCAGATATTACCTTTGCTGTTTCTATGTGTGCTAGATATCAGGCTAATCCGAAAGAGTCTCACTTGAAAGCTGCAAAAAGAATCCTTCGTTATGTGAAAGCCAAGCCTCGTCTAGGTCTTTGGTATCCATGTATGGTTTTGACTTTGTAGCTTATACTGATTCGGATTATGGTGGTGACAACTCGGATAGGAAATCAACGTCCGGTGGATGTCAGCTTTTAGGGGGGAGAATTGTATCGTGGCAGTGCAAAAAGCAGACATCTGTTGCACAGTCATCCTGTGAAGCAGAGTACATTGCTGCTGGATATTGCTGTTCTCAGGTGCTTTGGATACAGCAACAACTGCGCGATTATGGTATGAATATCTCTAATACTCCTTTGTATTGATAATAAGTCTGCCATAGATATTACCAAGAATCCGAAAAACTTTAAAGTCACCAAGCACATAGATATAAAGTATCACTTCATACGTGACTGTTTTGAGAAAAAGCTTATTCATTTAGAAAAGGTTATTACTGATGATAATCTTGCTGATTTATACACTAAAGCTTTGATGGACTCGTCTGAGTTGTTATTTCAACTCAATGGTATGAAGAATGCCGAGTAGTTTCTCTCAAAGAATAAATGTATTTTTGTGTCTTGTAGTATAAGTTGTACATAGATAGTCATAAAAAAATACAAAAAGAGTTGTCTTAGTATAAGTTTGTATATATAGTGTCAAGAAAATTTAAAAAAAAAAAAAAAAAAAAAAAAAAAAAAAAAATTAAGTAAGGTTACTGCGCTAAATGAAGAAGTGACGATACTTTAGCTTTTAAGCTGCTTAATCGTAATATAACTGATTAGTTCAGTGATTACAATTTGGGATATCGGTAGACACAAAGTATCAAGGTTCCTTCAATCTGAACTTAAAATATACAATGTTCTTGTGGGAAACATATTCAGATATATGGCTGAGATTGCTTGCTTTTCAGTAATGAATTGATCTAGTCCTTAAATTTTGTGAAAGATCTAGCATTACTATAAGATTTGTTCATGATGAATAGGCAAGAACCTCTACAATCATGAGCATAAAAGTAAATGTGATATTGTTATGCAAATCAACTGAATGCAAATTAAGGGGCTAATGTGGTCTTTGAGATTCGGACAAGTATGTCCTCGGGGTATCTTTGTATACTAGCCTACCTAAAGCTTACAACTTGGGATAGGTGTCAGAAAGTTCGCTACATGGATTCTCATAGAAATCACGGGTTCCTTATAAATCATGAAATGCAGAAGCATATGTGAAATCACAAAGTAATTCAATCAGTTATCCACAAAGTGTCTCATGATTGGTTAAGGATGTTCTTGAATATATTGAATATTTTTTATTTAGTGCTTGTATCGATTACGAAAGTATATCTGAATGTGGGTTACATAAGTTCGCAAACTATTCATATGGCATATTAGGCTACTCGGGTTACATGGTGACTGTCCTGGCCAGGGTATGTCGAAAGTGTCATAACTCAATGGAAATGGATGTACCGAGTGTTTAAGAGGAAAAACATACCGGTAATCGTGTTGGGTCACGGTTCAGAACTTATAATAAGAGAATTATTTCTCACCGCAGGCTTATGTAACATGCTAACTGATCTAATCAGCAGTAATCATGCTAATGTGAATAATGTATAAGGTCTAGTTATTAGAATTTAGATTAGTTTATTATTCTGCAATTTTATTCTGTGTTATTTTTTTTTAATTGAGTCAAAATAGATTTTTTTATACGTTCTATTGCACGAGAGATCCTATTCAAATTCTGAGTATATGTTTTGCTGAATTCCTTCATGTGAATTTTAATGAGGTTGTGTAGATGTTACAAAGAAGATTTTAATAGGGACATTAATTGTTAAAGTTTAGAAAATGATCTTTCAAGTGTAATGTGAAATGTCAAAGTCATTTGAAATCTCATGATTTTCACTTGTCACCAATATTAATGGGTTTGGTCAATTTGTGTGGTGACATTTTAGGGTTTGACAAGAAATGACCTTTGATCTTTGATAGATTTTTAGTTATTTCATATTTGTTAACCCTGATTGAATGTGATTATAACTTGAATTTCTGCATATACTGTTTGTTCTCAATGCATTGATGAGTTTTGTGGTAAGTGTGCAGTGTTCAGGTTAAGAAGATAACGTTGGAATGCGACTGTTGTACTGCATTGTTATTACATGGATGATATCATTACGATAAGATCCTTGGTGTGTAGTGATAATATTTGTGATGCAGATTAGAGCATGTGAAGGATGAATACATGAAATGGTTTTGGAATAGTTATTATTTATGATTCATGTATTTAATGAAAATAATCAAATTTCATATTATTTTCCTTTGAATTTCATGCTGTGATTTATGAAATACTTTTGGAAACTTACTAAGTTCTTCAGTGAATTTTTGTTGGATAGTCATTGTTTGTTAAGTTTGTAGACGGCATTAGTATGGGATTAAGGTTTCAAGATGGTTTGGCTGTCATGCATATATGATCCAAGGAAGTTCTCGGGTCATCATCAATTGGTAATGAGTTATGTTTAAATGATTATTAGGTTGTTTTGGATAGCGTTTAAAACCATATGTTTTATTCAGATTATAATGTTCGGTTATCTACTTACATTATGATTATGAATTTGGGTGCTAAGCACGTTTTGTACAGGCATGAACAGGTTGCTATCTAACGAGTTATCTTTCGTTTGGCTAACTTGTTTGTGAGTTATGAGATCCATAGTGGCATTGTTAGTTCATATATAAAGGGGTTTTTCTTCGTATTTCGTTATCAAACGAAAAATACTCTTATTTGAGCAAAAACCCTAAAACACAAACTTTTTTCTTTTTTCTCACTTTAATTCGTTTTCTTGATTCATTGTCCAAACTGAGATCTAAGTAGTTTTTAATGTTCTTTTCATTACGAATATGATTAGGTTCCATGTATCTTCGATTTGATTTGGTTGATTGTTTATAAAATTCTGTGATTTTTCATCTGGTTTGATCAAACGAATTTAGACTTGTGTGAACGAATTTAGACTTAGTTCAAAACGAATTTAGATGTGTGCACATGGACTTAGATTTTGAATTGAACGATTTACCTGGGTAGAATGAAGTTACTTTTATGCCTACGAACTTAGACCCAAGTTGATGAGGAACGAATTTAGCTTAACACCCTTAGGTTTATTCAAACGAACTTAGACTTCGTTATAGGTACGAACTTAGAAGATAAGTTTGGTAACTTACGAACTTGCATGTACAGTTTAGTCTTACGAACTTAAAATTCGTTAGGTGTAAATTAGATTTAATTCTACGAACTAAGATCTATTTCGTTTAGTTATTGCTTACGAATTTAGCTTCTATCTCGTTCTATCCTTAACGAATTATTGGTTATCGTTCAGACTTGTTTTGGCGAAATCTGGACTAGGGTTTTTATTAGGGTTTTCAACTTGGCAATTCATTATCGTGATATTTATAGTTGTTTCGATATTTTGGTTGGTTTGCAGAGAATGGCTCTCGCTCCACGTCAATTTGTGAAAAAGCACAATCTTGCATGAACCTAGATCCAGATCAGCATAATTGTGAACATTTCATGAAATGTTCAACTACATTGCTCGCTCACGATATCTTTGCTTTTTGTGATTCGCCGAGACTGATTAAGCTGTATATTGATTCTTTCTGGTCTACTGCTCATGAAGTTATGGTTGATGGCCAAAGTTTTTACGAGCAACTGTTGAAGGCACAACATTTGATTTTATGCTGAGTCGCTCCGCACTATTTTGCATCTCGAGCAGACCCAGAAGTAGAAGAAGAGGGATGTTGAATGACTTACGAGTTCGAACTCCTTCTTCGCTGCTTCAGAGAATGGGGTTGTGGCCAGGTCAAACTTCCTTTTGACAAGAGTGGTTTTCAGGGCAGATGGAGGTATGGCGTATGCATTGCTTGTCTGTGAGCAATCGCAAGGCTGGCTTTGATCAACTATCTGCAAGATTGCGTCGCAGATGGTTGCTTTGGTATATAACGCCCTTATCCTTTTCCCGATATTTTTATCAAGAGTTTGTTGATCAGATTAATGTGCTAGGGGGAGAAAGCGATTTTCTGTACCTCGAGTGATGGCTATGTTAGACATTTTGTCCCGACTTAGAATGACCAAGGTTCCGCTAGTTCTTCATGCTTGGCTTCGAGGTCTTTTGCTGATTAGAGCAAATGGGTATGTGGATGGTCTCCATGATCCACCACTTTTGGTCACCTGAT